>NC_071396.1:5067000-5702000 GCF_022682495.2 Desmodus rotundus | reverse complement strand
GCACAAGCTAGACCATGGTTTTGACTTTCAAATAGAAGTTTACTTCTGAGTTCTGAGAAAAGTGGCTATGGGTCTTTTTAAACCATTTTTTTTTTTTGCAAGGGGAGTTCTAGTTCAACTGGAGTCCCTGATAAAAGAAGAAAATAAGGCATGCTATTGTTAAAGCCACCTTTAGTTTTTCAGTTTTCTGCCCTTACACGCTCACCAACATTTTTAGCAGGTATTCATTTAGGTATATATTTGTTTTCATTTGAAGGAATTAGTGGTAACCAAATCACTTCTTCTTTTGTTTTTTACTGACTAGAAAGTGTCACATGCACACGTGTGACTGAAGGAGACAGCCACTAAGTGCGTGATCTCTGTGAGCTCAGAGCACTCAGTGCCAGGTGCCAACAGGTTGGTCTCCTGGGTCCAGTCAGGCTGGATGCCAGTTAATAATGCACTTTCGAAAACAATTACAATGAGGCGCACATTTAAATGGGCATGCTTTACCCACACTAAACTTGAGTGAGTCATTTTCGCGATTATGAATCAGTATTTCATTATGCGAAGTTCAGTGATGGCGCCGTTGGTTGCACATTAGAATCAACTGGATCTCTTTATGCAAGTGTTCAGGCCAGGACTCCTCCCCCACCACCGTAAACTGAGTTTTAAAAGTAGGTCTGGTGTCTCATAGGTGCAGTGGTGTTAAGAACCCCTACGGGGTCATATCTGTAAGCACCCTTCTCTGTAATTGGTTTTCTCTGGTAAATCTTTGTCCTTCGTGCTATTCATGCTACACCTTCTGTGTTATAACCTGTCATTGTTGTTAGCCTGCTCTTCACCAGAGGCCACAGAATGTGGCTAGAGAAGCAGAATCATCTGTAGTGTTTGAGTAGGATTTAACATTTGTAAACATTAATAGCTTTACATATTTTCTATATCATGTGCTTTTCAAGTAATCTTTGAAAAAAGCACACAATACAAAACAAAGTATTAAAATGGTGAATTGGAATAATATATTCTTGAATATATAGACATAAGCAGAATCTCTTTTAAAAAAATAGTATATTCACAGGGCAAACTTCCATAGTTCAAGGACAACTAGTTGGTGTATTTTGTTATTGAAGCAAAATAAATTGCTTTTCCTTTCAAGTATGTCCTCCACATGCAATAAAATAGACTATAATAAAGCTATATTTTAATTTTCACTGTAGTATCAGTATCAAGATTTATTTATAGGAGTGAACTTTATCTGAAAAAATGCATACCTTGCATAATTTAGATATTTTCCCTCAATGTTTAATAGAAGCTAAACTTCCTTTAAAATAGCAGGCATAGTTATTTGAAGAGTTTGAGAAACAATAAAGAACAAAGGTAGGCATTAGAAATTCTAAGAAGACCCCTGATGCATGTTCCTCAGGAATAGAGTTATCGCGTTATTCCTTTCCTTAAGGATCTGCTGAGATCCTGCCAACCTGGCCAGGTAGGCAAACGTATGTGTAACTTGTCCTGGGAAGTGGGTCTTCCTGCCTTCAAGGTGAGCAGTGACAAAACTGCTCTGTGAACACAGGATTAACATGATTCATGCCACCTGGGGAAACACCGTCAGTGGGCGCTAAGCTCGGACTCACCCTGGGAGGTTGGACACCCGGGCAGTGGAGAGGCAGGTCCCAGCATTGGAGGCAGAGACAAGAGCACACGAGAACAGTCCATTGTAATTGTGAGGTTTGAAAACTCAACAGAGGCTCCGTGGAAGGCATGTGCTGTAGGGATTTTCAGACTTATTCTGGGGAAGCGTTGCCGCTGAAAACATAGTCAGGCCAGCACTTGGTAGGTCTTGATTGTATTCTGAGACCAGGGACCTGACATAATCAGATCTTGATTTTCGTCAGAGAACCAGAGAGGAGCAATCTTGACGTCGTTATGTGGCTGGGGCAGGAGGTCCAGCAAGAGTTAAAAATCGCCTGTCAGTGAGCTCCAAGTGCATGCAGCTTGTTTGGTATAATGGTCTTACGTCTTGTACCATGTAAACATCTTGTAATTATTTTTCTATGTTCTTAGACTGCATAAAAACAATATAAAATTATTTTATTGCTTTTTAGTTGTCTATGTAATATAATTATCCTGAAGCAAGTAGATATTTAAATTATAGATAATTACCATTTTTCCAGTGAATTTAGGTATTAACAACCCAAGTTCCTCCTTAGTACTCAGTACAAGATAATTAGAAACATTTGGAGTTGGGATACTGGAACACACGTGATCACTCATGGTTGTCTGAAAATGATAGAAAAGTAGATATCAGATCAAGATAAACATAAATCGTAAGTGTAGTATCTAATTTTGAAATTGTTCACTGAGTTCTGTCATTTTAAAAAGAGCTATAAAAACTATTACAATTTTTTTCAAAGCAGTATCCAAACATTTGTGCCAAAATAAAGCATAGTCCCCATTTAACGAACTTAAGTGACTACAAGTTGACGTGGTGATGATAAAGGAAAATTAGTTTGCTAATTCCTCTAAAAATATGAAGCTATAATTGCAACATGCTACTAATATTGACATGACATTTCTCTTTATTTATGAAAGTGTTTTTAAGTGACAAAATATATTCAATAGGAGTAACACATATTTGCACCCCCTCTTCATACCAAAAGAGAGTGCTTTCACCCCCATTGCTTGCTCTTGGCCTTGGTCTGATCTAAGAACTGTGCTTCCAAATTTGATAATGGGAAGAGATAAAGTTTGTGAGGAGATAGAGATTATTAAAATAAATAGAGATGAAGGAATTAAGTCATCATATTTTACATTTTTCATTGTGTCATTAACCATGAATGTTTTATTATGTAAAATGTATATAGGTTTATTGTATGTTATATATTTCTACATACAAATTGTAGTAAAATGAGTTTTAAACAGTTAAATATACTCCGTAAAGAGCCTTTCCAAGATGAATAGAAGAATCAATACAGGTTGAATGAAAAGAATTCAAAGGTGAAACGATGAAAAGTTAATATTTTCTCTCAATTTCCCCATTTGTGTAAAGCATGTTTAAAACTAGACTCAGTGATATTCACAAATAACTATTCAGTTGTAGCGCTTCATGAGGGAATCAGAAACACTCTGCTGGCTTTTTCGATACTGCCTGGGCTCCTTCTCTGCATGTACCTATTAAGCAAATGTTATCATCTTCCCATGCTGAATCTACTTTTCTTCACATCAATGGACATTACTTTAAAAGTTAAATAAGCATCTAGTATACTGAAAGTCAGTGAAAAAGTTTCGTCTAAGAAATTATTCCAAATATGTAGAAATAGGTCAGAACGAAAGGCAGAACCAATAGCTCACTAAAATATCCCCATCTGCATTTAGGATTTGCTTACAGACGTACCAACCTAACTTTGTATGGACAACCTCAGGACATTATTGAAAGTTACTGCAAACAATTGTCATACGGATATGCCTGGGATAGATAAGCTACCGGTGCCACCAATGTTGTGGCTTGTTTTGGTGCTTGAGTTAACAAGACAGGCGGCCAACAGGGTGAACTTCAGACGTAGTTGTTACAGCGCATGCCCCCCATAGCCCAGAACGTACCTGGGAAGTCCGTTCAGCTGTTCTGTGTATACTCAACCTGTGTCTCTTTGCTTTCTATATAAAATATGACTTAACTAAGAAACTGCACTTGAAAGTATGCTTCAGAGTATCTGGTGATATTTAAAGTAGAAGTTGTGGCTCAAAATGGTGCTGGACATGCCATATTCCTGTATGGCTTGTGGAGATTTTAATGTCCTTTTATGGGTATATTCTATTCGGTTCATACTGGTAGATCTGTTGGTTACTATAACCAGTTTTGGGCCACCAATTAATAAATGATATGTGGCATTTGATGATGTAAACTTAACAGCACAATCTGTTATTCTAAGCCCACATTCAGATATATCTTGGAACAGAAATGAAAACTTTGGAAGCAAAGTATTTATTTATGTAAAGGGCATTTAATAGATACATGGCACCTTTTTCTGTATTCAAGTTTTATCAGATAATTTGAGCTTAGGAAAACCTCTGTCTGTTCTGTTTATTGTTGTTGATGTAGTCCTGAAGTGTACTGGGAAAAGGCTTAGATAAATAATGAGTCGAAGTCTGTACTTACTGCTATGTTGCTAATTAGCATGCGACCTTGGGTAATCACTTCATCTATTAAGTCTTGGTTTCCACACCTTGCTTACCAGGAGATGATACTATTGAAACACATAATCTATAAGGCTTCCTCCAGTTTTAAATTGCTAGCAATTTACTTTTACAATGGTTTCTGTGGTTCTATTTGGTACCTTCATTTGGGGGCTAGAAAACAGAGAATTATGTAGTTGTGGAGAGCAAAGAGAAAAGACATTTCGAATTGATTCTCATCTTACCTACTATTAGAAAATCAACTGGTTCTGGGTTAAGGTGTCCAATCATTAAAATATTCCCATACTATCTCAACTACTGATGGATAGAAACACTTTCATTAAGTCCTTTATGATTTCAAACATCTGTTGTCTAATGGCTCCGTCCTGGGCGAGTAGCAAATACTGTAACCAGTAGAGATGGCCATTAGTGATCCGAGACTCCAGAAGACAGCACCCCGAAGAGTCTGTAATTCCTCCTAAATTTCGTGGCTCAGTGGTGCATTTGCCGACTGTGGGACGTATGTACTGTGGATCCTCGAAGATCTTCAGCAGCTCATGGCTAGATCATTGAAAAAAAGAGAGAAAGAAAGGGACAAAGAGGATTAGACTCCCTTATCCATGGCATTTATAATTTTCTGATGAACTCAAATATAAAAGTCTCATTTGGAGCCAGTATATTTTAAATATTGATCACTTGTTAATCTCCACTTGTAGCAGAGCTTCTTTTGGACTCAAAGCATTTGGCAGTCAGCATCGTTTTGTTGTCTTTGCATTTATTCTTATGATTTCAGTCTGATGATTAGTTAATTTTTTTCAGAGAAGGAACAACAATTCTAGCAGCCAAAGTAATATGAACTTGTAAATCCACCAAATATATTCTTCCTTTCTCTGACTATGTTAGAAAATATTGACAAATCCTTCTAATCTATATTCTTTTAGAATTAAAAAAGTGACTATATCATTTATACCCAAATTGGTACAAGAAATGGCATACCCAAGCACACTGATTGAAATAATATAATGGGCCCAATAGCAAACCATTTTTAACTACCTGTGTACGATGCACACCCACATGTTTGTGTGCTTATATGGGATTATTATACCCATGGTATGTAATCATTATACACGTGCATAATGTGCATCCTTATTTTCCCTAAAAAATCGGGGCAAATAATACTTCGCATTACACACGGCACAGTACGGTAGTTCAGAATGAATCACCTGTGCAGATAGCTCTCCTCAAGCGTTTTGAACAAGTACTTTTCCTTTGCTTTAATTTTTTTAAACATTTTTTTTAGAGTGGTTCTAGGTTTAAAGTAAGAATTAGGAGGAAAGTACAGCGATTTTTCATCTGTTTGCTGCTCCCCCACATGAATGGCTGCCCTGAAAAGCATCACTCTCCAGAATGCTTCCTTTTCACCAAAGGTGAACCTGCCCTGGCACGTCGTCATCACCCAAAGTCGGTATTTTCCATTAAGGTTCATTTAAGTGTTGTGCATTCCGCGGGTTTGCACAGATGCATAATAACGGGTATGACTGTATACCATTATAGTATTACACAGCTGTTTTCAGGGCCCTAAAAATCCACGTGCCCTGCTGGTTCATCCCTTCCTCAGCGTCTCTGGCAACCACTGATCTTTCTATTGTCTCTTTAGTTTTGCCTTTTCCAGAATATCATGTATTTGAAATCATATAATCTATAGTTCTCTCAGATTGCCTTCTCTTACTTAGTCATAAGCATTTAAGATTCCTTCAGGTCTTTCCATGGCTTAATTGCTCTTTTCCTTCTCAGCGCTGAATCGTGCTGCGTTGTCGATGGACCACATTATTTTTCCAATGACCTACTGAAGGACGTCTGGGTTGCTTCCCAGTTTTGACAGTAGGAATAAAGCTGCTCTAAACATCTGTGCAGGTTTTCATGTGGACTTAGTTTTCAACTCCTTTGAGTAAATGCCAGAGAGTACCGTGCCTGGGTTGCGTGTAGGAACATATTTACTTTTCTGAGAAATTACCGAACTAGCGTCTGAAGGGGCTGTACCTTTTCATGCCCACCAGCAGTGGATAAGAGTTCCTCATGCTCTGCATCCCTACCAGCATTTGATGATGTCAGTGAGTCAGACTTTGGCCACGTGATTAGGTGTGCGGTGGCATCTCATCGTTGTTTTAATTTGTATGTCCCTGACGCCATCGGATGCAGAGCATCTTTTCATATGTGCTTTGATTTTTAAAGTAACTTTATTTCCATCTTACCTCCATTCTTTAAACCTAGGGAATAACCTATTCGGAACATAATCAAACTTGCACATGACCTATACTTAATACATACAGTATGGATAATTATTTCAAATTGAATTTTATTAGTTCTGATGCTTTTAGAGTATTATAGATTCAGGGCATTTGTACATATTCAGTGAAATGATCAACAAATAACATTATATGAAACCTAAATTGTTTTACAAATAAATAAAAGGCATACAGTATATTTATGTAGTACTAAGGCCAAAGTCCCCAGTAAAAACCTGTTACTAAAGTGCAGTGATTTTTATTGGGGACACCCTTCTGTGTTGGGCTCCCTGAATTCTCCAAAGTCTGACCAGTTTTATACCAGCGGTCCTATTGACAGCAGAGTTTCTATACAGATATTGGTCTCTCACTTCCGAAATTCTAGTGAATGCAGTTGAAAAACCAAGGGCCAGTTTTGCACAGTCAACTGTATGTCACTGTAGCTCTGTGACAGCCCCAGTTACACACAGCAGACTAGGGACAGAAGTCATGAGAGAGAAGAAGAAAAAGATAACACATCTACAGCATAATTAGGAAATCATGTTTTCTTGCTGCCCTATATTTTTTTTCCCATAATTTAAAGTATTCTCCTGAGTTCAATTATCCTAACCTAGGCTCACAGCAGGTTGAATTTGAGGAACATTTACAAAAAGAGAATGAGCTTCCTCCAAATCTCATAGCACTAAAAGGTGAAAAAAAAAGTTAGTCGAGAAATACTGGTATAGTTGGGGAAAAGTAAAAATAGAATGCATTTTTGTTTTATTAAATAAGTGCACTATTGTAAGTTTTATTAGTATGCAAACTCAAAGCATTATTTTTATAAGAAACATTAATATACCTTAATATACAGGCTTTTAGAACTAATTGATCCTTAAATTCTAATAACTTACTACATGTAAAATATTGGAATTATTATCTGTCCAATTTGATCAAAGGTATAGTCTTTCTCTATTAAAAAAAAATCATATTAACTTAGCACTATAATGAAATATCCAGAACACTACTAACAGCAAAAAATAATTTGACATGAAGCAAATATGTTTGTAACTTAAAGAAATATACTAAGTACTACTCACTCTGAGAGATTTTTCCTTCCTATTTTTTCTAGTATCCATCTTTGCTGATTCCTATAAATTCAATAGCTCCAAATAGAATTGTTCCATAGAATTATAGTCCTGTATTTCCATCTCCCTGTTTAATGTTGCCACTCAAATGCTTGGTTGATTCCTCAGACTTTGCACGTTCAAGGCTAAGTGATCTTTCTTTTCATGTAGTTCTATTGTTACACAACACCATTAGTTTCATTCACATTATCCACGTTTCCCACTTTTGAAGATTTCTTCTCCTCCATCCACGTATCAAATTGTCATATATCCTTATGAAATAAATATTTGATACAGCCTCTCAAACATTGTATTTCTTCACTTTCATTACTTGCGTAAGTCATTATAATCTCCTTTCTACAAGACCAAGTTGTTTATAGTACTTGGGGTCTCTTCATGTTTTACCTGGTATTCTTCATACAGGATTTTTTTTTTAATTTTACCGGTTTAGAAATTTTAAATGTGCATTATAATTATGTTCCTCAACCCACCCTTCATAGTTCTATAATGTGCCCTCATGCTGGCATGAAGTATGTGTCTTTTTATGTCTCATCTGAGCCTTATACTTAAGCGGGTGTTGTCTCTCTACCAGGCCCTCCCCTCCACACTGAAAAGCAGCCCTGTCCCACCCCCTCACCCTCCCTTCATTCTGTCCCCTCCCTTGTCATTATAAAAGCCAGAGGCCTTGCTACTTCTCCCATTTTTTCATATTGTCTAACTACAGAAGTTACATCCACTCTCCAGAGCCAGGTCAGATTCCATTTCTTTTCAGCCGCTTCCCCATACCTTGGATCCACTCACGAATTCATTTGTTGACGCTGCCAGCACATCAGCATGCTGCCCGAGGGCCTCGCCTTGGGGATCCCGGCTGACTTGCTGTGTCTGCCTGTGCTGGCCACTGAGAGTTACACTCTTCCCCTTCCCTCGGGTAACCAGGAGCCTGTTGTTTGTGTCTACGAGTTTTTCTTTTTTCTACTTGTTTTGTCTACTTTTGTCTACTTGTTTTTCTTTTTTGTTCAAGTTACATAAACATTTTTAAAGATCCTCTCTCCCCAGCTTGCTTTGTCCGTATGGATTTCTTTCCGCTGCCCACCATTGTTCACGTTCTCTGTTGTAGGACTTGTTTGTCTCCCTGGTTAAGGGTTTAAAGCTCATCACAAGCAGGGACTCTGGGCACTAGGAGGGACCAAGGGACTGACTCAAGTCTTTTGTTTGCACCCAACAGCCCAGAGCCTGGTCTGTGCTAACACAGGGTGGAGTCACAGACCCTTTGTAATTCGCTCTTTGACTGGAGTGCCGAAGAGTTTGTTTTAACAGCTCTACCTGTGTGTTTAGTGGGTCATAATGAGAGCGGTCTAGTGAATCTCTGATGTGTTAATTTAAATATTAGTACCTCTGTTTCCTCTAGAGGTACTAATATATATATTTTAATATATCAGAGAAAAACAATGACCGTAGTTGAAAAGGGCACCGCAGTAGAGAATTCCAACTCTAGCAAGGTAATTTGCTTCTAAAGTTTTCCTTAATGCCTCCTCTGCCAGTTGTAAATTCAACAAGACAAAAGTAGCATTAGAGTCCATTTCTCTAAGTTCATGGAATCTGTGTTTTCCAAAAGTTATTATTGCAGAGAGAAGTGAAAAAAATATTTCCACTATCATAGCCTCTCCAGAGACAGGTTAGAGGAGCTGAAGATCATAACAGATGTTTTCTGCTATCTAGTTAGCTAGGGCTATGATGCAAATAATTGTTACTGCCATTATCTTTGAAACCAGATGTCTGATGTCCCTAGGAGAGACAACAAAATAATAATAATAATGGCAGAGATGATGTTCCGGCCTATTGCTGAGTTACAACTTAATATTGATTTTTGTCTGTATAACTGCTGACAGGCACGCAACGATGTTGACACCAGAAACACATTTTTTATCTAAATTTTTCTAGAACATCATTTAGCACTAAGACCTAATTTATTAGTAGTAATGGCTTTTCCTGTCATGCTATGCACATAAGATTACAGAAATAAGAATAGGAGGACAAGGGTCTTTCCAGAAATTTTCTGTCAGCTGGGTTGAGCTTGAAAAACTGTTAAATGAATTGTATGGCATGTTTATCCAGAATATTCTCTGCAGAGACAGCATAGTCTGACTTTGTGATTAGGCACAGAAAAATAATAGGCTTTTTATAGGGGTTTATTCAGGGGCTCAAGTCACTTTGGGCACATGGCCTTCTCACGTGTTAACTGGCCAGAATTTCACAGAACAGGTTTGCCTGCAGAAGGACGAAGGTTCCATCTGCATAAAGGTGTTCAGGCATGCTTGACAGACAAAACGCTGTACAATGAAGACGGTAGCAATGCATAGCTGCACGTTAAAATCCACAAGCAACACATTGGTTTGCTTCATGTGAGGCAATTATAATCTCTATATGCAGATTAGGTTTTTGTTTGTTTTAAAAATTGAGCTGTGGCTGGCATGGCTCAGTGGATTCAGTGCTGGCCTGAGAAACAAAGGGTTGCTGGTTCAAATCCCAAGGGTACATGCCTGGGTTGGAGGCCAGGTCCTCAGTAGGGGGTGCGTGAGAAGCAACCTCACATTGATGTTTCTCTTCCTGACTCTCCCTCTCTCTAAAAATAAATTAAAAATCTTAAAAAAAAATTGAGACTACTTTAAATACAGTAATATTTAAAGGAAAACAATAAAGTTAAACCATCACCAATGAATCAACCCAATATGTAAGACTAAATTTGTGTTGCTTTTTCTTATTTTTACATCTGATCGTGTGTACAGACATGTAAGTTGCAAAATTATTTTAAAATTTATGCAAAAAAGAGATGAAAACAAAATTGATTAAATGTCAAAAGGGGTGTAGCAAATAAAACATGCCTTCTGTATGTCCTACTGGATAAACATGGAAAGTGTAACTTGAAAAGAATCAAATATATATATATGTCAAGATAAATTCAGAATTTGAAGGAACTTAATAAGTTGTCTAATGTAAAGTTCAGGTAATTTATGACTTTAACATATTGACTAGTGGTATTTCTGCCTCTACTTGAATTCCCCCCTTGATAGCAAACTCATTATTTTTTTTAGGGAATACATTCTATCTTTGGACTATTCCACTTATGGAAAGTTTTTTTTTTCATATATATTATTTATCACTTTTTCACAGTTTATGAGATATTTCCTCTATCTGAAAACAACTTGTCATCATTTTTGTGTACCAATTTTCAGATTTCACATAGTATTCAAAATATCAGAATGTGAGTAAAATGTGTACCTGTAAAGAATACATGGTTAAAAAAAATCTGTCCAGTTCTCAAAAATGGTTATGGGTCTCACTCAGAACATGGGATTATTTAGCACATGGTGTGGATGAGATTGTGCGGGCAAGTAAACACCCCTCCCCCACCTTCCCCCGCACAGTAAGGCAGCCACAGCGCAGCAGGGATAGCGAGACGCTGGTGCTTGGGGAGCTGGGCTTTGGTTCTGGTAGCTCTTTCCTCAGGCGTTAGCTAGTAGTATGCCTTAGGGTGAATAACCTCCTTTCTTTGAAACTGGGTTTTCTTACTTAAAAGGCTATATAACTGATGAGATTATTTTTATGACAATAATATTGCCATCCAGCAAAAAACAACATCAACAAAAAAGCATGCTTAATGATACTACCACGAAACATTCGAAACTGGAAATACCTGTTCTGCTGTGTCACAGATGTCACTTGAAGATGACATTTCTCTGCAAGCTCCCTGAGTACATTGTTTTGGAAAGCGCCTCTGGGCAATGTTAGGCTTGAGACCCAGTGATGGCCTGACACTGTCTGGGTGTGTCGGTGGCACATTCCACAGTAGCACCTGCTTTCCTAGTAAGTGCTCACGGAGATTGAAGAACCGACATAACAGTATTCAGCATGACGCAGTGGTCAAAACAAGCAAAGTCAAAGTCAAAACACCAGGGCTCTTCTCTTAGACCCGCAGTCACCAAACTAACACCCTGGGTCTGTGAACCCTGTGTCCTATGAATGGGAGCATTAAAAGAATTTAAAGGAAAAAAGTGAAACATTCCATTCATAACAAAGTGTGACATAATTAACGTCAAAGAATCCAAGGGAAAATTCCTTTTGTTGGAAGAGATCCATCTGAAATACCCTTATCTTATGGTTTACAGTAGTAAACATTCAATAACTAATTTTAATGTACATATAAAATGTATATGATATACACACACACCTTAAATATGTATGTGTATATATACTAGTATTCAAATATATCTCCCTCTACATCTTTATTGTTGCTAGATACAGGGAGGGACAAAAGCAGGTTTACAGTTGTTTGTATGGGAAATAATACAATGATTAACATATAATAATACAAGAATAAACTCTGTTCTGCATACTCATAACTATAAACCCACTTTTGCCACACTCTGTATATGTGTGACATTTCTCTACATATTATATTCACTTATTAAAATTCAATAATCTAATTAATGAAATATATTTCATAATTAAAAATTCCCTGCATAATGCTCTTTTAATGAAAAGATGTGGAATGATTAGTAAGATGATAAAAGTCAGGCTCAGTCCAAGAAAGTCCTGGAAACACGGGGAGTGGAGATCAGCGTGTGCCCAGCAGGGCGAGGAGGGGTTATAGGGGCGCTTGTGTGTCTACAGTGAGGCGTTTATTGTGTCTCTATCTGATGCGTACTGCTCAGCCATGCTCTGGCGTCTCTAATGCACATGCACACACTGCCTCAAGCTACATACGGAATTAGGATCACTTGTCTTAAAGGTATTTAAGACCAAAAAGCTCATGCCAGCTGTTGTCATGCTGGTGCAGAGCTCCGCAGGAGTCTGCAAGAAATGAAGTAGTTAATTTAATAAAAATCTGTTCTGCAGGTATTTTAATTTATTTCTCCATCCTCCTTTAACTCCCAAACCAGACCAAATGAAATCCCAGGGCTTTTCCGCACCAGTCAGGAACATATAAGATTTAAAAAGATAGAGTCCTGTTAGAGTTTCTTCAATTAGGAAACATCTTGACTCTAATAAATGTTAGAAGAGGAGAGCTCTGCCAGTTGGATATTTTCCAAACTCATTTATACTCAATTAAGAACTTTATTTTTAATCTACAGAACCATTCAAATCAGGAATTAGAAAGCGTGGTTGAACAACAACAGCCAAAACCCACTAGCATATTGCTATGGAGTAACAAGAAAGGAAGGGACCATTTCCTTTTTCCAGGCGGATGGCTTCTCTTTCTACTTCCATTAAATATATTTCACAGAAATAAGCCCTTGGTATCTGCTAATACCTATCGCATTAAAACACAATAGGAAATAAAAGTGGTGATTTAGCATTGTGAAATAATAAGAAAAATGGATTATATAAAGAGCATGCAAAAATATGCTTCTTATGAATTTCCTTTTCAATTACTCTTTCCCTACCTAGAAAAGAAAGTGACTCTCATACTTAATATATTTGTTTCATCAAAAGAAACTAAATAATTATTTCAGAGTTAAAGAATCTCAGAGGGAAAAAATAGGAAAGATAAAAATTCGCATAGGCTATGCAGTTATTTCTTGTTTTAAATTCCAAAAACTGCTTGTTTCCAATAGATAACTAATCCAAATCATAGCTTTATTTCCCCTTAGTTATAAGTTTGGAGTTGATCTGTCAAATTTCTTAAATTGTAGCCCTTGCTATTTCATGGCTAATTAAGATCCACCAATATTTCATCTAGTAACAATTAGTAAGGTAACAATTACTTTGATAGATATGAAAATTACTTAAAAATGAAAAAAAAAGATTCTGTTCTTCAGTTTAGAACCCTCTGAAAGTCATACACCAAAATAGAGGAATTATAATTATTGGAATTTAGCTTAAGTACCATCCTCAGAATTTTTATTCAAATTATCCACATTGATTGGCTATTTATAACTCTCCACAGGGCACTCGCCTTAGAACAGAGCATCAGCAGCTATTTGTTTGTGTGTTTTCAAAGAAATAAAAGAGATGGAAGTCTATACAAGTCATTCTAGTGAAGTATTCTCTGGTGTCAACCCGCCAACACTTGATGCGATTTGCTACATTTTTAAGCAGCTCAAGGAAAAAAAGAAGAAGCTTCTCCTTTTACTATACATGCTTATGTCCTATGTTGACTAAAGCCCTTAAGAAAAAACCTCAACTATAATCACTCATCTAGTAGTGGTTGTGAAGATTTCATCGTCAACTCTCATCACAGTAGATTAACTTGAAACAGAATAAATTACAAGTTCTCCGAAGGCAGGGATGACGTGACAAAGAAGTTAAGTCTGAGCTGTATTCAGAAATGAACTGTGAAGACAAGCTCTAAAGAAAACACGTTCACTGAGAAAATTCAGAAATTCTTTCTAATTTAAAGTCAACCACGTGCCCTCTACTGCCTTAAGCTAAACCCAAAGTGAACAAATAGTAGGTGTATACTCTCACTAAAATACAAATGTGCTTGATTCTATGATTTGCAAACATACCAAAGCTTAAGAATCATTATAAAAAGTAAGACTGAAAATGATGTAAATCTGAATTTCTTCTGAGCACAAGTTTTTCAAAAATTTACGGAGGTTTAGATTTCTCCTGCTCTAAAACTTTGTATATGTTCAGTGCAACAGAGTTAAGAAACTTGTTTTTTCTAAAAACAGTTATGCCCACAGTCTGAATAGACAGATTTACATAATACTCTAAGCCTGCCTAAACAAATCATAAAAATAAGATCTCAGAAGTTTCACAGTTGTCCCATCATCTCTTCAATGCACTAAAATTCCCTGGGTTCAGAATGTTTTGATTTGATTCAGCTGTGCCAGTTAATCAAATGCAATTTTTGTGTAAGCCCATAAGACTGGGGGCTCTGTGGCCCACTCCTAATGATTCTTTTTGTGGGTTTGTGTGTGTGCTAATAAAAAGGTTTTGGTTCAAACTTACCAGTGCCTTACAGCATGCAGGCATGGGTAACAAACAGAAGCGTTTGGAACCTGTGCAATAACTTAGCATCTAGATAGCTGACTTATTTTTAGGCTCTGTGCTCATTATGCATTCATAAATGGATTCTTCTTCTCCTTCTTTTTTGGTTGTACTGCATTATAATGACCAGGGAAATGACAAGTTGTTTTTGGTTGTTTCTGTTTTTCGCTTTCTTTCCCTTTGATTGGATTATTCCGCTGCCATGCAGGTAAACCAAAGGTGCCGTAACCTCATCCTGACATGCAAGAGAATATGGCTTTCAGTTCTATCTGAAATGTGTAAAAGCAGAATGGCCAGCACAAAGCAAAGAAGGGGCCAGGAGTGTGAGAGTTCTGTGCTGTGGAACGAAGCCCCATTTTATAATAGTAAATATAGATATTTTTCAAATGCTCACAGTGTTCACGTACTGTTCTAAGTCCTGCGGAAGTGTCTGTTATTGAAACTCACAACAGTCCTGTGGGACAGAAATTGTGATTAACTGGAGTTTACTGCAAGGAATGGGAGGCCTGCAGAGAATAAGCAAAGTGGCCTTGGTCACGTGACTAATGAATGGCAGTTCCAGGATCAGATTGACACCATCCAGACTCTGGAGTCTATGCTTTTAATCAAAACACAATGCTACCTTGACACTGAGTTTGTATTGGTTTTCAACTGAAGCCACATTTTCTAAGAGTTGTGTAAGTTAGTAGTACCTGAAACACTCAAATTCTTCTAAATCATAAGGAAAATAATTAAGAATTGAGCAGCAGAAACCTGCATTATGTGTGAACTGTATAGACTCACTCAACAATTAAGACATGTATAGCAGTACACAAAAATCTGATTTGCTTATCCTCTGTTTCTGCCACATTAAAAATCTCCACAGGTCGAATCTCAGGCCAGAATGAGGTTGTCATTCTTTTTCATTTCATGCTTGTGTCACAGTCTCATCTGCAGAAGTATCTTGCCTCTAGGGACTCCTTTCACATTTGCTTAAATTGAAACCCTGCCATGCGAAACATTCTGTCCTTGTCCCAGATGCCACTGTGTTCTGTTGTCTTCACGTTGGGCTCTTCTGTCTGTCTCTGTCTCTCTGTGTTTTCACTGTATGCATGGACTGCGGAGACTGGATTGCTATTTAGGCAGAAACTCATAAACTTTTCTTTCTTTGTATTGATACTTTTCATAATGCATTGCAATACTCTGGGCTCGGTTTCTCTAAGTTACTTGCCAGGCTACATTTTTCCGGCCTCACTCAACATAATGCATTTGATACTAGTTTCTCAAATTGAGTTTCATTGTTGGGCTCTTGTTTGCTAAGAATAGTCCACAGGCATGTTGGACATTATGTGTTCACTTCCAGAGAGGAGGTGTGCGGCCCCCGTTGGTCTGGCATAGGGACCCCTATGGAGCCTAACACTCACTCCTGGAATTGTCTTTGTGCTCACTCAGCTTCCCCTGGCTGCCCACCTGAGACAGGTGCTGGGGTTGATTGCTCCAGGCTGAGGAGGCCGGAATGGACACCCTATGTCCACGCTCTCAGAGGGACTGTAGGGAACATAGTGTTGATGTGACATCTTGGTCTTTCGAGCAAGGTCTCTGTATTTTCATTTGCTGGAAGGGTCTAATATTGCCTTTTCTTGATATTGGAGTAGAAAAATGAAAGATTGTAGAGGGATTTAAAAGGCATAGAGTCCAAGCAAGTTGTTTATATATTGCATTGTTTGTATTTCTGAGTTTGGCTTCTCTTTCCCCGTCAGAAGGAAATTCACTGTGGCCCAGTACCATTCACTCACGTTCTACTTTGACAATTGAAAAAAAAAATCTAAAAGAAAAAGAAAAGTAACCTCACCATTTGCCCTCCAGAGTCATCCTTGGTCATATTTCTTTGGAGTTAACCTATTTTAGATGACTCCTGTTTTTTTGCCCAAGTCTGTATGTCATGGCATCTGTCACCTACCTGAACACATTTCAGCATTAACAGTACCATGTGCCTATGCTAGTTAACTGAACTGTATTAACCGAATCAATTGCTGCAGTCAGGAATGCGCACTCCAGGAATGATTAGAAAGGCCACATTCTGATCTTATCTAACTCTCTCACCGATATATCGCAACTTTGGCAAATTATCATATTGAAGGTCTGCAGTAAGCAGGCGAAGGTCTACAGTGGTGAAATATGTATCTTCAGAACATGATCACTACTAGATTACGATCTCATTGATGAAACTGAGGATATTTAAGATTGTGATTTGCCTAAAAAAAGTACTTATTTGACTTTTCCATGATCAAGGAACAAGAACTGAGGGAGCCCTGTAACCTTTTTAAAAAATATATTATTTATTTATTTATTTTTAGACACTGGGGAAGGGAGGGAGAAAGAGAGGGAGAGAAACATCAATGTGTGGTTGCCTCTCATACGCCCCCAACCAGGGACCTGGCCTGCAACCCAGGCCTGTGACTTGACTGCGAATTGAACTGGTGACCCTTTGATTCACAGGCTAGTGCTGAATCCACTGAGCCACATCAGTCAGGGCTGTAACCTTTAATTTTAAATATGGCACTGGGGTCCCCATTCCTAAGCAGCCCCAGGTCCAGCTACAGCTTCTGGTTGCAAGGTGCCAACTATAAGGATGAACAGGTACTTTTTCTGGAATACCATCACTGCATCTTGAGTGAATCTTATATGCCAGCTAGTAGCTAGTGCATCAGAAAAGGCACAAAGCCGGGACTTCATCCAACTTACCAAACAGGTTAAATAAAGAGTTTTGAAATACTAGGTAATAAATATTAGTTAACAGATGTCTGTATCCATGCTAGAATTTGGACCATAACTTCTTTTTATGAGAAGTGGGTAGTGAAGCTATAGGAGAAAAAGTAAACCTCATTCCACTCTAAGATCTCTGAAACTGCCATTATCCTCCAAAAGAATCAGAGTTGTGTGTCATTAAATTGGCTTGGGCCAGATAGCAATTTTTGTCTCTTGTCCATTCTTGTGCTCAGTATTTCATCCATAAGTTATTTTCCACTCCTGTAATTTTAGCTCCTGTCTTCACTGTTTTTATTCCATGCTCACTTTAAAAATACTTCTTTATGATACAATTTAAAAAGAGAGAGAGAGTTCCTGTAGTTACTGAAAAGCCTACCTTCTTTTCTTCCCAGTAGCTCTTTGTAAGGCTTCCCACTTGCTTATCTCCATTTCCCTTGAACCTTAAACTCTAATACTTCCCGGTCTCCACATGCCAATGGGCACTTTCCACTTGTTCTTCCCTTTGGCCTCCTGGCTTCATGTGACTCCATGGGCTGCCCTTGAGCCTTCAGGAAATCACACTCTCTTCATTCAACCTGTTCATTCTGACCAACAATTCTCTGTATCCATGGAGGACTCATTTTCTGCTGCCAATCCCTTCACTATTTATATTCCTGGAGTAAACTATAAGCCAAACATTGTGTTGACTGCAGTGTTTTTCCTCTTCTCCAACCCTAATGAGATGCATGGGTGTCGAGCTTGCCTCCCTGCAGGATGCGTTGCTGTTCACCCACAGGGGAGCTGAGGTTCTGCACCGCTAGGGTGCCCTGAAGCCACAACCTCCTCTCTGGGTCCTATTTCAGTCGAAGATTGTAATGTTTGGTTTTTTTTTTTTTTTTGTCCTGATCATTCCTAAAATGTTTTAGAAATAAGAAAAGAAAAAGGGATTGTGGAGGTCTCAGCATTCACTTTGAAGTCAGTGACTACACTTTGAAGAAGAGGCAGAAGCCAACCTTCTTTGTCCACGCAACAACGACAACAAAATCTTATACTTTAGCTCTAGATAGATTTAGGGGCTTGCCTCTTAGGAAATTGGAGGGACCACCAAGGAATGGGCAGAGAGAAATAGGAAAGGGTGAAAAGTAGCTGAACATCTAATTTGAGAGACTACCACCAAATCATTCCTGTGAGTTGGTTGGTCTTGGATGGAATGGTAATGACATTGGAGGGCAGTTCTCTGGGAGACAGAACAAGGAAGCAGAAAGTAGTTTGCAAAACATGATCACGTGACACTAAATCACCAACTTTCAATATTGTCTGTGAAACCGAGGAATTGGGGCTATTTTTTCAGTGACCAACTGATCTAGGTTTTGAAATATCTAGGTTTTGTTTTCACATTTTATCAGTGAAAACAAGACTAATACAGGCACAATAATGACACATTGTTTGAAATATTATAGCATTATACTGTCACAGGTAAAATATTTTTAGTAAGTTCTTTTTTCCTAATCATAGCATTGTACCTGCAGTTTGGATAATGTGGGTAGAAGATATTCCAAAATATTAGACATGATTTAAATGACATACAATTTATGTTATACTAGAGTTTCAGTTACTGATTGGGCTGAGGTTGTATTTTTAACCCACATGTAGGTGTTCGATGAAGATATAAGTAAAATTATGTAGCTGGTATAAACTTAGCTTCAGATAACTGAACATTTTTAGGGTGTTTGATATAGGATCAAAGTCTAGAGTGGCGAGCAGTGACCTCAAATCGAACGCACCTTGAACTGCTGTTTGTCAACAGTAAATTACATTTGATTTTGAACAAGCGAAGGGAAAACTGCTGGCGACCTGTGATTGTGCTTCATATAAGGATCAATACCGAGGAGAATAGCCTTTTTAGCTCGTTCCAAGTTCTCTGGCTTCCTGGAGCAAATTGCCAGTACTTTCTGATCATTCTCAATTAATAGCTCGCTCTCCCTAAGCCAGAGAGTCCATAGTCCTGGGGGCCACGGGGGGCCGGGGGACTTTCAAGAAACATAATGGGAGTGTTACAGGCTGAAGATTGCTTTGATTTTAAAGAAAGAAAAGCAATTGATTTTCACCTTCTATAAATGGAGTTAGGGACTCAGAACTTTGTGCTGGGGAGAAGCCAGGGAGAATTTTGTGTATTTCACTGGCCTTATTTTGAAGTGCACAAAGTGGGGATTTCTGGAGGAATTTCATGTCAAGAAGACCCAAAACTTAAATCCTTTAATTAAATTGTTGAAGATATTTCGTACATATTTTTATTTTCTTTCCATGATGGTGAAAACAAACTATAATCCTACTCCATCCTTGAATGCAGATGATTCATTCTTATATTTTTCCAGCAAGGCTTTTGAGTTTTGGAGAAACACTGACCCATGACTACCTGGGATGTGTCTCAACATCTGAGTTTAGAAACTGGCTTAAAAATGTGTTACTCCTAATTCTAAAACTATTTATGGCAACCCCCTGAAAAAAGCTCCCAAATCGTATAGTTTACTGTCTTACAGAAAGTAAAAGGAGAGGAGAGAGGGGGGAAAAAGAGATGGAGGGGAAAGTAGAGCAGAAGAGAAAGACATAAGAAAAAAGAAAGCAATGCATCTATTAAAAGTAAAAGTTAGTGAGTGTCGTAGTTAAGAAAGTGGGCACTGGGGGCAGGCAGGAGAGGTCTGGGGTGCAATCCAGATCACTATAACATAGGTGCACGTGATGTTCGGGGATAATCATAAGGAATATAGTGAGCGCTCAATAAAGGTTAGCTATTCATTATAAAATGCCACTCAAATGCATGGGTCCCAATGGGTAACAAGCCGTTTCCGGTTAACAGCAGTCACATCCCATACCCAGCACGTCAGGAATGTGCTCGGTGGCCATTCAGAGAGTAGCAGTTGACTGGCAGGCAGTTTGCAGAACTGTTCATTGTCTGTTGGAGGAATTGGGCCTATTTAATCTTCCTTATGAAATTTAGTCGTGTCTTGAAATTATGATATCTCTTTAATACCTTGGATGGAATTCATGACTTCAAATGAGATTGAACACAAATAAAATAACCTCAAAGTGTTTTGAAAATATTCAAATCTAAAAGATAAAAGTAAAAATGAAACAATGTCAGAAAGTCTGTGTTTGTATTCATGGACACACTATTTTAAAAAACTTAGAAAACCATAACAGAAACATAAATGTCTATTTAAAACTGTTACTAACTGGTCTGCAGTGCCAGGTATTGTGTGACCCTGTGTATACACTGGTCTCTAAAATAAACCCTGTTCCTATTCTTATGGAAATTATTACTTTATTGGGGCTACTGTCAGTAATCAATTAAATGAGCAGATAGACAATTACAAAATGTATTTTTTATTATGTTTATGAGATACACACAGAAGAGCAGAGAGTAGAAGCTACTTATATGAAGGTGGTCTAGGAAATCCTATCCATGTGGGTAGAATTGAAGCTGAAACTTGAAGGACAAGGCAATAGTTATTAATAGAGGTGGGAAGTAGGAAGATCCAGATGAGGGGTACCAGGCAAACTGCTGAACAGTGAGTTGGGGAGAAGGGGCTGACTTGATTGTGGAGACAGGTAAACGTGACATAGGATGAAGTTTCAAATGGGTGATGCTTGAGTTAGATTTATATGAAAACAAAACAACAACAGAAACACCCCTATCTGTGCTTATCTGTGAACTGCAAGAGGTGGGGGGCAGAAGGGGAAATGAGCTATGACTTTGCAACTCAGATTGTGGTACGCGAACCAGCAATGGGAGCTGGTTAAAATGGGAAATGGTGACTTCATTTTGACAAGACGTCAGAGTGATTCAGATGCCTCTTCCTACAGTTCGAGGGTCCCTGGGCTAGGAGGTCATTGAAGGGAACTTGGACTTGATGAAGACATGGTTTGGATGGGAAGAATTAGGTCGATTTAAGATATATTTAGTTGGCTATTTAATGAGGTATTTTAGTGAAGTAGCTATATCTGTGTATCTATATCTATCTGTCTATACCTGTACCTATACCTATACCTGTACCTATACCTGTACCTGTATCTATCTATCTATATCACCATTCTATCAATTTATTCCTGAAAGTCTGGGGAAGATATTTCTTATGCTGCCAGGGTTTTGTTTTGTTTTGTTTTGTTTTTTTGAAAATTTATCATCCAAAATGTGACATATGTTTAGTCTCTTGCTTTATTTGGAAAAGAAAAAAACAACAACTATGTAACATGTCAGTTTTACTCCATGGCAGAATTTATTCATTATAAAATAATAATTACAACTTTGACATGTTTACAATGTGGCTTTTACGTAACTTTAGACACTGAATCAGCCACTGATCTAACAAATTACTGAAGCACAGAACGTACTTAATACAGTGATGATGATTAAAACTTTGAGTGATTGGGGTTTGGACAGACCCTAAATGTAAATAAGCCAATACCCCTTCAGTCAACACTGAGCAAGTGTTCCCGCCTGCCTCTGCCGTGGCAGGCTGTGTCTTAGGTACAAAGACAGTGTGAATGGTGGAGGTCTGGTCTTTGAGTGAAACAGGAACTTGTGCAGGGGTTGAACAATAGGGGAAAAACAGGGCAAACCCTCTGATGTTTTCCTAATTTGAATTGTCCACCTTTTAGGTAAATTTGCATTCATTAAATATATTCAAGCTGGTTGGTGATGCAGAAGAGTGATTAACTCAAACGTAACACTAATCTATTTGCAAATCCAGTTCTCTGGGAAATGTAGAAAGATGGAAAGGCTGTTTGAATATGGGAACATCTGACCTATTACAAGCTTGGGTGAAAAAACAAAAACAAAAGAAATCCGAAGACTGCTGCACGGAAACAAACCCATAAAAGCACAGAATGGGAGTGCAAGCCATTTACCTTTCCAACAGCTGCACTGTGCAGGTGAATCACAGCCCTGCCCGCAATAAACGGATCTGGTCAAAGTCAATTTTCCCCAGGCATCTGGTCTTGTCACTAGTCATTTTACTGAAGATTACCCATCAGTTAGTGCAGATTTGCTTTTTAATTGGCCCTAAGCACACCTGCCACATTCTTCTTGTTGGTCCCGGAAGCTTTTGCAGAGAAGGGGAAGGAGGCATTCTGGAGAATCTAGTCTTACAGCACACCTCAAAGGACAGTCGTAAGAACAATTACGTTTTTAATACTAGAGAGAAGAGGGACCTTTTTAAATATAGGGACAAGGAATATAGAATGAATTAGGAAGAAGTAGCAAAAGCATCTGCATTGTTGTATCTCAGCCTTGGAAGGAGATCATTGTCACAGTCTTTTTCTTTTAATTTCATGTAATAGTCAAATATGACAGGCTGGAAGTAGATGATGAACAGGTGGGCAGGGAGCCTGCAGGGCACCGCTACTCATCAGGTTGACGAAGCAGCAAGATGGATCACAGGGCAATCAGCAGGTGGGCAGGAAAACGACAGGCAGAGTGATTTGCTACATAATATTTGGCATTAATTACAACTGCCGAAATGTTGGGGGTGGTGTTGTTTTGAGGGGAAGAAAACAGCAAAGGTTTGAAATACCATGAAAACTGGGAGATCTATGTGTTTTGGAATCATTTCACATTATCATCTACAAACATTATACTTCTGAATCTCAGCTTTCAAACAACCATGTTGTTCCAAAAAATCGTTTCATGGGTCTCCAGACTGGAGTCCGACAGCTTCTCTTTATCCCTTCTCTCCCCAGCCCCTGACAACCAGTCATCTGAGTTTTGTTTCTAGGGATCATTTATGCGGAATGTTTCAGATAAATGGCATCGTATAATACATGGCCTTTTATGACTGGCTTCTTTCCCTTACATGTTTCCAAGATTCACCCATGTCATAGCATGAGTCAGTACTTCATTCCTCTTCGTGGCTAAGTAATATTCCGCCCTCTGTACATAACATGAACTGTTTATCCATCATTTGGGGATGGGCATTCGGGATGTTTCCTCCATTCGGCTAATGTGGATAGTGCTGTTCTGAACACCCATATGCAAGTATTTGAGTATCTGTTTTCACTCCGTTTGGGTGTATGTCTAGGAGTAGGATTGCAGGGTCATGTAGAAACTCTACATTTAACTTTTGACAAACCACTACTTTGTTTTCCACAGCAGCTGAAACATTTTATATCTCAACTAACAATGTTCAAGGATTCCAATTTCTTCTGATCATTGCCAACACTTTAAACAAATTACAGCCACCCCATTGAGTGTGACCTTGCACTCACTGTAGTTTTTATTTGCATTTTCCTCATGACCAATGATGCTGACCACCTTGTCATGTGCTTCTTGGCTATAAATATACACACACACACACACACATACACACATACACACATACACATATACACATATGTATGTGTGTATATATGTACACACACATATATACACATACACAGACACATATAATTTGAAGAAATATCTATTTATGTCCTTTGGCCATATTTTAATTCGGTGATTTGTCTTTGTTTTTGAGATGGAAGTTCTTTACCAACGCCCGATAAACATCTCCTGCTTAATAAATGTATTGATTCTGAATGTGAAACTCTTCTAGATCCCCTGTCCCCTTATTTTCCCTACGAATCCAAATCAAACTTGAAATAGGTAATTGCAGGATTTTGCTCATCCCCAGATCCATCACTAAGCTCCCTATGTACTTCTAGGCTGCATGCAGGTGTTACAGTGTTATGATTTTTCCCCAGGACTGTGCATTTCCTGCCCCTCTACAGGCTCCCTGATCATCTCTGGCTCATACTTAGGGAACAAGACATGTAATGTTCATATGAGCAAGACAAATCCTTCCCTCTATGCAAATTGAGAGAAGCTATCCCTCAGTTATAATAGTCATTTTTATTATTGTCATTTCCAAAATCATAATAAGAGGAGTTATTTCATGTCTGTTTAATATAAGTGAAATTCATTATCTGCTGCCTGCCTTTTACTTTCAGAAATAGGCAAAAATAAATTAAATGACCTCAAATTATCATTATTGAAAAAGCTGGAAAAAAATACATGTTCTCTGGTAAAGTCAAACTCAGTGTCTCAGAAAGGCTTTTCACTTTCCGATTGTTTTTTACAATATGCAAATTAATCACATGAAACTGTAAATCTTTCCTTATTAGAATCTTTCCTTAGCTATATTTTGTTTGTTCCAAAGCTCAAAATTTTGGAATATAATTATGCCTCTGACTAAGCAGTGTGGGATTTCAGTTTTATTAAAAGGGATCTAACTACTTATTTTACATGTCGAGAAAATACTTTCTGCATGCAAAGAGGAGCGCCATACACTGCAGGAGCCACTTCCAAAATCTGTCCCCCGAGCCTGTGGGTGAATCTTCTGATATTGGTTAATTAAATGTGAAGTGCTCGATTTCAGGAAGATGATTTTCCTCATTACTTTATTACAATAAAAACATGTATGGTGACCACATACAATTTAATATACTTGGCTCCTGTGGATAATCCCACATTGTTTTTGTCTCCTTGATGAATTTGTTAACTTGTGAAACTGCTAGTGGTTTTTTTTGTTGCTGAAACCAAGCCTATTACCCAAGCCCATATGTCTATAATGAGAACGGTTGGGAATACAGAAATCTTGCATTTGGAAGGAGTTAGCTCGGATCCTCTGTGATGGCTTCCAATCATTCTTCCTAAAAAAAAAAAAAAAAAAAAAGTCCTACAGAAAAAAAGACTAGACTTCATGCAAAACTCTGTTAAATTAACAGTTCATCATTTTATAGTACCCTGTAATAGAGCTCTCTGTTCAATCATGTGCTCCCACTCACTCGTGAAATCTCATTGCAAAGTCAGCCTCAGACCTTTGGTTGAGTCTAGAGCTACTTACCCCTGAAAAGAAGACTGAAGTTAAGTTCTTTTTACCACATTCATCAAATATGCATGCAAAATGTGGTCTTACATGACAATTTCATTTCTTTTTCTTTCTTTTCCTTCCTTCCTTCTCTCCCTCACTTCCTTCCTTCCTTCCTTCTTTCTTTGTTTGTTTATTTATGTTTAGAGTCATTTATTCTGACCATACCTAACTTCTTTCATGGCTGTTGCTTCTCTATCCTAGAAGCTATAAAATCACAATGCCAAATGAAACTTTAAAAAATGAAGGTGACCTCTGTCCACATAATTCTCAACATACTGAACATACAGCAGTCTTATGGAGTCTTAGAAAAGCCTGAGGTATGAACTCATGGAAAAAATATTTTCAAACTGAAAATATCTTTTGAAAGTATTCTGTAGCAAAAAACAAGGACAAAAATTTAATATTAAATGTATATTTTATATAATTCATTTATAAGTTCTCTACTGGGAAAAAAAGAGAGCATTTTAGGAGTTTTTAAACAATTCCAATCAGTATAATTTTCAATATATTTACATGAGGGCACAAATCACTTTCATTTTTTGAAACCTTACATCTTCACTGATTCTTTTTAAGCCCACACTATCCCCAAAGACTAATTAAATGCAAAGTCATATAACATTTTCTCTAATACTATATTCAAAAGTATATATAAATATTTCAGTTTAATGGAAGCCTTATAATAACTTGATGAATTTTCAAAAGGATTAATTATTTTTTAATTTTAATTTTATGCTTTATAATGATAATTGGTTATTTGAGTTATCTCTTGAAGCTGGAATAGAAAATGTATTACTATAAATTATATCTTTATTATATGTAGTTAGTTTCTTTTTTTTCCCCCATGTGAATTGTATCCTTTTAGAGGAATCCAAATATTTTCTTCCATGATGCATTTTAGATGAGTCAAAACATGATTTTACCAAATGATTTATACACGGTCAAAACATATTTCAGAAGTTCTACATTGTAAACGTTTGTCTTCCATTTGTTTTTCTCTGTTTACATGGAAGCACTGTCAAAAACAGTTACAGATCACCAATTAATATATTAACATAATAAAATATAAAAGACCTTTTTTAGCTTCCTATGATTTAAGTGGCTATGTAAAGAGCCTACAAGGACAATGAAAACATACTCAAGAATATAGCAACTTTCTTAGTAAAAGGAGCTTCATATAGAACAAAGTGAATATTGTTCTGAATTTCAAGTATTATAGCTGATCCTCACCCCCTGCATATTTCCAGGCGTTTTGAGCAACTAAGTTACACTACCAGGACATCTCTTTCCATCATGGAGTTAAGGTGTTGGCATCTATCATTTATAACTTGTCTATTAACTCTACAGAGTTTACAACATGCTTTTTTATTTCTCATTATCAGTTCTATTTGTTTACATAGTAGCTTTTTCAATATAATATCTTTATATTTGTAAATAATTTCCACTTGTAGCTTATATATCCATTTAATGAATTGCTGGATCTTATTTTCTTGCAGTTTTTGCTTTTGTTCATGAATAAAATCTATAAGAATGATTTTGAACATGATTCCATTTCAATACACCTCAAGAGCATAAACCCATCCGAATCAACAGCTCCTTATGCCTGTGATTCTGAGGAAACCGGATCTCATGTTTGACCCCATCACCTGGACGTAGCTGTGAGACCCAACAGTGCATTAGCTCTCGTGTTGTGGTGGACTGTACATCAGTCTTGGCTGTACAACAACCAAGTTCACTCATCATTTAGCATTTCCGGCTAAATATATTCTGATTTTTATGTGTCTATAATTCTGTTATATTGGTCAGAAGTGACTACCTG
Organism: Desmodus rotundus; assembly: GCF_022682495.2. Classification (NCBI taxonomy): domain Eukaryota; kingdom Metazoa; phylum Chordata; class Mammalia; order Chiroptera; family Phyllostomidae; genus Desmodus; species Desmodus rotundus. The sequence goes on along the minus strand of NC_071396.1, from coordinate 5,675,014 downwards.
GACACACATGACCCCAAAGGGCGCTGGGAAATATAGTCTGCCTATCCTTACCTGTTAATTTGAGAGAGAAGAGAATGGATATTTTATAAATAGTTAACATTCTCTGACATAGTTATTTAGGTATATGTTTGAGATTATGCCCTTCTGTAAGAGATGCTAAAGATAAATCCTGGTTTGGCTCATGTTTTTATTTCAGTTATATCCTAAAATATAAGAAGAGGGGCTGTCCATTATCACCTGGACCTTATGAGCATCTTTAGTGGTGAATCCATTGCAATCCCACACGCCTAACCTCTCCTCTCCTTTACCCTGTGCTCTGACATTCTAGACACAGCCTGAATCTCTGGGGATTCCTTGCGTGGGTGGGTCCTAGCTTCCCACTCATGCTCTCCCTAGTGAAACTCCCTTCTTTTACACGCTATGCGTCTCAGCTCTAGGGTGTGGGAGGTAATCTGCTTATTCTCCATTGCCACCTCTAGACCTTCACTATTTACTCTGATTTTTCAAATAAGGTAATAATTATGTTCCTCTTCCACCCAGGATTGAGTTCACCACCCTATATTAGACAGCTAAAGAACTGAACCAGATGCATGAAACAATGGCTTTCAAAACACCGGACAATACGTATCTCTCTCTCTCTTTCTCTTTTTTTTTTTTTTGCACAAATGCTGCTTAATATTTAGGCCATCTTTCAAATATTTATTATTACTATGTTCTGGGCAAGGTGCATGGGAATACAAAGTTAAACAAGCATATATGACCCTTTAGTCTTGGCATTTACAATGTAACAGGAAAAAATATAGAAATGAATGAATGGGTAAATAATATGATGTAAATCCTCAAGAACTCTACTGTTAGCTTTTTTTTATGAAGACTTGTTTAAGAGGTTAAGCACCTCGGTCAAGATTATGAATTCAGAATTTGGAAAGTCAGGATTAAACTGAAATACAGTTCGGGGGTGTCCAACCTGTGGCATGCGGCCCAGGATGGCTATGAATGTGGCCCAACACAAAATCGTAAATTTACCCAAAACATTATGAGATGGGTTTTGTGATTACATGTTGCAATGTATTTAATGTGTGGCCCAAGACAACTCTTCTTCTTCCAATGTGGTGCAGAGATGCCAAAAGGTCAGACACCCCTGGAACCCCGAAGTAGTAATATGATAGCAAACATTGCACTGGAAATAGCAGAGGAGCCTCAGTAACACGGTGACTGTCCTCTGTGTCCGAGAGGTAATGCTAATAAATCACCGTATCGCTCCCTTCCGACCGCCTCAGTACTAATTGCCTTTAAGGGTGAACAGCAGAGGAAAGAGTGGCATGAAATGAAACAACACATAGTATGAAAAAAAACCCAGATGCTGTGTAAATAAGAGATGGAATGAAGAACGCAGGGATATAAAGAGGGTCCCACAAGTATGTGTTTAGTTTTTCTCTCTGATGAAGCAGTTCTCATTCATTCCCTTTCTTATTAAATTCTGCATGCAGTGCACTCAAGCTTAATCTGAGCATAAAGTTCTCGGTTGCAAACAAGGCATCCAGGATGGCAGATGCTAGTGTGCTGGTCAGCACAGAAAAGGGCCATGCTGATTTCAGTGATAAAGCTGTTCTTGAAATGTCACCTTGTGAATGGTGTGACATTGGTGACGGTTAGGGAAAGGACACCAGTGTGACAGAGAGCAGTGAAAATGAACACCAGCAGGCAGATATAATATGAGATGAACTAAAAGGGGGACAAGAGGGCTAGTACGTTGTGGTTTCAAAATAGTTTCTAGGAAGAGTAAACCAACTATTTTACCTAAAATTAGTGGCGATCCTTGTTGATTGGCTTAGCTGAGTCCACGAACAGGATAATGAAGGATCGCATTGCTGCAATTCAATACAGAATTCTGATGGCCGTTTTTAGAAGCTGGCGTGTGATGGTTTCATTTCTCCATCACATCACAGCATTTTCGCACGCCCCATGACACTGGTCCAGAATTCTGGGCCGGGTTACGACACACAGGAAGTGCTTCTCTCCATGGCTTTCTCTGACCACAGCTGGCAGGGCCCGCAGTGAATTTTCATTCATGCCATTGCTTTTCATTTGTAAGTGTCAGGTTAAAAATGCATTTCATGTTCTCTCTAAATGGTCATTCCATCTTTGTATCTCTTTTATTTATTTTCTTTGCTTCAATTTATTACTGCATACTATCTCCTGCAGGCCTTAGCAGATTGGGTGACAAATTGTACAGTTAGGTACAAAAACAGAAGGAAAAAATAAAACTTTGTATTTGTAGTGGTCTTTTCAATTACCATCACCCCTCGACATAAAACTCTGAAGAAGGTAACACAGGAATTGCTATTCTTACTTTATAACAAAGATGAAGATGCCCAAAGAAGCGATATATCCTCTACAGAGGTACTCTGTGAAACTTCGCTACATGCCGAACACAAAAAGTTAATGAAATCCAGGGGCCCTTTCAGCCGAAACTTTGTCCAGGTCCACTCATGGAGCGTCATTGACCGTCCCCCTAATTGTGACTGGTTTTTGGTTTTAAGGTATGCACAGGGCAAGTTCAAGATTCTCTTCACACACCTAACAGTGAGTACGTTGACTTAATATGAGCAACTGGGTCATGTGGATACTGTTTTGTGGACATAACTCTTACCTTGTGAAAGATGGAATTGTTGACTCTTAAAGATTGTTGACACATGTATGAAATGCTTGTTGGTGGATTTTCCGACATGTACCTGCAGAGAGAACCTGAAGACTTTGTTTCATTAGTGCAGGGCAGTTTCCTACTGCAACAACTCTCTCCATCCTTTCTCCCTCCCCCACTCTCTCTGTCTCTCTCTGTTCTCTCTCCCAGCAAGAAGTTTAATTGTGAGGAATTTCCCTGATAATTTCTGATTGATCAAAGTTCCCCTGAAACATAACTTCTACATATTAACAGTGTCAGTACTCTTGGATGTAGCCTGAATTGGATGGGGCATTTCTCATACACCAAAAGAATATGTTTCCTTGGAGAATTTGAAAAGACATGGTCAATTTTAGAAAAAAGTAATAAATAAATATTTTATTATACTATTTACATATCCTTTTTCTGTAGGATATCCTTTTAGAAGTAGTTTATCTATTCCAGTTACACTGTAAAATTCTTAACATCCACTGCTGAGTTAAATCAAAGCCAAATGACCATATGGTGAAATTATTCATCACGGAATACTGCTTTATAAAATTCTCTTTTGCTTGGCTACAGTAGTCCCTAGCCAGCCCTGATGCATTAAGAATGTCTGATACATTAGCATATTTTATAATTGAGCTGAGGAATGATGTTACTATTAATTTATTTTTGAAATATTAACTTGCTTTTAAAGAAAGCGCAATGAGTAAATGTCAGAAATATTTATGACAACACTTTGCTGTATCAGGTTTGACCTTGAAATTCCAAACTGCATTAACATGAACATCACTGTGCCTTGAAGAAAGTTCGTACTGTATCAAGGCGAGCTGTCGTTGGAATAATGTTATGGGGCAGTCCGATACGAGGAAATAAAGAAATGGTGCGTACTCAAAATAATTCGCTCTATGATATTAGTAAGCATAATTCAGAGGGATTGTGAAATAGTGGAGTTTACACTCGTATTGATTTCACTTCTAGTTTGTGGAGTACTGCTTAGCGTGTAGCTATGCCATGTCGTTTTTGTGCCGTAAGAGTTTCATGTAAATCTCGTTTTTCTCCAAAAGTTAAAATTAATTAATGGTAAGAGAAAAAGCTACATTCTACACATCCATCACAGTAGCTGTGCCTATTAAATACTTAAGCAGAATGCTGTAATGTAATTTAAATGAATGTGGAGGGGGCTTATATAATTGTAGTTTATTATGTGACTATAACCACAAAAAGATTGATACCTCAGACATACTAGACACTAATAAAAAACTGATCAATTAATATAAGGCCTTATATTTATTATAGACAAGTCCATGGACTTAATATTTAATCGTCCTGCTTGATTTACTGGCTGAAATACATGACATGTATAGAGGAGTGGTATTTGAGATAAAAACACTTACATTATTAATGACATTTACTTAAATTCTAACAGTTGGGTACCGACAACAGTGCTTTCCAAAGTCTGGAGGATTTATTGGATATTTTTATACATACATGTAGACACTGATTTACAAACCCTTGGTAAAGTAAGTTAGTTAGATGACCAAAGTGAAACATGTGAGAAGAAACAAGTTTATTAAAATAGGGCCTTCATATTTGTGCTGTGAATACATGGAGGAGAACTGGTGTGATTAAAGTGGAAGAGAAAGGATGCATCTCTTGTGATCTCTGACCTTGACTGAGTTTTAAGAGCTACAGAAGGACGGGTGCTTCCACAGAGCGTGTTTAAGGGAACGAAGCCCTCGGGGATTGCCAGCGCTCTTTGTCACTTGTAAAGACCCACAATTCCATTCTTCGGCTCCTTCAGCTCTATGTTAAATGCTCACCACAAAGATAGTTAAGGAGAAAGTTACTACTTCATAACTCAGAATGGCCACTAGATAGATCACGGACAGACAGACAGATCGACCCTGGAAAATGATCTGTCAACTACAGGACCTTGCCTGGATGTGTGTGTATGTATGTATATATATATACATACATATATATATATATGTGTGTGTGTGTGTATATATATGTGTATGTATATATATATATGTATATATATATATACATATATATATACATACACACACATATCCATATATATCCATATATATCCATATTTGTAATAGCCTGTCAAATGATTGAAAATCATAGCAATTTATAATAATCTTTAATTTCACTTACAATGTTTTCACTTTATTTCAACTTTGCTTTTTAATTCACAACAATGTCATTGAAGGAGCAGAATTTTCTCTCTCCTCTCAGAGGCTTATAACACTGTTACACAGAGTCGAAGGTCACACTAGTTCTTAGGAGGGTTTCTGACGAGCTGTAGGTATGTCACTATGGGTTGTTGGCAAGCTGGCCTGAGGATAGGAATTCCAGTGGAGGCATTTTAGTGGGGAAGGCAAGAAATGATGGTAAAGGACTGAGGGATTAACGAGACGCATCATTAAAAATGTCTCATTTAGTCAACATCCACTGTGGGTGACTGGAACCTAAACTCACAGGGTAACTTACATAATCAGAAAACCACATCATTTTTAACAATCAAAACTGTTACTAAAGGACATAGATATTTACCTATAAAGTTATATAATTATTACACTTATACTGGGAAATAGATGACTACGGAATAGACTATTTTTTCTGATATTTCTTTTCTACAGCCTTAGAATATCAAACCCATCCATTTTTAATGGATATTTTGTGCTAATCTTTATTTTCCTTGTGGTGAAGTAAATTACAATAAACATTCATTCTTATTTTTAAAATAATCAGATAAGAAGCAAGCATCGGTTGCAGCTGAACTTATAATCGATTTTCCCAAGATTTCAGAACTAAGTGAAAAGGAAAGAACAGAAATTTTTCTAACCCTTGCTATATGTCAGAGGTCTTCCAATCTATTATGACATTTCTAAGTCCAAAGCACTTCTTTTTGTTCCAAATTTCAATTCTTTAACAATATCTGGAGGCATTTTGAAGATACACACACTGGCAAGTGAATGATTGTGACTTCTTTTTACGGTGGACTCATCTTTCAGAGATTTTATCCTCTTTCAGCAGTTTAGTTCTTGTAAGGTTTAGATTCCTGTTTAAAAAAATGAAGAAATGCTGTTCTTTGACCTTGAGCTTATTCGACTATTGTAATGGAGAAGTATCATTTCTAGGAGCTTTCATACATTTTAAAGGCAAAAGTGACCTTGGGAGAAATCTTACGAATGTTCACATCTCAACTGTTCAAGTTCATCTACCAGACAAAGCTGGCTGCCGGGAACTAGTAGAAAAAAGAAATACATGTGAAATGTTACTCTGATATCTCTTATGTTGGATTTCTATTGCGATTTAGTAAAGAAAAATAATTTCTTAGATTCCGTTTCTGTATATTGCTCACCAAGTATATAACGTACTTTGGTCCTCCCCCCCAAAAGTATGCATGTTTTCTAACACGCAATTATTGGCTTTCTATTTGACACTGCCAGAGAAGGGGAATTAAAAGGATAAAGGAAAAGGACAAATAATATAGAAATTATTATTTTTAAAACAGAGATTTCTATAGAAAAGAAAAATTTTGAATGTGTAAATGAGCATATCATTTCCATACATTTCAGAGTAAGAATAATTTTGGAACAGTTATCATTAACTTTTTCCTGATAGAATGAGTCAATCTTTTTTTGTCGTTTCCTTGACTAATAATTTGACACACACTCACACACACACGCAAATCATTGTTATCATCTTCTGAAAGCATCAATTCACTCATCAGACGTCTAGGCCCAGGCCCATGTCCAGGCCGTCGCGCATTATTTGACATCTTGAGTCTGACCAGGGTTTGATTAGGAAGTATTATACGAAGTTTGAAAGCAAAAGTTTAAGGGAGAATCCTTCCGGTTGTGGACAATCACAAGCGTGTCAGTGGGAGTGGTACTCAAACTCAATACCCATTACACAACTCCCCACTCCCCCCACCCCCATTGTTCCTGACAGCCAGCTTTTGACCCTTTCTACCCTTTCCCGCAGTGCTGATCAGTTTGATCATGTCTCCTGTTTGAAGAGTGAGTGTATCACCGGGGAGAGGCACAGACACTGGGACTATGTGTCTGCTGACTCTGTTAGCTGAGCACGGCCCAGGCACAGGCAGCCCTTACCAGTGAAGAACTGCGATGGGCCATCAGGTTTTGTGGGGGCATCAGATCAAAGATGAGGCAGTCCCTTGTGTCTTGGATTGATGGTTGAAGGACATGACTTAGACTCCCTAGAGAAGCTGTGATCGTTAAAAGACTTCACTGAGTAGGGGAGAGAATTTAGATCCCTCTTAGAACTTCACTTGACTTGTGCTATTGATAAGTTGGCTTCTGATTTGCTTCTTAGGTAAGGATTACGCAGCTCGTTCTTTTTCACTCTGTGTCTTTTCCATGTTCACGTCAGTCTTAAAAACAGTGCCTTTGGCACCCGATTTGATTTTCTGCATCTTAAGATGCAAGCTGCTCAATAATTTTCTGTTGATTCCGGCTTGCCCACCTCCAGGGCTCAGGAGGAGATAACCTTGGCCCAAGGTTGCAGGGTGCAGATGGGACCTTCCCTTCGGTGAACTTGCCTCCTGGTGCTTTCCAATTAAGAGCTTCAGGGACCAATGAAGGCTTAATGAAGTAATTCTTAACACTGAATTTCCAATAATGCTTTTTGTTTCTACTTGTAAGTCAATCGACTTTTTTTCTTGACTGATCTTAAAAAAACAAACAAACAAACAAAACAAAAAACTTGACCTCTGAGGTTTTCACAGGAGTCGCTGTAGGGGCACGTTTTCCAGTCAGGGTCTTCCGGCAGCTCACCTCCTTCCCCGGCCGCCTGGGCCCCCAAATGAGTCAGGAGCACCCTCCTTGCTGGCATATGGGAATGGGAGTGTCAAATCAAAAAGGTCAAAATTTGACAGCAGATCATATTAGGTTCTAACATTTCCTTTGAAAAGCCTTATTTTTCAATTTGCACTAGCCTGTGAAGAAATTAGTCACTCTCATTGCCAGTGTCCACACGTTAGTATACAACAGAATTAAGGGACAGTTCAATTCACAGCTATTGCTCTTTGAATGGTGGTGTTTATTTCAAAATTTAGCCCACTTTGAACTTGTATGCTTTAGCTTAAAAACTTGTTTAAATATTATTTCCATAAAATGTCATACTTGATTCCTATTAAGCCAAATCTGTATCAGAGTTTTGTTCAATAGTATTTTGCATACATTAATGAACATTACATTTAAAATGTATGTTTTATATACATCCAGAATAGGAAGATGTTTTTATTATGACACCAAGGATGGTACATTGTTTTTATTTTTTATTTTTTGACATGGATAGATCTTGAGAATATTATATATTGATTTTAAAAACATTTCATTCACATAAATGTATTAATATATTAGCATACTTTTATTAACCAGATATGACAGCAGTAAGAAAATCACTTACTCCTTCAAGCAAAAACTTTCACAAGCCCTGATCATGTATGAAATGTATGCTGGGAGAAAGATAAAATTGGTCATCGGCTTGTCAGGCAGGGTTCTCTCCAGCATTTTTCATTAACATACAATAAAACATGTTCGTATTTCTTCTCATTTTTCTAACATTACATTAATCATTAGTGTTCAGTAGCATTTTTTTTAAATGGAGGAATAAATGAATCATCTAGTCCAACATTTATAGATGAGGCCAGGGAAGCCTGGAAGCTTTGTGAACAGCCACGGGGTTTCCCGTGCCACCTGTTTCAAAGTCAGCGAAAATGCCCCTTGTTGTGCTCCACCTTTTGTGGGGAAGGTCTCAAACACAAGTCAGCAGAATTTTTTAACATCCCACAGTAAGAAAGAAATGCTATTTTTGATAAAGCTAAAATTATTCACTGTATGGGAACCCTTGTTAGAAATTATGTCCTTCCATTTTTTGGTGTTTAAAATGTCTTTACAACATCAAGATATACATAGTAGGAGTTCGGGGACATTCTGAGTGACTTTATTTGACAACATAAACAATAATACCTCCTCTTTTGCGCGCGCGCGCACACACACACAGAGCAAAAGGATTGAGGTGGTGATATATGCCATGGCATGGACGAATGGCAAGGCATTACCCAAAGTGAAAAAAAGCCAGTTACAAAAGGTCACAGATTATATAATTTCATTTACATGAAATGTCTCGAATAGACAAATCTATGGAGAATGAAAGTGAACCAGTGGAGAGAAACAGGCAGAAGGACTACTAAAGGGGACCTGGTTTCTTTTAAGGACATTGGAAATTATTAAATTGATTGCGGTGATGAGAGCTATGTGAGGGTACTATAAACCACCACATGTTCACTTTAAATAAAAGCTTCTTTGAATGGTTTTTCTATGAATAATTTTAAGTGTTAGAAGACACATGGTCTCCTGGCATTCGGGAAACTTTCTAGCATTTCCTTGTGAATGGTTTTTGATTTGGTGGCCCAGTCTTCACCTGGTTCTCTTATTTGGCCCAATGTTAATCCAGTTTGGACATGGAAATGAGTGGGGGAAGGGTGAATTCTTTTGAAGAAGGTGTGCAGAAAAGTAGGTTATTATGTGAGGAAAATACCAGGTCGTTTCTTATGTGAAACCGTATATAAGCCTGTCTGGCATTGATGGTAAGGATTAAATATGAAGGGCGAAAGTATTCCATTAATGCACATTGTGAGTAGTAAGCTTAGGTGTCAGCTGGGCTCATCCATAGGAGGGAGCCCAGGTATTTGGCTAAATATTATTTCTGGCCTGGTGGGGCACCTGGAGAGGGAATGAACTGTCTAAGACTTTCCCACATACCTCACCTGGAGCATCTTTTCCCTCTGGCTATTCCTGAGTTGTATCATTTTACATGAACATATACTCTAGTAAGGAAAAAAATTTTCCCCCTGTTTTCTGTAAGTTGCTTTAGGAAACGAATCAAATCCAGAGGGAGGGTGGTTGGAACCTCTGATCTATAGCCAGTCTGTCAGAAGCACAGATGACAACATGGACTTGCTACTGGTGTCTGAACTGGGAGCGCGGGCAGTCCTTAACCTGTGAACTCTGACCCTGCGTCCAGGCGGGCAGTGCCAGAACTGAGATGACTGTAGGGCACCTAGTTGTGCTGCCAGAGGATTGCTTGGTGGTGTAGAAACCATGCCCACATGGTGGAAATATATATATATATATATATATATAAAAACCCTGACTAGTACATAGATGACATAGGAAAATATACTTGTGGTCTAGAAATGAGGAAGGAGTTGCAAAGACTCTAAAAGTACCACCTTAAGGAAGATGTTGACAACTCTGACTATAAGTTTTTCTGTGCCATAAATGACCTCACACCTGGATTTAACAGATAAGTTGCAAATTGAGGAAAGGGATTTATAATTTCTAAAACCAGTAGCTACTGTCTGGGATATCAGTACACTCCTACAAATTGTCAGGAGAAGCAAATCACTTCAATATCACAATAGCAAAAAAATGTGAAGAGGAAATTTACAGCAGAGAAATTCTAAACTGCAAACATGTTAGTAACCAAGGACGCAGACATATCCGTGAGATTTCACACTGACGACATTAGGGCGGCGACATGGAGAAGTGGAACAAAGCCACGTGCTGGGAGCTGTGTGAGGACATGGGAATTCTCGAGGGCAGTGGGCGCCAGGCTGGGGCAGGTAGCCGCACTGAAGAGGAAGCTCGTAAGAGTCATTTAAATTAGTTATACCCGTGTCTTAAGATCCAAAGACCTTCCTTTGTGTGTACCTGCAAAAGAAACGCCACACAGGTGTTCCTTTTCATTCCAGTGTAGCTAATATTTGATGGACAAATAAAAGTATGTTTATCAGAGGTTTCTGATTAAGAGCTACTTCTGTGTGAAATGAAGTAATACTAGCTGAACATTCGAAAGAAGGGCATTTGAGTGATATTTGGCTGGATTTTTACATTATTTTATGAAGAAATCAAATCAAACTTGGGCAGACAACGAGGCAAGCGCTACACACGGTACTGTGTTTAAGGGAAGCATGCTTGGTTCTGGGCTGGACTGTGATTAAGAGCGACGTTAATGCAATCAATGCACAAAGAGGAGATGGACTCAGTTAGAGTGTGAAATGTATGAAGAAAGGGTTCAAGGATAATGGACGAATATATAAAACCAAAGGACTAGGCCCTGAGAAATAGCGCCTGTTGGACGATGAATTTTTGCACCTTCTCTGCACCTCCAGAGAAACCTGCAGGTTCCTGCACTGACAGCGCTTCACCTCATCGCTGTGATTATTTGTGTGCTCTGGTCTTGGTGCACGGAGAAGCCCCAGGCAGGAACCATATTTCTCAGTTTGTGTATCCCCAGGCCCTAGTGTAGTAGCCGACACATCGTTGGTTCTCAGCAAATCTCGGTGGAGGGACTATATTGCCTGGGTACAGAAGGGACTGCAACGCAGTCTGTGCTGGATCTCTTGTGGTTCCCCACCCAGATATCTTTAGCAGCTCACTAATGGTCCATGGGTATTCAATCCAAGGCCCGTGGACCACAGGTGTCCCAGGATGGCTGTGAATGTGGCCCAATACAAAATTGTAAATTTACTCAAAACATTATGAGGTGTTTTTTTTGTTTTTGTTTGTTTTGTAATTATGTGTCACAATGTATTTAATGTGTGGCCAAAGAAGACTCACTTCTTCCACTGTGGCACAGAGATGCCAAGAGGTTGGATACCCCTGGCACCTTTCCTCTTCTGTGGAGACTTGCTCTTAGCTCACAGGTGGTTCAAAGCATGCTTACCATGAACTTGCCCTGGACGGGAGTTTCAATACTTGAAAAACTGAGATAACAATGATTAACTTATAGTGTTGACAGGATAATTAAAATAAAGTTTATGAATTCACATGCATGCTCAAAATAATTGTGCCCAGTAAAATGTACACGCCTATGCACAGTGTCCCCAAATTAGTGGCATGTATCATTCTACAGAAAGAAATGTTCCTAAATTCGTATTGCCTTACTAATGATTCATAATAAGAAAATATTTGCAATTTTTTCTACAATTGATTCTCTACTTAAACTTTCGATTTTTGAAAATAAGGAAATTATATTGCCTTCCAATCTGTTTCACTGGAGAAGGGGTATATCATTTCCTACACACAGTTTATGAGGCCAGTTAGTATTTAAAATTCTGAGAAGGTGGCATGACAAACTGCAATCTCTTTGCTGCTCACCACTCAAAGCGGTTCATGGATCAGTTGAAATATTTCATTGCGTTACCTACCTACCATGGCAGGTCAAGAAGCTGAGGCTCATTTGAATATCACCCTGGGTTGGTCAGAGTTCACGTAATTATTTTATGTGGCTGTCAGCATGCGACACATATTTCACGTTTCTAAACAGGAAAAACCAAACTGAGAGATAGCTCATGGAATGTGACAATGACATCTAACTGCCAGGGCAGCCATTGTTAATTTGGGGGAGAAAAAAGATAAGTCCAAATTAAAACAATAATTTAGAAGCCAGAAAATAGAAGTGATGCATGACTCCGAAGTAGAAAATTGATGCTGGGGACGTCCACGCTGTTGCACTATTTTTCACGTCGGTCCTTCAAAATCTGCGTCAGCGCTGCAAGTGCTTCTTACATGTTTTGTTTTTCATGAGTGACTCTTAGTAAAGAGGAGATCATGGCCTCTGGAAAGAAAAAAATTGAAAAGTTCAGACCAGCTCAGAGAGTCAAATTGGATTTATTCTGGAATTAAGTGGTATTTTCTTATATTGAGGATGATATTAAAAGGCAGAATTTATGTTTATGAGCAGCATAAAATCACAGAAATTTAAAATTGAGTGCATTATTTTGAAATAAATGGATGTAACTTTCAGTTATGTAATCGGGCATCTCTCTATGTCATTATTTGAAAATTATAGTATTTTAACAAACAATGTTCAAGAAGAAAATAAGACTGACATTCAGTTTAAAATGCTAGCTCCCGAGTCAGGATAACCCTACAAAATGTGGAAGTCACATGAGTAGAGCAAAACTGGGGACACACACCAATGAAGAGAAGCGTTCAACTCTCCCGTGTGGTCTCTCGCATCCCTTTTTGAGTAATTACATTTTGAGAACACAGTGTCTAAAGCAAGTGTTTCTTCACATGTGGCACCTTCCTGGGAGCAATAAAAATATTATGCATCTTGTGTATAAATATTCCCTCACGTTTAGTAAATAATCCAATTTCCAAGGTAAATTCAGATGGTGAGGTTTAAAAATTGACGAGCAACTTAATATGACAGGAGAACATGCATAACTTACAATAAACCAAATAGGACAGGTGTCGCTGCTGAAGCTCGGAGCGCAAATTCATTCAATGTCAACAGACTTACCTAATGCAGGGGTGATTCAGATGTTACCCCCTGTAGGGGGAGAACGTGGAGCATCAATCCTTCACGGTGTCTAGAAAACGGGTGTTTCTCAGACATTGTGCTGCCTCAAGTTTGAAGGAAAAATATCCAACAACGTGTATCTGTGAAGTTTCTGCAAAATCTGGTTAGGTTTGTTTGTGTTCATTTGTTTCCTAATTACAAATAGAAATTCAAAACCAGTAAAGTCCATTGTTATTCCATTAAAAATAATTTTAAGAGATAACAACATGTATGATTCATATAAAATCCTAAGACATATATAAGTTTATTCTCCAGGTAAAAATTAGTCTATAATATGACTGAGAATAGCATGAAATATTAAGTGATACTTTTTGGAGATTGCATTCTGTGTCACCAAACATAGTTTTCTATCATTTTGATAGGAATTGTTTCTTCCATATTTTCCTATGAGTATATACCTGATTCAAAATTGATTTATATTAGAATGATTATTTGCAGAATACAGTTACAAAAATGGACAGTCTGCATTATCTCCACCATTTTTTTCAGAGAATTAAAAAAAATAAATTTTTATGACCAGCAACCTTAAGAAGAAATAATGAAAAGAGATGTACATGTAATAAAAGAGCTCCAAAAATTCAAACATATGTAAATTATTAGACACACAGTATTACTATTTAAAAATTTTTGTTGCATTACAAAACACATTGAAACCAAGTCAGGGAAACAGTTTGAGATCGAGATATACTGGTGTGTATGTGAGTGTGCTTTGTATGCATACCCATTTTTAACACTCTACTAATAGCATCTCTAACAAAGACCTAACTGAATTATCATGTGTTATGATAAATCACATAGAATTAAAGTCATCTGTATTTACCAGCTCTTCTTATCCCGTGAGGAACCAAGAATCACTAAGTTAGATTGATCCCTTTGTGCCCGGCCCTCAATCCTGCTTCCCTTTCCCTCTATGGTCACCCTGTGTTTCTACAGATCTCTTGTCTCGGTGACCCCATTCTCTGCTCTACCTGCCACTGGTTTGCTCTTCACTAAGAGGCCCTGCTACATCAGTCTTTGTGAAACCGTTTATCCAAGACGCTCTCCTGTTCAGTAAACCAAAAGCACACTATTGCTATCGGGTCAAGTCCTAACTTAGAGTCCTGGCAGCCAGCAACTCTGTAATATATATTCATATATATAAGAGAATATATTAGAAATATATTTATATATATTATAAAATAGCCTTCTGTTTACTAACAGGGGTTCTAGTTTAAGTAGAAAGTGTCTTATTAGTCTCTCTTTTAGAGGAAGATACGGCCCTTACTACTTGTAGAGAAGGAAAGAAAGAGAAGAGTCAAAGATCATAATAATAATTTGGCCTAAGCACCTGGAATGATGTAGTTGGCCTTAACTCAGACTTGAGAACTCTGGCAGAGGCTGGATCGGGAGATTGGAATAGCAAGAGCTCAGTTTTTATATGTTATGTGTACTCAGTATTAAAGTAGGCAGTTCAATATAATATCTGGAGTTTAGGGGAAAGCTCAGGCTTGGATATAGACATTAGTATCTGAATTGTATTAAGATCACTGTGCTGGTTAAAATCACCTAAGGAGTAAGGATAACCAGAAAAGAGACCGGTCATTCACTCTGGGTGATTTGACACTTAAAGTGGGGTAAAGAGAGAAATCTGAAAAATACACCAAGAAAGAGTTTCCACAATGGAAGGAGGAAAGTAGGTTGATGTCTGGAAGGCATGCAAAAAATAAGAAGCAAAAAACAATCCCCTGGAATAATCAGGTAGGGTAAGACTTGAAACTAAATTTAGCAACTTCGGGGGTCATTGTAAACATGGGCAAGAGCAATTTAGGAGTAGTGGTGGGGAAGAAACTGGATAAAGACAAAATACAGTAAATATAGAATTGATGGGGGTGTGGATGGGACTGGAGATAGCAACTATGCAATTGAAGACAGCAGATAAAGACTTTTCCTGTATTGTCAAGAAGAAAAATTGGGCAATGTGTTGGGGGTGGTGCTGATTTTAATTTTTTTGGTTTGTTTTGTTGGCTTTGTTCTTAAAATAGAAGAGGAAATAATATCTGTACGCTGGTGTGAACAATCCCAAAAGAGTGATGGAAGAGATAATGCAAGGGGAGGGAGGGAGACCACCAAGGGCAGCAGCAAGGCCCTGGAGGGAGGGAAAGAGATGGAACCCAGTGGGAACTCAGACTTTAATCAGTAAGTTCACAGTAACTGCAAAGAGGATGGGCTCGTGGCCACAGCTGACCCAGGGCTTGTGTGGTAGAATCCTGTAGAACATAATTCCTGACTGTTTCTGTTTTGCAGGTGAAGAAAGAAGCCAGCTCTTTAGTTAAGACTGAGGATCGGGGAGGAGGTTATGAAGGTTTAAGGCAGAAAGAAGGATGGGCTGTGTCCAGGAGGAAAGAGAAGGGACTGAGGAGGAGAAATACGACTAACAGTCAGCGTTATGAGCCTAGTTCTGGTTTCCTATCATGAACAGGAAGCGAGACAAGTGAGAATGGGTCTGTGTTTCACTCCTGCTTTGTGGATTGACATTTGGAGGAGCAAGAAAGCTGGATTTAACTGGGATAGTAGATCCATCAAGCAAGTAGAAGGACAAGTGGGATATAAGGAGGCCAGGATTCCGAGCCAAAAGCAAGAGACTGGTTCCATAATGATTAAATGAAACCAGAGGAGGAGGGAATCCCAGGGTGAAAACCTATGAAAAGTTAGGTCAACGGGTTTTAAAGGTTGGTGAGGTTAAAATGTAACTGCAACGAGAATACTGGGGAGCATTTGCTAGAAACACTGTACAGTGGTCGGAGAGTGTGATGGCTGCCACTGAAATTTTGGAGAGCAAATCGTTTGTTTTGACAAGGCTAAGTGCATTACCATAGGAGACAGTCGTTGGCCAGGGCAAAGTCAGATCCTTAGTAAATGTTGAGTGATTATTTTTAAGGTAGCACATTATTTTTATTTGTAGTAGCACAATTAGAAAAGAGTGTATTGCATATCAATAGGAGATTGTTAAGAAAAGACCATAAACGTATTCTTTTGAATCTTTTTGAAACCACATAAATAACGATGCAGGAAAATGTCTGTTGGTATGGAAAATGACCATGGCAAATTGATAAATAGTAAAGATGATTTACGAAACATCACATACTGTAGAATTGTGTTTTGGAAGATTCATCAAATAAATGTGTGTGTGTTTATGGATTTATACGAACACATAAAGAATAGTGGTGCGTGGTAAAATGTTCAGAAATAGTCATCAGTGGCTCCCTCTCTAATGCTTATGAGCACACACATTTTTGACAAAGCAATATCTTTAAAAATAATATTCAGATGACTAGTAAACACAGTTGTAAATGATAAAGTAGCTATTCTTTTTAAAAATTAGTTCAGATTTTTTTCCTCTCCAAGTAGAAGGAAACTCTCTCCATGTAGAATTTCGTCATTCAGCCTTTTTCAAAATCATGAAATATCTAAATATCTAGTGATTCTTTCTACTTGAACATGGGCAGCTTTCCTTCAAGACCACTCTCTAACTTCTTTTTATCTTCAGAATGCAAATTTGTGTATTTTAATTATATTAGATTTTCTGCAATGTAGCTTGGTTTCTTCCTATGGCCCCACTATTACTGAACTTTAAAAATTACCATAACTGTGACATTAGCCATTAATCAGGAACACCATTCTTTTTCTTTCTCCCCCTCTCTGCCAGCTCTCAGACACGGCCCTTTCTCTTGCTCTCTGGAACACCGTTTTGTTTTATTCCATATTTGTTCAAAAGATGGAATTCAGTCGTGTAAGTTTATTACACGGTAAATGTAAATTCTGTAACTACATTTGGGGCTAAACTGATCTGAAGCTAGTGATAAAACTTTAAGTAAAAGCATATAATTAAAGCAATGCTAAAATCTGAAAAACATATATTTGTATATCTCCACTCATGATTAAATGCTGCTGCTTCATCACAATGAATAAACATAAGATAGAACAGAAAAAAAATGTCAATTTTTCTCTGAACTCCCAAAAGAGAGAGTTAGACCCCAGAAGCAGGACTTTTTGATGACTCATGGAAATCAATTTTCTTTAAAAGCTGTTTTAATGACATAAACAAGCATCGTGGTTACCCAGGGCAAAATTAAGCACAAAAACAGATTGCCTGGGAGGCAGAAAGACATCGGTTCTTGCAGGGAACCTTAGTGCAGAGTCACAGCATGAGCCTTGGATTCTATTTTAAGGCAGAGACTCAGGAAAAAAAATCACATTCACAATAAGATTCTGTCCAGGATCACGGAAATCTAAATTCTCTGGCGCAGCTCTGTGTGCTGGGATATGCCCACGACAATGACTATATGTCATTTGGACGCTTATTGGTCTCACATTTTTATTACTAAATTACCTCTTATGCATTCATGCCACTTAAAAATAAATTGGTTATTTTCATTAAGTACTTGGATCATTTTTTCATCACCCCTTGTTAGGTTGGCAAAGAGAAAATTCTGTTGTTTTGCCCTTTATAAGTCGTAGAGGAAACAGAAGCACGCACTTTCAAAATGTTTTCATAATGCAATCGGCCTGGTCATTGGTTTCATGGCCCAAGAGGGTCACTTATTTTTGTGTTATCACATAGGTTTTTGCTATCCATTTGTCCTTGCATGTGTGTACCTTGCTCGCTTCCCTGCCTGCAGTATCTGTATAACTTGAACTCTTAATAAGGGTGTGGGTGAGTAGTTTCTCTTAAATCTAGCAGAAATAATGTCCGATGGCTGCACGGGTGTGCGAGCAATCTGGGCCGGGCTCGGCGGCGGGTGGACTCTATCCTGGAGTATAGTTATCCGATGGACAACGTGATCACTCCTGGGTCTGAAAACCAGTCTGCTTTCCAACATGGGAGTTTTGCTCTGCCACGCATTTCATTATTGTGTCACCTGGAATGCTCTGGTATTTTTGTTTTGTTTTACTAATTCCTTAAAAGCAGCCTCTCCTGCTCTCAGATAATGAAAAGAGCAAACTAAAAAAATAGCACTATCCAGACAAAACAGCTGAACACACATAATCATCGGGAAACTTCACACTGTGATGCATTATCTCTGATACCGTCGAGCAGATGTGCTATATTTAGTTCTAATATCTCGCAAACAGCATGGATTCGGAATAGTGCACCCGTCAGTCCCCATAGGAAACAATTTCATTTTCCATAATTTTCTCTTTTCACAGGGACCAGGATGCATTCTTTCCTTTTATTTCACATGCCCCTTTCTGCCATGATTTTCTAGATTCATGTTTCCCGACTCTTTTCATGAAATGATTCTGCTGAAAGCTTTGAATGTGTTGTTTTGCTTCAAAATTATCTTAGACAAGGGGAACTGCACAAAATTTGATTTTGGTCTTCTCCTAAGGAATTACTATTCCGATTTTAAGCTGCCCTCATCCATGCCAGGCTTTACTGTTAACTGGTTAAGTAACTCCCCTTAATATCCCTGAAGACTCCCATGCTCATTATCATCAGGTATGCTGGCACCAACTTTTTGGGGGAACCTGCCCCCTGGAGCTTCCCTGATGTTGGGATTATTTAAAAGAGTGCCTGGCCTGACCCTCGCAGATGCTTTCAATTTGTTAGACCACTGTGGTCTTGGGTCCCACTCCACCTGTTCTCGCTTGTAAACAAAGCATAGCAACTAAGCTGTAGTGCCGTTTACAATACCTGCACAATACCATGTTTTTCCTTTAACAATAGAGACCTATTGCAAGATAGGCAAGTAAGGTTGGTGCTAGATTTCGTCTTCATTTTAAACTTTGAGTGTTCACAGTCAGTCACAATTATTATCACTGAAAGATGTGATGTATGAATGAAGACCTGTAATACTAACAAACTTTGTTCTGATGAAATGTTCTGTATTTTTATGTGGCCGTGGTTATACAGGTGCATACATTTGTGAAAATTGTTGAGATGTACATTTAAAGTGAATGCATTTTAATCGATGTAAAATGTGCCTCAGTCAAGTTGGTCTAAAATAAATAGCCAGAACTAGCCTAGTTTTGATTCTCAGCTTTGCAGTATATGGTATATTTAGACTTTGTTCAAGTCAAATAAAAGCAAATCTATAACTTAGCTTCACAGTTTTATAATGTGAGAAGGATATCATATTTGAGAAAATTCTGGATTCTTCTATGAATAATTGAGATAACTGCATTTTTAATGCTATCTTGACCAAGTTTGGGGCCTCTGGCTGGTCTGTTCCTGGATAAAGATTCCTATAGTCCCATGGAATTATCATTCTTTTTTTCTCTCTTTGTTAACAGATAGCAGCATGGTAATTTCAAGTCATAATATAATCTAAGTTTAGTAATCAGAACTTGTAGATCTATTTCATATTAACAATACTCAACTTGACTTTGCATAAAATATGACATTCTTTCCTATCCTGGTAATATTATTGTAGCCAGAGAAAATCCTGAATGGCCTAGGATCTCATTTATACTTATTGCTAATGAATTATTATGTTACTTACAGACATTTTAAAACTCTGAAGAATACTTTAAATATGTTTGGCTGTTAGGCACAAGATTTAAGCTAAAATAAAAATTTTGTGTATTGAACATACATGTTATATTGAGTTTGCAGAAAATTTAGAATTCAATGAATAAAATGAAAAATAAGACAAAAATAATTTGAAGACATATAATTTAATTTCAACAGTTACAAGGTCTGATTTTTGAAGATATGCTTCTTCTTTCAAGTTTGGATATCTTTTGCACACATATCTTTAATATTTGAATCAGAGAATAGAAGAATATTTTAACTAATGATATAGAAATAAACATGAATTGAATAGGGAGGGTGTTACGACAGTTTTTTTATTATGACAATTTCTGATGGATATTTTTATCTTCTGGTCCCCAATCACCTTTGGTTCAGTAATTACCGATTTTGCCTGCCCATAACCAGAATTATCAGTCAACTTACTCCCTTTCAATCTCTGTTCCCTCTCAATGCCTCACAGATTTCATTAGAGGCTTTGTCTGATATCTGTGCTTCCAA
The DNA here is from genome assembly GCF_022682495.2 of Desmodus rotundus. Lineage (NCBI taxonomy): Eukaryota > Metazoa > Chordata > Mammalia > Chiroptera > Phyllostomidae > Desmodus > Desmodus rotundus. The sequence goes on along the minus strand of NC_071396.1, from coordinate 5,654,921 downwards.
TCAGTTCCCAAAACCATCAGCATATGAGACCCTGACTACCTTATACCTCCTATCCATACACTATAAACATGCTTTCAGGCCATAGCAAAAGCATTCTTTCTGATTAAATTATTCAAGTAGATTAGTTTTTAAAATCTGTTACCATTATAACCATTCAACATACAGCATTTCAAAGTGAAATAAATTCTATCTTGCATGATGTACTAGGGAAAATCGAGTCTGATGTATCCTAGTCGGACTGATTTTGGTCAATGGTTCCTTATATAGAATCTTCTTAAAAAGTTAGCCATTTAATCAGAAACGTATATAAAGGACACATGGACAGAGCCAAAGAGGTGTAGGATCGGGAGTAGGGAGTGGGGAAGGCTGGGGTTGGGGGGAGTGGTGGAGGGAAAATGGAGAAAACTGTACATGAACAACAATAAAAAATATTTTTAAAATATTAAAAAATAAATTCAAATTTTTTTAAAGATTAAAAAAGAAGTGGGGAAAAAAGGGTTAGCCAGTTAACATTGCCTTGTGTGGGGTTCAATAGGAAAATAGCCCATTTTAATTCTCTAACACTCATGTTTTGATAGCTTTCACACATTATAGAGAAAACTGATAATTATATCACTGGTCTTAAACTGCGGTACATTTAAGGGAGTAACTTAGTTCGACAAGTATTGCATATGGTTAATGACATGCGAAGACTAAATTTGCTCCTTTTTAAACATCAGACAAAGAAAGTTTAAAATTCTTACAGAATAGTTATTGAAAAAATGCAAATGAAAAATAGATTTGCTTCATGCACCAGCAATGTTTGCAAGTTGTCCTCATGAATTATGCATGTAGACAGCTAATCACAGCCATTATATTTTACAAATCCCTGCAAATAGCATCATCATGCAGTGATGTTATGGGAACAAAGACAGTGTATTGAATTGGGATTCAACGAACCTTCTCCTGCTTCACATACATTTTAATGTTAAATGTCATCTAATAGTTTTCTAGGAAAAGACAGGCATTTGGGATGCATTTTTCATTGTAGACACATATACAGGTATTGCTAGTGTCTTTATTAATATGTTAATAGCTATGAAGTTTAATTGGATATCTTAACCCATATGGGATCACTCAATTAAGTGTGAGTTAAAAATACAGTAAATATAGTATTCTTGGGTTTTTTTCTTAAGAGAAAGAGGCATATTGCCAAGTTAACTTATGTTTTGATTCTCATGAGAGCACCAGGTATTTGTTAGTGTGGCCTATTTTGTGGTAAACTGATAGGAAAAATCATCCCAATGTTCCACGTTCCCTGATACCCATACTTTAGAAAAGTGAGTTTGTGTCTTCTTCCAACAAGAGAGGGAAACCCCGTGTCCCCCTTTGAATGGAGTGGACTTTAGATTTGCTTTGGTCAATAAAATATCACAAACATTATGTCATGCCTCAGGAAGGAATTGGATGTGTATCTCCATTGGTGGAGGGAAGAACAGGAAGCTCTTATTCTTCCATCTTGCTCTGTTCGAAATTGCCAAGTATATCATATTTTCCTTAACTCCCAATACCTTGAATAGTTTCTTTCTGTAGCTCCTGAATGTGTGGTCCATTCTAACCTTTGTTTTCAAATCCTTTTAGCCTAACAGAGTGTAATTCTTGAAGCTACCTGAGATAAAAATTCCGAAGATAACTTTATCACACTTTTCTATTGTATTCTAAGTGCAACAGGCATTGCCATAAGTGGATAAAAGACATTATGACCCACTGGTTAATGTCCATTGCGTAGAGCTCTTTTATCAGTAAGATTGCTGATTTGTCACACTTTTTTGTAATATCTTTCAAAATCCCCGGCAGAAATTGTGATAGTTTTCAGTTACAAAACAGGAACCACATTGAGAAGACAGCAGCCAAAGAAGTATTAACCTGTCCATCTGACTTTTATAGAAAAGTAGTTTAATTCTTAATGTCATTTATAAATTTAACTCAATTTAATAACTCTTTCTATGTATTACTTTCCAGCACTTTTCAGTATCTGTCTTATTGCTACCTGTTCATTCATTATTGCTTGACTCTCCCACTAGAAAAATGCTAGATGAAGGCAGAGGCATTTTAAGTGTATTTATTGTCTACTTGTAATATGTGGATACAGGACTAACAGTTAACACGTGCTCCAAAAATAATTAGTGAAAGGATGACTGAACTCTGTTCAGTTCAATTCAGTGAAACGAGGCCTTTGTGCAGATGCTAAATGAGTTAAGACATCGTCTCTACTCTCAGGATTTAAAAAATCAAGTGAAGGAGGAAACAGTTAAGAAGCATTTAATAAGCATTAAACTGTATTTGTTCCAAATGGAAGGTATATATGAACAAAGGTCTTTAGAAAGAAACAATGAATTTTGAAAAGAAGGAAATTAAAATTTTTTGAGATTGACTGGATGAATAAAATGACATGTGAGGCAGCATTTCAGATCGAGCAAAACCCAAAAAAGATTGAGCAAAACCCAAAAAAGATTGAGCAAAAAAACAAACCTAACAACACACACACACACACAACCCTCATAGACATGGACAGCAGTTTGGTGATCACCAGAGGAAAAGGGGGACAGGGTAGAGGGAGTGAAAATGGTGATGGAAGGAGACTTGATTTGGGGTGGTGAATACATGATCTGCAGTTGGTGTATTATAGAAATGTACACCTGAAACCTATCTAATTGTATTAATCAATGTTACTCCAACTGCTTCAATTAAAAACCCCAAATAATTAGAATGTGCGACCTAAGATCCTAGATTTAAATAATGAGATACCATTCTTTTGCTATCAGATTTTTTAAAAAGATTGAAATAATAAAATAAAGGTAGGTTTTTAGAGATAGCATGGCATGCTTAGAAAATGGCAGTTTTTATTATATAGTAAAGATATTGACTAGTATCCATAAACTAGAAGAAATGATTTAGGCCACATTAACCAAAAACTTGAATACTTTGATGAGTGTTTGACTCTTTTTCCTATGAGAAAAAAAACACTGGCCCAGCTGTCTGAACAGCGCAGCCTGGTCAGAAGATTTGTGTTTTAGAAAACTAATTCCACTGCCGGTGCAATAGATGGATTTGAAGGTGAAGAGACTACCTGCAGGGCCATCAGCCAGAGATGATTGCTCTAGTGTGGGTGAGAGATAATGAGAATTGCGATGAGAACAGTGATGGTAGGGATGGAGACCAAGACACAATTTGGAAGTGATATCAGGAAGAGGTTGGAGATCAATCTGATGTATTTGGTAAGAGAAAAGGAGGATAGGAAAATGCCTCCGGAGCCCTGGATGATGGTAGAGATGGTAAAGCTCTGAGTGTCGATCAGAAACCTAGGGAAAGCCAGTATAAGCACGCTGAATTTATTCCTTCTGCACACGTGTGCAGAGAGGTACATAGTTTCCCTTTCCCTAAAGTCTCCAACAAAATCCCCTGCTGTACTAATGGAAATCCTCCACAATTTTAACTTGAATTCATTGTCAGTTCTACTAATCTGCAATAAAATTCCTGTGTATATGCGCCCTACCAAATTTCCTAAACATAACAGGTATTCCACAATTTCCAGTCCATCCCACAGTAACGTGTACAACTCTGCCAATGCAGGTATTGACTACACCACCCATGCGAACACCAGGTACTCCCTGATTAGGAACCGTGTGCAAGGGACAGTGATACATTCTGGAGTGAAAAGATGCAGACGACAAAGAAGAATCAGCCTTCTAAGAGGAGTTTATAGCCTCTTCAAGAACTAAAGAAGACAATCTCTCTGTAATGGCGTACCCCAACTGTACCCCATTACAACTGGGGCACATACTTACTCACCAAGCCAATGACCTAACAATGCCCAAGTCCTAATGTCTTTTTTCTTTCTTCTCTAATTCTCACACTGGTTTATGTCTGGCCTAAACATATACATTATTACCTGTATAGTTCTGTTAGACTTTTTCAATTGAAATTATTACTGAGATCATTGTAAATTCACAATACAGTTGTAAGAAATCACACAGAGAGATCTTTGTACACTTTGCCCCCCACCCAATACAATATTGTGCAAAACTATAGTATAGCATTTCAACAAGGATACTGGAATTGATGCCATTCACCAGCCTCATTCAGATTCCCTCAGGTTTACTGTAGCCATGTGCCTGTGTATGTGTAAAACGTTCTATACCATGCTTTATGAATGGGATCGTACAGTAGGTAACATGAAGCAGGTGCTTGAGTAATCCTGAAAACAGGACATAAGAGAGCATATTAAGCCCAGTGTCTCCACGAGGAAAGAGTTGTTAAATTTTGTAACAATGCAGGCCGATAATGAGCATATAATCTATACATATTTTATTTTTAAATTTTGCTTCTTTAAATAGAACGTTTGGACACCTTTTTTTAGTTGTGAAATTTTAACAAGATGATTTCAAAAGAAGAGCCCTTCTCTACACTAATTCTTGCTTCCCCTGAAATGTAGTTCGCAAAGGTCAGAAGGGTTGGGACCTTTCTGCCCCTCTATTAGCTGCCATACGTGTGGACCAGCAGGGTCCCCCACATGAAAGGCCAGGAGTGACGCTCCGCATAATGAAAGTGCTGTCTTGTTACTTGACCTTCGAGGCAGCCTGAAAATTCCAAGTCAGAGATGAGTATGGAAAGCAAATTGATGAACAGGAACATTGTGATCTTAGTTGATAACTCTTTCAAAGGGACCTGGAGACATGTCTCTGCTCCGTGGATCATGGAAAACTTTTCAAAGAACTGAAAGGAAAGAAAAATTGACTGGAGCAAAAGTGAATATTTTGAGTGGCCTTTTCAAGACGATGAGTCATGTTAAGAATTTCAAAGCAGCCCGTCTGCATGAACGGCTATTCCAAATGCTGAACGTAACCCCAACTAGAAATGAGGGTAAGATCGGGCTATGTAAACAAGAGCTTGCAGGACGTGGAGGAATGCCCCAGATCAGTCCACACACGCACGGAGGACTAAAGAATAGCAGAAGTCCACGTGGCCTAAGATACATCTTAATTAGTGGAGTTCGGACTGGGGTCGAAGGGTGCATTATCAGATACAAATCTCAGAAAAATACAAGCTTGTAACAAAAGCAAAGGGAAAACACTGAAAGCATTTTTCTGAAGTTTTCGGAAAAAGTAGGAATTAGAATATAAAGGTATTTAACATGTGCTAGTGACACTTTTGTTCTGTTTTTGTTTTTGCAATTTCTACACACTTATTAAATACCTTCAATCACATATACATGAAAGTAGATGAAAGTGGGGATGTATATTTCTAGGTCAAGGGCAATTATTATGCATGAATTCATGCACATTTAAAATTTAGTCTATAATTGTTAGTATATAGTATAAAAGCAAAAGTACTAAATGAGTGTCTTATAAAACATAGTTTCCTTTACTCAAGAATATTTTTATTAGTATGCTCTTTTTTTTTTTTTTTTCAGTGAGTGTTTTTGTAGTTCAGATTAGCTCACCGATGACTGAAAGCAAAGAGAATGACATTTTCAAAGGGGGAAGCCATCTTGGTCCACAGGATGTTTTCCCAACACTCTTCTGTTTTCTGTTCCCAAGCAAACCTGCCAAAGACAGACATCACTACAGCAGCCGGTCTTGGCAAACTCTACTAGAACTCCCTGCCGTACACAATGCTGGCTCAGTCCCGGGGTCTTGCTTTTGTCAAAGTTTGGCCACACGTTCTGGGCAGCTGGCATTGACTGTGCTCTTCTCCCAGATATTTGTCCATGTTATCCTTGTTTTTAAAACTCAGTAGCCCCATCTCTCCCTTAAACACCTTTCAACAAGCCAAATGGACAATGTACTTCCACATTCTTAAATGGTAAAGCTCTGTGAGTCCAATAATTTTTATGTATTAGGAATTTAACATCTTATTTTAGTGACAATGCTTTTATTATTTTTTCAGAATAACTAAAAGAATTAATGAGTGTACTTATTGTAAAGTCTCTTAAGATTTTGTTGGTCTGCCTCAAACCTGTTTCATGATAGGTTTTGATGTATTTTCATCTGCAGATTTGCATCATGCTATTTCATAGAAATATATATGTTGCATTATTATAGACTGTCTATATACTACAAAGCAATTAGGACTCAGAGGATCCTATGAGTGACTCCTAGTGCTTGGTCATGATTGACACATTCAGTGAAATCAGTGTACAAGTGTCACTGATCATAAGTTTTCACTTTTATACTACAGCATTTTTAAATCAGAAAGTCGTAATAACAAAACATACAGATATGGAACTATAGTCTGTTTCTTTTCTGTTATTTCCTTATGGTTGTCTTCAATATACGCTCCTGATTCTGGACAAGGAAGTTCTAGTTGAGCAATGAAACAGATCATCTGTTCCAAAAACACATGGGCCATCACCCCCAGGTCACACACTAGAGCTTACACTACAGTTAGGGCCTCATGACACACCAAGAATGGTTTCACATTACAAGCAACTGTGCGGAATGTTGTGTTCACATTATCGTTGTGTTTACAAGTATTACCATTGGCCTTTATGGAAATGGGACAACACCAACATTAAGAGAGCGGAAGAGGAGAAGAAAATTGCCGTGAGTAAGTAGAACAAAGGAAGTGTCTGTACAAAATCTCCGGTGATGCTGATCTGAGATAAATAGGAAAGTGTTCTCAGTGAGGGAAACACTAACAGAGAACTGAAGACAATTGGAAAATTCTTTCCCATCTATCACAACCTAATGGCAACATTTAAATGACAGAACTGGGCAAACCGGCTACTGTAACAAGCTTTAGAGTCCGAGGCAGGGCTGAGAACGCCAACGTTCAGTCATTTTTTGAAACAGTGTTCTGACAGAAATGATCTGAACTCAATTTATTTCTTACCTCCAAAAGACTTTGGAAGGCTGAGAAAGAATGATGCCAATTCGATGGGACTTCTGCATCTACTGAAATTTGTCGCCTCTTTTGTCAACACAGGAGTTTTTACCTTCCTCCATTGGTCAAAAAAAAGGTCAATTAAACTGCTCCTAAACAGTCAACTGTTTGAAGCATATTCTTTGTGGTCCTGAATGATTTCCTTCTTCTAGTTCACATGTTTGAAAATAAAATTTAGATTTGGAGAATAGTGTTTAGATATCTGCTCTAGTGACTCACTGGGCCCTGGGAATATAGAGCCTGTGGTTATAAAGACATAATTATCACAGTTTTGCTTTTATTCTCTGTGGTAAATCATGTGTAAAATTTAATCTAATCCCATTTGATTTAGAAGATTTACCATGCAAGCCAGAATGATTCAGAACCTGTATTTTAATAGTTTTCCTTGATTTGATTACTACTTAACTTATAATTCGCATATGTAAGTTTAAAACTCTAATATGGTCTTTACCATATTAACCTCCACTTTCTTCAGAATCATTGATGCTGTAACAGGCTCGGAGCAGCGCTGTGATCAGGGTTCTTCATTCATTCAAGGCAATTTTTTACTTTATCAGCAACAATTGGCACCATCTGCAGACAGTACCCACAGAATACATGAATGAATTAATTAAACTTAATTAATTCTATGAGATGCACATCTAGTATTACATGTAGGATGTTACAGATATCCCCACTGCTTCCTTCGCTTAAAGGAAATAGCTAGGGTATTTTGTGGGCATGTACTAGATTGAAAACACTTCGGGGGGGTCATTTGACACCTAATGACAAATATTTATTGAACATCTGTGGTTCCCTCTCTAAACGCACTTTGGTTGTCAGAAACTATAACCACCCTGTCACAGATGAGCAGCTAAATGACATTGTGCCTAGGTCAAGTTCATAGTGTTAAGAGTATAAAGCTGATTTGGATGGTGGACCTGGCCAAACTGTTGACCAGCAAAGGCTGATGATCACGTGAGTGTTAGTGTCAGGGAAAAAATAAGTTGCGAGTGTCCCAGCAGTGTGGATGTGCTTCAGGAACTGATGGTGTGATGATAATGGTCAGCAAGCAGTGGAGATCGGTGGGAGGTTCTCTCTGAAATTTGGAAAGTTTATAAACCCCACCGAAGGCTCTGAGGATCAGACGACACCACAAATGGAATTTGAATTAGGTGATATTTGAGGGTTCTGGTCGCTGGGTACCTTCACCAATATTTTTACATTTAACTTTTAGTTTTTATTTTTAAACATTCTATTAACTAATAAATGAGGGTAATGTGTGTGTGTGTGTTTTTTTTTCCTCTCTTTTATTTCAAATGACCTATTTGTGAGGCAGTTGCAGTGGTGATGTGACCAGTCTGGGGCAGTTGATAGAATTAGCATATTTTAACTTAGACCTCAAACGCTAAGTAAAGGACATTTCTGATGTTGCATTAGTAAAAGTACGTTTTTCTGAGTATAAAAGTCCTGGCAGATTTAAAGATTAAGGCAAAATCTGACAGCTAAAATTTGTATGTATATATCCAAATAAGAGAACAAAATATCACATTATTCCAAAAATTATAAGGATTAATGCAAAGTCAAATTCTATATAGCATATTTAAGCACAAGTACATATATACAGAGATAATTAACTGTAGTGCAGGACTAATTTTACATTAATGGATGGATGGATGCATATCGCTCAACTATTCAGGGACTTTCTTTATTGTATCTAGTTTGTGCAAATAAGAAAATAAAAATTTCAAAATGTTCTTTATATTACAATATATTCACATCACAAAATTCAACAAATCAGGAAATTTTATATTTTATCCTATCACCTTAAATATTTCTATCAATTTTTAAATATCTTTTTTAAAATAACTTTTTATTATTATTCAATTACAGTTGTCTGCCTTTTCTCCCCATCCCTCCACCCCACCCCATAAATATCATCTTTATTGCAGTGGTATGACATTTTGCTAGTGAATTAACATAGCAGTTTCTAAACATTTATTTCACTGGTAGGAAATATAAAGGATAATATTTTTGTATATACATTTCTTGGAAACCTTTACTTTTGTCTCCTGACTGATTAGCAATAAAAAACATAGCCAATCATAAACTAGACTGAAATGAATATTGATAAAGCACTGTTCAATTAATTCAAATGATTGAATGAAAACTAAACAATTAAGAAATAACTAAATTTTCTAACTAAATAGAGGGACTTATGAACCAAATTTTACAAAATACATGCTCATTCTCAGAAACCTAAATGCTATTTACACCAAATAATCATGCATTTTGGAATTAATTCACCCGACATGATTTAACAAACTATTATTTTATGAGGAATTGGGGTTGTTTTTATGCATTGCTCACCATCAGTGTCTCCCAATGATTTGAATTGAATCTCTCACTATGGAAGTGTTTTTTATTTGCTACTAAGAACTTTGAATTTTTAAAACCAGGAAATATATGGTTGATGGACAAAATTTATTATGGGATAGAAAATTGAACAGGATTTTAGCTTAATTCAACACAGTTGCCACCTGAAGAAAAAGAACTTCTAAACTGAGTTTGTTCATAGCAAATAGCTTTATTTGTCACCTATATTTATGTAGATACTGGTGTTTCTGTTTAAAAGCACTCCGTTTCCCTGATTCGAGAATACTTCTACTCCCATTCAATACTGACATCAAATGACGTTTCCTGAAGTAGTATCGTTCCACCTCTGTCAAAAGTGATACACACTCATCACTAGTTACTTTATGATCTTATGCAAGCCACAGTTAACTTTCATTATTTGTGTCTGTGTTCTTATCCACAAGACTGTGAGTCGTGAAATGTGGACACCTGATTCTCCTCATCCCTCCCACATAGAAACAGTGACTGGCACATACCAGACATTTAATAATGGTTGGGCCTATCCTGTGTCTATCAAGATGAAAAGGGCAAAATAACAGACACCGTCACTGAATTAATTTAACTTGATTCTTTTTTCTTCTTTCATTTCAGTGCAGATAAATCTGAAACATCCATTATTGCCTTTTCTCCCCCCACAGCCTCCTTTACTTATCTTTTAACTGCAAAATTCAAAGCGGGGTTGGTGATTAACAATTAAGCATTGTAAGTCCTATCCCCAGCTATCATCTTCATCCCCAATCTTAACCTCACCCTCTGTCTTGTTTCCAAAACAATGAAGGAAATGTTTCTTCAGCTAAGACGGTCCATGGACAGGCATCCTGTTCAAATTCAGTTCGCACCATCGGCTCGGGTTCAGGTACCTGTGATCTCAACCTGTACAGAATGTAGTGAACACCTGAGCAATTGTAGTAACCAAACCATTCCCCGCAGTGGTAACTGCTGAAGGGAGATAGGCTTCACTGAGTAAATCATATTTAGGCCTGATACTTCCTTGAAGAATAATTTGTAAACATAAAGCAAGGAAACATGATTCCAGTAATTCAACTACAATTATAAAATAATCTGCATGTGCGCATAATGACACACTAAGAAAGAGGAATTGCTTTGCCTGACTTATTCATTTCTTTGGCTACATTGGCCTCGTGGTGAGATGGGTGAATTGATTTTATTAGATTCCTTTCTGAGTCTCAAAGACTTAATAAATTTGGGTAAGAAGACTTGCTTCTTCACTGGCCATTCAGACGTGAACACAGGCAGCATTCTCTCAGTACCTACTATGTATATAGCACGTACTTTGAACTGCGTAGTTTTAGGCCTAATACACTACACCGTGTGTGGCTACTAAGTCACAATTGCAGAAATCATAAAAAGACTAAACTATCTAAATTTCTATGAGGTTAGAAACTGTGTTCATAGGTAATATTTAAAATAAGCCCTCACCCCAAATCTGTCGGTCTGGATGGGCATTATCACCCACATGCTATTGATAGGGACAATGAGATCAAACTTGTTGGAAGGTTTCTAGCATTTTAATCAGAATTAGAAGCATAAACATGTACGTTAATGGTTTAAACTTCGTCTCTTATTCTAAGTAAAACTTCACAACAAAAGTAATACTGAAAATACCAATAATAAGGCAATGTATAGTTATTTAAATATCTTTCTCCAATTAGTGTATTTGCTTGGATATGGAATGTTGTATTTTAAGGTAGTTTGTGTAAAAGTCTTAAAATTCAAATTCTTCCCTTCTTCTTAAGTGGAGTTCTGGAGTGTTCACATAGCCCATAGCTGGTTCCCTTTGGTTTTTGTTTATTCATTTCCACTATCCAAGAAAAGTTCATATACAATAAGAACAGAATTATTCTTTCTGTACATGTGTGCTTTTAAATTCAAATTCAGCGATGAGTATCACTAAAATCTACATGGAAAAAGTAGGTCAAACACCAAGCATTCTCTCTCTTATGCACTTTGGGCAGAATACTTGGGTGAATTCTGGTTTACTTTTGTATATGTGGCCATGAATCTGCCAATCACAAAACAGTGATAGCACAGAACTAAATGAACTGTGAATACACCGTTGCAGGCATTCTGCTATCCAGCTGAGTAAACTCAATCACATATCAGTAGACAGACTGAGTCAATACATCACAGCAGATGGATGCACAAAGGTGATCATGGGTGTGATTTAGGAACAAAAGACTCAATATAATTGGAATTATTTTGGAGTAAGTTCCAGAGCCTGAGCAAAACTGTATGTATATAAAAGCTTGTTCTTGAATAAACACTATTGTAAAACCCCTTCAGCGATTTCATGCTTCGGTTATAGAATATATATCTACCAATATAAATGACATTTCACCATTCAAAACTAACAGGGTTTCTGAGGCATAATATAATATAGTGCCCCCCACCCCCAGTGGTAGCAATGAACAAATAACCCCATTCAATTGCTATTAATACAACATTGGCTAATGTGAATAATGAGTAATTATACAATTCTGTGTCAAAAGTAATTGTTAAGACTGCTAAAGTTTTCTAGTATGCAAATAGAGATTTAGTTGGGACAAAGGCATATTTTTATGAAAAGGATATTAGATAATTCAGTCATGCTAGAAATTAGTTCCTTGATCAAGATCAGAGATTATATACTTATTTTTTTCAGTAGACTTACGAAGCAAGTGCTATTGAATCTCCTGCCTATATCTATGTTATTTTCACTATAAAGGGGTGTGAAACAAAATTCAAAGTTGAGCCGATGCTGAAAAAAATGTTTTCACTGCCTGGCAGAAGAAGACTTGAAAATTGATCAATAGAGTAATAGATCAAGATAATGTAATCTAAAAACAGAAAATAAAATGCAGCAAAATTAAGAGTCTCAGAGAAATGTGAAATGTCTTAAAGTGCCCCAAAACTCACATAATGGGAATGCTGAAAAGAGAAGAAAAAGAGACAGAAGTAGGAGTAATATTTGAAGAAAATAATGGCTGACAACTAAATCAATTTTGCTGAGAACTATTTATCTACATATCCAAGAAGCTCAAGCAACTCAAAGTAGCATAAGTGCAAAAAAAGCCACGTCTAGACGGAGCATATTAAAAATACTCAAAGACTAAGACAAAGAGGCTCTTCGTATGCTAGAGTCTTTCCCTAGATTGTTCGATACCACTAGTGGGTTAGCGATCCCATCTGGATCCTCACTCATCCAAATTTTCATTCTTTGACTACTAAATATGGACTATGGTAAAACACACACGTGTATATGCATATATACACATATGTACATGTATACATGTGTATGTATGTATATACATGTTATACATATAATATACACACATATAATCATATTTCCTAAATCTATCATGGATGAATCAAACCTGTCTTTGTATTCTTTAGCATTTCACAATAAATTCTATATCAAGTCTTGCTTGTATCCCCCAGCAAAGCTTTTCAAATCTATTTCACGTTCCTTGAACTTCTGGTCCAATTCTGCCTTTTGGTATCTTATCACTTTTATTATACTCAAAAGGTTGGTGTCATAAAGTATAAATTCCTCAGCTTATTTTGTTTCCAACTAAAAATGTCTTTTGTGTATCTTTACTCACTCAGTGTTTTATTCTTATGTCAGAGTGAAGTTTTTCTCTTCACCATGTCAAGGCTATTTTCCGAGTTTATATCTTTAGTAGTGTTTTCCAGCTTCTTCATATATTTTACCCTGCCAGTTTTCCAATCCATTTTATTTTTTGTTCTCAAGATTTACCTGGCCGTTCTTCTCCATGTGGAACTGATTGGGTTAGGGCTATGTAAACAGGCAGGCAGACAAAGAAAAACTTACGGATATTTTTTTTAGCTGAATTTTTCTTAACCGCTACAAAAATGAGAATAATCAATCAACTTCATTTTCATTCTCTCACCATGCACTAAGGCCTATTTAATTACCAATTTTATTTATAGTACTTTTTTCTCCTAGTTTCTTTGATTTTTAAAATTTTTTTACTATCTTTCCCAGACCATTTTTTCTTTGATGATTCTTTTTAGTTCTAATGTGATCACGGAGCCATAACTGGAATAATGAATATGGAATCCCAGTCATGCTTATATTTGAAAGCCATGAGACTTGAACTTGAACTTGATTTATTTAGTAGAAAAGTAGCTTTTTTTCTTAGTAGAAAAAAGATTTGTGTTTTTGGTCAAATTATTAAATGAGCGTATTATTGAGGGTGAAACTTGTGTAATAATAACATAATAGCAAAATGTATCTGGGCAAGGTTGTGAATGTATATGGTCTCCTAATAAATGAATTAATAGAGACTCTTAGAACAAATGTCTTTCCTTAGATTTAATTAAGTAACACCTGAACCACAGCTGAACTCAGTGTAGTACACAGTGTGAAATAGAATTTTTAATGTAAAGGTTAATGAGTTAATTAGCCACATTTAAATGTTTAATTCAAATAAATGCTCAACCAGTTATCTGTAAAGTTCAGCCATTTTGTTCCCTTTGCTTATTTTTTCTAAGATTCCCTCCCCTCTGAAGATTGATAAATGGGAAACATAAGACTGGGGAGAGGAAATATAAGAATTTGATTATGTCATTATGATGAGGGATATATGAAATGCATGATAAAAGCTGGTAAGTGTTAATAACCTGATAATGATAAAGAAGTCAAGGTCAAATCAGTTTTTATAGTCATTGGCATATTATGTTACATTTCATTGAACTGAATTTTTTTGTTTGGTGGATTGCAAATCATCTGAAAATGAAAGAATTCAAAGATTATTTAACAAATCCACTTTCCATTTGCCTTGTTCCTCACAGTAATCCCACTCCAATCTCTTTAATAAAGTAGTGTTGCCACCCTCACAAAGAAAAACAAAAAAACAAAATAAAGCTTAAATATATACTGGTGTTTGTTCCCCCCCATTGTTCTTTACTTTTGAAATATGAATAGTTTTATTTCTAGCATAAGGATGTGGGGGAACATCTTTAAAAGTCACACCTACTGATTGTTAAGGGTAGTTTTAGAAATAATTATATACTATACCTATTGCTAACAGTGAGGAAATTATGTTTGGAATTCTTTCATTATAATATATTAATGTGCATTTTTTAAGTTTCAGTAAGAATAAAGTAATACCCTAGTCTCACATCTTGCTCATAAAATGGAGCCTAATATCAATTTTAATAAAATCTACAACAGTTTTAATTGACCATGCAGCTCAACATACCCCTGGCTTTATGGCTGCTGTTTATTTCAGTATCTTGGTTCATCTCTGTCATTTGGGGTTTTGAGTTCTGAGCCATATATTCTCTTTCATAACTGCCAACACCACAATTTCCCATTGGAACGGATCCACACTAATTAGCTCTATCACTTTTACCCACTGCATTTCTTTTATTTGCAAACCCTGCGTACATTTCTGGCTTAAATGCAATTTGCTCATCAGCATTAAACATATCATCCATAATGCGACACTCAAAAACAAAACTGCAGGATTATTCAGACAAAACAAGCACTTGACTCCTTTTCAAAACTGTCCTCAATTATTTCTCAATTCAAAGGAGGAAATTGAAGTCTCCCTCTTGTTACTATACCATGGGAGCAGAATTTCAGCAAAGCCAGAAGATTTGAGTCAATCACAATTACTTCTAAAATGTGATATGAATAAATTTTAAATAAAAAGACTCACTGCTTCAAGCACACCCACTTCAATTAAGAATTGAGGGTTAAATTTATTCTAGGGGATAAGAAAAACTAATTTTTGTAACTTAAGTATAGGAAAAAGTAGGCCATAAGGTAATTTATCCTTTCACACTTTAAAACATTTTATTTTAGTCTTGAAAATTATCAACTACTGTATAGGTATGATCAGCAGAGAACTGTAGCCATTCTAGGATTTTCCCATAACCACCAATATGAATTCATTAAGATTATCAACGCTTCTCATAGGGAAGGGAAACCAGTTGAGGTCCCATCCATAATTAATATTTTCATTGCAACTTCAAATATATGCAATAATCACAGAGTAAATATCAATTTAAGAGTTTGTTTTCCTCTTAATTGCTTTTACTAAATGCCTTACTCCAACCTTCACACAAGTAAATGAAACTCATGCATACCCCCTTTCTTTTTAAGTTTGCAGCTATCTTTTCAACTCTCTGCTGTTTTTGCCACTTAGACTAATTATCGTGGAAGTGCTTGTCTTCCTGTGAATTACGCTTTTTCTCTCCCCTGCACGTGAGAGAGAATTCTGATTTTGCCCTCCAGTGTGTGCTCTGCTGGTCCCAAAGGGGTTAGCTTTGCTCGGCTAGACCGTTATCTTAGGTGCTGGTGATGCCCAAGCTGGAGAAAAAGAAGGGGGATGAGCCAGAAAGGTGTGAAGCGAGGCTATTTCACTGGGGGGGGGGGGTGGGGGTGGGGGTGGAATTTACTGAAAATTAGGGAGGAGGAGTACTTGACAGGACTGAGCAAGTCCTGCTTCCTGGAGTTGTTCAGGAACTAGATCTCGTCTCTCTTCCCCATTGCTCCACAGTTCTTGCAGCGTATGGCGTCTTGTCAGAACCGCTCACCATCACATCCAGGTCCAGAGGCAGGGCTGGTGGCAAGAGGCAGTGAGAGGCATATAATGTTATTTTGAAGTTATTACACCGAAGTCGCACCTATCAGTTCTGTTCACATTTTATTTGGTAGAACATAGTTATTTACTTGCCTAGAGATTCAAGGTTTGCTGGTTGGGATGTAAAACTCAAGATGATGGTTTCCATTACTAAAATAAACATGGAGAGAACAGAATTTGAATATATATTGAAATATATATTTGATCCACGTTTATTTGAATATATTCAATATATTTTAATATGTATATACTTAAAATATAAACAAATTAATATTTATTCAGACAATATTATCTGCTAAAAAATTAATTTCCTCTGACTTTTCCTTTCAGTCATGAAAACATAAAACATCTTGATCAAAAGCATCTCATTGACCCCAGTTAACAGACAATTACATCAATGATATCAGCCCCTCAAAATGTTACTGTTGGTTTTGTCCAACAAGAGAGTCCGCAGTGCGCTTACTGCAGGCAAATGAATGCATCGCAATCAGCTTCTGAAATCTGAATCTTAACAGTTCACCAATACGTTTCTTAAGAGTTCCATTTACAAATGTATTTTATGTCCCAATTTGTTCCAGTGAAAAAAGTACCTTAAATAAAGAATTATTTATTTCACCATTAAGACTCAGCATCATTTAAAAAATTATCAACTCCAGGAAATAAGGGGCTATAGTTATATAAAAATTATTTGTTTTTAATTCTTTCACATTGGCAATATCCAAATCAGCTATGAGAATAGCATGAAGAAATGAAACCAAATCAATAATTTCAAATATACTTTTAAAAATTCATGCCTTGTCTTTTTTATTTATTCTCTTAGTTCCTGAAGAATACTTCGAGATTTCAAGTCAACGCTCTAAGTAACGTAAATTGCATTTTAAATGTTAATCAGTTCTAAATTACAAACCACATCTTAAATGTAGAATATATTCTGCCTACCTGTAGGTTGCTGGTCATAAAGCTGAGAAAATCAGCCCCTACAAGTTACATTAGTTATAACTCGCAAACATTATTCTTCGTGCCAAGTTTATAATTGAGACTGTGGGCCGTCACTCAGAGGAGGTGTCCCTGCATTTTTCATTGTTGCTTGGTAATTGCCTAATTTTGTCTTTCACATTCCCTCCTATAAAGATTCCAATTACAAATATGATGTTTTCATCCACCCTGTGCATTAATCCTAAAATCACTCTTTTAAAATTTTTTATCCATGCCTGTGCTGTTTTTTTTCCAATTAATTTATAATAATAGAAAGCGTTCATTCTGGAGAGCCAAAGGGATTAAGTCCACTAATACATATACAATCTGACTTTTCTGGCTTTCGATAGGAACAGAAGCAGATACCAATAGCAACAGATGACTGATGAAAGTATTACTATACAATCATGTGTTTGGGTGAGCTGTAGGGTGCCTCTGCCTCTCTGTACGTTTATGCAGTATCTGTAAACAGCCTTTTGTAAACCTGATGTAAAGGTGTCATGTTAATAAATGTGGGTTATCCCCTTCCCCTTTAAATAAAAGTCAGCCTTTGTTTATAAAGGTTATGTAAAAACTTTATTCATATATTAATGAATAATTAATATATGAATACTTTACTTTTTACTTTTTCTATAAACTCCTCTCATGTAAGATATAATATTATTATTGAATCACAGTTAAAGGGTTTAAAAACATCTTTAAAACCCAGCTCATTTAGCCATTATGATAAATACTCATTTTTCCAATCAGACTCATTCATATGACAGGCATGGACTTGAAACTGGACTTTGAGTGGGTTTTAAGCAGAGACTGTGTGGGTCCTTGAGATGTCTCTCTGGGGGCGAAGGTATGTGAGTAAATTTGATCTGCTAAGGTCGACTGTAGCAGAAACGCTCATGAAACTGGATTAATTTCCTCATTGTCACATCTTTTTAGAAAGAGGTATGGAAATATGTAGAAAGTCTTCCACTGATAATTGCTTAATATAATTTTTATGGAGATTATGGCTTTATTTGTGGGGGGTAGTTCCTGGGACATAGCCAAAATTTAGTACATGCCTAATTCATTCCTATTGCTAGACCTCATTGTCTCTTAAATAGGTCGATGTGATGGAAGTTTCTTTCTTCTTCTTCTTCTTCTTCTTTCTTTCTTTTTTTTTTTTTTTATCTACCTGTAGGAGCCAGATTGCATGCAGGAAACTGGTAGGTAGGAAGAAGGGACACACTTCATTCTAAAGGGAGGAAGAGGTAGGTGGTGGCAAAGCAGGCAGGTAACTAGGTAGGATGGGGGTTTGATCAGAGAGCCCCGTTTTCTGAACCCCGTGCGTGAACCTCCCCGCCAGAGGTGGCAAAGCCTGCAGAGCAAAATGAGACACAATACTGGCCAGAAAGTGGCACTAAAACATCTCAGAGAACTGAAAATATGTATTCAAGGAGCAGCACTGTATTTAGTGTGTGGTAAGAACTTCAGGCTCCTGCAGTCATCCAGGTGGAACTAACTGTGCCTCCCCCTCCAATGCCAAGGAGGCGGCCTTCTCGTGCCGGGTGCTTATGCCCAGGAAACGTGCCAAGTGGAAGCACAGTTAGTGTCTCTCGACGTATTGCCAGCTCAGATTGCTCATTTCTCTACTTTGAATGGAGAGGAGCTGAAGATTTGCCTGCTTTCCTGCCAGACTGTATTATGGTCAAGAGACTTTTCTTTAGAAAATAAGTACGGCGTAAGCCTGTTATCACTGAGTTTATTGAAATGAATAAGCCATAGCTTCAGGCAAAAGTCTATACAAATCAGTCTGATGAACCTAATTACCACTTTTTATAACACCTTTGGGCCCCTTTGAAACAGAGTCCAAGCACCATATAGTGAATGGCTGACTTCCCCAGAAGGCACTGAGGCATTGATGTAATTGAACTTTTTCCAAACATGGAGCAGTTTCTGTTTTTCTTAGATTCCCAAACTATAGGGAAAAGCAGAATTCAAGCAAGTCCTGAAAGCCCTTCATTCTCACACGCACAGCCTCCAGTGCCTGAGATTAGCCTCATATTAGCATCTTCTGTATCATTAGCAGGAAGGTTTAGTAGCCTTAGGTTGCTCTTTCTCTTCCACTTAACCTTACTCAACTGCAAGATGTGTTAGGTATCTAAAGGGCCTGGTGCACGAGGTTGTCCCCCCTGCTCTCACACTAGTGCTTTGTTGTGAAAACCGCTTTCTGGGTTGTTTTACCAGCAGTTCCAACACCGAACCACAGCATCACCTACACGCCACCTACCTTTACCACTGTGTCCATCTCAGATTCGCTTTGGTAAAACTGAATCGTGTTTGTACCACTTTGATACTTTTTGCGTGTAATTTCGGCACACTCAATTTCTTAGAACTGTTTTGTAGTTCATCACTATTACCACTCCGGCTTCTGATTGTGCGACCCACTGTTATTCAATAGGAATTCGATTTAACCAAACCTAAATATTTATAGTTTTACTCAAAATATGACTGTCAATATGTACTTTAATTTTGAAAGTTAACTTTATTGAAATATAGGACCCTTTAGAAAACTATTTAAATCATAATATATAACTAAAGTTTTTACTTTCATATTTCTTTTTTTCTCTTTTTTATTGTTGTTCAAGTACATTTGTCCCAATTTCCTCCCCCACCAATCTCCCTGCCCCACCTCCCCCCACCTCCCACCCTCAACCCTACCTCCTTTGGCTTTGTCCGTGAGTCCTGTATAAATAAATTTTTATATTCTGAATATATTTGTTAAGTCAGCACCCAAATTGAGAAACAGAAGCCACTTCACAACCCTTTTGCTCACTGAGATGCGCCCACCAAGGGAAACCATGTTCCAGAGTCCCTCAAAGCCCTTTTGAATTTTATACTAGAATCATATCATGCATGCCTTTTCATGTCTGTCTGCTTTTCCTGAATATTATGTTTGTGAGACTCATTCAAATTGCTGCTCACTCTTACATTTTTTTCTGTATTTTATCAGGTTTGAATTCTCAGGTATTCATAGTTGCTTATAATATGCAATGTTTAGGATGCCATTGCTTAACTCCAGCTCCATGTTCAGCCAGCCTCCCCGTTGGAATTCTTGTACATTTCTCAAGTCCTAGTTCAAAGGCTTCTTCTCTGAGCAGTCCTGTCGCTGGATCTTTCACCTCTATTCTCGGCCAGAGGACAGTCCTTGCTTTCTAAATAAGCATAAAATATTTATGGCATTTCTGATAGAATACTCTGAATTTTCTACTCACTGTTTCCTTGGATTCGGTATGATAAAGCAGACACCGTTCTACCTAACAGAAGGTGCTGAAACAAGGTAGGCCCAGGCCTCTTCCTGCAGTTACTGGTTGTGCAAGCATGAGTTTTACATCCTTTTCCCACTGGACGCCAGGCGCAGGACTGACTGACACAATGATCCCATCCCCCAGACGGAGGCATACCTTACGCTACACCGAAGAATAAGGACAAAGTGTAATAATACCACCCTCTCCTACAAATTGGTCAATGAATCCCAGTCAAGTCAGTTCTTTTATGGGGTTTCTTAGCTATTGTTTTTCATTATTGGGCCAAATCCAGCCCAACTGGCCTCTGTAAATATTTTGAAATGTTATTGAGACAAGGAAGACTCCTAAGACTCCCCCCTGCCCCTGCAATTTGCTTCAGATGTCACTGCTGTAACAGAATTATCCACAAAATGGGACTGTTCAGAAGAAGCAAGGCAGGCTTGCAAGGATGTCAGAAGATGCCTTGAGAGAGAAGGGACAGGAGAGGGGCTGGGGCATTTTACAGATTTAGGAGGTAGGGCTGGGGTGATGACTCCAGCACAGGTGCTGGGACAGGTATAGCTTGAACTTCTGGCCCCGTATCACAGGAAGGGGGCACCCAGATTTTCTTGCCCTGATTTGGGTAAAGACGCGGAAAGAGACATGTTGGTGCTTCCACGCTGCAGTCAAGCATCAAAAATCAAGGCAGATTCCGTTGCAGTTAACTTTGATGTTCTCTTGAGATCTCCAGAGTTTGAGACCGGTAGGCCCCACTGTTTCTTTTCAAAGTCCATGTCTGAATTGTGGTCACATTGTGTTTCTGGGAGGCAGTGTTCGGTCCGATGTTCTGGATGACTCTGTCCTCCAGTGATGTGAAGACGACAGGGAAGCTGTTCTGGAGAACAGGGATCATTAATCCTTAGGAACAAGGTAAATGGATGAAGAGAAATTTGCTGGGTTAAGAGTCAAGAACTTTTGACTTCTAGCAAGATTGGGGGGGGGGAGAGAGAGAGAGAAGGAGAGAATTAAAGAAACCTATACTTTTGTAGTAAAGTTTCATTAGAGACTACAAATAATAAACCAGAATGTGGTGGTTTGTAGAAATGTTGGGCAGTCAGTACATTCAGGCTTGTATTTTCGTGCTTCAGTGCAAAGGGGATCCTTTGTTTTGGGCTAAAGGTGGAGAAGTGAAATTTTTTGGTTGTTGTTATGATCGGTTGGTTTAATTTTTTTCTATGTGCACCAGATTTTAGTGAGAAAAGAGAGAAACTCACGATGGTATAAAAGTTCCCATTTCTGAACTCAGTGGCAGTTTTTCAGTTGATTTTTGGAGGTTTGGGAGGAGGGAATTTGGATGACAGATTTGAATCAGTAAATGTCTAAAAACCATACCCCTCTCAAAATATCATAAATTGAATCTGATTTATATCATATGTGTACTTCCATGGTGTAAATATTCTTACCATGGTTTGTTTTAAGGCTTCTATGACCACTCTTTCAGACCTGTAGGGATTAATACCATGATGTGTAGTAGCTGACAAATACATTCTGAGATTCCCAGGTTAAGCAGTATTTCTTGAGGGCCTACAGGCCACGGCTAACTCCAAGCTGGGAGATAGCCGCTGCCATCCTGGGGCTCCAGAAAGTACCGGCAGGTACAAGCTGGGCTGTCCTGGGGCCGAAGCCACCTGGAAGGCCATTTGGAGGACAGCGATGCAGAAAACGCTGTGCTCCGCAGTTGTAGAGAAATAGCCCTGCCTATTCTTACAAGCACTTGGGGTAGACGGGCAAGCAGAGTGGGGCCTTTGGGAGCAGGTGGAGACTAAGGCAATAGATTTATAATATCCACTTTGAATCCACAGTTTGGCGAGGGGATGTTTCATCAGGAAAAGTTACTGACATCACCACTCACTGAAAGCCATTGAGAAACAACGACAAAATGTGAAATTTACATTGTATGAGTAGAATCCTAATTGCAGTGAATAATTCATGTGCTTTCGGGGCTCATAGTCACAAAGCATAATAAGGATTATTAATTCTTCACCTGTGAAGGTTTAATCAGACATTTGATTTAAATTGGTGACATATCTTTAATTGTCATAAATCATTCCATATGTAGTCTGCCCATTGGTTCATGTAATAATGTAACTGCTAATTATTAAAGTATTAAAAGATAGCTAATCACTATCAGTTGTAGTGATGTTTATCCTTTTTGTGCCATTAACTACGTCAATTAGGCTCTGGGCAATGGAGAAATTAACAAGCAGTGACTGAATAATGAAGAGGTGTATTTTGTTCTACGTGGCACGACCTCGGCTGGGAAGCTGTCCTTAGCCAGTGTTTGCTCCTGAAGCAGCGCTTCGTCATCCTGGGCCACGTAGAACAAAGCCTTAAGTTTCTTTAAGACTTTAAACCTCAAGGTTGCGTGAGGCTCTTACACCTTTGGTTTTGAACTTGTGAAAGAAGGACTATGACAACTACAAAAAAAAAGATTTCATCTCTCTTTTGTTTTTATGTTGCATAATTTCATCAATGGCAATTAGTAAAGAACTTGGATTGTCAGTAAATGCCAATAGGTCTATAAGTGATGGGGGAGAGGATGAGAGTTAATACTACCAATAAAGAGTGGTTTGTGATAACTTCAAAAGCAGGTGATGAATCTTAAACTTGGTGGAATCAGTCTGCAAACAGGGAACAAATTAAATACAGAAAAGAGATGGCTTCTAGTTTGTAGCCTGGGCAAGTTAATAAAGGAGGGTGTCATTTATCAAGATTAAATGTACAGGAAAGGAGGAGCTTACAGAGGGAAATCTCAGTACTATGACTATTTGCCTTCCTATCTTAGTGCACCTGGTAAATCCTGTATTTTTATAATCTTAAAATGACTACTGTAATATAATTTTAGAAGAATATTTGTAGCCTCAATGGGTCTTTCCTCAAGTTGCCAAATTGCTTATTAACTTCTTTGGGATTGGTGTGTTGAAGTTTTATCATACTATTGTAAGAAACAATATGTTTTATGGTGCTGGAAGTTTAACAAAGCAAGCAGGCTTTCTACTATTCAAGCAAAGCCTCTACGAGGCCTCAGCATTTTGGAAAAGATGAGAATTTCAAAGAGTTCTCAGTTTCAATCACCCTCCTGCTTGGTCATGCCTGCCCATCCTACACGTGCTTGTGTTGCTGTGTCTCATACTCGTGAAGGCGGTTAAATTTGCAGTCCTTGTATTCGAGAAAAATCCAGTCGTTTCTCCTTTCTCTTCTTTTTAGGACATGATCTGTATTGTACATAATAATTCCCTTTGTTCACCGATTCTGAAACCACATAATTTTTTTGTCTCTTAGCAACAGACTAGGGAGGCTACTGGATGCATTTATTTATGTGCTTGATTTCTGAAGTGAAGGAGGCAAACTGTGTATCATTTAAGGGAAGCCTAAATTTCATAGTAAAGTATTTCAATAATTTTTCATGATGCACCTCTTTGAGACCATCTCAAATATTCTGAAGATAAAAATCCCTTATAATGTTTAATGAGATATTCTTAAATGTGTCTTTTCCTTAGTCTAGTTTATTATTGTTAGGAGAGACCTTATTATTATCACTTACTAATTTTATGAGTTTTTAATTTAGAAAATGATATATATCCTGCATTATGAACAGCCATGTAGTATTTGTTGAGAATATCTTACTGAGTTTCCTGTTTGTCCTTCAATTTTGTTTTAAGCCAAAATAACTTTGGTTGGTTTGTCTTGATGTACCAGTTTCTACTGTTTATGGTCAAGTGGTTTTGTCCCCTTTTTGTCAAAGCATCCATAATTTGGCGGTTTTAAAAATATCTCCCTAATTCAACATTTAATTAATTGACAATTATATTTTTTAATTTTTACCAATGACTTGATTTCTAATATTCACTATTAGGACTTATGTAATATATATGTCCCTTTGTATAGGACAATTATATGAATGCTTAGGTAATCTTATCTTCAAACAATTTATGTCACCATTTTTGTCATATGTCAAGACCAATATTTAAAATATAATTTGTCAATATTTGGGTTTTGCCATAATTATTTCAATGTAAAACAGATTATGAGTGCACCAATTTTTCAAATATAACTCATTAATGCTACCTTTTCAATGAATGAGATTATTGAAATCTGACATCTGAAATTTAGAATAAATGTAGTACCATTTTCTTTTTTAGGTTTTCTTTGTTACGTAAACCAGGATTTCTCTGGGATTCATTTAATCCAGCAGTTTCCAGCCTTTTTTCAATATCATGGCACACATAAACTAATTACTAAAATTCTGTGGCAGATCAAAAAGGTTTTTAAATTTTTTTGCCAATATGACAAGAAATAGGCATAATTTTGATTATTTCACATTAGATGGCTACTGGTGAATTGTCTGCTGTCATTTTTTAATTTGACAATCTAAGGGAAAAGAGGTCAGTGCTTCTGAGTAAATAAGGTACTATAAGGTAAATAAGTACATCAGGTACTGCATGTTTTCAAAATTATCACTGATCTAACCATGGGTCTGAGAACCGTGTGTTATCGAGAGTAAAATAGCAGATTGATTTATGTCTTCAGAAAGCTTTACCTGTGTCAATGCGACTGCAAGTCAAGGCTTTCTTTTCTATTTGATCCTTTTTTGACATCTGTCAGTTATACCAAATGCCCAAACTACTTTTACTTGAAATGGAGGTCTATAAAAGACTGGATCCATTTGATGAGTGTCTACTTTATGTCCTACCAGACTATATCTGGCTCTCACGACAGTGTAGCTACAATCATCCTTATTTTTGTAGATGACCAAAATGACTTAGAAAAACTAAGAAATTTAGTTGAGATCATTCCGCCAGGTAAATATTGACTCCCTGCCCACTGTTTCCCATGGATTTCGTATCAAGTGCACTTCGTGTAGAAAGAGCAGTGGAGCTGCTGACTGTGAGATATAGAACAAGTCGATCCCCACGCTTACTAACCCTCACGATTCTCAAAACTTCCTAACAATGTGATTTTAAAATGTTCCTTCAGCCTTCTTAGATTTATAGATTTCTTTCATAAATTATAAAAGAATTTCTCCATGTTAAAGATTCAATTGACAAGAGGTGAGGAGGTGAACTTGGTCATTTGAGACTTCTCCTTCATTGTATATCAACCGACAATTTCCCCATGTGCACCAATATATCAATAAATGGGATGACTTATTAATAACTAAGAATTCAGACAAACATAAAGATCAGGGCATCCATCTCTATAGAATCACATATGCTTTCTGTTATTGGTTAAAATAAAGTACTCAGACACAGCAGTCAATTGAAAACTTATTAAGTCTGCACTAGGTAATTAATATTGATTTCTCGAGCATAAAATACAGGGGTGGGCAAAATAGGTTTCCAATTATTCATAAGGAAAATAATACAATAGTTAATAAATAATAATATAAGAATAAAATCTGTGTATCACACACTCACAACTGTAAACCTCCTTTTGCCCACCCCTGTATTTTGGGCAAATAAAACTGTGCTATTTCACTAAACCTCATATGCACAGGTAAAAATATAAGGAGACATTAAGAAGCTATTGACAGTAGATAGGCATGTAGCATTAATGGACTGTGGTCTCTATAATCCATCAGTTGGCACGTCGCTGCTGTCCAGTGACACCATCATTCCAATGCTTTCCAGTCTAGTGCATAGCCCCGCGTCTTTGAGAACTCAAACCTCAGTATATCATCACACAGGTATTTAAATATCAGAAAGGATGTAGAAAAGCCTCAGGTGCTTTTGAACATGTAAAGCCTGATTTAAGTATATATTCATATATTTTCCAGGCTTGTTTCTTCTTGTTCATATACAGTTTCAAAAGATACCAATCCATCACCGACTCTTCATCAAGTGCTTGTGAATAAATTGTAGCCAGGAATTTTACTACATGTTTCATTGATCGGGTAGTTAAATGAAGAAATGCCCTGCCTTAAAGGAAGATAGGAAAAATGTATACCTTCCAGAGTACACAGTAAAGCTTCCTGTTCAGTATCTTCTCTTCAGACGTATGATTAGGAGTTTCAAAATTAAAGTCTGAGATCTTAAAACACTTCCCTTAAATTATGTGATTTTCTGCTTCAACACGCTCCAAAATCAGTGCTCTAAAAGTTATAGATGGGCTTAGAATGAATGTCAATTGAAATCCGATGTTTATAGTGTGAAAAAACTTCAGTTCTAAAACAATCTATTTTGGTTTAACATACTAGGAATAAGGATTTCATAAAGCTCACCCACGATTTCTGGTGTAACAGAACTGCCATTTAGAGAAATCGTTGGACCTCTGATAATTAAGTCAGAGGGAGACTGACCAGGATTAAGATATTATTTCATCAGGATATAGGGCCAGAACTAGAAAATTATTTTGTAGTTAATCCCAAATTAATTCCAAATAAAAAGAATGCAGACACACAGACTACACCAGAGTGACACAAGACTTGATTTACATGGTGGTATCCATTATTGTACGTAACTCTAATTCTCGGTGCTTTCAACCTGTGTGTGAATCACATCGATACTATCAACACGTGGGCTACTGGTGAGCGTGGGGGCACCATCTGGAGGACGTCCTTGACAAATCCAGTCAGTTCCCCTACTTAGACAGCTATACTCCCCAAGTACATCTAATATGCTTCTCCCAGTTGAATAAACTGCATGGACAGGCAGTAAGAATTCTCCTTCACAGAGAAAACAGAGGGCTGATTAGAACATTGATTGGACCAAGTTAATGCAACTAGGTATTTAGCAAAAAGAGTACATAGAGTCTCTGACACTTGGTCCTATTTCCATTTATTGTATTACACTGTCTACCAAGAATATGCTAAGTGGTGATTTTTGACTTACTCCTTTTCAGAGGACACTTTTTGCCTACATATCTAATAAACATGTAATACAGGCAAAATCTTCTATACTTGGAAGCATGTTGCTGTAGAAATGTATATAAGTTCTTATAAGGTAAAATAATTGGCTTAATGACCAGACAAGCTACTCATTTTAGGCTATTAGAATTTGAGGAACTATCCAGAAACTAGAGTCAGGATTTAAAATATAATAAAAATTTAAGAAGTTGGTGATATGCATTTGGTTTATTGATATTTTCAAAAGCTTTGTGTTTAGAACATTTTCATTATAAAGATGATACAAATAAAACTTTGTTTTGCATGTCGAAAGAAGAATAACTTAGAATCTATAAATCCCACTTTATTTCCATAGAACATTAACTATAGTAAGATTACCTTCCCTATAGTGTTGGCATAATTATGGGATAAAGTAAAACATTGAGTAAAATATAACAAAAACTGGGAAGTTGCCAGATGATCTCTAATATATAATGCCAGTTCATAAGTATGTAGAATAAAATATAAAATTTGAAAAAGAATGTTTTAAGTTTTGAGTATTTAGAAAATTTTAATACTTTTATCTTCATATTGTTTACTTGTCTTTACAAAATTTGTTTTTTTCTAAAATTTAAATTTATATTAGAAAATATTTTACAGATATAATTTTTTCCCAAATGTTATGAAAGATAGTTTTGGTTATTACTGTACTTCCTTTTCCAATGGACAAAATTAGGTTTACAATTGTTCATATAGAAAATAATACAATAGTTAATAATAATATGAAAATAAACTCTGTTTAACATACTCACAATTGGAAACCTGTTTTTGCCCCACTTTATACAATCTTAACTTGAAATGTTCTATTTAAAAAATTTAAATAAAGTGCCATATATAAATTTGTCTGGAATAAAATCTGCTGCTTCCCAAAATTAGACGAAACTTTAATAAACATATCTTTGAATAAGTTATATTGATTTTATCTAATTTCACATTTAAATTCTTATGTAATTTTTTGACAATAATTATCTGCCAGAAAATTATGTATTTTTACATAACATATAGGTGACACTATACTCACAATGTGTGAATTGTACCCTGCCTCTTAAAATTAACCAGGATCACTTTCAATCTTCACGGCCAATCCTCATCGGCCATACAAACCAGAGTTCATATCCGACTTCCAGTTTTCAGTTCAGATGTAAAGAGTTTGCAAGTCACTAAAAAGCTGAAAAATTGAAAGTCAACAACTCTCTTAAGAACATCAGATAATTAGGGTAGGAAGTCAAACCTTCACCCTGAACCTGGGAAGAAAGGCCCACACTGAGACTGTAGCCTCTCAGGAGCACTAATGGCCCCTGGAGCCTGCTCTGGGGTCAAGTTCAAGGATAACTGACTCACACTTAGAGACCAGTGGGAACTAGACTGAAATAGGAAGACTAGCCATGGGGATCTCCTGCACTGTTGTGGTTTCCCTCCAGGAGTCCCTCCAGATTTTCACTGTGCAGATCAGAGAAAAATCTACCCCTGCTTCCAACCAGGAGAGGGAAAATGGCACCATTTTGGAATATGCTCACAGAATTCTGTGCCTCTTACAAACAAAGTCACGTCCATATGGGAACTCTTTTACCAGAGCCTAGCCTAGGTGGGGGAAGGGAAATACTCAAACCGCACCCCATGTAGCCTTCCTGTCTCCCCTAAGAAGCACTTGTGAAGGTCACAGAGCTTAGAAGTACAGCTCTGACTTGATCACAGGGCTATAGAACATGACCCCTGCCTCCACATGTTACCACCACATTCACTGGTTCCTGGTTCTCCTTGTTTCCATGTCTGGTTTTCTCTGCCTCTCTTCCCCTGAAGTTGCTCCTCTCTTCTGGTCTCTTCATGCTTTATTTACAGAAAATAATAAAATGGAGACGATGTACTTCAAAATCTGTTCTTGTGGTTTTACTCCACAACAAGTCTACATAAAACCGTTTACAGTTATAAGTGGTTAGCTTTATTTATTTATGTGCTTGGCAAAAATGTAGTTAGGAAATAGATAAATAGATATTCTACTATGAAGGAAGCAAAGAGGAACATATTCTATCTGGAAAATAATTCTTATCACCTACCCTGACTAGGAGATTTCACTAAATTTATTAATAGATTTATATTCTTTGGATTTTATGTGGGAAAACTCATTTGAGAATAATCAAATTTACCTTTTGACCACAAAAAGGAGGGGAAGGTTATAAATCATAAATGTCAGCATTATTGGATATCCAAAAATTACATTAAATCAAGGTCACATATATTAAATATAAAACATATCCATAACTTATTTATTACAAACCATACATTCTCTTTGTTCACAGTGAAATATAGATGAGATGGTGAGATGAATTAGACATGAATCACTGCCTTTTGAATGAGTGCTAATGTTATAATTATTGATTTTCAATGATTTTTTCCTTCAAATATTGCAGAAAATGTTCTTCCATTCCAGTATAGCTTCATCATTATATTTTGTGAATGTATATTTGTGTTTGGGGATGTTCCAGTTATATTAGAAACTTTGTACATAATATACCCCAAACATCTATTTTAACCTTAGCTCTGAAATAGGTTTAGCTTTAACCTATTTTTTAAGGGGTTTTTTTACTATAACTCATCAGTTTAAAAATCAAATATCCTAGTAGGTGAAAACAGAGAGAAGTCAAGACCATAGGGAAGGTAACTAAAAATCGAATGGGTTATTGATCTTATCTTTGATGATATTCAGTTTCTGGCAATGTTTGACTACTTTCAGACCAGCTCTTCCTCTTAAAAGTCTTGACAACTTATAAATAGTTTATTTGAGCGTATGGAAAGCTATATAGGCAGTGACCATTTGAGGGCTGTGATCTTGGACTGGAGGAAAGTGTAGAGTGGTAACTGGGTGTTTGGGGTCGCTCTTCCCTTTGAAATGATTTCCAATTCAAAAAGCGAAAGCAGGGTAATAGGCTGAGAAGCTGAGCAGGGATTTCTCCAGTCTCATTGGGCCTTGAGGGCCCATTCAAAGGAAGACTTTACCAATTTTCCTAGCTACTGACCCAAGCTCACTCAAAGGTCGACATTGGAATGAAAGGTGAAGCATTAATAGCTTACTCAGTCCTGAAAGACTAAAGCCCGACTTCACACCATATTAGTCTCCAATTGGAAAGAGTGATATCAGACTTACTTTACAGGGAATACCTGCCTGACTCAAGGAACCGTGACTCTTTTAAGAGAGACGACAAGCAGAGCCTGAACTTGTATGAATGTTTTTATACAAATGAAGTCCATAATTCAGTAAAAGAACACCCACGTTAGACCACGAAGCTTTTTTAAAAAGGAGGAAAATGAGAACTATTAAGTGATGGGAGATATTTTTTTAAAAGTGTTTTCAGACATAGTGTTTAAAATAACTATGACAAATACATCCAAGGGTATAAGAGATAAGAGAAAATATAGCCAGTAATTGTAAAGGAGAAGTCAATAAGAATTGTTTAAAAAATCTAATAAATTATAACTATAATAGATTTAACAACAGATAGGCTATAACTGAAAAAATGGATTTGAAAACAATAGAAAGGCAATTGTATGGTAAATGCAGAAGAGATATTAAGAGAAATATAAAACACAATGAAATGGCTGATACAAATGTAATTCCTGTTGCACCACAGAGGAGTTAGGCTGGGACGGACTTGATCATTGAACAAATAATTAGGAAGAAATTTCCCAGATGGGTGCTAGTCATCCAGCCGCATGTAAGCAAGCTAAACATTTAAAAATGCCACTGCCATGCCTAGAAAAGAAAAACTGCTGAAAATTAAGATGTGAATGATTTAAACCTTTCTTGTTGTTCTTTCTTTCGTCGTACCAGTTTTTTCTTCCTTGATTATTCATCCCTGCCTTATTTTGAATTAATTCTTTAAAAATATTTTGAAAATATTTTTAACATTATACTATAGGGTTGTTTTAACATTCACAAGATATATTCTTGCTTTCCCTCTGAATTTCATGAGCTAATTTTATGCCATTTCACCTACACTACAGAAATTTTACAAAGGTGTAGGAAAAAGATAACTCATGGTTGTTATCTTTATAACTGTTGACCATAACTTTACTTCTTCGTAATTATTTATCCCATTATATAGGCTCTTTTTTTGGAAATACAAAGTGAAGTTTGATTTAATTCCTTACTATTTTATATTTAATAGTTAAATAAATCATTAATAGGGAATGGTCTATATCCCAAAGAGAAAGGAGTCTATTTCTACAGAGTTAGTGTGGCCAACCAGAAAACCAGGAATCAAACTTCAGAGAGAACTGTTCTTCTGAATGGCTTTATTATAACGTTCCACCCCATGGATGGACCACAGTTTGTTTTCCCACAGGGCCTCACGCTTGCTTCCCCGTTTTGGCGGTCATGAATAAAGAAAGCTTCCGTAAACATCCAAGCACAGTGTTTTTCATGGACATAAGTTTTTAACTCTTTTAAGTACATGCCAAGGAGCACAACTGTTGGAGCAAATGATGTGAATATATTCGTAAGAAACAAGCAAACTGTCTCCCGCGGCACCAGTGTGGACTCCCACCGGCAGTGAACATCAGTCTTTCTGATGAGCTTTTCTGTCACATGTTCGGTGGCTTCACATTGCTGTTTTGATAGACAGTTATCTCATGACATGTTATTCATCATATTTTTAACAGCCTCCTTCAGGGCTAGCACTAGTCTAGAACTTAGTGATATTGAATGTCATAGAAATGTTCCTACGTGTTTCAGTGGGGGGACTGGATTCAATAAACAAGAAAATGATTAAATCTATATGCTTTTTATTTTAATATAGCAAAATATCTAAGACTTTATAACCCATCATATCATCTAAATAAGGATGCGTGCTAAAAAGACAAGTCTGGGATGAGGAGAAACTGCAAATTTTGGGGTGAGTTGCGGGAGACTGTAGTTTCGAAGACACCTGTAATTGTGGTGAAGGCTAGGGTGCTAGCTGCAGAGTTGATGGACACTGTTTATAAGTGGAAATATTGGCTTATATAGGTAGTATGAGAAAAAAATAACTTAATCAAGGCCTGTTGCAGATAACTAATAACTAGTTGCAGATAAAAATAACTAAACCAAGGCCAAGTTTTGGGGTCTGAGCAACTAGGGTGAGGGGCTGCTGTTTACTGAGATGGGGAACTATATCTAAGATGTGAGGAAAATCCAAACTCAAGAGTTTTTTTTTGTAATAACTTTAGGTTTTGTGAAAACTAAAAACCAGTCTGAAGTCACAACAAATTATTATTCATCATTATTTCTCATTTGTCTCATACAGTCTTCAAAGATTACTAGAATAATAAGATATAGAACACAATTTTACTATAGAAATTCAAATTATTACTTGGGAAGAACAGAGAGATAATGGAATTTAAAACTGTTGCCTTGTCATCTCATTTACATTCCTTGCCAAGAATAGTTTGATATCCAGATGCTTGAGAAGAAAAATAAAATCCCCCAGCATATTTGAGACCTGAAGATGCTGTGACACATGTTTTTTTTTTTATTTTTGCATTCAAACTCTTTCTCTTATAAAGGATCATTCATGCTGTTTAAACACAGATGTCTCTTCAGTTAAAGCTTTCCCTGCACTGTATTTAGCATAGTTATATATTTTCTGCTCAAATTTAATTCCTTTCTGTGTCTGATTTACATTTTAACAAGATCATTCCGGCAGTGGTTATGGAAGATGGGTTGGAAGCTCCCAGAGTGAATGCACAGACTCACACTCGACGTGGTTGCAGTGGTTTAGAGGAAAACATCAGAAAATGGCTTGATTTAATGATGACGATGCAGCAGTGAAGAGACTCAGCACCGTCCGTGATCAGTTGGCTGTGTGTGGGACAGACAAGAAGGAGCAAGGGGTTAGCCCTAGAGCTTTGAATTTGAGAATCTGGAGGGATGGAAGAAGCTTGTGTATTCAACATGTTAAATTTACATTAAACTTAAGGAATCTACACAAAGTGGAATTTATCACTCATTCGGTGGGCATTTCGCATCTCGGAGGATACATCAGAAGGCTATTTGAGAAAAAAATAACAAATATCTTGAATCTTGATAGGCTTCAAAATATTTTCCATGAGTTATTATTTTTTTTATTTCTGTATACATCTTCTGCAAATAGGAATGAACAAGTTTCATAACTATCTATATTAGTTGTTCATTTATAGCTTTTGGCTTTGTTCTCTTAAACATTTTTCTGCTGAAAGATTATAAAAATATTAGTTACCTTTTCTTTTACCATTTTAATGGTTTTTATTTCTTATTTTGACTTTTAATTCATCTTACATTAATTTTGTATGATATGTGAAAAGGTACCAATCAATTTTGTCTTTAAAATGGTTGGCAGATTCAGATGACCTTTATTCATTTCTCTTTCCTGAAATAACCCATAGAGGAAGGAGATAAACTTAACTTAATGCTCACTCTATTTTGACTCCTTCTGAGTATCCTCACAAAACTTCACTCTAGCAAACAGGTCTGTCTTCTTCTTCCCAGATACGGCCCTGCCTAAAAATAGATTCAGTACTGGGCCCCTCTATTTGTTTGCTTGTTCCTCCCTCCCTCCCTCCCTTTCTCCCTCTCTTCCTTCCTTCCTTCTTTCCTCACTCTCTCCATTTCTTTTCTTCCTCCTTCCCTCTCCCCCTCCTTCCCTCCCTTCCTTCCTCCCTTCCTTCCTTCTTTTCTTCATTTCTTCCTTTCTTTTTTTCCTTCTCTATTCATGTATTTATTTACGGGCTCAAGTCGGCACCCTTGAAGTCAGTTCACTTAAGTGGTTGTCCAGTCTCACTATATACATGGTGACCTTTGTTTCCTTCCTCATACAATACTGATGGAATAGTTCTGTATGTGGGCAAAACTCACTTTGGGAGGTATAGTAAAAATATCTATAAGCTGTTTTTAAAAGCCATTCAATACATTTTTATATCCTATACAATAAATGTACCAACATTATAGATCCAACATTGTTTTTGTAGCAACAACATTTACATTGGTGTAAAATTGGAAACACCCCCCTTGGTTATTTGCGGCTTAATGTTCACAAAACTGTGGAATTATTGTTAACCTGTAAGTCAACAAGCCATAGTGCAACACATCTCAATTTTGTTTTTCCCCCCAACAAGAAATAAACTTAGTATCTTTATTTTCCATCGATTGCATTACATAAAATTAGTCTCAAATAATACAATTACAGAGCCTTCTTTTCAATCAGACCATTATCAACCTGAACCACAAAGTGCTTGGGATTCTGTGTGTACAATATCCAAACAAGTGTCATTATGACCCAAATGCTTTGTGCCTTTTATGTACTTTAGTCTGAAACACTTACTACTCCCACCACATTTTGCAATTACAGTGAAGCGAGGCAGAAAATAGCAGTTCAAAAAAATGTATTCGAGTAATGAAGTTTGAACCATTACTTCCCAGACTGTTGTTATTTTAGTAAATATTTAATCTTCCTAACAGCATGGGCTCCTAATTGATCTTTAAGTATTATTGTTCCTGGACATTCCTAATCGACTTCTAATTGCTGCATTAAGGCAGTTGGCGGATAAAGTATAATGGATGGTGGAGACTTTTATGGTACACTAAATCAAAAGAATATGGAAAAATGTAGAATTCATTTTTATTGAGACTTGAAACGGAATATGCTAATGTCTACGTATTTGCTCATTTAGCTTTGAAAAGTTAGGCTGATCTAAAGGTGAGGTAATATACTTGATATACGTCAACTTAGATGTCACACGTGCTATAAATTTTAATGTGATTAAAAAATAAATTTCAAGAGGAGATTTTCTTGGTAGTTTCCAATTTTCTGTATATTTCACCTTAAGTTTTATTTGGGTCATTTTAAATTCCTGGCTGTCGGTGTGAGAGCAGGTGAATGGCTCTCATTAGTGCATGAGGGATTTATTGAGCGTCTATTCTATCTTCAGAGTATTGCAGACTAGAGACATACAGCACCAAGTCTTTCACCTATTACTGTACCAGTTACACAGACATGAAAACAGCTCTTTCATCTTGCATGGGACCCTCTCCTGTCTTCCTTTATAGGCGTTAGTGCCACCCGCTATTTTACCATCTGTTTTCCCCCCACTGTGCGCAGTTGTCATGGTTACCAACTCGCGTCAGATGTGATACACCGTGGATGCATCACTGTAGTCCAGAGGGATTCTAACTGGAGTATAATTTGGCTTATCTTTGATACATACTTCAAGCAATAAACTTGTTGAAAATACAGTGGTTCCTTTTTTTGAGAAAGCACGTAATTTGTAGAGAGAAACGCTGCTCCCCGGCACTCAGCCGAGAGGGGCTCACCTCAGGGTCATGGAGGTTTGGGTTCTGAGACCCGCGCAGCAGCGTGGAGTTGCAACAATTAGACTCACGTAGGGGGCGTCCAACCCACAGCCCCTGGGCAGCACATGGCCCAGGATGGCTGCGAATGTGGCCCGACACAAAATCATAAGTTTAACTTAAAACCGTTTTTATTTTTTGCTCATCAGTTTTCGTTAGTGTTTGCGAATTTAATGGGTGGCCCAAGAAAACTCTTCTTTTTCCAGTGTGGCCCAGAGACACCAAAAGGTTGGACACCCCTGATAGAGCCATACCTCTGTCCTTTTAATAATGTAATTGTTAAAAACCAGTGTTTCGTGTTGTTTTCTCTGGGGTTACACTTTATAAGACTGGAAGGTCTGGAGCCTCTTTAGTCTTTACATATGTAATGTTTACCCCAAAATAAGCATCACCAAAGGCCAGAGCCCTGGGGTCCAGCTAGAGAGGCGTGGTGCTGGGGGCTCCGTGTGTTCCCCTGTAATCAGCTCTGCTTGCATTATGAAGCACTGGACTGCCCACTCCCATGAGCAAATCCATGGGTTTGCCTTTTTTATTTTAAGATAATTTGTGTCACATAAAACAGAAAGGTTATTTAAGGAAATAAATTGGTAGCTGTATGTAGCTTGCTGGCAGAGGGCGATGGAATTTTCTAAAGGATCTCATGTGAGGGACAGGATACCTGCTGGAGAATTTTGTTTTCTCAATTAGAAAGTGAAACATCATCCCTCATCAAGAAATAAAAAGATACAATGTGTGGCTATTGCAGATTTTTTTTTTTTTTGCTTCTTGTTGCTTAGGTTAAACCCGTATTGCTGCTATAGGCTTTGTAGTTATCAGAGAATGTATCAAAATGTCAGGAAGGATTCAATAAGAACCTCAAAAAAGACACAAAGAAACTGTAGTTGGCACATCTGAACTGAGAAATGGATTATACTGTCATAAAGAAGATAATTGTGTTTGAACTTAGTCTACCAAGATGTTTGAGAGAGAGGTTATCACACTTTGCAGAGGTGGGAGAGTGAAGTTCTCTTTCTAAACCTCAAGCTCCTGTAAGCAAAGGCAGGGCAGCTGGAGACAGGACAGTGTGACAGTGGCCTGTTTCAGCTGCATGTCGCCAAACTCTGCAGAGCTCCCTCAGGGAGCGTAGGCAAACAATCTGTTCTCTGTTGCTGTGCATTTTGTTCTCTTAGATTCCACATATAAGTGACACACAGCATTTGTCTTTTCTGTCTGGGGAAATGGTTGTGGGTGGGAAAAAGGTACAGATTCCTTGTAAGATAAATAAGTGTTGGAGATCTAACATACAGTTAACAGCACTGTATTGTATGTTTAAAGTTGCTAAGTACCAATACTAAAAGTTCTCTAAGCACACAAAAGAAGGAAGTATGTGGGGTGATGGATATTAACTAAACTTATTTGGGCAATTATTTCACAATAGATACATATACAAAACCATGTTCCATACCTAAAATAAATACAATGTTATATGTCAGTGATATCTCAATAAAACTGGAGTGGGGCGGGGAGCGAGGAGAAAGAGAAATCTATGTGGATGTAGCAAAGGGAAAGAGAAAAAGAGTCTGTTCTTTTAAGGAAATGGCCAAAGTGATAATGGCTTAATGTTACAGTCACTTAGCTTCAGGCAAGAAGAATGAGCAGAACAGCAGTATCTACCGTTTAAGATCACGAGTCCTACAAACAGGTCTTACCTAAGGGTGACAAAACTCGGGCTTTGGCCACTGGCCTCCCGTGGGCTGGAGAGGATGAAGGCCGACCAGACAACTGCAGAAGTATTTGAGGAAACCCCAAATGGCAAACATGTGGCTCCATGGGGCTCTGTGCTTGAAAATGGGGCGGCACAGCGGAAAGAAGGGTGAGAGGGAAAAAGAGAGCGAGCCGACATCCCCTCGGAGCCTGGCTGCTGGCAGGGCTCCTGAGTTCCTAATTACAGACGCATAGTTATAATTCACATGAGACATGATACATTTTCAGAAAAAAAAGATAATTTGGTGTTTGAGTTTCTTTATTATTAACCTTCACAACTTTAACATGGATATATACAAGTACTTGTAAAAGTATTGGTTTGTTTTGTTTATTAAGTCGAAAGGCATTTTTGTTTTTGCCCCTGAATGGTAATTTTTATTGACTTCACTTGCATTAATAATTGTGAATAAATTACCTGATTAAAGCTGAGAGTATTCATTTTTAAAGTACTGATGAAAATTAGTTTATGGTTGTTACTCATTTTTTTCCGAGGTCACTGAATCTCTGAAGTGGATTGTATTTGTCAGTTTTGACCAAGACCTGCAGTACAAACAAATCTTTATTTGTGGTCTGTAGGAATTGCAGTGTGGAATCACAGATGTGGGTAAAAACTGTGTGCTAACGGGGAAAGAACTTATGAAGACAGACCCCCCCCCCCAGGGATTATACAAGTTGTTTTGAAAGATCAGCGATTGGTGCTGGCAAGCTGACTTCGTCTGCACTGTGCATGATTGATGGCTTATGTCCATTGCTAGGGGAGAAATGTATTTCTTAATAGAGAGCTCAGTGATGCAGAGCCAGTTCAAGGGACTGTATCAGGATTAAGCCACTCGTGGGTTAGCACACTGTAACGCTCAGGCTCACACCGAAAGGGTGCGGTAGCTCAGCTTCCTGCAGACCTCCTGGCTTATCTTCTCTTGTTCTCTTAATAGTATAAACTCCATTCATATACAGCACTGTTTTCTTCTGTGAAGTTGAAAATAGTACTTAATTACTAACGGCCCTTTCACTTCAGATTTAGATAATCAAAAGTTTCTAGAAACATGAAAATATGTGATTTGTATAAAAATTCTTCTTTGCAATATATTAACTCATTTTATAGATTTTACTAAACTTCAGTTGAGACTCATGTTAGTAGGTTACAAAATAAATCATTATTATTGTATCGCAAAGCAGCGTATGTTCCATTTATGGTGGCGATGAATACCATAAATATGGAATGATGAGTTGGTCATACCAATTGACCGCTGGAGTCAGAGATAAATCTAGTTTTCATTGAAATTGCTTATTAAATCTGGTCAGTTTCTAAAAGGTAATTTATTTCTTCATTATACTTGTGATGAGAGTAGTAGCTACAGAACTGTTTAATTATGAAAAATACACGCTGAATAACTGGCTAATTAAAGTCTCTAAACTTCTCCATGTTTTTCCTAATTAAGCCTGAGGGACATGGAGGGGGCATTTCCATTTACCATAAACCACGTAAATTCACTATTGCTGCAATGTGAAATTTTTCCTCACAGCTAACGATTTGGAAATCATAGTTAGTGCATCCAGAGAACAATAACCCAATCTGACCATTTATTTTGGTAAAAAGTAAGCAAGTAAGTTTTCTTCTAAAATATGTGCATTCAAAATGACAAGTTACATGAAGCAGGAAGAAACATTCATATTATAAGACTCTCAACATCAGAAGCAATATATTAGGGCTTTTTTAATTGGCATTATCTAACCTAGAGCATGGTAAGATTTTTCAGCATTTCATAAGGGAAGAAATATTGATCTGATTCCTCAAAATAATCAGAATAGAAGAAAATTTCCAAAACAAGAAGAAAGCATAATCATGTTCTCAACATACATCATTTATCTTAATTAAAATTAATTTTAAAAAGATAGTAAAAATCAATTAGTTGGGAAATTTTAACAGTTTTTCAAAGTTACTAAAAGTATGGATATTCTCTTTAGCAAAAAATTTCTTGGTTGAAATATGTGAGATGAATTTTTAAATATTGTAATTGATTGACTTATTAAAAAAATATTTATGTCGTACTCTGGAGCTCCCCAAAATAACACCAGATAAGCTGTTAATAGAACAAAATTAAATTTATTTCTGTAGAGGAGAAAACCATCCTGAAACCTTCTTAGCATTATCTCAGAAGGGCTAGTGAGAAGCAGGTCATGTGTAGGACTTTGTAGCCCTTGTTCAATTTCTTTACGGTGGGCCTTTCAAGGTGGGTAATTGCTTGCCATTTGGTAAAATTAGTGTTACTATTTGTCATGTTATTCAGATTGAGCAGAGGGATGAAAGGGTCCTGAAACGAATGTTGATAAACAAACTGGGTTTATTTCTTAGCTATCCTAAAATTTTTGACATATTTATAATGTTTAATGAAAACAAATCATAGGATAAGAAGTATTGAATTAAATAATTTTACTGATGTGATATTTAATCCCATTAATCTATTTTGGAATGCTTTTGTCATCATTTTCATCCATTTAAAAATATT
Organism: Desmodus rotundus; assembly: GCF_022682495.2. NCBI lineage: Eukaryota > Metazoa > Chordata > Mammalia > Chiroptera > Phyllostomidae > Desmodus > Desmodus rotundus. The sequence goes on along the minus strand of NC_071396.1, from coordinate 5,615,202 downwards.
CAGTGATTCTTCCAGTCACCAGGTATTGTACTAGAACCTAAATTATAATTTAAAATTATCAAACAATCAATTAAAAAAAAAGCATTGGTCTGTTAGCAAAAAGTTTACTAATACAACAAAGGAAGTAAACCGGCTTTGTTAAAGTAAAGACACTCATTGATTAATCAATTAGATCTGATCATAGATGCAGCTACTGTCTCAAGTGTAAAATAATTTGTTCTTTACATTTTTAAGATTGAAGCAAGTTGTATGTAGGAGGAAGTCTCTGGCATTCACGATTGTTTTGCCTCCGACTTGTTTAAACGGGAAGTGATCTTGGCTCACTGAAAATACTAGGGAATTGCAAAGCCTGTTCAATAACCACTGTTTAACAAATAGAGTCCACAGGCTCCTTATCTGTCTTGTGGTCAGGTCATTTGCAATGTCCAGAGTAAAAAGAAAATTGGAACTAAAACATTGTTTTCACCCCTAATGAGTCTAAAACACATGCCTAGTCAATATTTCCACTCATTAGGCTTCCTGTGGAGAGTTACCAGAGATGTAGAGATTGCACATGTGCCAGGCACACGGACCGAATGGTCGTCTTCAGTAAGTGTGAACCCAGTGCAGTTCATCTCTGCTTATCATATTATCCCACTAGGAACATGCCATTCTTTGTTTGTCAGATTTTCACTTTGTTGATATCGTACAGCCATCACAGCTCCAACTCATAAAAATAAACCTGTGAGTCAGAAGTGGTATATTAAGGTACCATAGCAGTGATGAAACTATAAACAAAATTAACGTGTAACTTATAAAGTTAGGGTAAATTTATTTACCCTCATCTGTGTCTTCGGACAGCTCTGAGAAGTCACCCCCATGTCCTCGTCCCTCTCACAAGACACCCAGGCCCTTGCCTCTCCCTGCATTCAGAGCGTGCTCATCCCCACCCCCTCACTTCGGGCGAAGGGGACTGGAGGAGCATGGTATATTTGGAGGCAGAGCTTCTGAAAGCAGCCACAGACCCTACCGTGACCTCGCTAACCTGCCCCAGTGTCCTGTCAAACCTGAGGCAGTAACAATTAATAAATATTATATTTAGTATGTGTTTTTATATTTAATTATAACTAGGTTATAAGAACATAGTGGAAGATATGTGGAGCGTAGTGGTGGAAGATAAATACCATAATTAAATATAATTAAATAATATAATTAAATAATATTAAGCATTGTTATGTAATAGTCACTATTAAGTTATTATTTAAGGGCCCGATGACAAGGGATTTTTTAGTTCCACCAGTAAGTAGCACTTGAAACTTCATGATTTTACCTAGAGACAGTCCATGTTCCCGGGGAATTTTCTGATGTCTATACAATAATCAAAAATATTCAGACGGCAAACTGAGAAATTAGTCAGATTGCTACTGCCTTCACTCTGCAATCTAAGGATGTTTGGGCTCCAGTGCACTGTGATTATCTCAACTGGCTACCTCCAAACCAAGCTCTCGGTCAGTCTTTCTAATTAATTTCTACATTTTCCTCGATTTGCCTTTGTCAAGTGCCTGACCTCTCCCTCCCTGCAACAGCTGCCAGCCCGCTATGGTCCACAACAATGCAGCTCATCCTCCAAGGCCAGGAAGAACATGAAGTCCAGCCCACCCCGGGACACCACTCTGGCCAGCTTCAGCCTCAAAATGACTCTTAGTTTATCCCTAACTGGGTCTAAAGATAGATTGTGTCTTAAACGCCAGGGGAGACTGACTGTGCACTCCTAGTTGCGTATGGCTCACAAACTGACTTAGCTGGACCAAACTTTAGTCAAACATTTTCCTCCTTCCGTGACCTAACAAGCAAAAGAGAGACAGACTGATAGATGGAGAGCAGAATGGCAGCTATGGGGATGGGAGGTTAGGGGGTGCAGGGATCGAGGAAAAAGGAAAAAGGTCTCATGGACGTGGACAACAGTGTGGGGGAATGTGATTGGGGAGGGGGGTGTAAGGGGAATAAATGGTAATGGGAACAATACAAAAAAAGAGTTCAGTAAATAAAAACCAGTCACAACTTTCAAGAACAACAGAAAATAATGCTTTGCAGAGCTAAATTAATAAATGTTGTCAATGAAAGCTGTCAAGAGACCAACCAAATCTGGTTACATCATTTAAAGTTTCAGTCTACAAGGAAAAACACCAACATTAGTGCATCATAAAGTTAAGGAAATGTAAAGTAAGATTTAAACATTGGTGGAAAATAAACCCAAGAAGAAGAATGAGTTTTTGACAATTTATTTTTTCTTTGTTATACATCTGATCTGCAATGATATCACTGAGATGCAATCTGTTAGAACAATCGAAAGCCTACACAGCGTTTTCCTAACAAATGATTTGTGTAGAATGACACAAAACTGTTCTTCGACACATGTATTAGGGGTAAGGGTTCACGGACATTTTAACATATTTAGTGCTAAAAATGCATCATCCAGGAAGGAAATGTTCCCTTTATTTTAGGACACCATCTAGAATGAAGATACTTTTTAGTGTAGGTGCCAATAAGCTATCAACTATGTAGCAACAAGGAAGCGTTGTCTGCAAAATTAAAACCACCACACGTGAATTCTAAGCCGTTCTCTGCTATGTTCATAGAGAAAATCTGGAAGCCAAAAATGTTTATATTTATTCAGTATTGAAAAACATTCTCAAAACAAGATCGCTGTTTAACGTGTCTACCAGCACCCATCTCTTCAGGTACGTGGTATTTATAAGTAGAGAGTACGTGTGGAAGTCTGGCGACTTTAGAAGAAAAGATATGTTAAGGTTTGTTCAATAGAAATAATTTTAAATTGTTCATGAAATGATTGTTTTCAGAAAAAGCAATGCCAGATGTAAAGAAACTTCCTTCAGTTTATATCTCAGAGATCCACTCAGTACTTTCAGTAACCTAAATTGATCTACTCAGCTCCATTTAGTTTGATGAGCTTATCATTTCGGAGAAATCATTTATTTGCAGTCATTTAAATTTCAAAGTGAGAATTCAGGATTTACCCATCAGCCACTTTAATTAGGCATCCCTGACCTTCACATTTACTTGATTCCTAATAACTTTTCCATCAGAGACAGCATCGTCGCCCAAGCCTTATTTATTTGTGCTATTTAGCAGTATGGAGCAAAGTATAAGCAAAGATGACTTTGAACATCTTAAAAATAGCACAGTGGTGGTAAAAATAATTAGCATGTATTGAGCCTTGTGCCATGGACAATACTAAGAGCGTCACACAAGTTGCTTTATGTAACATCATGAAAAGTGCTAGTATTTCCTCTGTTCTGACTTCACTGCACCAGCCTTTTCCAGGCTACCTACTGCCAGGCATCTGACCACATGGTTCCTGCAGGTTATAAGCAGCAAGTTTCTGCCATTCCCAGAAGAAAGTTTTCCCATGCAAGAGTTACGTGGAGGTTATCATGGGACATGCCAGTATTCCATGCTACCCACCCTCCCTGAACATCCCACCACAGGGTGGCCTGCCCTTGGAAATGACAGGGAAGTTGAAGATAAAGGCCCAGGGGGTGTACCTGGTGCAATAGCTTGTTTAGTTAATACAACAACTCTTCCCATAAATGTATTTATAACCCTGTCTGTCAACAGCAGTATAGTTTCAGTGATAGGTCGGTTTTTAGGGAAAATCAAAATGTAACTAAAATTTTTGCAGGCCCTGACTAGGAAATGTGTTAAAACTTTTATAACCAAACCTTCCACTTTTTGTTTGCTTCGCCTGAATTCTTGTGGTAATCAAGTCGTAAAAATAGTTTCCATGAAATTTTTAACATGTGGCAGTATTGAATATGTATTCAAGGTCTCTTATTCCCTGAATCACAATCCATCTCTCGTCTTGACATTTTCCTATAAGAATTCAGCCAACATTACCCTACAAGGTATTATCTAAAAGTGTCAAATAAATTGATTAAATGTTATTTAGCCTTTTGGAAAGACCTACAGCCTTAAAGTTATTATTTTCATGGATTTTGTTTATGAATTTCTAATGAAGTACTTGGAATTAATATAAGTTTCCTGCATGAAGATTTTTGGGGAAAAAGTAGCCAGTTAACTCATTTATTGAATAATATAGAGAATAACAATAATAGAGATAATAATGTAGATTATTATTATTGTATGTACTGGTGATAAAGCTATAAAAAGGAAACCTCTGGCTTTACAGAGTCACCTCCTAGTGGTGGGGGCAGAAAACACCTATAATAAAGATGTAAAATACATTCTATCCTTACATTTAATTTTTAGCTTTCTACACCGTTCTTTCTCACCAGACGTCTCTACCACCGCCTGGTTTACAAACCCTTTTGTTTTACTAAATCCAAAAGATTGATTGTTTTTTCCGTATTGTGATAAATTTCATCAGTTCCTTTGAAAGGTTACTTTTCTTTGGCAATCCTGGCTTTCCCTAAACCAGTAACTGATGAATGTTCTCTCTCAGTCACTCTCCCTTCTCTGCTTTTCCTGAACCATGCATGCACTCCTGGTATTTCAGGGCAGAACCTTTTTCCCGCTCACTTGGCATGCACAAGTTGAGTGATCTCATCCACTCTCAGGCCCAGCTTACAATCCCTTGTTCCTGAGTTACATGTTTATAGCCCTCTCCTGGGACTTGGGGATGTGTATTTACTCCCAATTGGTCTTCTGCATTTGCACCTTACAAAGGCATCTCTTATTTAGTCCATTCAAAACCACATCTCATCCTGGTCCCCAAAAGCTCTTTTTAGTTCTAGCCAATGTCACGGCATTAAGTCATACCTTTTCCTTTTCTCGGTCTTGTCCCTTCCAGGTATTCCCTGAACACTGTATTTCCCCTCTCCCTCTTTTTAAAATGTTTCTATAATCTGTTGACTTCCTGCCATTCCTGTGAGACCGTCTCAGGCCGCCAGTGTCTCTCAGCGGGATCCCATCGCTTTCACACGTAGCTCCTTTAAACCAGCCTCTGTCCCTCTTCTCTTTTCTGTAGTCCAGGAGGGCGACTTGTCATCTCTCTGCTTCAGTTCCTTGGATGCAGTCCAGGTTCGTTAAAACAGTTCATTAGCTGACCCTGGTTATTTCTCTGGCTTCGGGATTTTTCATCGCTGATCTGTCCTTTCATATCCAGCGGTGCCTCTCTCCACGCTCTCTCTCATGTGGGAGTCTTTTGACAAGCTCTTCTTTTTCGGGATACACTTCCTAAGTCTTTCCACAACTCTCATTTCTACTTAATGAAGTGTATGGCTAAAGAGGACAGAATTTCATGCCGGACAAATCTGAATTCAAAAATTAATTCTGTCACTTGCACAGCGATATGAGGTGGAAACATGGATATGTCTCTGTGAGTCTTTAAAATAAGGGTAACATGCTCCCGATTTTACAGGTTTGCAGAAAATACTGTGTCATAAATTATGTCGAGGTCTTCAGTGTTTTGTGAAGGGGTGTGGGACATGCCACCCCAAAATATGCCATGTTGGCATAAGGATTATTTTGAGCTTTCAGCAATTAAGGACCAACATATGCCAGCAAGCAGAGTTCCCTGCCAACCCCTTTCTGCCCCAAAGCAGGACTTTCTTTCAGGAAGTGTCTTCTCTGTATGTGGCTGAGAGGAATAGCCTTTATTTTACTGAATTTTTCTCCTCGCCCAAGGACATTTTCTTTTGTTGCTTTTTTTTTTTTTTTTAAGAGGAAGGGGTGGGAGAGAGAGAAAGACTGAGGGACATAAATTGGTGCCTCTCCTCTCCTGGGCTCCTCAACCGGGGATCAAACCCTCAACCAGGCATGTGCCCTGGCCAGGAATGGAATCTGCAATGGAACTCACATTGTGTACAGGAGGGGACTCCCACCAACGGAGACGCAGCAGCTGGGGTGAGCGCGAAGTTCTTGTCACTGGAGAGTGACAGTCAACACTGAGATGAGTTTGCATAAACAGATCTTGCTAAAACGTAGATGAAATAACCTTTACCTTTCAATAGTTCCACCACTGATTTCCCTAGCCACTTCCCCTGGTTCCCCTAGGCACTTCCCCGTGACCTTTCACCCTGTGAAGCCCCCAGGCCCTTTCCTTTGAAGCAATGGTCCACCAGCTGCCCCCCACCTGCTTCTTTAAGTTTCACTTCTTTTCTGCAAACTCCTGTGCAGATATAATGTTAATAAAATCATAAGCATCCCTTCTCCTTTTAATCCTCCTTTTGATAGTGTAATTTGCAGGCACTTGCTTCCAAAACCTAAGAGAGTAAATAAAAAGTTTTTTTCTTTCTGACTCTTGTGTGGAGAGTAGGAATTAGGTCTAATTTATAATTTTGATGCTTGCTGTGCAGAAGCTAATAAATATGTATATTTTATTAATATCATTTATAAAATTATAACTGTTATTTGGTAAAGATTATATAGATGTTAATAACTCTTTGAGAAAATTTTATTCCCAGGATTTTAAACTTTAACTTCTATTTTGTTAGCTCACATTAGAAAAGGCTAAAGATGCTTTCAGTAAATACATAACCAAAAATAAGTCCACTCACAATGCTGAACATTCTGCTGTGTAACAGTCTCTGTATTATTTGAGGTATACAAATTCCTAGGCAACTTTACATTTTTTACCATCAGTCAAAGTCTTCTTCTGACCACACCACCTTTGCGGGATAAAGGACCTCTAAGAATTAAGTAGTCCTTGAAATTAATGTGCCTGGGATGGTTTCTATGGATACTTAAAATAGATGATGGCTTCCCTATGCCCTTTCCTCCCTGCCCATTGTCACTGACTCAGGGTTTTGTAATTACCGAAGTACAATGTAAATAGATCAGATCAGCAAGTTGATATCACTATGCGCAGGGATACATAGCCATTAATATAATTAGTGGCACCTGGTACAGTACAAAATGGGATAAGTTGCCTATGCCTCTTGACAGGAGGTACCTTTAAATCATTTTCTCTCCCACCGTGCATACTTGGATTGTGAGCAGGAGGAGATAGGGAGAAACTGATGAAAAACCACGTGTACCTCATTCTAATCCCCCCTTAACAATTTTCTATATACATACTGTTTAATACAAATATTATCTTGCCGAAATGTCACACTTAAACAACATTTCCAATTTGCAATTCCTTTAGTAGCTATGCATTTGGCTGCTACAGACAAGATAGGGACTGCAATCTGCCACGTTAGGTGAAATTACATTAAATACAAAGATTTCATATATAAATCCTGTCTATTACCACTGCACCATTATCTGGCTGCTTTATTTGGTTTCCGTAACAGAATATTCTGCCAACTTCAGCCCATGGGATCCCTCATCCTTGAGGTATTGCAATGTACGGAGGACTATCTTATTTCTGGCAAAGTAAATGATGCTATTGAAATGCATTCAAGACATGTAACAGGAAGTTTTGGAATTATTGAAAGGTTACGTTATGAGTGAGCATACTCCCGTTATGGCCACACATCTCTAGTTTCTTGCAGAAGAAAGAGTGAATTTTATTGCCACAAACTGAGTGGCTGAAAATAACACCCAAAACGATTTTCTTGCAGTCCTGCATGAGAGAAGCCCAGCACCAGTCTCCCTGGGCAAAAGTCAAGACGCCAGCAGGTTTGTTTTCTCAGGAGACCCCCTGGGAGAGTTATTTCTCATGATGCCTTGGCATTTTAAAATAAAATTCCTACAACAAGTTAAGGATTGCTGATTCTAGACACTGCTTCTGTCCCTGGATTTCGAGTCTCCTTCCCCATCTTTGCAGCCAGCGAGAGCGGGTCAAATCCTCCTCACAGTCCATCCATCCCTGGGGTGCCTTCTCTTCTCAGCCTCCCTTCGACGATGCTCATTCCGTCTTCCACCTGTAAGGTTCTCGTGATCGAATTTGCCACAGCCCACCCACTTAGCATAGTCTCCTCATTTGAACTTCGGTCACGTTTCTACAGAAAACAACATGTAAGGTATGTGCCCACACCTATATCTACATCTACACTTATTTTAAGAAATTGGCGCACACAACCTTTCGGGCTGGAAGCCTGAAACCTGCAGTGAAGGCTGGCAGAGAGCAAAGACGCAGGAAAGAACTCACATTGCAGTCTGAATGCAGCTTGAGGCTGAATCCCCCTTTTCTTCGAGACCTCAGTTCTTTGTTTCTCTTCAGGCCTTCGACTGATTAGATGTGACCCACCCACTTTATGGGGAGTGATCAGATTTATGCAGTGACTGCTGAATTAAATGGTAATCTCATCTAGAAAGATCTAATACGGCACATCAAGACTGCTTTTTGGCCCAATATGTGGATTCTGTGGCCTACTAAAGCTGACACGAAAAATTAACCGGGCAGAGAAATTTTGTCTGGGTGACTTTCTCCCCATAAATGAGAACAGTAATCATGACAAAAAAAGATGAAGATGTACCTAAGAAAGTGACACTGATGAAACACTTCCCATTAAAGGGACTGAGAGATATGCCATGACATTAAAGCTACAGAGGGTAAAATGTTGGAAGCTCATCCAAACTCAGAAGGGCATTATAATTCATCAGAGCAGAGAGAGACATTCACTGTGTATCATAAATCATATGGTGAGAAAAGGGGACCATTGTTCAAGCTTGATAAGTTATATTTTTCTAAACCGGGAGAAATAACACCATAATTCTCAATGTTTCTAACGGTGAACATCAGGGCGAACTACACATCTACTAGTTGTACCATGGTGTTTAAATTATTATTATTTCTCTGTACATATTCGACCAGCAAATAATGGGATTTTAATGTCTTAACAAAAGTAACAACCGAAACAAGGTTCTGTTTTTCCTGATACTGTTGCAGCCAGGTATTGCTTTGCTGCTCACACAGCCTCGGAGATAAGTTTAATTTTGTGCATTACTACGTGCTTCTAGCACACAACACTCTCAACGTAGTTTTAGATATTACAGCTGAATGACAAAAATTACAGCAGGTTTATAGATATGCATGACAAAATCCAGAACTTTGAGTAAGGGCTGCTGTGTTTTATAAAGTAGTAACAGTTTATGAAGGGCGTGTTCATATCAACATGCTGGACAACTTCTTTATTAATGCCGGCCAGAGAAATTCTGATAAATGAGTGAAGGCTCTTTTGATATGCTAACTGCTTTCTCATAACAACTGGGGGTTTAAAAAATAAAATGTCGTGACAGACAGCAGAGTGGAGGTTGCAGGGCGAGGGTCAGGGCAGTGGGTGGCGGTGGAAGAGGAATGGGGCGATAAAGGGTAGTGCAAGAGTGCAGTTAAAAAAGTCTAAATAAATAAATAGTAAATAAATGACATAAAATGCCTACAACAAATTATGTATTTGGGGGGCACTGAGAGTATTAATTTATGTAGCCTGTCTCAAAAATCTACAGTTACACAAAAAATTCTAATTACCTTATCAATTAAAATTTTTTATTATATAATCAGAATAAAAAGAACAGAATTATTATTATTCAAAAATAGAGACTGTCTAAACAACCAACATAGATATAGGCCTATTTCTTATAAACAACAATAACATGAATTTAATAAAAAATCATAGCCCATTAAACAATAACTTTACTAAATTTTTAATCAAGTTACTTGTTTGAATTCAACAATCCATCCAATTAGATTGAGAACCTTATTTTCAGTTAGCCACTTATTTTTTCTATGGTGATTTTCACCAGTTTCCTCATATACTAATTTCTAAATGCATTCAAGTTACTTTTGTGTATTCAGTTAACTGTTACTACTTATAATTATGACTAAATGCGAATCCGTGTGGATGGGGTCACGTCCACGTGTATTACGTGCCCGTCTGGGGCGTAAATACAAACTGGCCGTCTCTACGGGACATGCACTTCCTGTTGTCCAGATACAACAGATACACTCGGTTACATGAGAGCACTTGTTGGAAATACGCATAACATTCATTATTCTTTGTTTTTCATTTTCTCACCCTTGAGCAATTGTTTCAAAACCAGGTACTTACAATCCGTGTGACTGAAGAAAAGTGTGTTACTATAAAATATATTTTCTTTAAACTTCTTTGATGTATGCAAGCTGCTATTGCCTACTTTAAATCATTTTGAAAGGTCAGATTTTGATTTTGAAAGACATAAAAATCTTAAATAAGTGCACTGACATTCCCACATGTATTTTGGTCGAACCTAAAGTAAGGCTGTCTGTGGGTGTTTTATATCTGTGAACATATTTTATATTTATACATACACATGCCTGTGATATATATACACATATATTACATGTAATACAGGGAACCAGATTACATGTGTTGAAATCTGCTTTGTAATTGGCTGTCAGAATTTGCAACAACTCGAAATATCCAATGCCCAGATTTCTCCTGGATACACAGACAGAGCTATCATTCCTTTAAACTACCCTGTATAAAGGTAGAGATTTGTAATAGCTTACAGCAGGGGTGTCAAACTCATTTTCTCTGGGGGCTACATCAGCCTTGCAGTTGCCTTCAAAGGGCCAAAATAATTTTAGGACCATATACATGTAATTACTCCTTAACTGTTAAGGAGTTGAAGTTACATTCAGCCCTTTGAAGGCAACCGCGAGGCTGATGTGACCCCCGGTGAAAATGAGTTTGACACCCCTGGAAGCCTTATGGGATTCACAAATGAATATTATATTACTGCAATTACATTTTTTACTACATTAGCAATATTATATTAGCTTTGGAGCCAGGTGTCACTAGTATTTTCTCTACCAGTGTTTTGGAAAACCCAAGTATGTGTTTTGCCTGAAATGCTGAAAGCTTTACAGGGTGTGAGCATTTGGGTTATGCAGTAGGTTTTGTGTAAGTGATAATCACAGACTACTATGTAAATGTTTGAAACCAAAATAAATGCACGGTGTTCTTATCAAATGATTCCTAAGCTATTGGCAAAAAAGTTACCTGTTATTCTGGCAATACTGCTAAGATCTGCACATTTTTGCTTTTAATGGACAATATATAGCCGTGAAGCAAAACAAGTATTTGACTTGACTCTAGAAGATTTTGTAAGGCTATTAAATTTCCACTGAATTATGACTTATGGCATTGATATTTTTAACCTTGCAAAAGATCTAAAAAATAGACATCATTCAAGTTGAACAAACACCACCAATTATCTGCTTGTCCATAGTTGACAAATCATTTATTTCCATGATTCAATGTGATAGTAAAAAAAAAAGAATGTCTGTTACTATAATTAAAGTGTATTGCTGTGTATCATTCAACGACAGTCTAGAACAGTTTTCAATTACTCTAAGGACATATTTTTTTTTGGCAATAAACTCAACACAAAGTGTAAAAAAGATTTAAGAAATGTCTTGTCAGTGCTGAGCTCGGAACTTAGCGACAGATATCATTAATCTATATCCCCTGAGACCACAGGACTTACCAAAGAGTTACATCAAACTTATATACGTTATTCTGCTTCATAAACTGGTCCTGGGTTGTACAAAAGTAGAAGTAGCAGAGCTGGACTATATGCAGCCGAGGGATTACACTCAATCCATTTCTACCGACTCTGCTTCGAAGAGTTCAGCCCTGCTGGGCGTGATCTGATTGTGCCAGGAACCTCTCAGATTTTTGTCCTTGGTGTCCGCAGAGGCATCTCAATGTTTTGTTGAAAATGCATCTGCAGTGAGTTTACTTTGATTGAGATTGTCACAATGTATAGGTCCTCTTGTGATTTGCAAATTACAAAGGGTATTTTTAGATGATTAGGAACATTAACATTGACCCCAGGATTAAAGAACGTTTCACATGGGTATTTCAACCATTATATAGTTTCAGATGAGTTCAACCGTTTTTCAGCTCTCAAACCCACTCAGCGTGATCTCAAAAACAAATCTTGGACAAGATCACATGGAATTGCTTTCATTTTATACATTATAACATGTTTATGTTGCTACAGTATGTTACAAAGTGCTGCAGTCAAATCATTCAACATCCTTTGAAACATGATGTGTGTGAAGTAGGGCAACCTTATCACTGAGAAGGAGTCACCGTTTGCCTCAGGAGTCATGCTGTGTGGCCTGCATCGCTCACCTAAGCAGAGCTGCTTCTGGAGCGGCAGGCTATGGGAGGGTGAAACAGGTTTTCCACTTAGTGGTTGTGCCATCCCAGGAATTGGGATGATGTAGCGAGCAAATTAAACTGGATGATCCACTAGTTTAGGGCCTGCATGTAACAAACACGCAATGTTTATTCATTATATTAGTTGTGGCATTCCGCTGGGTAGAGACCATACTGTCTAAAGGTAAGACAACTGGATTAAAATGGAAAGGCAGCAAACCATACATGTAGTCCTGCCACTAATACTAACTTTTCCAGAGATTCTTAAGAATGTGAAGGCAGTTTGGGGGCTCTTTATGTAAACTGTTAAAAGTACAAGCCATTGTCGTTTGGGTTAAACTGAAATTTTCTGTTCATACATCTCCCTCCTTCTAATGACCACGCACCTTTGGTGGGGTTGTGTGCAATTCTTCGTTCCTCATATTTACAGAACACTCCAACTGCTTTCCCCAAAAGGAAATTCAATTCTTGTGAATATATTTTAAAAATGTTCTTCTTTCTGCAATTTTTCTCCATGATTGGAATAGTAGAAAAAGCTAACTTTATTATTGCATAGTAAACATCCATTAAACCGTATGTTTACAGAGTGTTCAGGTTTGATCTAGCAAAGCTAACATTGAGTCACCTTGAACTCTTAGTTAGACTTGCCTGTGTTTAAGAGCAATGATTCTCGTGGTTTCGGTTTTCATGAAGCAATGCCCCAGTAGCTGCAAGGAAGAGGGCCGAGTAGCAGCATCCAGGTGCCATACTCAAACTCAGTCTCTGTGGCTGTCGAACAGGTGGCGGTGTGTAGAGGGAAGGCTGAGCACAGGGAAGGCTGAGCTCAGTCCAGGACAGCCCGGAGACAGTGTGGATCTGTTGGTATCGGAATACTGCGGGGGTTCACACGTATTGGAAATAAAGCGTAGTGTGTGTTTCTGAAAGTCCTGTTGGTTTCTGTTTTAGATTTGCTTTCACAAAAGAATACAGTTGAGGGAGCGAACCCAGTAAGAGAATATGTCAAAATCTTCTTTTGATGGGAAGGGAGTATGGTTTGTGATACGCAGATGAGAGAGTTAGGGGCAAAGAACTCGCAGGCCCTGATTCTGAAGTGTCTCTGTCACCTGCCATCGGAATACAGTGGCAGCGCTGCCCCTGCCTCGAGAGAAAGGCGGCATTAGTGTTTGTCGTGCTCAACAGATTGCTTTTACCAGTGGAGACAGACTCCAGAAACCTGGGCTGCAAGCTTCACTGTGGGGAACACACACGTGGTTAGGAAGTTCCCTTGAAGGCTGCGTAAATGCATGTCTATTAGCTTAGAAAAATGAGAAAAATAAACTAATGTGAATAACTATGTAAAATCAACTGAGAAAACAGAAGTCAATGAAAATTTAATTCACACTCACAGTGAACAAAAGGCAAAGGGCTTTTTGGGGGGGTACAGTTTACGTTCATTATTACTCTGTTTGGGTTAAAGATGCATGGCACGGTGGTTAGGGAGTCATACACTCCACGAAGCGTTCCCCCTGGTATTTCCAGTACCCACCTGGCCCATACACAGTTACCGTAACATTACTGACTCTGTTCCCTGTGCTGCGCTTACACCCCCGTGACTGTCCTGTAACTGCCAATCTGCACTGCCCAGTCCCTTCACCTGAGCCCCCAACCCCCTCCCTTCTGGCAACCAACGGACTCTTCTCTACGTCTATGAGTCTGTTTTTCTTTAATTTGCTTGTTTATATTGTTCTTTGGATTTCACATGTAAGTGAAATCATATGGCATTTCCCTTTCTTTGACTGACTTGGGCAACGAACATTTTAAGATTAAGAAAATACAACATGAAAAGTAGGCTACATGCTAAATAAAGGAAAGCACTGTGAAGTATACCAAAAAGTGTCACATGTACTAACACATAGATAAGCTAAAATATACCTGAAATGAACAATGATTAGTCCTCTTTGCAAACTACTTTCTATTATTTGTTTTTTTAATTTACTGATTTTAGAGAGAGAAAGGGAATGAGAGAGAGAGATTTGCTGTTCTACTTATTTATACATTCGTTGGTTGCTTCTTGTATGTGCCGTGACCGAGGTTCACACTCACAACTTTGACGTATCACAGGATGTTGCTCTAACCAACTGAGCTACCGGGACACGGCCAGGGAGCACATCCTTATAGAAATACAATAATTATATAAAATGATTATTGCAAAATAACCTCTTTAAAATACAAACATCACAATTTTGAACAAAAAAGTGTTTTCTTGTTTTGTTTTCACAGTACGACAAAATTTTAATGAAAAGTTGTTTTTCCAGTTTTAGCATACTTCTTTATGTACTTATTGAAGATTTAACACTCAAACAAGTACAATCTATAATATATGCATTCTATGATAAGTAATATATGACACCAATTTTTAAGTGGCATTTCACAGGTTCTGTCAAAAGTTGAAGACACTGATACATAAACAGTTAGACATGAAAGTACCTCTCCAGTATAGTGATGTTAAATACATTTAGAACAACATGAAAGAGAAAAGAATAACTGCAATTGACTTCAATGTTTAAAAATCGTAACGATGTCTTTTTAAATTATTTTATTATTTCTCAGGGTGATATCGTTTAATAAAATTATATAGGTTTCAGATATACAGTTCTATAACACATCATCTGTATATTGTATTGTGTGTTCACCATTCTGATTCAAGTCTTCTTCCGTTAAGGAAATCTAATGATGTCTTAAAATAATTACTTGCTGAAACCTAGAATAGGAATATGATTTTCATAAGACCATAACAGAGGAGAAGGTTTTTGAAGGCTAACTGTTGAGAGAGGAAAGAAAAGTTAAGAAGGAAAGCAACTCACTTATAATGTCAACTAGATATATTTCTTCATTTTTAAGACTATGTTAAATTTTTCACAGTGCTTGAAGTAGCCTTGATTACAATGTATTTCCAGTCACCAAATGAAAGCCCTGAATTCGCTGTCAAGTTACAACACAGGCTGTGGGCTGTGTTCATCTCAGGAATGATCTTTGACGCTTAACCTCATGAGTCTTGTGCTTTTCTGATCTGTTCTGTCTGTTACTCCAGTGCGACATTGAAAACATCACTCAACACAGTTCATGTGTTTCCCAATTTGTAAAGATAATTGTTTCTCCAAAGTTCTCCTACAAAAACAGAAAAAAATAGGCTAACCTATCTGGATATTTAAGGGTCAGGAAAGGTTTTCATGGCCCACGAATCCTTTTATCATTTGAAGAAAGTTTTTAATGTCAATTTTCACTGACTTTGTTAGAGCAAGTATTTTATGTGGCTAAATAATACCTATAACTTTTTTCATATATAAATGAATAGAATTATATAAAATAATTACCAGTAGTCCCAGTTTGAATTAAAACATCACATAAACCATTTTATCAGTTTTTGTTTAGTTTGTGATCATACTTAAAGAAAGCCTTTTAACTAGAGAGATGATTATCACTTGGTATTCTTGATAATAGGATATATTATAAATTTAGAGAATGTAAGAATCATGTACCATATTTTTTGGACCATAAGACACACCTAGGTTTTAGAGGAGGAGAATAGGAAAACAAATTTTGAAGCAAAAAATGTGGTAAAATATTTAATAACATAAATAACCCGCCCCCCCACCCAGTGAGCCAGGTAAGCTACATTTGGACTATGAGATGTACCCCCATTTTCCTCCCAAATTTGGGGGCAAAGTGCATCTTATAGTCGGAAAAATATGGTATATTATAAATTAAAGCCCTTCAGTCCAATTTGTTAACATTAGCATAAATAACTAGGTAAATTTATAATTTGGCCACTGATAGAATATGAATTATCATATTTAATGGTAACCCAAAAGTTAAGTTTTATAAATTAAGTAAATATCAGTATATGCTGAAAAACTTATTGAAGGTGAAGTTTATATTCTAAAAGCAAGTCAAGCAAATATGAGCCACAGTGGCGAAGGGTACATAAATATAGTACAAGAAAATAGCAGAGACTAGCAAAAGATGGCCCAATCATTTTTACTTTGTAACAAATCTTGCGTTAACCTTTTCTTTAAGATGTAACCCTGCAGCAACTTCGATGTTAAGAAAGTTAATATGAGGATATTGAAAGTAAAGAATTTAGTCTGCTAAATACAGGTTGAAAGGAAAATAAAGATGTATATTTTAAAACATAACTATTTGAAATACATATTCAACTCCAATTATTCTAACCCCAGTCACATCTTATTTTAAGTTCCGAAGCATTGGCAATTTTTGCCTTTATTCTGAGGAAAGAACAATCCCATTGCTAAGCCCCGTCCTTCTCCCTGGTAACGAGTTTAATGCGGCATTTGGGAGAGCGTGTTGCTGAGACTAGAATAGCAGTGTAGATTTTACATTTTAAACGACGCTTCGAAACACATACAGGGAGAACAGTTTCACACAGGGATGTATTTTTCTGCCCGTTTCAGTTTGAATGTGAGTTAAATTCTAAATTACAGTAATTGTGAGCTGTTTTTGTGTTACTATAAAATGTCTCAAATTGTGGGCTAAGTCTTATTCTGGAAACAGAATCTCATCAATAGAAAATGATGTTCTAAACTACTCTTGCCCTGGCCAGGTAGCTCAGCTGGTTTAAGTGTTGTTCTGATATGCCAAGGTTGTGGGTCCAATCCCAGATCAGGGCCCAAACAAGAGTCAACCAATGAATGCATGAATAAGTGGAACAGTAAATTGATGTCTTTCTCTCTCATTCATAAATAAATAAAATTTTAAAAACACAGCTCCTATTGATTTTTTAGGTGAGGCAATTTTCTTTATAGTCAGGGCAAATTCCAGTGATTATGCGTCAACGCAGAAGGATTGAAATGAACACTATCGTTATACTCCAATCACACTGAGGTAGAAAGGAATTCATTTGTTCAAGCTTTTTAAGCTGTTCTATCTGGTGTTCGAATGGAAACCTGTATGGATCTGTTCTTAAAGGCAGTTTGAAGAAAACAAAACAGATGACTATTCTAGCACCGCTTACTTCCGATCAATGTTCATCTGTATTCTTCATCCTACCGTTCTTTCTTAAAACTGCCATTTCATAAAACTGAAATGACACTAAATATTGTCAAAGCACAAATTGCACCTGAGATAAACAGGTAGAGAAACTATTATTGGAGGCTCTTTTGACAGACGAGCGAGGACATAACACAGTCTGAATGCAACTCCTTAAAAGGGGGAAGGGGGGCAGGAGAGGTTTTACGAGCAGAGGTGGGGGAATCTCTGGCCCTCAGTGTTGGCTCATGGGCCTCACCCAGAGGAACCGTGAACTTTTCTTCTACCTTCCTGATAGGAGGGACTTCTCACCCTGAGCAAGATGCACCTGAAGTTAGGGTCCTCTTTGCCCACAGTGACTAGGGGACAGCGACACATCCTTGCCGATGACATTTCAAAGGGATGGTTGCCAGGTTCTGGAGAAAGACAGTCCTAACTTATAAATCTGGTGAGAGACTTTTTAAAAAAGAATTTAAAATATGAACATCTCACTGAGGCAGAGAAAGAACTTCCAGTTCCAAGTTTTCCAAAGTAAATGCTCCAAGAAGAGGGAGGGAGGGGCTCTGGGATTGGCTGCACCTTGTGGGCTCCGTGAGACCAGCATCAGAGGGGGGTCGGGGGCCCAGAGGCAGGAAGAAGTCTGTCTGAAGTTTAAGTCAAGCGTAGGAAAGTAGGAAGGCTATGCTGGTCAGTGTTCTTTTCAAATTTATTTTTGCAACTACTGTTTCAGAGCTGATTTAGGTTCATAGCAAAATTCAGAGGGAGACGAACATTTCCCATACAGCCCTGCCAACCCATTTGCCCATCGACATCCCCCACCAGAGCGGCACATCTGCTACAATGGACGTGCATGCACGTCGAAGCCGCCCAAAGTCCAGAGTTCACACAAGGACTCACTCTTGATGTCGTGCGTTGTATGACTCTGGAGAAAGGTATAGTGGCATGTATTTATCGGTATGTTATCACACGGGGCAGTTCCACTGCCATAAAAATTCTCTGTGCTTGTCCTACTCATCCCTCCCCCCAACCCCAAACCCTGGCAACCAGTGACCCTTTTGCTGTCTTCATACCACTGCCTTTTCCAGAAGTTCCAGAGTTGGAATAATTGAGCCTGCAGTCGTTTCTGACAAAGCGCACGGTCCAGATGGAGGGGTGGAGAGAGGATGGGCTGGGATGTGCCGAGCGCCAGGGGTGGCTCAGAGGACAGCCAGGTGGCACCATGAACATGCAGACACATGTCACATACAGAGTCACAAAGGTCAGAGGTCTTCTTATTGTCCCTGAAACTTCTCATTGAAAACAACGTTAAGTCAGGAGACAGAGGGGCAACCTTGTAAAGGAGTGAAAAGAAAAACAAAACCTGCCAACTTAAGAGTTCTATCTCCAGTAAAAATGTCTTCCAACAATGGAGGAAAACTAAGGACTCTGTTTCAGGGCTACAAAGGCTGAAAGAAATAACAACCTGACCTATAGCTGAAAAAAAAATGTTCAATGAAAACCCTCAAGCAGAGAGAAAATGATACCAACTCAGATGAAAAACATTGAAAAGAGTACATGTGGGGAAATAAAAAGAAAATGTTTTTTAGTTATAAATTTCAATACAGTATAACAGACTATTTAAAGAACAAGTAAAAGCAATACATTATGGGATTTATAATACATGTAGAAATAAACCAAAGCCAGGAAGGGAAAACTGCCCATATATTATTGAAGATTTTTATAATTTTTATGACATAGTCTATCACTTGAAGGTAGATTATGAGAAATTAAAATGCTATAAGGTAACCCTGATGCAAGCTCTAATACAACGCAGAGTTACAGGCAAGAGACAGAAAGGATGTAAAACATTCATTATCTTATTCAAAAGAAGGGTAGAGAAAGAGGAAAAAGAAAACAAAGAAGATGTGAAATAAATAGAATATGGATGTCAAAATTATAGATTCAAACTCAGACACATTAAAGTTATACAAAATATAAATCATCTCAACACTCCAATTAAAAGAAAAAGATGGTCATGATAATTTTACAAGTACATTAATTTGACCTTAATTTCAATTAGAAAAAGCTATAATTGCATTGGAGAAGATTACTCGTGGTGGCCAGCGTCTGGACTTTGGGGCTCCTGCAGCTGTATACCAGGCGATTTTCCAAGATGTTGGCCGTAGTTGCCGAGATAATTTCAATGGTCAGGATGCACGAGTAAAGTCAGTGCAAAAGTAAAGGGGACCACATGGAAACTACTCCAATGAGCAAACAAAACACCGAAGTACTTGCAATGGTGCCTGCCACCTAGAAGAAAGTAACACAATTGTCGAAGGAAATGCATTTCTTCTCACTGTATCGGGTTGATGAAGGTGGTCGAAAATGCATGTGTAATTGTTGGGTGTTTTTTCTCACACTTATTTTAACAGTGGCACAATAAAGTCACTAATGTCTTATGTGAATAAATACTTTTTTTATATATATAACCTATACACCACTTGGAGACAGAGTTCTGTCTGGTGAGGTAGTGCTGTAGAGAAGAAACACCGACATTGTAATGGTTTAAAACTAGAGTCTTCATTCCAACGCTTATGACTGTTTACACTGCAGGTATTTGTGAGCCTCCAGAAAAGTTCTAGGAACATTTACTTGGGATGTTACCTATGGAATTGAGATAAATGGTAGACTTTTGAGGCACACAGTTCATTCTGAGTTGTGAGGCTAACTTCATGGGGGTAATGCATCAATTTTTGCTAGGAAATCCTTAAAGAAATAAATCTTTTGGGGGCAGCAAGGATTCAAACGCCATCAATAAAGTCTACTGCCTTGGCAAGATACTGTTAAATGGCAAGCTAATTGACAAGGATTTGTGTAGCGGTGTCAACTGAGCCTGTGCAGTTTGGGCACATCAGGAAAAAAATGCAGCATGAAAGAAAGAACAATCTTTGGCTAAACTCAAACTGTTGAAATGCTGCTGTCCACATTCTTGAAGTTACTACTGGATTGTTTAAATCGATGGGCCTTCCTTCTCATTTTTTATCTGCCTGAAACTTCCCCAAAATCTTCAACTGGATTATTATCTTAGTTAATTCATGAATCTGCCCATAGTTTCATTTCAGAAAAAAGAAAAAACTTGTGTGAACTCTTGTTAAGTATAGGAAGAAGGAAGTCCCTTTCATTGGCAACATGGCACCTTTTCTTCCCTCCTGATCTTGGGTCTAAAAAATAAACTGGATTTTATTTGGAAAAATTTTAACAGTCATATTGTATATTGTTATAGAGCTGAAATTTCACTAATGTGTTTTAAATTTCTTTACTCAGACAGAAGTGGCATTTCTTTTATTATTCTTTGGAATCACATAAAATCACCGAACACAACTATTAAATGTAATAGCTGCGCACATTAGAAATTCAAGGTTGAAGTAACTAGAATGAAACAGCAGATTTTAAAGGAACAAGACTGTCACTTAGTGTCAATGTTACAATTCCATTTATCAGCTCCATTAACTTAATGGTCAAAAGAAAAGAATCCCTGCACACTTTCTTCTCCCCGGTGCACATTCGCTCTCATACACATCTAAACTAGCGCTAATAGAGAGTAAAGTGATGCTATCAGCATACTTTTATGTAGCTTTTATTGTTTTCCATAAAATTCTGTCAGGGGGATAAAACTAATGATTTTACACATCTGGTCCAGCCTTACAAACCCTAATTTTCACTTTTCTAATTTTCACCCACCCCTTCTTTTTCACTCTTTTTACCTTAGGGTACTTTTGTCATATGAGAGTTGAACTATCAAAAAGTCAGAAACACCATCAAATTAAAATAGGTGTTTGACTACCTTTTGCCTCTCTATCACCACGTGAACCATCTCAGATGTCCATTCACCGCTCCAGCCCTAATTTATATTGCAGACAGCTACACAATAGACTTTCTGGTGTTTAATGCTGAAAAGCCCACTTGGTGATGTGTCGTAAACTTTTACTGCTTGTCTCAGTAAAAAAAAAAAAAAGAGAGAGCGATTCCTGTACCTACTTTGCAGTTGAAAAGTTCAACCATTATCTGTTGAGCCAGCTTGAATCCAAGAATAGGTCTCCTCCCACAGACAGGAGAAATGCTGAGGCCCAAGACCTTGACAGTGACCCCTGTGTACGCTGATTACCTGCTGATACCCCTGAATTTCCTTCCAACTCCCAGGGAGCTTCCCTTGTTTTATTATAAGGGACCTGTACCTGCGGAACGTGTCAATAACTCTTCATTTTCTGGCTTTACCAAGTTTTGTGGGTGCATTAGTTGACAAATATTAAGTATGCCATGTTATTACTCCATTAGGTGCTTTTAAAATTGCATAAGATCACTTGAGAGTCCTGAGCTATATCCAGAACCTTTAAATAAAATGTATAAATTAATTTTGACATGTAGTTTATTGCCACAAATCAATATGCCACAATTGTGGGTACTTGCACATAAAGGCAATTATCTCAATTGCACTAATGTTCAGCTTTTTAAATCCACCAATATATTTTTGAAAAATTTATCTGAAGCTGAAACCTCTTTGTTTTTGCCTGATAGGTGCTCATATAAGATTTTCTCACGATATGAGATGACGGGAAATAAGGTCAGTCATATCTGCCATGGCTTTATTTTCTTAACTTTTATTTTTTGGATAGAACTTCATTTTTTTCTTGACCTAAGTATTGGCAAAGAATAGCGTGAATGGCAGCCTGAAAGCCACTTTTATGCTTTTGTTCCACTGCTTACCAGGTTGTTTCCCTTCGGTCCAGTCACATAAAATATTTTGGTGACAGTTATTTTAACTGTTCTTAGGGGACATCATAGCTGCTTATTGTGAGAAATCATGTGAGATAAACCATAATTTTCTTTTTTCTAAAAACCAAATAGTATTATAACTGAAATGTGAAACATCAATACCAAAATGCCTACAAAATGAATTTAAATGTGTTTCTTGGACATCTAAGCTTATATTAGGTAAAAAACATAACAAAATCACAGAACATTTGGACAGCTGACACTTTTCTCATCACGACAAAATGGAGCTGTGGGACACAAGTAAGAACATTCCGGTGCCTTACTGAGGACTGAAGGGTTTTTTTTACTAAATAAAATATTTACTTATAAATATTGCAGATACTACTGGACTAGTAAATAATGTTTGCCAGTGTGTTTAAGTGAGGAACCAAGATTGATCGGGTTTTGGATGGAATGCTATGAAGAAAGGAAGTTCTTTTTCCTTGTGATGAAATTTCGGAATTTTTATAAGATGTAAGATGAGTTTGAGGACCACATTTGAGAAACACTGAGTGAGGGCTGTGCATTTCCCACACGCGAAGACCCCGCATTTAATCTGAAATGCGGTGTGCCCCCGGAGGGCCACCCTTCACGTTTTTCTTATCCTCTGCCTACCAAGCACGTAAGAGAGATTTCTTCCTCTACGTTTCACTCAAATGCACTTTTCCAAATTGAGATGGAAAGGGTGAAGTGTGTCTGGTTTCCATTTTTAGCTTCTTTTCCCAGGTGCTTTGGAAATGTGCCAAGTGAGATTTCAGCCACCCGAGAAAGTATTCGAAATTTAGCCCTCACCCGACAGTTACTTAAGATTTTTCTCTTGCATGTTGGTCATGCCTGCCTTTCTGGGTATCCACTACTGTTCAAATATATTTTCCAATTTGTGATGAAATTTCATTCTCTAATAATGCTGGAATCAGTAGTAACATTTCAGATTTTCCATTTTGTGATTTATAAAATGACTTATATAACAGTTTATTGTTCAAAATCAAATTCATCATAGCAAAATTGGAAAGAACACTGAATATCCCACAAACTCAACTATTTAATTAAATATTACACAAGCAAACATAAGATAAGAATAGATGTCATTACTATATAATAAATGCTTTTGAAAATTATTCAAAATAAAAGAAAAATATTAAAATAAGTGAAAAACTTGGTAATATTCATATTTTACTTATAATAAAATATAATTATTAGCAGGAAATATATTTACATATTTATATGTTAATTCTATATATTTTCCTGTGTGCTATGATTGGAAGAATTTTAATTTTTTAACTTTTGTATGTAATTGCCAATATTGGTACCATAAATATGTATAAGTTTTAATATTTGAATAAAATACATTTCAGAAGTATTGGGAAATACTATGTGATCTCACCTATGCATGGAACCTAATCAACAAAACAAACAAGCAAGCAAAATATAACCAGAGACATAGAAATTAAGGACATACTGACAGTAACCAGAGGAGACACAGGAAGGGATAATTGGATAGAAAGGGGAAGGGTTTCCAGGAACAACTATAAAGGACACACAGACAAAACCAAAGACGGGTAGGATCAAGGGTGGGAGGTAGGGATGGCTGAGGTGAGGGGAGTTGTGGGGGGGAAAATGGAACAACCATAAAAAAATTAAAATTAAAAAAGAAATCAAGTGATATGTTCTATAATATAGTGTCACATGAAGAAACGTGTTAGACTTTTGTCAAAAACTTCCTTAATGTACTCTAAAATAACCAGTGTGTATTACACATTTGTGGCTACTTTTCTTTCCAGGCTATTCTGTTGAAATACAAGTGGTGTCTTTGGGGGGCTGTTCTGAGTACCTGCTATAGGAAGACAGACACTCTCAATAATTAGGAAGGAGGGGCAGCCATCCTCTGATGAGGTTTCCTTCTTGTGCCAAACCAAGGCCCATGTTAATAGGGCCCATGAGTGGCAGTGACTGAATCCTCAGTCCTGCTTGGGATGCCCAGACATTGATCCTATGGCCTGATAGGATGTTAATGAGGTTCGATAGGACAATCTCGGTATGAATCACAGTCTCATTGTCCTAAAACCAGTGGACCTAACATGTATTTATTTTTGTAGGCCTATACCATTATTTGTTAAATTGGAATAATGATACAAAATTTTGTAATAGTTGAATAAGAAAGTATCCCTCTGATTTGTAAGTCTGGCCCAATAGGGAATGAAAGAAAGGAAGAGAAACCGGAGAGACAAGATTTAACGACGATGCAATCTTTACTGGTGTTCTGTGGGTAGCTTGTGCTATCCAAATTAATATGGGGACTATTCATTCTCCGAATGTACGAAAGCCGTTCTGCGAGATCTTTTTAATGATGTCAAAAGAGACTGCTCAGAAGTAAACTGTCTTTCTAAATACAGCCTTTGAGCTTGAGTCAGTGAAATTCTGTTCCAATTTAGGCCTTCTTTACCGCTGTGCTCACCCCGCAGGCACCGTGGTAGAATACGGAGTGGTTCTGTGATATGTGAATGAAGGTTAGAACTTACAGGTGGGAACACACAGAATGACCATGGCCATTGCTGCAATACACATCAAACATTATTCGCGGGATGATTATGTCATTATATTTAACAAAAATGCTGTTTCTCCTTATTTTCTCAACACTATGTATATTTGAATACATTTGAATCTCAGATACAGTGTAAAGTTGACAATGAATCAATCAATAAGTTCAAGTGTGAAAAAATGAAATACAAAATTTACAAAGTAAGTGATTGCACTTAATTTACCAAGTAACAGATGTATTTCTAAGAATTCAAATACTGATCAATCAAAGGAGACATATTTGGCTTCTTAAAGCAACACTACTAACAGCATGAAACGTAAATCCAAAATGCATGAAATATGACCTCAAAAAGCAAGAAAAATAAAGTAAAATAGAGAAAGTGCTGTGTAGTTAAATAAGATAATTACTATTTTATAAATGAGCAATTATAACACAATATCTTCAAAAGCAGCAAAAAGAACTATTTAACTCATGTATTTTGTTTTCAGAAAGGCAAATATATCCATATTTCCAAAAGAGCAGCTACTTTGAAATTATTTAAGTATTATATATGCCATTCAGGTACATTGGTATTGTATAGATAAAAACCTGAACTATTTGGCTTTCATTAGAATTTTGACCCAAAAACATTCTCATGGTTTTCTATCATTGACTTCTTCAAATGTTTTAGTCATGATGGGAAAAATGTTTTAGATAACTGTTTGTGGGTTTTGATGTTAAAATTATATTTTATTCCTATATCAGAGTAATGAAGATAACATAAGGTTAAGATAATATAAGCAGAAAAATTACCAGTTGGAAACCAGTATTAACATATAATTTTCAGGTTTATATGAGCTCTCCTTCATTGGAGGGAAAAGATACTTTATTTTATTAATAAACACTTTTTGAGAAACATATACATGGTCAACCTTTCACAATCTAAGTGGAAATGACCTCCTTAACTTCAAGAGAAGTCTACTATACCTGTCTATAACAATGAATCTGGTTAATAATGTATAACAATGAATTTATTACAAATCACCAACCTTTGTGATGAAACACCCACATCAGATCAGGTAGACATTGAATAAAGAAGGCAAGTGGTACCAGGAGAAGCAGCCAACTTACAGATCAGAGAAAAATGTTATAACTATTTTTAATTAGAAATTTCTATAAAAGTTAAAATGATATAACAATCACAATTAACTGACAGATACCTGACAGGTAAACTAATCAAAACAAAAAAGAGTTTTTGGCATGTAATATATTATTGCAATATTCTTTAAAATAAAGGGCGAAAGATAAAATGTACCAAATATGTAATCCATTCGGAAGTGGTTGGCAAGTATGTTGGATGACCTTAAAAGTGTAGCTTGTTGGCGATTTGGGAAAGGAGAGGTTGTGAAAATGTTGGAGTTTTAGAAATGGGTTAAATTTTCAACAGGCTCATGGTAGATAGCATGAGAATCACATCGGCTTGAGATATGTTTTTCTTGCTTGTAATGAAAACTGAAAGGTATGTATGGATACAGATTGAAAACTAATGGGAAAGAAAAAAAAAGAGTTCATTGAATGCTGGCTGCCAGGGACTGGCAGGTGAAGGGATGTAGAAATGTTGGTCCACAGGTGGAGATTTCCAGTTACACGATGGTGGGTTCAGAGTATCAGGTGTGCGGCACGGTGACTACAATTCATAAGGCCGTACTGTGTGCTTGAGCTGCTGACTGTGACCTGATGCGTTCTCACTGCGCACACAAAGAATGGCAAGGTGCAAGGTGACAGGTGTGTTTGTTCATTCAGGTATTGTGGTGATTATTTTATATGCTGTCTGTTTACTAAATCATGCTATAATCTTAAATACATAGACAATATATTTAATGTATATAATTCTATAAACCCCACTAATGGAAATCAAGGCTATGACAATGTATTTACGTTATGTGCATATGTGTTTGTGTCTCTACGTGTGTGCGGGTCTGTGTATACCCACACCCAAATATTTAAGGCAAGTGCTCAATATATCTTTAATTCTTAACTTGCTCTTTCTTCTCCTGATTTCCCTCTGTATCCTTTTAATCAGCCTCAATATGTTTATCTTATTCTAACCCTCTCGTTTCTGCGTGTCCTCATATTACCAATTTTGTGTTTGTACAATAAAATGTCTTAAGTGCACATGCGTGTTTGCGTGCTACAGTATGAAGGGAAAAAACAATAAAACAATGTGATTTTACTGAAGATAATACATAGTTATTTAAGAAAATACAGTCTATTATTATAACCCTAACATAAACCTCTAGTACACCAGAAAAATTCAAAAGAAAGTATATCTATTACAATTATTCCGAATCTCCAAATACAAAAATGCACAAAATCAGGTTTGACAAAACTTTCACTTTTATCGATGTGGTAACTGCCAATTGACTGTACCGGCAAAGAAACGAGTCTGTATTAATTGCATAAAAACAGGGTACTTCTAAATTTGCTTTACTCATTAATGTAAATTTGCATCAGGCAATTTACATGTATGCCTTTTTCACCCTTGCTATTTGCATGCTTTAATTAGCTTAATTTAACTGGAATCTCTAGATAGGTCACAACTCTCAAGTTTAATAAAATAGAGGAAAATGCATTGAATTGGAATTAATAAATTATCAATGTTCTTTAGAGTAATGCGTACATAATTTATTTCTTCTCGATACCCAGTACATTTTGTAATGTTCAGGTAAATGGATCTTATAGTGTTATATCGAATATCCTTCTTAACAAAATAATGGCGTTTCCTCAGAAAAAAAGATCTGAGGATGCAGGGGTATGGCTTGTATATGACACTGCAAGTTTTACTCAAACAGCACTGACCTAGCGTGGCCTCGTCGACCACACTAATTTAAATAACTCATCCTTAGGGCCAGTTCTCCTTTCTGCCTTCCCTGCATTATTTTTTATCGTATGCATCACCATTTGTGATACTATAATATGTTTTGTCTATCTGTTTTTGTTGTCTCTCCTCCGCAGAATTGCCAGGCAGACAAAGTAGGAGGACCTGGTCTACCCCTTCTTCACTATTCTATCCCTGGGGCTGAGGACAAGGCTGGCACAAATAAATCCACAGCCATTGTGGAATAATAACCACAGTTAACATATGTCCTTAAAAAAAAGTAAAGTTACTAAAGTTGGCAAAATGAACATGATAAAAAGCCCTTGATTTATATTCAGTAAATGAACACCATTTTGGTGGGATTTATATTTGTTCCAGTCTTTCTTAAATCCCTGCTTTTGCTTGCTAACTAAATCATAGTCCTGCAGCTGTCATTTCAAGGAAAACATATATTTATAGATCAAAGACACTGACCACGCATGCCATTCAGAATTATCTTATTTGCAACTAACTAAAAACTTGTAAATACAATTATCAAAAGCTCAACCAGCTTAAAGTAGAATGATAATCAATTGGCTTACACAAATAAGAAACCAGAAATTAAGTGAGATAAGTATTGATCTGGCTGAAAATATTATAAAAGCAATCATTTCTTTCTGGCTTTCTTGTCTGCTTTTCAAAATGAATCCAGCAGTTCAGTGCTAGAAACTTCTGTGTGCTAAAACTTTCTGTTCAGTCCAGTGGGAAAAGAATAGTTCACTCCTGAAACTACAGGTAGATTCCCACTAAACATCTCTTAAATTAGCCATGACTGAACTGGGTTCCATGGCAATCTCTGAGGCCATGTGTTTAACTGAGACCTTGGCATTGAATCTGAGATTGGAATGAATGTCAACGAAACAAGTGAGGAGAGTTTCCTTAAGACACGTATCCCCAAGGTCCAGGTAGCCCTGCAGGTGTGGGAGGAATGCTGGGCACCTGCAAAGCTATAGTTCTCTTTGGGATACTTTGACTTCTGTGTCCATACTTGTTACTAATCAATAGGTAAAATTGTAGCTGCTAATAATTTTGATGACTTAGAAAGAGAAAAAGTCATTTAGGAATTCTGGGGCATTTTTGATTTTACTAGATTTCCCATTCCTTTCTAGAATAATGAAAAAGAGGTGAGGAACTCTTGAGAAATTTCCAGAGAGCAAGACGACTAAAACACCCAATGATTAGTGAATAAGACCTATAAGAAGGAATTAGAAGAAATTTAATGTGTATGAGACAACTATTATGGCTAATTCAGTAGTGATACGTAATGGAAGTGTGAACTCCACCAGCACTGTCTATTTTGTATCTCCCATCCCAAACTGTGTGATACCTACAGGCTGAGTTCTAGTATAGCATGCACAGCGAGTGAGAATAATTAGTGACATAACACCAAGTTCAAAGTTGGAGCACTCAAGAACCATTTATTTAGCTAGGAACTTTATGTCCGTTAACTCATTTTATCATTGCAACAGCTTTACTTCATGTTCCATGAAAAAAGGCGTTTGAAGTGTTTTGATATTTGCAGGAATTCTGAGCGCTGGTGCATTTGCAGCAGCGGGTCTGATAGCTGATCTCTCAGGCTGCAATGACGGTGATGCTTCTTGTGATTGTGGGTGGGATTCTGCCGTCTGCCTAGGATGCGTGTCCGATTTCTCAGATACCCTGTTGTTTTATCCTCAATCATCTTAGTCCACTGATCTTCCACTGACAACTTAATAAGTGTGTGTATGGGGTGGCTGAAGTGTGTCCATATTACTCTGGCTGTGGAATACTGAGAAGGACAAGGAAAGGCCACTGCTCTTAGGGAACCCACAATTTGTTGTGGAACAGACAATTACATTAATGCTGTATGAGAGATTATATTCTATTAATTACAGGTGAGGCAGTTGAGCTAATTACCTCACTGTCACCAACCAGTAAAGCTGGGAAAATATAAAGTTTCATCAGCAGCATTCTAAATAGGTAGCAGATGAAAAGAAGAGCCTGTCAGAGGAAAAAAAAATAACATCACTTTTGATTTCAAGTTATTTCTGTGCACTTTTAAGTGCAAAATAGTGGCCATCATACATGGTGGAGAGCAAAAACTGTCATTAAAAATAACAATACAAATGCAACCGTGTAAGACCTAGACAAGTGAGCAAACACAGAGATATCTTCAAATACCTGAATGCAATGAAACGACTGTATGTAATGATATGATGGGTCAGTATTGACTATTTCAAAAAGAGAAAAGGAAATTTGAAAGAAACAAAAGGTCCTATTCTATCTAAAAATACCACTGAACTTAAGACCTAAATGTGTGAATGTAGCAGGTTTCAAATAGCTGAGGGAGGATTCAGATACCTGTGGTGCAGGTCAGGAGCAGGTAACTAGAATGAAGGGCAGCTAAAAAGGTGGGCAGGGAAGGGGAGGAAGGAACAAAGGGTATAGTTTCAGTAAAAGTCCAGCCTGCCCCAAAGAGGGCTCTGGGAAATAGACTTTCCTATGTACACTCTAATTATTCATGAAGAGCAGTCCAGCCCAGGGGGGTGGTCGGTGAAGTGCGAAAACTCCCTTAGTCGGTGTATTTATAGAGACAAAGCCCCTCAGAAGTCTGCTGCTGTCCCCTGCCTGGAGGTGGAGGAGCAGCTAATGGCAACAAAACCCACTGAAGCTTGCTGAGAGGGGTTTGGAAATAATGTATGGGATCCAAAGGCAATTAGGGGGGATATGAACAATGCTAGCTCAAGACAGATGTGATCTTGAGGTGAGAAAGAAGGATGAAGTCATACAGACCATCCCAATAGAGAGGAAAGGACATCTCCAGACAAAAGGATGAAAAAGGTATTAGACCAAAAATACCCACAAAGGTTTAGAGGAGAGGCTCACCAGCAGTGAATGAGAATGCTCTCTGTCAGATAAATGGTAGGCAAGAACTTCTGATAGACTTCCTGGAATTCTTGGGTACCCAGATGTTTAAATGTCAGTGAAATTCATCAGTGAATTTCAAGGACATTCCCTATCCTGTTTTCCTTTACTCTGTGTCTACAACTATTGAGGCACTGTATATGTATATATATTTCCCCCCCTGAGGTAATGAGAAGAAATCAATTAACTGTACACAAAAGACAGATCAGCACATAAAACAAATCCATCAAAAATTGACGGTGTTAAGGCATATTTAATCCTGGAAAATAGCTCTTGCCCTCAAGTAATTCATAGCATTGTAAGACAAGACAGACGATTTATATTATAATGAATGAATAAATAATAACATTTCAAAGGCCAAATAGTGCTGCAAAACCATTCATAAATAACACAGGGAATGCGATGAACTGTGACTGAGAGAGATTTCAGGGTCAGCAGGGCCTGTGACTTTGTCCTGACACCCCTGCCTCATGTACACCTCCCTGCACCAAGTAGGTTGAGATACAGCAACTTGGTTCTTACTCATTTTCTGAGTCTTCAGCTTCAGCCTTCCAGGTAAGCATGGGAGCTTCCCCATACATTTCCCATAAATCCTTGTCCTTGTTAAAGTTGGCCAAATTAAATCCATCTTGACCAAAGAGGGAATCAAACTAAAAAAATGTAACAAATAGGTAATAAAGAGTAAAAGATTACATTACTGGAACTATAATGCCAAAGAAACACGCAGTCTTTATGTGTTCATGTGTGTGTTATGAATTAAATAAATTATTCTTCCTAAGAATAATAAAAACACAAGGAATAAATTTTAAGAAAGCAAATGTAAATGGTAAATTAGAATTGAGTAACTTAAAAAATTAAAAAAAAACCTAGAAAACTAGGAACTACAAGTTAAATTGTTTGAGGGAAATGTACATAACCCAATATATAATAGTAAAACTGTTGATACCAAAATGAATCACATGTCAATAGAAAGAGAAGTTCAAACCGTAAGAAGATACTTTGCCCAACACTTTCAAATCATATTGGCAGGTGTCATCAGCCAAAAGGACAGAGTAAGGAACTCCCAAAGTTCTCTTCTCTATAAAAAGAAGAACTGACATTAAAAACAAAAGGCAGAGTCAACTTTTTCAGAATTCTGAACATTCATCAACCATTGACAGCAGCCCTAGGAGGGTTTGTTCAGAAAAACTGCAGAATCTCAGAAAGAACAGTGGGCTTTGGGTCATTTTAATTTGCCCCATTTCCAACTCTCCCTTTTCCGCTCTGTGGCGGTGTTGAAACCACAGCCTGAACTTGTGAGGAAAACCCACATCCTGGTTGGAGCCCCTTCAGAGCCCCTCCCTTAACACAAGCAGGGTGTCTAACCCTCAGCCAGCGGGCCTCATGCAGCCCAGGGTGGCTGTGAATGTGACCCAACGCAAAACCATAAATTTACTTAAAACTTTTTTTTTGCTCATCAAGTTAGCATTATTGTTTGTGTATTTAATATGCAGCCCAAGACAACTTTTCTTGTTCCAGTGTGGCCCAGAGATGCTGAAAGGTTGGATATCCCTGGAAGTGACATGTATAATGTTCTTAGATTGAATGACTCAATATGTAAGAATGTATTTATTACAAAATAATCTCTGAATTTACGATACCACTACCAAAGTTTAAACTTAGATTTTTTTAAAATTTCAAACTAATTTCAAATTTTGGCCTGAAACAAATCTATGTGTAGCTTGGCAATTTCAATGTTGTGAAATTTGAAAGAAAATGTGGAGTAAAATAAAAGCTAAACGCCCACATGGTCCCAAACACATAGGTATCTCAATAGTTGGAGTAAAGCCCTACATGTCAGAGAAAAAGTTATGAATTTCCACCTTCAATACTAAAATGGCTATGCAGAAATCCCCCAGTTTTGGTATGTTGTTTAAAATGTGTGCCCATATGACAGCTGTCATAACGCAATCTGACAAAATTGTTTCGAATGAAGTTAAAGACAACTAAATGCTACGAGAGCCATCTTACGAAAAAAACAAATGAATGTTTTGGCCAACCCGATTTTTTTTTAAATGTGTGTTCTTTTGCTACTACAGTTTTTATTCATTTGATGTTAGTGAGCTCATCAACTCATGTTTCTTACAATGTACATTTCTGATTCTTTAAATTGCTTCTGTTATCTCTATACCATACTCGTATATTCCACTGAATATATTTTCACACACAGAGATTAAAAATTAGCTGGCATGCATGTACCTTCTTGTTCTATTCACATCTATGTATATTTCCAGTATTTTGATGTAGAGCCAGCACTAAATTTATTTGTTACTGTGCCATTCCTTACTTTTCCTTGCTTCATAGTTTTTTTTTTCCTAATAGTTTCATGTTAGTTTTTTTTTCCTTTACACTTATCTCCAACTTGGGAAGATTTCTGTAACTCTTAATAGGTAGGGTGAGGGACTTGACCTTGAATTCCCCTTCCTGTTGACTGGCACTGTTTCCAGATTCTATTTTCAAACCCGTAACAGAAGGGAAGGTTGATGTGCACAACTCCCAGTCCAATTTCTAATTTCTGGCAGTTCTTCATCTCCTGGCTCGGCTCTACTTTGATTAAGTGTTTTTTCTGAACATGGTTTCCAGGTTCTCTGGGATTGAGCCAGAGAACGGAGCCAGCGTCACATACTCTGAGGACTGCGCTCGTCAGCAGGCACCGCTTCCAGGTTGTGTTTTCTCTGCCTTTCCTTACAGCAGCTTACCTGCGGGAGGGCCACTCTCCTCGCAGGGCACGTCACCATCACCTGTTCTCTCTTAGGCTCTTCCAGTCATGAGCAGCGACTCGAAATCTCAGGCACACAGAACAGCTCCAGAACAGACGGTCTTTGCTCGTCACAAGTCCTGTGACTTGAAGTTAGTTGACCAAGGGGTGGAAACATTAGGAAGCATGTTATCAGGGCTCAGAGAGGCTTTTGAAAAGTTGAGGAATGCAGGCTGTGAGTTGGAACCTGATCGATAGTGGCCCACTTTTCCTCCATCCGACTCTAACTATCTAGTATCAGCGTCAAATCCTGTGGGGTACCCATATTGGGTTATCTGTCATAGTTACTACAGAGGGTTGCTAAGGGCTTTAACAATATTTTACCGCATCTCCATCAGCATTTAATGAATAGTGGTTGGAGACTGCCTTGGGGCCGGCAAGCCAGCTGTCATTTTGAACTAGAAATCTCTGATCATAAAATTTCAAAAGTAATGTCTTTTGCTATAACTGACAGTAAATACTGATACAACTGATGCTGAAGCTATTCTGTGAGGCAGAGATTCATTTTAAAATGAATCGGATATGTCAAAATTCCTCTTCAGTTGCATAAGTCAACGATTGTATGTTAATTTCAAGGATTCTTCTAAAAAGAGCAATATGAGAGAATTTCTTAGTGAAAAGAACCAAGTTTCTAAGAGCATCTCTTAAAAATTAAGTGGGAAATATATGTGTATTCTGTAGACATCCTTTCCGTTTGTAAGTAAAATATTTTAAACAGACTGTCTTAAATTTCTATCTGTACATTATCTTGCATGGTACCAAAACTTTTTATCAATGTAGTGGTTCAGTTTCACACTACAATTCTCAACCCTTATATTTGTGTTTAAGAAACTCATCAATAAACAGAAATCATGTATTTTATTGTCCTGCAGAATATATTTTGGAAATTCTCAGTCGTGTTGTGCAAATCTGCCTCTCAAAACCAAGTCTACAGTAGGCAATGCACTGTTTTGAAGAGAAAAAGAACTTAGCTCTCTTATTCTGAACTGAATGCGGTTTATGAAGTACAAGGTTTTTTTCTTAATGAAAATGGTATCAGTCTCTCTCTGACGTGCAAAATATCTAGAAGTCGCAGCAGTGAGGAACTCAAGAATATAACTCCTCTGATTTTCTTAAAAAGCCTCATTTTTGTTTCCTCACTTGCTGGGAAAATGGTAAGCAACTGAGGAAAATGGGCACTTCTTACACAGGAACTGTTTTTCTACATTTTTTTTTTTGGTGCTTAGAATATATGCTTATAATGTATCCTTAATACTAAATTAAAAAACTACTGGTAGCAGAATATAAAGTTAACATGTGGTAGAAAATAAGAATAGGTCTCAAATTTTTATCCTGTTGTGTGTGCCAAAGTCTGTAGGAGGAACTCTTAATAAATTATCTCATATTTTTCTTCTCGCACATCCTGCAAAAGGAGATATTGATAGCCCTGAGATTTTTTGGATGTGGTGACTTAAGAGACAGATAACTCTTGAGTGACATGCCAGGATCACAGAATAAATGTCAGGCTGTACTGTGTAAAGTTAGTTCTCCAGAAACATTGGCTGTTTGACTCTCTAGAATTAAGTGATTTAAAAATTTATAGAAATACTGTAAAAATATATATGAAATGCTGTTAAAAGTAAAAGTCTAATTTGTTACTTCACCCTCTATCAATCATTATTCACAGAAATTTTTGTAGTTTTATTCTTAAGTGTCACCCACCTTTTCAGTTTCCTTTTCTTTGTGCTTGAGACTTAGGTGCTTATGTGTGCAATTTAATCATCTATCTTGGAGAATAAATCAATGGAAAATCTCCAAAGTCACTGGTGGAATCTCAGCATTAGTCTATATGAAATAATTATTTCTACTTTGGACTAATAATTGCATAGACCAACTCTATTGACATGCAGACCTATAATATGATCTCTAAAAATGAAATAGTTACGGCTCTCGGGATTTGCAGTTGAGCAGGGGACGTTTAAAATTGCCACTCAAAAAAATCTGCCAACCGGTCATCAAAAACATATATCTTAAGTATAGTGGCACTTTAACCTTTCTCATTTCGTGGCCTACGATCAAATGATATTTCAGATACAAAGGATTTCACACAAATTAATAATATTCATTTATTGACTTTTTGGTTCTAGACCCTGATGGTGTCTCTAGTTTAACAACTCTATATACATAAATTTATTCAAATGAAGAATACACAAATTACATGTTATGGGTGCACCTATGGATTAACCCAGAAATCTCAGCACATTAACACAAGAAATGTTTATTTCTAGCATGTGCTATACAGTGAGAATTTCTTACCCTTCTGCCTCTTCACTTAGTTAAATGAACAACTGTTTGATGTATTTTACCTAAAAGGTATATTTTTTGGCTCTCTACTGACTCCTTTTACACATCCTTCCCTAACTAGGTTTACTTTCAATATGCACATCCACATTGTCTTCAAGTTCAGCACCTGGTAATCTCCCAAACCTGGACCAAGGCAGTTTTCTGCCTGTAAAATACACCCCCCCACACGAGCACAGATTACAGTCACTGGATACAGTTTGCACCGGGTCCTTCATGCTTTCTGACACTGCTGCTGTTTCTAAATAGCTCTTTTCTACTTTCTCCACAGCAGCCATTTCAAATTTCCCAATTCTCCTCAAATTTTCAATCTGTTCTCCTACTCCCTCGGTCTCAGAATTGGCATTGATTTAAAAGATAAATCTCATGATGTAGATCCATCCCAAAGGCACTTCCAAAGCTTTGTTTTGAAAGAAACTGACTTTTCATTCTTTCTTCCTATCTCCGGTCTCAATGGAAAGGGTGTTTCTCATCCGTAAAATTGTAGTCTGGATTCCATCCCCTCCTCCCTTCTTAGGGACCTCATTTTATTGATGCTAAATAATTTTATCTCTCCTTTATTAATCTTTCCCTACCTGCACATTAGCGTTCTTCAATTTTTAGTGTAAATAAACAAAAAACGAGCAATAATGACAAAAACCCCATCACCTTTAACACTCACTTTGCTTTGTTAGACCCACACTCTTCTTACCTTAAGAGAGGAAATATTAAAAAAATATTCTACATAAAATCTCTCCTTTGCAGCAATTCCCACTTTGGCTTCCACCTGTCACAAAAACAACTTTCCTAGCGATGCCCAGAAATGTTAGCTAAATCCAGACTCCCCATGATGTTGATTTATTTGGCTGCTTATCATTTGTTTCTCATCTTATCAGTCTAGTGAATTTATTTTTTCTTTCCAGTTTTGCGATTTCCTGTGTCCTTAGACAACAAGAAAAACATCAGGGAAGTAAGTTTGCATAATATATATGGACTAGCTCTTGCTCTCAACCAGGTAGATTAATGAATATATGTAAATGTGGGTGGATGAGATATTCACATACATTGATGGGCATTCTACTCATCCATTTAAAAATCATAAGAATGTATTGCAAAACTCTTTTAGTGACTACAAGATGTAATGATACCTATTTGATGGTAATCTTTTGTTAATTAACTTTAATTATGGGGTGAAATATGTTAACTCTTGCCGCTCTGTTTAGTCAAATTTTGTAGAAATGAAGATCATGAGAAAACACTACATCAGTATTTATTGAGAACTTATTATCTAACAGGTATGGTTGTAGATATCATTAACATACAAATAAACTTAAGACTCACAAAAGTATTTTGAAATCAAGGCTATTATCATTACACGTGTTTGATACATTTGGAGACATGGATGAAGAATGGTTAAGTGACCAAGGTCATGCCCATGCCCAGGAGGGGGTGACAGAGGTTCAGATTTGGCCCAGACACCATACTATTCACTGTAAAAGAAGGAGCTTCTCGTGTTCGGGTTTCCTGTCTTTGCTCTCTGACTCTGATGCTCCTCTGCTAAAGTAAGCGATACTTATAAAAAGAGGCATTTAAGTTAGTTTGAAGTATATTGTGGACAATGGGGCTGCATTAATAAAAAAGGAGATAAATTAGCATAAGCTTATTAAATGCAGGGCTATAGTTAATATAAGGCACATTCATTATTTTTAAAGACACCTTAATGTTTTTACAGGTTAGACCTTTTACAATTATAGTATTTATTTCCATTCCATCAACACCAAGTTCTTTCATTCCTCAGCCCCAAGGTTTCTATTGCATTATCGTATTATTTAATTCCTTTCTGTTCTTCAAATTTTGGCACATTAGTTAATTAATTTGGCACATCACAATAATTCTGTTACCTAAATTTCAGCACATTAACATTCCTCAAGCTAATAATAATCACTTCTCACACAAAGTATCTTATTTTGCATTCTCCCATGTCACAAAATTCCCTTTGCATATCTAAACCCAACTCTCTTGCACTACTGTATGGAATATGACCCCCTGCATGGAATTACGTACATCTGTTCATCTTATTTGTATCTTGTCTCTCAAACATTGAGGTGTTTTAACTTAACCTCATTCAGATTAATATTCCTATCAACAGTTAATTTGATTATCTATATTTCAAAAAATACCTCAAATTCAGGTTCTCATAACATTTTATTCCCACTTAGTATATTCATTTTTACCTAAAACACCTTCTGTACAGTGTTCTATTAAATGAACATACCACAAGTTAGAGGGTAATTTATAGTGAAAATATACTATGTCATATAAATCAGTGTTCAACAACTTCATTCATTCATTGTTAATTGATATATTTAATATAAATATATATTTTTGGATGCTCATATTAGTTAATTGTATTTTTAAGCAGATGTATTTTATATGAGACTATCAAAATATTTATATAGTCAGTCATCTTTCTATTTGATTCACAAAATAAGAACATTTCTTTCTATTCCTTACTTTTTATATCTAACTTCTTTCATGCTGAGAACGTCACTGACACTACTGTTGATTCATTTTTTGTGGGGAAAAGAAAAAATAGCTTTCATTATCTGTAGCAACCATATAAATGCATTAAAACACATAACGAGTACAAACCCTGAAATTCCTTGGGAGTGTCTTTTCTCATTAAGAGTCAAGAGTACGGAAAAATAAATAACTGCATCAGGAGAAGTCAGTTACTTTACTCTGTGGTTTCACCACTGTTAAACTTCTCTTAGTCACAGTCCCAGGCCAGCGGTGCAGGTGACCAAAGCTGAGATGCTTTGTTTAGAAATCTGCTGCCCTGCTTCCGTTCCGAGGGCACAGCAGAGGAGGGCTTTTGGCTGTCTGCCTGTGTCCTGTGGGTACTTAGTTCCATTTCCTTTTGGATCTTTGTGACCTGTTCCTCGCAGCAGCATCAGTGATAAACGAACATCTTATTTTAGTAACGTGTAATACAGAAACAAGTATCATAGTTTGACACATTGCTAATTAAATATTGATTTGTTAAATGAACTCTGAGCCCTCAGTATTTTTCTAATTAGAATAATTTTTCCATGGGCACACAGTTATGTTTCTCTTTGAAAAAATAAAAGACAGGTAGGAACAGTTCAAAAGTATAAATTATTAAGCATATTGTACTTCAAGGTATGGCTAATAACTTAGAAATATTGTAATAAGTTCAGGCAAATTGCTTTTATGGTTATAATGAAGAAAGATTTCATGCTTTTCATCCAGCACGGTAACGGGGAAATGCAGCATTTAACAGTAGGGTGCGGCCTTTGGACAGTACGTCTACTCAGGAGACTTCACTCCGTTCTGAGCGAGAGGCTCTCCAACTGGATTATTGTATGTCACATAAAAATGTGAGAGCCCTCAGTGTCTAAAAACAGAATTACTTTTTTCATTTTGAATTGTCATAAATAAATCTCTACCCATCGAATTGTCCCGAAGGAAAGCTACAGTGCCTATGAATAGCATTCTCTGTGCAGTGGAGTCTCTTAAACACAATTGAGTGTGGAAACTAATTAAATGTGGAGGAAGTCCAGCATGCAATAGACAACAGTACAAAGGCAGCAAAAAGATAGTTTTTTTTAGACTTTTTTTTTTTTTTACTACAATAAGGATATCCTAGGGCATCGAGTTCTCCTTTGGACCAAAATGGGTCTTGGCCATGAACTGCCCTTTGGAGAATAAGATGAAGCTTAGGAAGCAAATGCAGAAGTTGGAAAAGACGTAAAGTTATGACTGTGCTTTCAAAGGTTTTCCAGCATTTATCACTTTTCATCCGCTTAAGAAGTATATGAATTAATCCATTCTCCTCTCTCCCTTCCCTTTTAAACCTCTCTACATAACGTCTGTCTTGTTAAATTTGTAGTTTGGTTGAAAATGTTTCGTGACCTCAGAGTAAATACAAATATATTTATAAATGATGTGAGATGTTGGAAACAAAAATGCAAAAGCCACCATTTTGAGAAACAGGATGTAATTATTGCTTTGAAAAACCACCTATGTCTCCCTGATACCATCCCTTTCCCAGCCCAACACTGGCTAATATTATTAAGATATTGTCTTTAAAATTGCATTGATCTTTGTTACTTTTTCCTCAATCATGTTGGTCTCCATAGTCATGTAGTGTCCAGTTTTATATTTTTAATGATATGTAATATAAGTTTTCTTTTATTATTTATTTTTTACACAATGTGTTGTCCCAATTTAGCATAGCTAAATAGAACTATTTACTTTTGGTTCTACTTTTGTTTTGTTATTTATTTCTGGATTATACTCCATTTTATGAATATAACACAATTTGCTTATCCATTATATTGCTGAATAATGCTTGTATTTTTTCCAATTGGGCCTACAAAAGACAGGATCACAATATACATTATCTACAATGACTTTAACACACTGGAGGATTTTTGGGGGTGAGGGGGTGTTTCATGAAAATAAGTAGTATTTTCTGGATCATAAATATTGAAGGAAAAAATCCAAGGAAAAATGTTCAGCTCACTTATATCTTAAATCTTACATATATAAGAAATATTCTGTCTTGATTAACAGAGGCATATTCTGTATTGCCTTTTATAATTTCACTGTGTCTTTATTCTTTCACATTTGTGATTCAGTTACTTTGGATTCAAGTTTTATGACTGGGAAAAAGAAGCTGTCCAGTTGCATTTTTTTTTCAAGTAAGTATGAGAGATGGACATGAAACTATTCATTAAGAAACATGTTTCCTAATCTGTGAAGCCAATTTGCCATAAAGCCATTTTCCATATGTGTATAGTTCTGTTTCCATTCTTTTTATATCATCTGTTGCTCTGTTGACTATACAAAATCATGTAACTTCTAATCTTTGGCATCTAGTAAGGCAAGTTATTTCATCGAGTGGGCGCTAAACCCATGACTGTCAGCTAGAGATGATCGCCTCTCAGCTGACCTGCAAGATGCTTGGAAACATCTGGTGATGTTTTTGGTTGTGTTGGCTGAGGAGGGGCCGCTACTGGCACGTCAGGGTTAGAGGTCCCAACCACTGCTGAACCTCCGAAGGAATGGGACCCCTCTCCCAAAAGAACGATCTGGCCCAAAACATCAGTATTATCGAGGTTGCAAAATCTCAGGTGATCCATTGGATGTCTTTCTGAGACAACAAAATCATCTGTTCCATGTGAGTTAGTAGAATTCAGCATAGATATTTGTACTTAAGTCTTTAACTCCCTTTTTACTCTCTTAGTTGTCTTGCTTTTCTTCAGTGCCCTTTATTAAATTTTAATTAATCTATTCTCTCTTGCAATATAGGCTTTATTACTGAGAGTTTTCTATTTCCTTTCCCAAATGCACTGAGAGGTAAAAAAAAAAAAAAAAAAAAAAAAGGCCATAAAGGAAGATCACATTTTCCTTCCATTTATTTCTTGAGTTTAATCTACTCCCCTTTCACTTTCATTTCTTCCTAATTTTATTCCCTTTTTTTTCTGTCTCAAGGTGATTCTCCCTATCTCTAAATATATATTTACATATTGTTATGGGTAACTATACTGAATGTTATCGTTAGAATGCTGCCTTACAGTTGTCTTTTGATTTATTCAAGGAAAATGTTTCATTCCTTGAGGTCTATCTCATGTTCTGATACTTAAAATTCACTTTTCATGGATTTATTTCTTTTTCTATTTATTTGGGTCAATTTCCAATAGTATACAGGATTGCAACTTTAATGGTATTAATTTCTGACAAGGTAGCAAAGTCCAGATTCCATAGTCGGTTTGATTTTTTTTTTAAGAGATAGGGATAAGATTATAATATCCTCTGAATTAGGGTTCTCTTTTGTGATAAGAGACCCTACATTTTCCCTGCTCAGTCTTGAATGTTAATCAGAAATTCTGTGTTACTGGTTAAAAATAGCATTGTTAACATGATGGGAAAACCTTCCAAACTGACATTTATTGTTAGTTTATTGGGGCATTTTTTCTTATTTGCCTCTCATTCCCTCTCAATGTATTTTTGCATTGAAAATTATGCATATTTCTATAGTCTACATGGATTCTTGTAGGTATCTGAAAGTTTTACATTTTTTCCCTTGCTTGGAATAATTCTTCTGAATACTGTCCATAAATCATATGTATGGGCTCTTAGTATTTTATACAAAATCGCCATATATCAGAACATAGAGTTTTCCATATTTCTGCTAATTTTTATTATATTCTTAAGGGAAATTATATGTAAATTTTTTGAACAACCTGAGCATTTGAGAAGCATTTAATATGAAAATTATTCAGTTATTACATCATTTATTTCCTAAACAATCACACAGCCACATAGGTAATTGTACCACCGATTCTTAAAAAGTTCATAAACAGTGCCCCAAAGTATTACTAATTAAAGCTTTTTTAATATAGTTCAGTGAGATTTGTGGATATGGCTTATTTTCGTGTTCAACAATTTACAAGAAAATTGCAACACTAAAGTCCTTTGTGCCCAAGAACAGAAGCTTTCCCATACAAGGAGTTTTATTCAAGTGAAAATCAGTGCATTCTGAAATACAACACTTCACCCCTGACTAAAAGTGTGCTTTCTTTGGTGT
Source organism: Desmodus rotundus (assembly GCF_022682495.2). NCBI lineage: Eukaryota > Metazoa > Chordata > Mammalia > Chiroptera > Phyllostomidae > Desmodus > Desmodus rotundus. The sequence goes on along the minus strand of NC_071396.1, from coordinate 5,573,259 downwards.
GCATTTTGTGTTTAAATATTTTACTGTGCCCTGATTATTACCTACGATCATTAAAATAAAAGGGGAAAAGGACTAGTTCTACCTGTGTACAGAGAAACTAGCTATGCAGTAATGAATAATTTGGAATTTGTGGTGCTCCCCTAATTTTTCTACATGTCCTGTGAATTATTTGTGCAAAACTCTACTTGAGCTTTACATTCCAGCTCTAGAACTTCCCCTTGGAACTAGTTTTCTCTGAATAAGTCAATGGAAAGTCATATTTTTCCCTCTTGAATATACTTAACACCACTATTTGTGATTATTTTATGGCATTCATCACTTAATTTGTATTTTAGAAGCACAAGCAGAAGGATACCACATTGTAGCACATTTTATGAACAGGAATGAAAAAGAAAAAGAAATTTTGACAAACATATATATCACTTTTTAAAAATATTCTTCTGTTTTATAGTAAATTATTTTCTATGGTATAAGTGTCCCTTCCCAGGACTTTTTGGATTAAAACACCATTAATTTTCATTAGTTAACTCACCATTGAACCATACAGAAGAACTTTCCTCTTAACACCACATACTTATAAACCAGAACCCTACCCAGCTTTCTCCATGTCTGATGAAGGGAGCCCAGCTCTTCATCACGAGAAAGAACTTTTCCTGACCTTGGTCTGTGAAAATATTATGTGGTAAGGAACATTGTACAATATAATGAAAAATTAGGCAAAGAATTTATTTTTTTAGTTAGGTTAATAAAATGAAATGATATTCCACCTGTAGGCATTTTCTGTTTTTCCTCCATAAATGCAAGTAATTCATAGCAAAGAACAGTTGCATATAACCAATATTTGGTGAGTGCAAAAACTGATGTAAGATTTATCATTGATTTATCCATGATTTGACTGCACCTTATAACTTCTTTGCATCTTTAGAAAAATGTATTTCTCTTTAGCTTAATACATTTGAAGTAGTGCATTTATGTAACTGATAATATTTTTCTAAAGTAATTAAAATCAATCTTCTTGATGTTATGACTTAAAATTGAATCCTGCTTCATAATCTTTTTTTTTTTGCCTTGTTTTAAAGGGTTTGATGTACTGCTCTAAATTAGTCCATCTTTTTTTTTTAACAGTTCAGTTACAGTTGTCCCAATTTTCCCTCTCTTGTTTACTCTCCCTCATTCCCCCCAATCAGTCCCCACCCTGTTGTCCATGTCCATAGGCCTGTTACTTGACTAGACCCTCCCATTTCTTTCCCTCATTATCCTCCTCCTCCCCCTACCCCTCTGGTCACTGCCGGTTTCTTTCTTATTTCAGTGTCTCTGGTTCTATTTTGCTTGCTTGTTTGTTTTGTTCATTAGGTTGCACTTATAGGTGAGACCATATGGTATTTGTCTTTCATCTCCTGACTTATTTCACTTAGCATAATGCTCTCCAGTTCCATCTATTCCGTTGTAAAGGGTAGGAGTTCTTTTCTTCTTTCTGCTAAATAGTATTCCATTGTGTAAATGTGCCACAGTTTTTTGATCCATTCGTTTACTGATGGGCACTTAGGCTGTTTCCGGCACCTGGCTATTATAAATAATGCTGCTATGAACATTGGGGTTCTTTTCAATAGGTGTTTCAGGATTCTTAGGGTGTAATCCAGTGGGATCACTGGATCAAAATGCAGTTCCATTTTTAGTTTTTTGAGGAAATTCCATACTGTTTTCCACAGTGGCTGCACCAGTCTGCATTCCCACCAGCAGTGCACTAGGGTTCCCTTTGCTCCACATACTAGCCAACACTTGTTGTTTGTTGATTTGCTAATGATGGCCACTCTGACTGGTGTGAGATGGTATCTCATTGTGGTTTTAATTTGCATCTCTCTGGTGGCTAGTGATGTGGACCACTCTTTCATATGTGTCTGGGCCCTCTGTATGTCCTCCTTGGAGAAGTGTCTGTTCAAGTCTTTGCCCATTTTTTAATTGGATTGTTTGCCTTCCTGATGCTGAGTTGTAGTATTAATAGCATTATTATAGTATTATGCAGTAATAATAGTATTATTAATAATAATATAGTATTATATAGTATAGTGTTATATAGTGATAATAGTATTATGTAGTAATAATAGTATTATTACTATTGTAGAGTTGTGTCTTTAATACCATAAACATAATAATTTGAATGGCCCCCGAATCTTGTCTCAACAGGAGGATATCTTTATTGTCTTTATGAAAATTCTCATAGGATTTTATTAGAAAAGCAACATTTGGGGGAGAAAATGTATTAACAGTAATAAAAATAAGTTCAAAAAGATATCTAAGATACTTTTCTTTGAAATTAAAAATCTTGCTTTCTAGAATGCTTATAGAAAGTGTTCATTTATGACAACTAAAAATATTCTGGCAAAATACAGCAGCAACTATCACATCAAAACACAAAATTAAAACTCTCTGTAATTAAATTAAAATGCATGGAATTAGAATTTCAGATTTCTCAGATGCCGTTATAATTTCCTGTTTTCTTTTTTGTGTACACAAACCATATCTGCACGATAAGAACTTGGTATCAATCCAAGTGAGTAAAGAGAGGAAATTCATATTTAAGAGCTTCTTTAGTTTTTATTCATCATTGTCCTACAGCATATTTAACATGATTTTATTCTTTTCTAATTCCATTTAAATAACAATATTTATAAGTACACTATTTCAAGATCCAGGAGTACTGGAAAAAAAAAACCCCACAACTTTATAGCTAAAGGAGCTTTATCAAAATTTTCACTAAAAAATTCATCTAGTTGATTTATAGGACATACTCTATTGGCTTAGAGTTTTTCCAGCGAGTCACACTTAATTTATAATCCAATAGCCAGTTGGGATTTTGTCAATAGAAATATTAACTATACACAGAATTCTCCAGTCAGAAGCCTAGTACAGAGATGAAATACTTTTTGTACACATTTTGTCAAATAATACATAAAATATACATACCACTGACTTTAAAAGAATTTTTAATAAACAAACAAACCATGAATGCATCAATAGTGGATCAACAAACTGATGTCTCTCTCTCTTTCCTCCTTTTCTCTCTCTAAAATCAATTAAAAATAAAAATCAATTTTAAAGAAAAACCTGAATGCTTGAGCTGATTGCCAGGTTCACGATCAACCTCCACCATGTATTAGCACTCGCAGTGTGATAAGGGTAACATCTGTTAGTTTCTGTTCTCTCAGTCTGTTGTTAAAGATGATAATTAAGGTCATAGGAATTCCCGGGAGGTTTTAATGTTAAATGTATATGGTGCTTAAGAAATGGCTTATTACACAAGAAGGTGTTCACTTATTATTACTATTTGTTTTTATGACACTAATGCTGTTGTCTCTGCTGTCATTCTGTGTTTTTTGTGAGAAATGAAGCAACTTTAACACAAGTCAGCTAATACTTTGAAAAATAAGATATAAACCAAAATTTATATTTTTGAAGTTACAAATTTTCTTTGCACAAATTTTGAAGTTTACAACATATTTCAAATGCTTCTCCTCCACCCACTAGGCATCTCTGTCTTTTTCTCTCTTTTTAGAGCAGTATCAGGTTCAATAAAATTGAGAGGAGGGTACAGAGATTTCCTTATATCCCCTGCCACACACATGCACACCCCCCAAACATTTTGAGCACCCCCACCAGTGTGGTGCATTCTTCACACTTAATGAACCTACACGGACACGTCACCATGACCCCAGAGTTCATAGTTTATATTAGGGCTCACTCTAGGTGTTATGTATTCTATGGATTTGGACAAATGTATGATGAATGATATGTATCCATCACTATATTGTAGTGTCCTACAGAGCATAATTTGTCCTTTTGGGATTTATTTTCTTTATAATGGTGTTTCTTCTTAAATGAAATTTTAAGTATGTTTTCTATGTAGTTGCAGACTATTATTCCAAACGTGTTATATTTTAAACAACTGTATGTTATACATTGTAATGAGCCATCTATTAAAATATAAACTAATTAGCCAGATTAGACCTAGGAACTTTTCATCGTTGTTGTTAAATAGTAAAAAAACATCAGTATTAGCGCACTCGATCTCCTGTGTACCTGTGGTGGCAGAAATACAATAATGGATCCAATGATTAGTGAATATTTAGTATGTTTCTAGGAATATTTTATATATGCAAAGTCATAGAACTAAATACAGGCTAGGAAAAAATAATGATTTTTGAAGTATATTTTCCATAAGATGCAAAATCTCTCTGTTCGTCCCAGCATTTCTTCTCCGATACCTCACCCCCACAGGTGATCAGAGCTGAGCTGCCGAGAATGAGGGGCTCTGCCCAGCACATAGTCGTCCTGTTATTCTCTCATACATTAATTTAGACGTTTGAAAAGGAGGGCGACCTGCAATGAGAAGTACCATCTTAATACAAGCTCTGAAAAAAAATACCCACCAGCAGGTTCAAAAAGGGAATTATAATTCTCATACTTTCTCTCCCTTGAGTCCTTCTCATTATTCCTAAAACTTCCAGCATAAAAATAATTATGTATCTCACCATGGTATCAGGGCTAAACCTTGAAATGAGTATAAAATAACTAAGCCATGTAATTATCTGCTCAAAAGTATAATTAAAGTCATTTAAGAATTTTCCTTTCTTCTTTTACAAATCAGTGTTCAACTTAATAGTACCCCTTGTTTTCATCTGAAAACAAATACAATTGGAACACACTAGTTTGACCATGTGAGAGACTGCTCAATATCAAAATTTTTAAATCAACATGTTTTCCTTTATTAAAATGACAAATGCTCCTGCATGTTTTTCATTTTGCCCTAATACTATAAGTAGAAGCTTCTGCTTCAGATACTTTGAAATATTGATGCTATAAAAATACACCTTTTCCATACTCCTGACCCTAAACAACTTGCCAATTGCAAAACATAAGACAGTTTTAGTGATATCTATAAAGGCCATATACGATAAATTAAAAGAAAAACAAATTGCAGCTATGAGTAGACCAAGTATTTTTTCTCTCTTAAATTGTATAAAAATACAGCAATTATTAGCACAATAACTTTTCATAAATACCTCCCTTCCTTTCCCCATTTTGGTTTTTCCCCGTTGAGTCCTCCAATCTTCCACTTTCTTCAATATTTTCGGGCAGAATTCTTTGTAAGCAATCTAAAAGAGATGTCAGTTCTCCATAGCAAAGAAATACCCTTAAAAAATTTTAATAGGAACTCCTTACACAGTAACTTCCATATGTCAGGGCTGAGCAAGTTTTAGGTTTTCCCATGACCCTCTTCAGCTGAGTGTTACTGTTACTATTTCACAGGTGAGGACATTGAGAGTTGGAGATTTTTATTTAACGTGCCCTATAAACAAAAGCGTTGGCGTTCAAAATCAGGTTTGATGGATGCCATAGAAGATTCCTAACCACTTCACTAAACTGACTCTTCAAGAGCAGCCACTACCTTGGAGTAAGCTCAATATTTGTTCCTAGCTATCACGTTCCTGTATTTTGCACTGAACAGCTTTCACCACCTTGGATTCTGTCTTTACGGCTGGGGGGGTGTCTTAGGTGAGCTGTGGCTTGTGCGTTCCAACATCTCCTACGGTTTTCATTTCACATGGCAGTGAGACATATAATACATGTATAAGATTACTGGGATATAAACTTATTATCAGGCCTGCATTAAAATTGCAACTTTATGGCGAGACTCATTGACGGTATGAAAGCTGCTTACCTTGTAGAGCTCTCTTGGATCTCAGCCCCGTAGTTTAGGAGGGTGCCCATGAAAGTTTTGCACATGGTGGTCACGTTTAAGACTCCTTGCACTTTCAGATTAGGCACAGCAGTATTCGTGGAGCTCATTTTACTTACACTATATGTTTCTGAAATGACTGGCTTCGAGTGAGGGCAGAGACTCGAGATCTGTTGTTCTGCAGAATAAGAGAAATAGGAAGTGTGCACTCCAGAGCACTCCTCTGTCTGTTCCTGTGCCACCTATGGCTGAGACGATGGAGACTCCCACCGCCATGCTGCTGGGCGAGGCCGATATCGATAAGGGCAGCAACAAAACAGCATTTAATCACTGTCTACCTCCTACGCATCAGGCAGTCGGCCCAGTGCTCTTTACATATGTTATCTTTAAACTGTGAGATAATCCTTCAGTGTAGGTTATTATCCCTAGTTTGTAGAAGAATAACAGAGGCCTAAAGAGATGAAGAGATTTTTCTTCAGAGTTAGTAGACTGTACATTTGCCATCGGAGCCCTAGGACATTTGTCTCCGCTGCCCCCAAGTGAAGGGATCATGTTAGAAATGGGTGACATTCACAAGTATCAGAGAGGGAGTCATAATATATTCTATCCCATGGCATAAAACTGTTTAATAATCGGCATACTAGTGAAGAACAGTACCGGCTGAGGTCAGGGTGCTTCAGACGAGCAAATTTCTTCTCTGTTAAGGGAGAGAATCTCCAGACATATTTTTTGTTTACACTTTATCTTAGTTTGTATCTCCATTCACCCATTCAGCTAACTTCATTTTCTCCTTATCCCGACCATTCTATTGGCCAATGCTGGGCCAATACAGTATCTCACCCAACTGAATCTCAGCTCAGACTTCGTTTCTAAGGCCTCATCCATGAATCAAATTTCAGAAAACGGTCATCCCCCCGTGAAGGTATCCTGGTGCTTATAACTAAAGTGACATTAATGGGATTCGCCAGTGGTCACTCAGTTCTGTTCCTCCCACACTGAACGTACCTCCACCTTATCCCTCAAACCAAATATCTACCATGTATCATTAGCTCACGTTTTCACAGTAAACATTTCCAATCAGAAACACAGGTCTGTCAACTTTACATTCTTCATGTTCATTACATCTGTTAACCTCTCTCCTCTCCCACGAGATGCCACTGATGAGCAAGATTTTTTTTTCTCCTAAGTAGAAGGCATTAGAGGGGCACATGTTGGTAAGCTCTGCTGAGAGCAATAAGTACAAAGGTAGAAGGATCACAGGATTTCCCAGCACAGATCTAAAAGAAAAGGAGAAATTATAGTCCAGGGGTGAAGCTGTAAGAACTTTGCCAACGACCATAACCTTTGCCGCTTTCCCTTGTGTGTTTCTTTTTCTATTCCTTGTCTTTTTCTTAGTTGTGATTTATAGGATACACTTATATTAAGGATTATGTTAGGTAAGGGAGGCGGGGTTTTATGTACGTACAGAAAAATATGGTTCAAAGTTTGGAGCTCTTTCTATTTCTGTTTACACTCTGGTCGAATAAAATATTTTACAATGAGGCCGTGTTTTTAATTTCTTACCGTCTATGTGCTTGTGTGGTGCCTTCGAAGGCCTCCCCGACCAGGGGTGCACAATCTATGTAAAATGAGCTGCAATTTGGAATTCTGCAAAGTTTAAGTCAGGCAAACACAAGCACTATCACTCATTGCATTTGCAATTTAGAAATAAAGTGAGGGTCTTAAGAATGATGAAATATTGTGCATTTTCGAAGATGGGAGGCCCCCTGGAATGGGAGGCATGCTGGTATCATGGGCTCCTGGTCTAGAGCACTCAGCTGGTAAAGAGGAACCGCCACTGAGTTTTTCAGAATCTCTTTAAACCTCCCTGTATTTACATGCATCAGAACTTCTCTGAACATTGCTGGTGACAGATGTGTTGTCTTAACATTCGCTGTGACTGTCATCAATGGATTCACTTTTTATAGTCTGAGGTGCTAAGAAGAGGTGTTGGTTCTCATGCAGAAAATGTGCTAAAACTCAATACGTTGGAGACAGAGCTTAGAAGTGAAAACGCAATGAAGAAGGTAGAACTACTAAGATTCTACATTCTAAGAATAATTTAGAGACACAGTCTGGAAAATATAACAGATGAAGCTGCAAAAAAAAGGACATGCTAAATTCTTATAAGTTTAAACATGTGACTTGGGGTTTTTAAAACAGTCAAGATCAGGAAGAGACTATGTAAGCTAGTCTTGAATGACTTGGGGATATAAGTATGTGAGTTCTTTATAAATACATCTCTCACATTAATGGAAATACCTGACACTAGATGATTATTTTGATATATTTTTAAATGACTCCGTTTTTGCAAAATCTTATTTGACATACAGTTTTAAATGAAAGCGATTGAAAGCAATGCTTCCAGGTGGCATGGAATTTTGCTTTCTCTGTAACTCTCCCTTATTTGTTCTTTTCTTTTTGTCTCTCTCTTTTTTTACCACATAGTTTTCCAATTTTTATATTAGCATAGATATTTTTAAAAACCCTTCGATATTCCTGCAAAAACCAACATGCGGATTGAGCCTACTCCAAACTGTTATGCGTAATTACCTCAGGAAACAAGGTGCTATGCTGAAACAGAGATTTTTCCTTGAGTCACTAGAGATCTTTCAGGGTATGTGAGGACTTTGTCTCGGGTACCTGATTCCCAAATTTTAACTTACCCATTAACCGACAGATCTCTGAATTTACAAAAAGCATATTGGAGTTGTCTTTGTTGCTCACAATATATATTCTAAATACTATCTGCTTTTCCTGCTTTGGAATCCTAGATTTCAATTCAGAATCCTAGATTTCAATTTTCAATTCAGAATCCTAGATTCCTGTTCATAAGAAAAGGCCCTCACGGTGCGTAGGTAATTCTTTAAAATTGCTGTGTGATATGTCTCACAGAACATAGTTTAACTCTTAAACAGAAATGGAGCTATGATTCATTGACCATTTTATTGTCTGTGTTCTAAAAATAATAGTTTTGCCTGACATAGAATACAAAATATAATTTAATCCAGGATTCTTTTCTGTTTTATAATTTAGCTGCTTCTTTACATGAGATAACTTCTCCTTTTCCTCAGATAACAAAACCACCTTCGCTCCGTAGTTTTCTTTTCAACCTTGTGAACGGACACTATTCCTGAAAACAGTCTTTGAGATTAGTCCCAGGAAGTAGTTTCATTTCCCCGCCTACTTACACTTCATGGTTTATTTATTTTTCTCATTAGAAACTCAGCCAGGTTCAAGTGCCGAAAGCAGCAAGCAGGCTGCAGGGACCCGGGTTTTGTTTTCTGGAGTCTGTGGCTGCATAACTGGCGTCACAACACGAGCTAATTTGTATAACATGGGAACAATCTCCTCATAGAATCTTTTATAATACTATAAAACCTAATGTTATGTTAAATTGCATTTTTATATTCAACAAGGATATTAGGAGACATAGCAGAGAAAGGTGTAGAGTCTCCTCAATGTTCCTTGTGTTTCATTACCCTTTAACTTGATCAATTTATTATAGGCTAATTAGAAGTTTTAAATTATTTCAACAACTAAGATCACCCGTATCCATCCAATAAACAATATTCTTCGTAATGAATTCAAATTATCTGCCACCAACTTCAGTCAAATTTTGACTGGCAGGTCAGTTACATTTATTACGGTAATCAATCCCAAGGAGTTGGCCTCAGAGTAGAATACCAACTTACATTAACACTACTTTAAAGATCTCCCCCCCAATGCACCACACAATTGTTGCTTATCCTGAAAGTTACTTGTGCTTGCTTATTTATCTGTGTATATGGTTGTAGAAATATTGATGTCTTTTTTTAAAAAAACAATAAACCTTTCATTTTAACATAACACACCTAACACAGACGTTTGGCTATTTGAAGTGTGTCCAAGTTTTTGGCTTATGCAAACACTTACGAAAACGCATGCAATTACAAGTGCTACATTCAAAGCATTAGGGCATAGAAGCGATAAGCAACACGTTGAAAAATATTAATTACAGATATAATGTGCAAATATGTATATTTTTATTTATAAAACTTATATTTGAAAAGAGGCTCACATTGAGTACTTACAGAACTTCCTAAAATCTCTAAGAGAAACATTTGTGGCTTTGGATAAAAAAGGTTAGACTTTTTTATTAATGGCAACTGATGACTTTTGCCCTTTAATCCATTGAATCTCATTTTTTCACAGAGTTGAAGATGCTATTTATGTAAATACTATACATGAATCTCTGACAAATACATGTTTTGTCAATATCTTCTCTGTGTCTATTGCATGCTCTTAATGGTCTTTTCAATCTAGTATCTATAAATAGTGTATGTATGAAAATTTACTAAATATAGGTTTGTTTACTAAGTAAAGATTCACATGAACTTTAAAACTTAAGAGATACCTCAAAAGAGCCATTTTATTGAAAATTTATTTATTTAAAGTTTTATTAAAAATTACTGTAGGACAAATACGGTACCTCTTAACTATTACAAAGAGAATCATGTTTGAAAGTGTCCCCAATCACTGATTATTATGCTAATGCTTCTTTTTTGTTTTTCTATTTTGCTGTCTCTGTCCCCCCTCGAGCAATATTTTCTTGATTAGAGAAGCGGTAGCCCTTACACTGTTCCACGGTTCCCCAGGGTGTTTTCTAATTTTCTTTTTCCTTTTCTCTACTGAAGACGTGAAGAAGGACCATGTGTGTTAAATGTTCACTTTTTTATGACACTCCTGAGGGAAGAAAGGGGCCTCCTGGCAGAAGCAGGGTGTTATTGCCTAAGCCGTCTGACCCTGGGAGAGCCACCGAGTTCAGTGCAGTATAAGTCGAAGGGAATTTGGTTGCTTTCTCTTTTTTCTGGTAAACACCGTGCCTTGGTATTTGTGTACAACCTATGGAAAAACATAGTTCACCCTTCAATTTAATTTTCTATATGGAAATCCTGAGCATTGTACCTTAGCTCCAAGGGCATGAATCATATTTCTGAAGCATCTATTGTAAAGTTTTCAGAGGATGAGAAAACTAGTTGGAAATTAGCACTTTAATCTTAATTTTACTTAAACTGATTCCTATATACGAATGCTGGAGGTGTATCAGTTTACCCATTCTAGTTAGTCCTGCTACCTAATTAGAGATTCTTGCCAGGAGTCTAACTCAGTATATATTATTACCCAGCAACAAAATGAAAAATTATGACAAGATGGAAGAAAGCCCCAGAATTTTACAATCAGAAAATGGAGAACACATTTTAAATTCATCATTCAAATTTCATATTTTTTTTTTACTTTCTCTTATACTATACAGTTTGTATCATGTAATCATTACATTGATAAGCCACCCGATCTACTGAAGTGGCTCCTTTTTTATTTTTTATTTTTTTCATTATTTTAACTGCAAACACTGAAAAAATAAACTGGCTGGTTAAAGTGTTTGATTAGAGCTTTTGTGTATTATACTGTTGGTTCAATATATTTGACTCTTATAACAGTGGCACCTTTGAACCTCTTAGAGCAGACTCAGCGCCGGAAAGCCCACAGCACTGTCCCAGGGCACCGCGTCACCTGCAGCAGCCTCTCTCAGGGGCTGAGAGAGAAGCTGTGATACACATTAAGAAGTTCTCTGGCTCTCACGTTTCCTCAGTCACACAACTGTTACTCTTCACGCTACGGTTATTTTTGTATGGTTAAGCAAATAACAAATATACCTTTGCACAGTAAAATTATTTAAGGGTAATTTTTGTATAATTTTTTCATTTGTATAATTTAGCAATATTGTTATTGATAAAAATGGTAAATATTATTTTGAAATATAGCCAGGGGTGTCCAACCTGTTGGCGTCTCTGGGCCACACTAGAAGAAGAAGAGTTGTCTTGGGCCACATGTTACATACACAAACACTAATGAAAACAAAATTCATAATGTTTTAAGTAAACTTACAATTCTGTCTTGAGCTGCATTCATAGCCATCCCAGGCTGCATGAGGCCCACGGGCCGAGGGTTTGAATCTCTGCCGTCTTCAAGGTCTCTCGCTTATACAGGGTCCGGCACAAATAAAGCCCCTCCTGCTGAGCTGGTAACCTATACCAAATCTTTTATTACTGAGGCACCAGCATGTGATTCTGTGACATAACAGTATGACACCCAAGCACACTGTGTGACATTTTAGGTGAAATATTCAAATTGATGTCCATCTTGTGTGAGACATTCACGAACCCTCCCAACCACACTCAACGGCGTTACTTCTGCCAGACCCTGTATTTTTCCTGTTCACTTTACTCCTATGTTTGAAAAAGATTATTTTCAGCTGTATTGAGGCCCAGTGGACACGGAACATGTTTTACGTATTTACGTATTGTGAGCTCAAGCACAGGTACACACCTGGGAAACCATGACCGCAATCCAGATAGTGACTGTGTCCTTCTGGGCTCCCTGTCCCTTGGTGGTCATTCTTCCATCCTCACCCCTCCCCTCTCTCCAGGCAGTCACTGGGCTGGATTCCATCATTCCACGACCATTTGCATTTGTTGTAACTTTGCATACATAAAATCAGACATTATGCATTTACTCTGTTTCTTTCAGTCAGTGTAACTGATACACATCTAGGTAATTTGATTTTGATGTGCTTTGTGTAGTTTGTTTGATGCATCTTATACTGAAGGTTTTCTTTTTTTATTTTGATGAGACAATGAAATCTGTGAATTTATACTTCTACTCAAACCTAAAAATACTAGGCAATCATATAGTTAAAATATTTTTTCTTTCTACACCATCTCTCCTCTTTTTCTGGGGACACTAAGCCCACATGTATTTGGCCACTGAATGTTGTTCCATTTGCACCCAAATGCTCTATTGTTTTTGTCTAGAATTTTCTCTGCTATTTTGAATAGTTTTTAGTGATACACATTTAAGCTTGCTGATTTTATCCTCTGAAATGTCGAATCTAACATTAATCCTATGCAGTGAATTTTTATTTCAGACATAGTTTTCACCTTGAGAAATTGGATTTGGGTCTTTATGGTATTTTTAATGACTCCACTTATTATGCCCAATCTTTCCACTGTCTCCTTGAATATATGGAACGCAGACTTAGCAACTTGGTTAATGTCCCTGTCTACTGTTATTATCTATTCCATTTTTGGATCTATTTCAATTGATTGATTCTTTTCATTGTTTTCCTGTTCCTTTCCAACTCTGCTAATTTTCCTGGTTGCCAGAGATTGTGGATTTACTTGTTTAGTGCTGAAAACCTTTACAACCCCGTATATAAGAATATTCTTAAGCTCTTTTGTGCTGCTGTTAAACCGATCTGTAAGAGACAGATCCTTCCAAGGCTTGCTGTAAGCTTTGTGTGTGGCACCGTGGCAGCCTTCAGCTTAGAGCTAATGTGACCCCACTTCTGAGCTAATAAACTTATACTTAATCTACTAAATGCCCAGGAATTCTCGAGGTTTTCCTCTCTGACTGGTAGGAGTATGATCTATTCTTATTCCCAAGTGTGCTCTAGAGATTGGCCCCCTTGCTCTCTCCCTCTGAGGTTCTTTCCCTCTCTTGGGTAGTATTTCCTCTTGCCTGCACTCTCCCCAGCGCTCAGGGGATGATGGGAAGGCAACTTGTGCACATCTGCCCTCCCTTTCTCTGTGCGTGTCTCTCCTCCCCAGCCCTCCAGCCTCTGTGGACTCACCCCACTCCCATCTCCATCTTCTTAACTCAGGAGGACGTCAGGGCTCTGGCTGACTTCCCCTCCCCAAGGTGCATCCCGGCGCTCCAGGCGGTCAGTGGGGCAGTTGCTGGACTCGCTTCACTGGCAGCCTGCCTCTGCCGATGGCTGTCCCGTGTTTCCTGACGTCCAACCTCTGAACGCTGTTCTTTTTTTACATTTGCACCGGGTTTTTTTCAGTTGCTTCAGGAGGGACAAGTAAATCCAGCCAGTCCCTGTTATTTCTTCTTGGCTTAGCAATGTCCCTGATTCATTCTTAAACCATATTTTTAAATTATGCCTGTATTTGGTGAGAAACATGTTCTTTTTTCTCAGAAAAAGATATACTAATTATCATTTAATCAATTATATTAATTATCATTATTTAAGATTTTACATCTTTTAATATCCTTTTGAGATGTAATACCATCCTCTGTTTTCAATGTGATTTTGAAAGATTTGATGTATACTGATGAAGAAAATTTAGAAGTTGTTTTAAAGTGGAAAGATATATTTTGGAAACGGGAAAGTTGGTGCATATAATCTTTCCTACTTTGGGGGTGTGTGTTAATTCTTGAGATTTTTTTAAACAAAAGTGAATGAAACCTATTCATTCAACTCTCAACTCTCTTCCAGTTTATGTTTTCTTATTTAAAACGTGATACTTATACCACTAGAATAACGGGCAAAGAGCCAGTTAAGTGTTCCTTTTTTCTTTCAACCAAGCTCTATCATTCCGTAGAATCCTGAGAAGTCATCAGTCTACGCAGAGAGTGGCGCAGTATTAGGGAAGTTAGCACTGCAAATACTAAACCCACACTGCCGGAGATGTTCTCACATATATTCCCGGTTTACAACTTGCAATAAAATGCCTCTAGGGAACTACAACACAATGATAATCTATCCGAAAAATGTAGAGAGCCGTTCACCCTCTCTGCCCGACAGACAGACATCGAGACACTTACGTCCACACGCTGCCCTTCAGCTGTGTTAAGAGTGGGGGGACAGCAGCGTGAGGACACTTGGTCTGTTGTTTAGCGGAAGAGTCCAGTCTCCTTCACTGCAGGGACCGCCTCTCAGTTTGCCAGCGCTGAGCCATACATCCTTCATTCCAACCCACTGTCAAATTACAGTAACATTAAAGTGAAATCCGACACAAGAAAACAAATACTTTCTGTATTTTGAACACCATTAGATACAGAGTTCTTGTACTACTTACAGAAAGATACATAAAAAGGCAAATGCCCATTGCATTGTTAGTCCTCTGAGCAGGAATATGTGTTCACCTACAGCAGCCAGTGTCTTGATTGAAATAATTACATAGAAACATCAGTTATAATAATTTGTCAGATTAGTATAGTGAATTATTAACATTTATGTCTCTTGGTAAAATAAGTATGGAATACTAAATTTTAACACTTGAAATGCAATGTATGTGTCGGCTTTTAAATAGTTAATGTGTTTCTATTTCTCCTTATAGAATTATAAAAATAATTGGGGATTCTTCTTTCTCTATAATCTGCATAATCATTTAAACACCATTTGCCTTACTTTCCATTTTAAAGGGCTTAAAAATACTGTAGGATTTAATAGAAAACTAATGAACCCTAAAAATTAGTGTTAATTTGACTTGTGATGTTTCCAATTAGGTTTACAGGGATCCTTTATTAGCAGTTCTGAATCGTCCTCACCAAACATAAGTAATGGTTGGTAAAGTTACTGAGTTAGATCGTTAATCTAAACATTAGATTTGATTGTATCACTGTATTATCTTACAATTACGCTTTCTCTAGAACCCAGAAAGAAGTGATGCGGCAAACATCTTAAAGTAGATCATTCATATGTAGTGGCAGCTCTAAGTAAAATTATACAAGAATCTAAGTTTCGTTTCATCATATCTGGTCCTTGTTTTTATGACTTTCTCTCCTCTGAGACTCACTTTTTCTGCCTGAAGTTTAGTTGTTCTCCCAGTTCATCTCTATCAGAAATGGATACCATCAATACTCAGAAAATAAAATTAACCCTGAATACATCTTTGGGCACACTGAGTAAGTAAGAGTAGATACAAAGAAGAAATACAAAGGTGAGGAAAGATGAGAAGAAAAACATTTCTTATGTAAAAGAATTTTTTTTCAAGCCAAATAGAATGGCACTTTTATTATGAAATTTTAAAAATCATTAATTAGAGGAGTTTGCAATATGATATGAGTGCCAACCTATTTGAATTAGACAAGAATTCTTCTTTCTGTATCTCCTATTTTTTAAATAATTCAATAAATATTTTTGAGCATATGCCATGTGTATTAGCCAGAAAAAAGTATGTAGAAAATGTATCTTTAAAAAGATCTTCATTATAAATTTCTGAATTTGACAGTTTTCATAATATTTTATCCTGGCCTCATTAACTCAAATTCCCCAACACCCCAAAAAAGTTATTGGCATGCTACAGTTAATATTGTTTAAAGATTTATCTTTAAAAATTAATAAAATATTTATTAAAATAATGATATCACTCCAAAGGCTTTCACTGGAATGTCTTACAAACTTTACAGACATTTCCCCTGAAATCACATCAAGGGAAAAAATAATTTAATGAGCATCATATTTTTTTATTATTATACCTCATGCTGTTTTTAAAACTGGGGGTGCTGCTTGCTTGGCCTTTTCTACCAGAATAGAGATAATAATATTGACATTAAAAAGAAAATAAATAAGCCATAATGTCAATATTTTTTTAAAAATCAAGAAAGTAAATATCCTGCTTCATATTTTAATACTTGTGTGAATTTTGGCAAGCTTCTTTTTGCAGCAAACCTCTTTTTTTATAGTGAAAGCCTACGTTTTTCCTGTATGTTTTAACAGATTTTTTAAAAAAGTATCAAATGCAATGCTTATGGCAAGAAAATATTTTTATCATGGAAAGATGCAAATATTAATTAGCAAATTAAATCTACCAAAATATGTCCAAGTGGTGTTAATTTCTGAAATATAAGTCCATTTTGATACTCAAGCATCAATTAATTAATTTAATTTGCTAAAGTAACAAACTAAAAAAAATGATCATTCTGTTTGTGCAAGATAGGAATGTAGCAATATTTAACATAATAAATATTTTTCATAATGAAACTTCTCAAACAAGGAAGACAATGAACTTCCTCAATCTGTACACAAAAATGCTAACCACTAAAGCTGTTTAGTTTATTTTTATATATGATCTTTTCTTGTCAGTTGGTGGAGTGTCTTTCAAGGTCCTTGGCCCATATTTTAATCAGGTTGTTTGTTTTCTGATTGTTGAGTTTTAAGTGTTCTTTTTATATTTTGGGTAACAGTCCTTGTCAGATGTTACTGGAAAATAATCCTCCCAGGGTCTGGGGCTTGTCTTCTCGTTCTCTAGACACCGCCTTTCACAGAGCAGCAGTTTTCATTTTAATGAAGTTCAGCTTTTCAATTATTTCTATCATGAAGTGTGTCTTTGCTGTTTTATCAAAAAAGGTATCCGCATACCCAGCATCATCTCGGTGTTCTTGGATGTTATCTTCTGAGTGTTACAGTCCCTTAACCTGTCAGTTACTGAAACTGAAAGAGGAATGTGGAAGTATCTAATTATCATGGTGGATGTGTCTCTATCTCTTTGCAGTTTAGTCATTTTGTGCCATACGTATTTTGATTCTATTGTTAGGTGGGTGCGTGCATAATAAGGATGAAGGCTTCTTAGAGAAGAGAGCCTTTCAACATTATATACTGTACATATTACTAGAATCTACCGGATTCTTAGACACTACAAAGAGAAAATGTTGTCATGTGTGGCTTAGCATGATGTACCTTTCCACATGCATGTACCTGAAATGTCTAAAAATTTCAAGAACTACGTCTCATTTGCATGTGTAGCCAGCTGAGTGGATCATATGAATACAATTTGATTAAGTTCACTTGTATAAATTATCTAAGTGTATAATAATGGCTATTTTTAAGAACAATAATTTGTCTTTTAAACTTTAAAATGATGAGATACTAAGACACATGGCATGCTATTAAGCCACAAGTTCAACTATGAATTATATCCCTATTGTAAAGAGATTTATTTTTGTTCGGTGCTTGCACATTGACATGTATTTGGTGTGTGTGTGTGTGTGTGTGCTGAAAATTTGGGTGATTGTGGATGGAGTCGATGTAGCACCTGAATAGGTCATGATCAACACCTTAAAAACATAGACCTCAATAGTACATCTAGACAGAAAAGGTCTCTGAGCTACCTTTTCCTCTTGGAAATTGTAAGCCATGCCGTCATTTACAACTGGGTGAAAAACGTATGTAATGTTTATTACTCATACAAGCTCGTAGCTTGTAATGTATGTGCGAGCTTGTGTGTGTGGTGTTGTCACCCGTATGTAGAATGTGCAAAGGCAACTACATATAAGGGCATTTTCAGTAAAGTTCACCCTGATAAAGTTTAGGCAGTGATAAGATCACGGGGAAGGTGAAATCGTGCAATCATTTCAGGGCCCTCTTCTCCAGTAGGCTCCGTTGACCTTGAGCTCTAACTTGACTGAGATGCAACTTATAGTTTCTGTGATCCAGCCGTACATTTCTATTCTCTTAATGTTTTCTTAACGGCAACCCTGATTTGCATTCAAGGCAGTTCCTACTTAAAATGGCATGATTTTATATTCTTAACGCTAAGAGGTACAGAAAGTAAATACTGCATTTTCGCCTCAACCCACCACTAATCTGGCGTGATATTAGGGGATTATAGCCACAGAGACTGCATGGGAGGGAGGGCATCGCACTTTCGTCTTTCCCTGTCTAGGAAGGAATAAAAACGATTTACATATCATTAAACAATGAACTCTGTTACAAATACAGAAATAAGCACGTCCATTTATTATTTCTGCATACTTTTTATGTCAAAAGCATTCTTTCAGGAAAAAGGTGGCACTTAGCATTCAAGGGATATTGTAATGGAAAAGATTATTCAGAGCCTGGTATGCAGTGTGTTTTCTGCCAGTGGGTGTCAGTCTTCACGCCAACGTGAGCAGTGGTTGGAGGATTTCTTGATGACCTCACAGGTGCTCTGTCTCTCAGCAGTGCTGTCCCCAACCTGCAGGGCCTCAGCGAGGTATCTGGTGAAGTTCTAATTTGGATAATGAAATTCCACCTGCACCTTAGACTTCTCATAGCTCTGAGCCCTTTCTGCAATCTTCCCTTCTTTCCTCTTAAGAATTGATGAATGCTGGGCCCAGGGGACCCGAGGCTGCTTGGGGCCCAGCATATTATTCACCCGGTTCTGGTACCATTGCCGTGACTGTTAGGAGAGTCTAACTTCATTTTCAGTTCATTGCAGCGCCTGCAAAAGGGACTCCCTTTTCCTCGTGTCTGGGCTGCCAGGGCAAACCGAGTCCAGGGGAATCTGTCCACATTCCGTTGCCAGGAAAATATGGATATATCGAACTAGAAGGTGAGAGATAGCCTTTCTTTAAAAATATTATCTGTACGTAGAGTGCATAGCGTGCCTTTAAAGATTTTAAGCGCCACTTGCAAAATTGATATTGATTAAAATAAATCTAGATTCATTAACTTCAAATCGCGGCCTCTTTCTCCTGAAGGCTGGTGATGGAGCTGCCTGCCACAAAGCCGCACCTCCGTGGACTCGGTGCATCACGGCCGCCGTGTGTCTGAACGGTCAGCCAGCACTCCTCTGCGGGCTCCCTGCCTGTATTTGTCCGAGACGAAGTCCACTGGTTTTGGTGCCAGCTTGGCCTCAGATCATCCTGAAGGGAAAAGCAATATTTCCTCAGTGTCGTGGACAGCGTACCGCCACCCCCAAGTCCACCCTCCCTTTCTGGCCCCCGGAACTCTCAGAGTCTCACTCCACCTAAATCTAAAGAACATAACACAGCACAGTAATGCAGGCTCTGCTAGTCCACCTCACACAGGTAAACCGTAGTTTATGTCCTGTCCGAACAGGAAAAATGTATGGTTTTTAGACTCGTTACTCAATATCAACCATATAAATAAATGTGACATTCCAGTAGGTTTAGAGGAGAGGGAACATTATCAAAGAAATATATGGACCCTGCAACAGTTCCTATTTCCCTATTAAAAATAAAAACTACATAATCTGATATTATAATCAATAATTTGAAGTAAATATTAATATTTACATTTTAAAGAATTGCAGGTATATAATTTAAATAGATAAATTTATTGTTCAGATTCTCTTCAACAAACTTATGTTTGTATATAGACATATTATATAAAATCAACAATTCTGAGTAAAAATAATATTCTTCATTTGGGGAAACATTCTCATAATTTATCTGATAATGGTCAAACAAACCTATTTAAAAATAAAAATGGTAGAGTTTTCATATCCTAAGATTTGAAAATGTTACACACAATATAATTTTCTTCAAAAGTAAGATGGCTGTGCTATCCTACAGAGAACTGAACTGCATGCCCGCGTGAGTTGCTTCCCCTCCCGGCTCCATCGGAGTGGGGGAAGCACATACTCAAATTTGTCCTTAAGCCTCCCCTACCTTACTTAGAAAAAATATGCCAGTCAGGCAAAAAGAAATACAGTAATTTGGAGAGAATGGTGTCACTGTAACAGTTGGGAGGGAGGGAGGGAAGGAGATAAATAGATTTATATCCTTTAAGATTATGTACAAAGATCTGTCCACACAAGACATTGCAATTGCTCCCATAATCAACAGGTTTTCAGAGACTTAAGTTTCTAAATATTATAATGATTGTGGTTTCCTTTTATTCAAATCCTACTTGCAACAGTAGTTCACGTTGCTTAATGCACTGTGAAGACTTTTTCCTTCTGATTCATTCCACCTTTCACATTTGCTTTGTCAGAAAAATACGTGCCCTGTGCCCATAAATCCTCGCCAGCAAGCCTTTTCCTTCATCCGATTCAGAGCCACACTGCTCATCACTTGACAGGATGCAAAATATAATGGTCATAAAAGTAAAGTCTGCTAACTTTCCCTCCTGACAATTTGTCAAAAGGCACATTACAAAATAATTGGAGAGAAGCGGCCCAGATTTTTTTAATGTATGGAGTCATTTTTCTTCCGTGCTTGACTGGTCAGCTTGCAAGATACCTATTCTCTCCATTATTAACAAGCCAAGACTCCGGCTTTCACACAAGAAATAGGACTGCATCGCTCTCACCCTGCACTCGGGTGTGTTGCCATAGACCTCTGATTTATCTGGAAAGTCTCCAAGTAAAACAGTCATGTAGCACGTGACCAGTTTATGTTTTCATTTTTACCTTTCATTAGAATCACTGAGGTTTTCTTCCCCCCTAAGCCTGCAGGGAATATCATAAATAACAACTGCAATGGAAATAATACACTGAGAATAAGTTTCCTTCTGTGTCATTTCTTGAACAGTTTAATGTCTTCATAAAATGTTAGAGAATTCAGTGGTAGTAGATGTTCCATGCTTAGTCCGTCATACACAAACCATTTGAACCATAGTAGGTGTCAGTCACTCATTGCTCCGTGATCATATGCTTCTCATGACAACTTGAAAATACAACAAATTACATAAATTGATAAATTCCATGAACAGGTAAAATTAATATTCTTTGGAATTTCAACAGAGAAAAAGCAAAACTTCTATTTTAGGGACTTGAGAATCTAGGAAAAAGAGATAAATAGGAAAAAATCTGAACTATATGCTATCTTATTAAAAATAAAATAATATTAAAGAGTAAAGATGATTCTGTCTCAAAACAATGAAATATATTGAGATAAAACAGGGATTACTAATAACAAGATTCTAAACAATGAACATAATAAATGATATCGCATAGGACTTCTGCAGCTGCAAAACAGTGCTATCGATTAAACTCTAGACAGTGACCACAGAGTCATGTTATGCCTGACACACTTATCATGTGTATCTTTTAGAAATAAGGGACTCTTTTCTAATATTCTGAGGTTCTAGCTGGTAAAGAATTTACTTCTGGTCATGTTTGATATTTTTCTGAATGAAACTAATGAAAATATTGTAAGGAATAGATCATGAGTTTTTACTAATAATTTAAAGATAAAATACAAGTGACATGTGTCATTGATGAATAATACTATTTCCTGCAAAGTATTAATATTCTTGATATAAGCAATACAATATCCTGTTTGCCTTTTGTTTCATGAGTCCTTCCTCTTCTAATTAAATTAAATTAAATTCAAGTAAATTAAATCTACACACTTTTAAAATGCTTTCTGGCAGGTTCAGTCTGTCTTTAAAAGACCATTTCAGAATAGCACATTCTCCATTGATATAATTATTATGGATTAAAATTCTATATTAAGAGAATATTGGGTATAAAGAAGATTCCCATTTTCTTTTCCATTATCAAATTACTTAAATAGTTAATCAATTAAAACAATAAGAAAAGCAAATTCAAAACCTCCAGAGTCAGATATCTTTTAGAAGGGATTTTCCACAAAATCAACTTCTTTTCTTTTTTTAATTTATTTTTCAAATTTTTTATTGTTATTCAATTACAGTTGTCTGCATTTTTCCCCATCCCTCCACCCTAGCCCAGCCAAATCCACCTCCCTCCCCCGCCTCCACCCTCCCCCTTGGTTTTGTCCATATGTCCTTTATAGTAGTTCCTATAAACCCTTCTCCCCACCGTCCCCTCCCCACTCCCCTCTGACTATTGTTAGATTGTTCTTAACTACAATGTCTCTGGTTATATTTTGTTTGCTTTTCTCTTTTGTTGATTATGTTCCAGTTAAAGGTGAGATCATATGGTATTTGTCCCTCACCGCCTGGCTTATTTCACTTAGCATAATGCTCTCCAGTTCCATCAACTTATTTTCTTTTCAAGAAACATTATGTAATGTACAGTTCTTAAACACATGGCTTCCATGAGCCATTTATACACAAAATTAAAAATATCCTCTAGCAGGATTATCCAAAAGCCCCCTGATATTACATGTGTTTTCCAGTGTATTAATTTAATAAGTTCCTGTAATTTTATTCAACTCACCACAATGGCCTGAACATTTTAGTAAGAATATATTGAAAAATAAATTAATAAAAACTTATCGATGGTTTTTTACAAAACTACAAATACTTTCACCATATGATTCAGCAATAACACTCCTTGGTGTTTACCCAAAGTAATTAAAAATGTATTTCCCCACGAAAGTCCTGCATGTGGAAGTTTATAGCAGCTGTTCACAGTTTTGCAAACTTGAAAGCAGCCTAGAGGCCCATCAGTGGCTGGATGGATAAATAAACTGTGGTCCATCCAGGCAATGAACTACTATTTAGCACTGAAAAGAAATAATTTATCAAGCCACAAAAACAAATGGAGGGACCTTAAATGTATACCAGTAAGTAAGAAAAGCCAATCTAAAAAGGAACATATTGTATGATTCCAGCTATATGATATTGTGGAAGCTGCAAATTTGTGAATAGTAAAATAGCATCATTTTTCTAGGGTGTGTAGGGTGGGGGTGGGGTGGGGTGAAGAAGACCAGGAAGAACACAGAGAATTTTTAGGACAGTAAAAATACTCTGTACGCTACTGTACTGGCAGATGTGTGTCATTATACATTTGGCCAGACTCGTAGAATGTGTGACACCAGGAATGAATCCCAAAGTGAACTGCGGACTTTGGGCGGTAATGATGTGTCAGCGTAGGTTCGTCAGTGATAGCAAATGTGCTACTCTGGGCATGGATGTCATTAAGGGGGAAGGCTATGCATGTCTACGGGCAGGGGGGCGCATGGGGATCTCTCTACATCTTTTTCTCGGTTTTGCTGAGCACCTGGAACTACCATAAAAAGATACAGCCCATAAAGAATCTTTAAAAGTAGCTTGCCACAGTAAGAAGAAAATACCATATTAGAATTTATTTAAGGTCTTCTTGACAAATATACTCGTAGGTCTATTACACATTTGGCCTATTTTATAAAGTCTCATACCTTTATATTTCTCATATGCTTAATTTTAGTTATTTGACTGAATCCAAGTTAGGGTCTATAGCTAATTATCTATTTAATAATCGTAGCTAGGCCAGGAAATGTAAAAAATAAATTATCAGGGATGAGGGTGAGTTAAAATAAGTAGTTCGAAAACTGATGAACAATTATTATTTCCCTCCTTTTCCATTTCAGCAGAAATGCTCTATTCTGTAATATGTTTAACAATAACTTACAGGACTTATAGAAAAGCTTACTGAAAGTAAGAAGGACTTAGAACGGTAGCACTGGTATCCCAGAGGTCACGGTCATGGCTTGATACACTTGTATTTCAACATAGCATTCGCTACACTACACCATTGTAGAAAAACCATGTCTTCCATGTCATAAATGGAACAGACATGTATTCTAAAGATTGTGATCTCTCTCCATAAAATCCTACACCCACTTGAGGCCAGTATCTTGTGCTATTTTTATAGGGGGAGTGTTGTGAAATATCACTCAGTGAATACTTCCATCATTTTAAGACATGTAAGAGAAGTAAGTCTTTGGAATGGGGCTTATGAGAATGGCAGAATGAAGGGTTTGATTGAGAAAGTCAGTTTAGTTATAAAATGGAAAGAAATATTGGCCTTGAATTTGTGGTTCATTGCCGTCAGCGCACAAAGCTGAAATTGTACTTGAACTGCTCCTTGACATGTTCTCTCTGCATGTAATTCAGTAAATATCAGGTGCCACACTTTTGTTTTGCTCTGGTCCCATTCTCTTTCTGGTTTTCATTGGTCTCTTGTCCCATCACTATGGGGTACTGATCCCTCACAGGAATCTGCTGGTAGGTGAAGAATGGGTAGGTGTTCATCATACATTCCTGTACTATATAACACACTGGCAATCTATTTTAATCCTATTTTATCTTAATGTATAATTTGATACAAGTGAGTACCCTTTAGATTAGATACAATCATTTTTCCTAGTGTTTTTATGTTCCCTTCATAATAAACCTAGATAGCCATGTGCCAAATTGAATAGAGAGCAAACCTATAAAATATTAAAAGCAAGCAAACCTGAGAAGAACAAAAGCAAACCTGATGTTATATAGATCCTTGATATTTTTAACATCACTGAAAAGTACCATTTGCATCTTAAGAAGGACCATAATTATAAAAAATTCTGTACTTTTTTTTCTTGTTTCAAAGCACAATGTTAAAGGATATGGTGTTTAAAGTTTAAACACACTCCTTCATCATGCTTAATTTTTCAAGAGAAATTTGGATTATTTTCCTTCTTTAAAAGTGTCTTAATAGATATAGTTATGAACTTTATTTTGCGCATAGTCACCCTGCTACAACCCAGCACTTTTTCCTTCACCTGATTTCTTACAGCTGGGTGCCTCATTTGGACCTGTTCCCTAAGTAAATGCACTTTATATCAGCAATTTTCAGACTAGTTGCAGTCACTTGAGTTATGATACATGTTAAAGATGGACTTGCCTGCAACGGCCTTCTCTTTAAGCATAAAAAGCCCTTGCAGAAAAGAACCATCCATTAGGAAAACCGATTCTCTTGCCAATGATAAGAGAATCTGACCACATCACTAAGATACTCCAAACATTTCATATTAGCTGGCATTTCACAATACTTGGGGTAAGGCTTTCAATATGATAGCATTTCAATGAGAACAAACTGCTACCCGCCCTTGTATCTCGAAAGGGCTTTGTATTCCACTGCTGAAAGTATAGAAAATTTGGTACGAGATAAAAAAATCTTTGCAACTCAAGAAATTAATCCAGTTTTGCTTGTGTTTACCTCCTCACTTGCATCCAGATGACTGCGAGACATTTTTCCATTTTCATTTTTTTACAATGTTTACTACGCATTTATTTAGGATGCTATCTTTTCAGAGTTCTGGCACTTCCAAAATATCTTCACGTGGTGCTGGCATTTAAGCACTATGTTCCTGGGACACAGGGTCATGCTATCCTATCTCCTTCCTCTCCATTATTGGTGTAGATTTTTCCATGGTCTTCTTTCTCTCAGTGTTGCAGTTAAACCCATACTCCCATTTTCCATTATTTTTACTTAACAGTTTCATGTGTCTAAAACTTATATTTTTATATTTAGACTTAAGAAATTAATGAAACTTTAGGCTAAAAATCTACCAGTTTTTAAAATTTGGCTAAATTCTTTGTATTCTTACTTATATACATTTAGTCTTGTCTTACCTCTAAAAAAGTACTCATTTGTAGCATTTATAAATCTTTGTTTTTCTCTTATAAAAAGTATTAGGTGTCTTAATGCTGTCTGCATTGCATTATTTACATTTAAAATATTATCTATCTCCAAGTTTCCAAGATGATTTTTATGATCTCCTAAAAAAGGAACTTTGGGATATTTCGAATGATATCATTCCTTTGTTCAGTAGCTACCATGATACTTGATATTTTATCGATGTGTGGAGTTGATCTGCCTTGACTCAAATAAATCTAAAGGAATTCCAGCAAAGATGATACAGTGACTGAAATGGAAAAGCCCTTTGGTAGAAAATATTATTCACGATAATTATTTATCAATTGCAGGGCACGCATGTTCTTCCCGTGGGCCACGTGTAGTTGTCAGAATGATGCCATTGTGTTTGGCCACATGACTTGCTTTTTCCAAAGAATGTGAATTAATGTAAGGAATGCCAAGTAGATTCATCTACATCCTTGATGCATCCCCGAGGGGTTCAGTGTGCTTCTCTCCCTGGTTTTCCCTAAAAGCAGGTTGTGAGATCCAGAGATTTGACCAGATCTAGTTCAAGTTCTCAGCAAGACCACATCGTGGTTGGCAGTGCGTGATTTTTGTAGTTGTTTGTTGTTTTTGTAAGAGCAATTTTTTTGTGAAGTTAGTGGTCAGTGATGACCATTGCTTAGCTCCATTATTTCATTTTGGTGTTGAAAATCCTGCTTTTCTTATTCCATGAATCCTTCCTCATTCTAGTAGTTGAAATACTTTCAGAATGAGAAATTTAATGTCATCAAATATTTAACATGTTGCAGTACAGTGTATGCATACACACATGATTCACATGTGTTTTTTCAATTGATGGAAAAGTATTCAAAATAAGAGATCTATTCTCTAGCATGAGGATTCATATAACATTTAAATGTTACTTTTGATGTCATTAAATATATATTTTGTGTTTTGCAATCCATGTCAGTTATACTACATATTGGTGTTCCAAATCGCCCAATTGTGACCTGCAGAAACATCTTCAAATTGGCTTATGTTAGTCCTACTGAACTTTAAAGACTGTTTCTAACTCTGAAGCTATTTTCTCCATAATAGTAGTCTTCAATAGCTGTCTTTTACTCTACTGAGACAATAGGTCCCAATCTCATGCTGTACATTTCTGCCTCAGTTCTGAAATTAATCGTATTACATCAAAAAAATGTTTTTAGTGGTAAATTATATTTGATACCACAACATGAGCTACTCATTCTAGTATTTTACTGCATAAATTGTTCTTCCTAGATATTTACAATGGGTAGAATCAGAAATTGTGTATGTGTGTATAGTACTATATTATCTGGTAAGGTTAAGTGATATTTGAAATTCAAGTAAAAATTAAGGATTTTTATTTGCTTTTCACTTAAATTATTTGTTTTATATTTGCATCTATTTTACTTTAAGGTAAAAATCGTGGTTCCTAAGTAAATCATTATGATGAATTGTTTCATCCCATTGAAATAAATATGTATATATATGTTAATAGTTTCAGTAGAAAACAGTATTAATAACCCTAATTACTTAGTTTCAACTTTTCTAAATATCTATCTACCTATGTATCTATCTATATATGTATGTATATACATAGATACACACACACATATTCTTACCTTCCCACATTACCAGTAAACAGTATACGAATAACGTGAGCAGACTAGATGGACGTGTCCCATATATGACTATAGAATCATTTTTACATGTTTCTGTTACTAATATAAAGCTTTTGCTAAATAAGGACATATGTATCAAATAATTTAGTAAACTACAAATTCTCTAATGCTACCTTAAAAAATTTTAAAGAAATGTTATTATTCAAAATTTATTTATTTATTTTTATTGTTTATGCTATTTCAGTTGTCCCAGTTTTTCCCCCTCTATCCCCTTCCCCCCAGCCCAGGCCCCATTCCCACAGTTAATCTCCACACCTTTGTTCATGTTCATGGGTCATACATATATGCTCTTTGCCTAATCCTTTTACCTTATGACTCAAAAATTTAATTGCTGTATATTAATGTGGATTTAGACACAGAGGCGTCCAACCTTTTGGCGTCTCTGGGCCACACTGGAAGAAGAAGAGTTGTCTTGGGCTACACGTGAAACACACAAACACTATCTAAAACTGATGAGCAAAAAAAGGTTTTAAATGAATTTACGATTTTGTGTCGGGCCACATTTCTAGCCATCCTGGGCTGCATGCGGCCTGCGGGCCCCAGGTTGGATACCTCTGATAGAGGTCCTTTGTTGTTATATTTATTGAGCAAATGTGCTAAATATTAACTCTTATTTGTAATAATTATGCAAAAACACAGCTGAGGAACTACACACATAAGCTGAGTTCTGTCATGTGCACAAATATACGCAGCTCTAAATATACAGAGTTTGCACAGAATGCTCACGGAGTGTAAACAAAAAGGTAATGAATCCGGCTGGTGCTCCCGTAAACATTGTGAGGCTCAATTTCATTTGTAATTCAGCCAGAATACAGTGAACGTAATTTCCATCCCTTGGGGTTGTTTATACTATGTATGGTTAGAGAGCTTTCTTGAATAGCTCTGTTTTATAGTTTTTGCTTTAGTTTCCAAGTAAGAAATCAGGTATTAACATTTGGCTCTAGAAAAATAAGAATCTGCCTGAAAAACTGACATTACAACTTTTTCAAGAATACTTAAATAATCTGACATAATTCCTTTAAATTAGTACATTTTTAAAGAGTCTGGTAAAATTAGAATCTAGTAAAATTGTTTTTCTTTTGCACTGTGTTTTTAGATAATAGTTCATTTATTTTGATGTCTTGTAAATAAGAGCATATAAAACTAACATTAAATTGCTAACTCTTATTTGATCAAGACAATACATTTGTATATTACACTGCTTTCTTTAATGTAATTTGTTCATCTACATACATTATTTTTAAAAGTTTAAGTATAAATGACTGAAATTTTGAAATATAATTTGAGCATTATATATGCAAATACGTGATGAATAGAAATAAAGAATTTATTTTGAAAGTTTTTGCCAAAAATGTGTAGGCTGGATAACTTTGTTATTATTATTGAATTGATATTTTTGTATTAAAATCATGAGATTATTAGAATTATGAAAATAATTAGAATAGCATTAGTGGTGAGTATGTGAAACATTTTATATTATTACTTGGATTATGTATTAATTAATTAATTATTTTCCATATGAATTCTATAAACCTACTTTCCCCCCACCCTTTATTTAAATACACATATACTTCAGAACATTCTTTTTTTAATGATGTAAAATAAGATTAACGTAATTACTATGACATTTATTTGAAAATCATGTATATATAAAATAAACCTGAACATGTATCTGTAATAAGTAAAGTAAAATCCATTTGGAGTATGACAGGTGTTTTGAAAGCACATGCATGTGAACTGTATTTTCAGCAGTGTGAGTAGTTCTTACAAACGGTTTCTGTTTAACTGGAGAGTTAGTCGTGACATTAAATTAAATAGAGCGTATGACAAGGTGATTCCACCATGTACCTGTAGCAGCAGCACGCGCATATTAGAGACGCCCCTAGGGAATCCCTGTAGTTAAGTCGGTGTGGTCTGCAAGCATTTTTGATCATACACTCCCTTAAGAAAGAAAAGTTTTGATCCACTACAGTTGCTTACAAATTATATTCACTTATTACTATATGAGTGAATTCCCTTATTACTATATGAGTGAATTCATTTACCTATATCTATATATCTATATAACATATATATATGTGTATCAAAGGATATAGAAAAATAAAGGGATTAACTTAAAATATAAGAATTTCTAATATTTTTCTCATACAGCCTTGGTATCACCTTAGACCCTGTCTTTCCTCTTTCTGATTTACACTATTGATTCTCACTGTGATCAATGAACAGTCTAGTTATTTCTGTGATGAAACTTGAGGAAAATTAGTGAATAGGAGTGTTGATTTGGGGGCAATTATTTAGAGGTTTGGTTTGATTATACTCATCATTAGAGGAAAGCCATTTTCTGTCACGTTCCACAGTTTACCAAATGCATTTGCACAGAAAATCTTACATGATTGTCACAGGTGCCTTGTAGTCTGGATAGAACAGCCGGTCCTAACAACTATGGTTTTGAATTAATACAGTTGACATGCAGGGAGCCTGAGGGTTGGCCCTGGCCGTAGAGCTGATAATAATAATACATCGGACGGTAACACGGTCTTGCAAATGACGGGTGTTTGGCTGGACTCGAGGCTGAGAATGAGGGTCCTCTGGGTGACAGAAGCAGGATTGGGCTGGTCACGTCACGGGAAAGCACAGAGGACTTAAGCTGGGCATCATAGTGGAGCTGGGTTGGAAAGTGCATGCAAAGTCCAGGTCACAAGGCCCAAAGCATCAAGACCCTGGCAACCATGGTGCAGACAAAGAACTCAGTGAAGGGCCAAGTTCAGAACAACTCTGTGCAGGCGGTTGCGAAGTGTTACATGCAATTATTTACGTGTGTGCATGTGTGTTTGTGATTGTGGCTGTGTGTGCATGGACAGGGAACATGCAATATCCAGATTGGAAAAGTTTATTTCCCACAGAGAATCTCAGTGCTGGTTCCCTGAGCCCTGAGCCCGTGCAGTGACAGAGTGACAGCCTAGTGCTCCCTGGACCTGGGTCCATCCTGATGTCACATTGTTCAGAGCAGATGGGGGGGCAGTTAGTACAGGGGCTCAACCTCTCCTTCACTGAAAGAAAGGGCTTCTCTTTGGAATGTAAAAAATATACTGGTAGTAATTCAATATCTCTGGGGAATAGGAGCAAAGGTCCTGAGCCCATAAACTCAAGGGATGCGACTTCCCAGGTATTTTCTGAACTGCTGATCAAGCTTCTCTCTCTCTCTCTCTCTCTCTCTCTCTCTCTCTCTCTCTCTCTCTCTCTCTCTCTCTCTCACACACACACACACACACACACACACACACACAATTGCGTCCATTCCATGCCATCCTTTTAATATTATTTTCTTTCTCTCCTCCTTTATCTTTCCCCCCTTGAATATTTATTTTCCAATTGAATTTCTATAGCGCATTCATTTCCTTGAATCCATGAAAACCTGTGCCTCATCTCCTACTGCTTGAGACTAGCTACCGGCTGGACATTCTTCCCTTACCCAGCCTGGGGGCGGGGCCAGAGGGACAGCTTCTGAGATGTTGTCGTCTGATTTTCTGGTGTGACGAGAGACGAAGGGGAAATCAGGAATGGGGATCACAAAAGGGGGCCGCTCACCATAGGATGGCTCTACTTTATAATGCTATATTTATTAAAAGAACATTTTTTCTTTCCCCTTGGCAAGTTTTGATCAATTACAGTAACTCAGAATTTCCTGGGTATATACTACCTGCAAAATACAATAAGCTGTCAATGGCTATGATGAATTAGT
The DNA here is from genome assembly GCF_022682495.2 of Desmodus rotundus. Classification (NCBI taxonomy): domain Eukaryota; kingdom Metazoa; phylum Chordata; class Mammalia; order Chiroptera; family Phyllostomidae; genus Desmodus; species Desmodus rotundus. The sequence continues at coordinate 5,542,164 of NC_071396.1, read as the reverse complement.
TATAAATCTAAGACCACAAAGTCATTACTGTTTAAACATTGACAAAGTTCATCATGTTTTGAAATGAAAGGCTATTACAGAGCTTTATTAATACAAGTACTCTTTTACTTATCAAAGCTCAGGGGTAGTTTTACCAAGTTAGTTCCCACAAGAGCTTTAACAAGGTGAACGGATGTACCACACTGTGAGATGCAGCTAAGGAAAACTGGAATATAAGTGACAAAAAAAAGAGGCCTCGGTGACTTCTATCTCTTCCTCCTCAGCACCAAAGGCTCTGCCTGACAGCCCGTCCTATTCCCTGGTGTTAAGTCTAAGAGATTGTGTATCTGACATTGGAGTCTTACAGGTAAATGCGAGACTTGCTTGTTCTAAAACAGTCTCTGTAGACATTTGCAGTATCTTGGCATCACTTTTGTAGAGAGACAAGGCATCGCAAAGATAGCTAGCTACAGCGAGACACCTTTTTCTGCTCTCCTGCCTCCTAGTGCGGAATTTGCAAAACCTAGAAAACAGGGTGGTTTTTACCCCATTAGGCATGTGTGTGCAGCCACAGTGGGGGAATGTTAAAGATCTTATGATGCCATATTACAAAGAAATACTTTACACAGTTATGCTGTGAATATAATATGTTTTTATTTGGGGGGATAGATAGTATTGGCACCAAATTGTAACTGCCCTTCAAACTAACAATATAGTTTGTACATGATAAAGTAAATATTAAAATATATTTATAAATAATAAACAAAATATTTATAAACAATGAAGTTATATATTATTACACTTAATAAATTTTTGCAGTATGACATAAAATAGCATCATGTAATTCTGAGATTGTAGAGATTGCATTAGAAGTAAGAGACTGAACACATAGACTCTTATTAGTAAAAGATTTTGGGAGTGAATCATATTTGGCATTCTGAAAGAACTGTTACAAATGCTATCTTGTTTCAGAAACTAGGGAAATGCTAACTTTTCTAAGAAACCATGTATCTATTTTAGTTGTCGGAGGATCTCAAACCCATAATTCTCAAACTAGAGGAAATCCAGGGAAAATCTATTAGCATTCCTATTCCTTAAAAAAAGAAGATAGTCTATAAAGTCTAAAGAATAGACACATACAATTGCATACATATAATTATTTCTTTAGTTCCACAGGGGTTTATTGTTATTCAATTCAGAAATAATCCTTGGGCAGAGAGAAATTGGTTCCTGTGTTTAGTATGTAAAACTTAGAAGACAGTAAAAGAGATTTGCATTCATTTTTTTTTTTTTTTAACTTTGTAAAGTTTGCTCTCTGGAGATTTGGGTAACAGAATTTATCAAATCTTTTACTTTGAAGAGTGAAAAGAAAATGAACCATTTTCTTCCTTTTCAATAAGTACAAGTTTTAAAATAGCACACAAAACCACCCATCTGGATTTGCATTTTTTTTATTAAATCACTTTTTTATTGTTACTCTGTTACAGCTGTCCAATTTTTCCCAGCATGCCCTGCTCCACCCAGCACCCTCCCCCACTCCCACAGTCAATCCCCCACATTGTCCAGTTCCGTGTGGCATTCACACACATTCTTTCTCTAGTCCCTTCCCTTTCTTTCAACCATTGCCTCCCCTCTGGTCCCTTTCAGTCTGTTCCATGATTCTGTGCCTGTGGTTGCATTTTTTGTTGTTGTTCGTTATTTTGTTCATTAGATTCCTCTTATAGGTACTAAGTGAAGCAAAGCTATAGGATTTTTGCAAAGCAGAATTGGTGTGAGTCTCCTTCCCTAGCGGCTTTGATGCAGTCAGATGATTGTGAATGTTATCTCTGAGGAACCTGGTAATAGGAAAAACAAAGGAACCTTGTCACAGGATGATCTGTGGATCTGGAGTAAGTGGCAAATGAAAGCTAGGGCCCTTGCAGGGTAAATCCTGCCAGTGCAGGCCCAGAGCTGCCCACCCACGGTGTGTGAGTCCTGTGTGTGTCTACAGGAAGTGTGATTCAGACAAGTTGAGCCCGCATCCTGCAGAGTGGAGCCCACTACACTGCGGAATAATCAGTCAGTCAAGGAAAATAATCAAGTACAAAGGTGCTTAGGTTTCAACCCAAATCTACAAGGCTTTGCTTAATTTTTAGGAGGTACACAAATGAAAAGCATTAAATCATTGAACAAGAAACCGAGTTGACCGTTCAATCCTAGTGAGAGGTAGAAATCAGAACTGATCCAGTCTTTTCAACACCTTGTCATAATGTGTTATGCATGTGACAAATATTTATTACAGTGTCTTTAAAAGTCTTTTTTATTTCCACAATAATCAGGTGTCAGGTATATTAACTGTGTTTCTGTGTGTGTATTGCATCCACATTTGTTCACTTTCATAATGTGCCGTCCTCTGTCTGTGTTTGTGTACATGGCTGTGGAGGTGTGTATATGTGTGTGTCTCTTGTTTCCAGCAAGTTTCACCTCTTCTATTTTTTACCAATGCTATTCAATGAACAAATTAACTCTATTTTTTATTTGTGACTAGTGACATTTTGAAGAGTAAATTTCTTTTCTGTACAGCAGCCTTGGTTTTACTCAGGTTCTCCTTTCCTTCATTCAAAGGAGTTACAAATTTTATGCCTTTTGACAGGATATTTGGGAAACTGATCCCCAGATCAATATCCCTGATATTATTAACACTTTTCTATTTATTTCTCTGTGTGGTTCCTTGGATAGTTGAACTTGATACTCATGCAAATATTTTTGAAAGTAAACTTCAGACAGCCAAAATCAATGTATTCATTGCTGTGTCTATGAAAGGAAGCACTTTATTTTTATATAGCCTCTTTAGTAAAGCACATATCTGTTCCCACTAACCAGGAAATGTGAGGGGTAGATACAACTGAGAAACCTCTGCACTTAGGAATGACCTTGGGCCTGTGTGAGCGGCTGCCAGATTCCATCTGCCCTTGGACAGCACCCTACAAACAGCTCTTGACTGTCCAGTAAAGAATTGACTGTGGCAGTTCCTAAGGAGATGGGCAATATTTTGTGTGGAAGGCTGCCACTCCCGTCAAAGAAGGGGAAAACAGAGAAGCCCAGTGGGCTGAATTGCATGCTGTGTTCCTTGCAATGATAGAGGAATTGAACAATGATAAAAGCCTATATGTCTTCATTTTTTAGCAACTCATGGGTGATGGCCAATTGCCTGGCCATAAGTTCAGACAGGAGAGCATTAGAAACTTAGCCCATTAGAGGGATGTGCATTTGGAGCATGGCTATGTGGGCATCACTATGGGAATGTAAGGGGTACAGGGGGAAATAGGACCTGTATTGCCCACCAGAAGGACCACCTTTCATGTTCAGAAGGTGATTGGAATCACCAAGCACATGAGTAGGGGCTGCGATAATGCAGGAATGGACTAAATAACTTTTATTTTTTGTGTCTCAGAACTGAATTTCAAATAATTTATTAAGCTTTGTCTTTAGTCATTAAATCTCTCTTCATCTCTGTCTAGTATGTTAATCTCACATGCAGATATTTTAATTTTTGTTACTTTTATTTTTTATGATTTTAACTTCAATATTTTATTTCTAAAATTTCTATTTTTTTAAGTATCCATTCCTAGATTTAATAGTGTTTTGATGTCTTGCTTCTATGTTTGATTCCTTCATCTTTTAATTATGATGAACACAATATATCCTATAACTGATCATCCCAATATGAGAATTCCTCCCAAGACAGATCCTGTGGCTTGATTATCCTTCAGAGTCCATCATATTTCCTTCCTTTTGATTTTTCATGGCCTTTTTTGGAGAACTCATATCTGTGGTTATTTTGCATGTTGAATGCTCTAAGGTTTGGTTTTAGTGTGAATTTATTGACCGAGAGCTCTGTTTGCTTCTGTGCGGCCCTCTTAGCCACTTGCCCTGCTTTAAATTCATACCTAAGCTTATGAGGGCTGGGACCGTGACCTGGAATACCACTCAAATCCTATGTGAAAGCCGTCCGGAATTATGAAGTCTCAGAGACGTCATGTGTCCTGAGGGAGGACTCTAATCTAGTTTATCCTTTCGCTGGAAGTGCTGATCTGTGGGGATTCACTTTTATGCTGGGTCACCCTGCACCGCACACAAGCCCCATATCACAAGCTCAAGTTCTTATATATCGTCACCTGTGGAACATGAAAACAAACTGAACAAGGAAATGTCTGAGTCCCGTGAACTCCTCCAATCCCCTTGTGGTCGCTGCTGGCTTGGCTCACTTGCGTTCTGTATTTGTCTTCCTTCTACAGTTTGGTCTCCTGATCTCCCTGCCTTTCTCGCAAGCTTATGCACATATTTTGAAGTATATGCATTAGTGTATTTTATCAAGCATTTAAGTATTTTGTAGGAGGTAGATTTACAGAATACCTAGTCTATAAGTTTGGAGGAACTTTTGTCAGCCCTGTTGTGTAGAGTAAAACACCATGATTAATTTAGTGACTTAAAAAGTAGTCATTTATATACCTCAGGATTCTATGAGTCACTAGCTTGAGGTGGGCTCAGCTGGGCCACCCTAAATGGTTCTTAAGATGTATCAGTTAATCCCAAGAGCAACAAGAGTGAGTGAGCCTAAATGAACAAGAATTTTCAAGGCATTTCTTCTGTCACAGTAACTATTATTCCATCAGCCATAGCAAGGCACGTGGTCAAGTGCAGTTCAGCAGTTAGTTTAAAAGACTCCACCCTTTTACAAGGACCTTTGGTGTCATTGATAAGTACCAGCAAACACAAAAGGGAAGATTCACAGCTATATTTTCTTTATACCACAAGAAAGATAATTTCCTTATTATTGACTTCACTGTAATTTTCCTTTTATGTGACACTTATGTCACCCTTTTTAATTATTAAAATAGGCGTTATTAGTCCCTTAGTGATCTTAAAAAATTAATATATTATTCTAAAGGTAGTTAAAGCTCTACAAGGATAGGTGAATAACATTTTTCATTTTTATCAACTATTTAATTAAAGAAATGTTTAAATATGTATGTGTTTTATAAAACTTTTAATTGAAAAAATATTCGATTTTTAAAATATTCATAAGATTCTGTTCTCAGCATTTGTCAGCTTGGATACCCTAAAAAGCATCATAGTGCTTAATGAAATAAACATATAATAAAATCTATCGAAAATAAAGGAAATAATAAATGCAAAATTCAGCATAGGAGTTAGTTATAAAAGGGCAAAGGAAGAAGATGTTGAAATCAGGGATGGATGCAAACAGATGTTAATGTTCCTTCTCTTAAGCTGGGCACTGAGTACCTGAAAGTCTGTTGCATATTTATGATGGAATATAATACTGCAGTATTGTACAAAGGTAGGGAATTGCCTTTGTTCTCAATACATGTTACTGAATCAAATAGGTAGCCTTATTAAACGCTGGATTCTGGTCTTCTCATGTCAACCACATACAAAAAACAATTTCACTACGATTGTTGATTTAAATGTTCAAAGAAAAGTAGTAGTGTTGCTTAAAAAATAATATTTTCTTGGTTCATTAAAATAAATCCTAATTATCTATGTTCCTTCCATTAGTTTTAGTGTGTAAATACTTATTATAAATACAACTTGTTTTATTTTGCTTTAAGGTATATAGTGGATTTCCTGGTAGAATCTTACTATTGTAATATTTATGCATTTTGTGCAGTTACTAAGAGTAGTGTACGAGGTTTGGTTGGAATGATCTTACAGAGCAGGGATTTGCAAGGGAAGTTCAACAAGCCTAAGAATAAATCTATGGGAAAATAAAAGGTATTAAGTAATTGTAGTGTTGTGTGCATCCAAAATAGGAGAGTTTAGTAGTAAAGGTCAAAAAACAAAACAAAAGAAAGGGGTTAGTTGGCCACACCTAAATACAGGTGATGCAGACTGTGGTTTTGTAATTCTGGAAGCCAAATACTCGATGACTTCAACATTGTTTATGTCACCGTTACCTAACCAGAGACTGCATTTATTTTATTAAACCGTATTCATTTTTCATTGCTGTTAACAATTATCACAAAATTTGTGGCTTAAAATGACACGAACACTCTTTTACAATTTCATAGACCAGAAGCCAGAAATCAGTTCCACTGTCCTATGTCAAGCTGTCGGCAGGTTTGTCCCTTCTCCTGCTCTAGCAGGACAATGTGTTTCCATGCCTTTCCCACCTTCTAGAGGCCACATGTGCTCCTCGTCTGTGGCTCCTTCCTCCACCTTCAGAGTACCTCACTCCAGTCTCGGCTGCACCCTCCCATCAGCCTCTCTCCAGCTCTCATTTATCTGGAGTCCCTTTTATAAAGATTGTTGTGATTGCATCAGCCCACCAGGGTAACTCTAGATAACCCATCCACAGAACTCTCATCACACATTAAATGTCCCTTTTGCCATACAGCGAACTGTCCACAGAACAGGGATTAGGGCATGGACACATTTGCGCTGCCGAGGGCAGAATCCAGCCTACCCACCAGCAGTGAGTCTACAAATGGCAAATGAAAAGCTAGGAACTATTTTGTGAGTGTATGTTGGTTTTTGCTCCAGCATTAGTCTTCATGACTGTCAGTAAATTTCAACATCCTGATCTCAACACGCTAAAAATTGTAATGAAATATCTGCAAGGGACATTAAAGGTTATGAAGTAACTGCCTCGGTATATGAATACAAGAATAATTCTATAAGGACAAAGAATACATATTTTTTTCATCCTCACCCAATGGCATGCTTATCTGTTTTAGAGAGGGGAAGGGAGGGAGAGAGAGAGAGGAGAGAAACATTGATTTGAGAGAGAATCATCTATCCATTGCCTCATTATGTGCCCTGGCTGGGATGGAACCTGCAACCCAGGTATGTGCACTGACTGGGAATTGAACCCACTACCTTCTAGTTTGGGGGATAATGTTCCAGCCAACTGAGCCACACCAGCCAGGGCAATAAGAACAAATAATATATGTGGTGCAATTTCCCTTAAGTGCTCCAAGTTCATTGGTTATATGATTCCTTCTCAAACTGCCCAGAAATAGCTCATAGGTAATAAAACAAGAAAACATCAACAACAATGAAAAATAAAATGATGGAAGAGAATGAAGGTTTTAACCATGAGTCATACGATTGGTATTGTTTATTCTCATTAAGATAGTGACTCCAGAGGGCAGCATCCATAAACCCATTATTTAACTTACACATTAAAGTCATATTTCCATCTGGGAAGCATTTTGGGGACTTGGAAAGAGCGCTGAGGTCAGAAGATGTTCTTAACATCAGTGTCAGCTGAGAAATGTAAGGAAAGAAAGTTACAATTACTTTTAAGATTTAATGTTTGGTGGAGGGATGGGGAGAAAAGGCATACAACTGTAACTGAATAACAATAAAAATAAAAAAGAAACACTTTAGAAAATGACAACTGTAATAACAATCAATAAAATATAATAAAAATAAATTAATTTTAAAAAGATTTAATGTTTTCACTCATAAACCTATACTAAATTTAACTATGTTATCAATGCTTTCCAATTATACAGGTCTTAATAGAAAAGTGTAATGTCATAAAATAAATTTCTAAAGTCATGAAAAAGAAAAACATAGGAATAAATGTAAAATAACTTAATATTCTGGACCTGTATTTGCATAATTTATATCATCCTATTTCAGGATTTAAAAATACTTAAAAGGAAAGCAATATTGTTTAGGATTGGAAAATTCAATGTTGTAAAGATTTTTTCTCTCTAAATTAACCTATCTATAAGTTAGAAAAAATACTTCAATTAAGACTATTATAGAATCTTTGAAAGTTGAGGAAAAACTTGTCCACAATACATCTAGGCAATGAAGAGAGAGATTGGGGAGAGAATAAGTAATTGGAAAAAAGTACTGCAATGTGGCAGCGACATTTTCCAACCAGATATCTGCACGTGATGTGGGACATGCTATTCATTTACAGAAATAGAATGACAGATCAAAGTGAAAAGAAATTCAAGCCAGACTTAGGAATACATGGGGATTTAATGCATAATAAGGTGTCATTATAACCAGGGGAGGTATATGTTCCCCAAATCTTTAATGCAATTAAGAGAAAAGCCGTAGCCAACCTCACCTCTCACACTCAAAGGCACTCCATCCAAATATTTAAATTTCATGAAGCTACAAAGTTATAACAAGAATGAGTGTTTCTATAAATGTATAAGGATATTCATTTAATGCAAAGAAAAAGCCAAAACTAAAGACAAATAATGTTCTTATATAAACACATGTAGCTTCTTACCCACAAGAATATAAAATGATATATTTTAAATATAAAATATCCTAATTGGAATATCCTCTAGACATTTGTAACAAAATTCTTATATCTAAAATATGGTTAGACAATGTCAACATTTTTAGATTTAGTAATCTTGCGTATATATATTTCCATCTAAAGAGTGATGAGATTAATTAATTATTTCTGAGTTCATTTCAGTTGTCCATTGAAAAATAACTGTATTCAACCTTCGTTGCCAACCTCATCATGACAGTAATTAATATATTGGTAATGCATCATTGAACTAGCCTGTCAAAGAAAAAACAATTCATTACCATAAATTGTTGCATGCCTTAATGGGCAGGAAGTTCTGAAGAACGTTTCACGACTGATGGAAAGGCAAAAGCATAGAATTCCATTGTGTAAATGTACCATAGTTTTTTGATCCACTCATTTGCTGATGGGCACTTAGGTTGCTTCCAGTACTTGGCTATTGTAAATTGTGCTGCTATGAACATTGGGGTGCATAGGTTCTTTTGGATTGGCGTTTCAGGGTTCTTACATTTACACAGTGGAATTCTATGCAGCAGAGAGAAAGAAGGAGCTTATACCCTTTGTGACAGCATGGATGGAACTGGAGAGCATTATGCTAAGTGAAATAAGCCAGGCGATGAGGGACAAATACCATATGATCTCACCTTTAACTGGAACATAATCAAAAGAAAAAAGCAAACAAAATATAACCAGAGACATTGAAATTAAGAACAATGTAACAATAGCCAGAGTTGAGTGGGGAGGGGATAGTGGGGAGAGGAGTTTATAGGAGCTACTATAAAGGACACAAGGACAAAATCAAGGGGGAGGGTAGAGATGGGGGAAGGAGGTGGGATTGGCTGGGCTGGGGTGGATGGATGGGGAGAAAATGCAGACAACTGTAATTGAATGACAATAAAAATTTTAAAAAACTAAAAAAAAAAAGGCAAAAGCAGCAAAGCATAGGACTCAAAGGGTAGCAAGTGTTCTGCAGTTAACAACACTCGAGCACTCATACTACTTATTTAGTTAAATTCAAGGAACTGGGATAGCCTTGTTCACAAGCTCAGAAAAGAAATACCTATGAGCAAGTAGAATTTTAATAATTATAACAAACATATGTAAAATACCTATTTGGGAAGGTAAATACTTTGAAAACATTTGTTGGTAACCCTGCCTGATGAGAAGTTCTAGCATGTTTTCCCCACTACTTTGCATTAATAGGTGAACTTATGACAATGTTTGTTAGTCATCTATGCAAAGGGTACCTCATACTTATCAAATATTTGGTTATTAATTAACTTGCTGTTGTAACCACAGCCCCCAAATTAGGCAAAGACTAACATGCCAACCATAAACAGGGTTATTATCTACTAACATAAGATATTTCAATAGAACTCAGGGCACTCTAACATAATAGACCACATGTGTAAGGTACAATTAAAAAGCAAAAGGAAAATTTTTCACTTGTCCCAAAAAGAAAAAAAGGAAATCACAATCTTAATTTAAAAAAAACAGTCAACTGTCACCAACATCCTGATAAATCAGATGTTCCATTTTGTGACAAGGACTTTTGAAGCAGTGTCTGGGTTCCATAGTAGACTTTAGAAAACTGATTTACTATATAAAATATCATTGAAAATTCTCTGATTTCTTATACATATTTACCTAATTTATTCACTTCAAACATAAACCATACTGAAATTCTTCAAAACTAAACCGTACTGAAATTCTTATCTGACTCAAACACTGAATATTTTAAATTACCATTTTCTTTGTTATAAAACTTAAAAACAAAAAGTTAAATTTGTATGATTTCTGGGATATTTTAGTCTCTAAAACTTAGCAGTGTAAATGCACTGCATAAAAATTTGAATGCCATGTTTTATTATTTTTCACATATGAGAAAATTAGCTTAAGTATAACAAATTAAAAGAAAATTCTGTGAGGATCAATGTCTCTAATCTAATTTACCAATAGATTAAATCAATGCTTCTGTGACTCATACATTGTGGAAGTGCCTTGTTTTTGTTTGGAGAAGCTTTACACATGTCCTTGAATGTGTTTTCGGAGTATAAATACTGTTTTTACCGATTATTTTTGCATTTAATTCCATCTAATTATGCAAACATTTGGGCATGCTATCTCATTTTTCTTAAATGCTACACTAATCCTAGTTAATCCTATAAACATACCGCAGTTCTTTCTCCATGAGTTTATTAACATGCCAAGATGTATCTGTTAAGTACATGGACTTGCAATTTTAACACCTACTATTTCCAGACTTTCTTATTCTCATTGAACACATGCAGCACTAAGTTATCAGAAACACTCCAGTTATCTTGCTTTGTCTCCTTGTTTCTCTGTACATATATCCCTTCTTTGCTACATTGCTCTTCTTCTGCTCACATAGAACTTTCATGCGTAAGGTTATTACCATATATGGCCTACCTGTGGGAGTTTTTAGAGCATAGTGGTTAGAAGTGTGGGCTCTTAAGAGTTAGCTCAAGTCCATACGATTAAGTCCCAGCTTTATCACTCATTTACCTCACTGTCTTCATGACCTTTGATGAATTGATTAACCCCTTCAGTTTTCTCATACACAGAAGAGGGGCACTAAGCTGCCTGCCTTGGAGACCAAACAGGTGAAGCACTTGGACCGGTGTCTAACCAGTAGGGGGTGACCAATATATATTAGAAATTCTTCTTCTTCAGAATTCAGTGGTACTCACATGGCTGTGACATATCAATCTGGAATGATAACACACATTATGTCTTCAAGGTTGAGACATTTCAAATTCAAAATGTCCACATAAGAATTATTTTGCTCATCTTATAGATTTGAGATTGCTATCATTAAAACATGTATGTGCTTAAAGTTTTGGAATTATAATTCAAACGATCACCTCTGAAATAAAATTACTGGCAATGTTATATGCAGTGAAATATCCTTCACATAAAGGAGAAATGAAGCCATGTTAAATCATAGGAAATCAGAGAGATTCGACATCAGCAAATACACACTTGATAAAATACTTAGAAATAGGCCATATAGACAACTCCTCAAATCACTGAAAAAACAGACAACCCAACATTAAAATGCATAAAAGACCTGAAGCAGCACATTACACAGAGGAAGGCCAGCTGGCTAATGCTGAATTCTGATGAGCACATTGGTGCGGAACTGACCTGAAGACGGTGGAGTCGAGGATGGGAAGACAGCGATAAGCAGCACAGGGAGACAACTGGCAGTGAGCACTCCGCAGTCAAGTTATCTGGCTTTCGGGAAAATCTGTGACCAATTAAACTGTTTGCTTTGACCCCCGTAGTTGGCCTCAAAGGCAATCTGCCACAATCAGCAGGCTTCCTATTTTCTTTTACTTACAATTATTATGGACACTTTCTCCCACCCCGAGGGCCGTATAATGTCATCAGGTTGTCAGATGCAGTTTCGCGCCTAGTGGTTGTAATGTGTGAAGATTTCCAAACGCAGGAGAAGTGGGTGAAGCGTCATTGCACAGTGAAGATTTGGTGGTCGTGTCATTTCTGAATCTCTTGAAAGAAATTTGGCAAGGGAGGTAGCTCTAAAAACCTAGTTATGAAAGAAATGTTATTTTCAAAAATAATCAGAGAATGTATCAGTGATTAGGGAAATTTAGGAGCAATTATCAAAAACATTAACAAGAAAAAAATCACTGACTTTCGGATATCTTTAAAAAAAAATTGTAATTAAAGTGAAAATTTTAAAATTAAAAATCTTTAAAATATCGTAAGGTTCATTAATTAGGCAAAGCCTTAATGCATGTTTCTAGACTTATTTAACAAGCCTAATTTTATAAATATAGTAAATTTATGCATATGAATTATTATTACAACTATAAATTATTCAGTCATTAATATTATCCTCCAGGTATGTTGGCACAGGTCTGAAATAGCTGTAAATATTTAATGAAATACCAAAGGAGTATATGTTTGCCAATTTAAAAACTTTTAATGATGCTTTGCCTACTTAATTTTTTGTAACAAAAATCTAAAAATTATAAAGAATTATATTTATAGAATTTGATTTAATAGCTATTTGTTTAAATTTTCAAAAATATAATACTGGATAAAATAATAATCTTTAAAACTTATTAAAGACTATTAAAAGTCTTAACTATATGTTTCAAATAAGATTGCTTCAGTAGTAGATGAGAGATTTGATTAACAAGAAGACATTGGAAAGTGGTGATATCAGCTGTTGGAAAGTTTAGTGAGTCAGTCATTTAAAGCAGGTGCTGAAATAGACACAATCTTGTTTGCATCAATGTAGAATAAGCAACATCACAGAAACAGCAATCCATGTTGCGTAACACAGCCCCAGAATGAATTTGTTCATTCATAGAAAACATGCTATTAATCTCTAAAACACTGAACTGTGTGAAGGTCAGAGATCACACTAAATACTCCATAAAATGGTGAAGTTCAGTCTAAACAGCATTCAGAAATTAATAATGCAAATAGTAACTAGTGAGAAATCCATTTCACACTAACTCCATTCAAAATAACTACATGCTTAACAAGACAAACTTCCAGAAAAGGTGGGACAACTATTTAAATACTGAGCTGTCCTTTTTCCCTTCCTCCCTCCCTCCCTTCCTCCCTCTCTCCCTCCCTCCCTCCCTCCCTCCCTTCCTTCTTTCCTTCCAAAAGTATGCACTGGTTATCATAATAACAGTCATGGAAATAAGCATAACATGTGAAAAACAGAAATCTCTGCTTTCGCACAGTCAAGAAAATTTCGATTATAGATGAGGTAGAGTTAAACAATAATGGGTTAACTTGCCGGTTGTTTCCTGAATTGCAAATCTTTACTTAAATGTTCAATTCTTTTGGCTATATACCTTTTGAGAGCTATTTGATAAGGAACTTAATAGCCTCAAATAAAACCTCATATTGACATTATGTAGTTTGGTAAAAATTTTACTACTAGTCACATACCAAAGTATAACTACATTTTAATTCCATGGTTTACCCAGCATGAACCATATACTTCTTTGCATTGCTGATACGAATTTTGTTTTCCATGATTACTTTGTGATAGATGTATGACCTTTCCAAAGTGTATTTTTCAAAGGTTCATTTAAAAAAACTACTGCCTTCATCATGTTTCTGAGACCCCCAAATAGGAAATGAAAGGTTTACTATTGATTTTATGTTATTATATTTCATGTTGCATAGATTTTCTACTCTATAGATGACTTGTTTTCTGGCCAGTTACAATGTAATTTTCTTAAATGCAAATTTTTGTCAAGATATCCATGGGAATTATTATTTAGAAATGAGCCAGAGGACTTTAGGAAGCCTTTTTAGTTGGGGGCAGGGATTTTGTGGTGGGTGTAGGGGCTGAGATAGGTTTAATTACTTGATGTGATTAAATCCCATTCAGTGATGTTTAGCACTGTAGTGGTCCCCTCCCTGCTGCATTAAAGAACAACTACAGGGGTGGGCAGAAGTGGGTTTCCAGCAGTGAGTACACATAGCAGAATCAGTGCAGCTCCTTCGATAATCATAACCTGCATGTCTCTTTCCATCGGAACCACCATACGCCTACTCTTGCCCACCCCTCAGGCCCAGAGGAAGAGCAGCTTACTTCCCCACCATGCCGCAGTATCAAGAATTATGGCCTTGCCTTTCTGAAATCCTTAACTTTTCAGAAGTCCATTTAATAAATGGCTTTGTTGTTTACGTCTGTTTATTTTCTGCTATTTGCATGTTTCATGGTAAATGTTCATGTGAAGTTATTTGCAACATAACTTTTTTTATGAATTTGATCCTTTAGCTTTTTAAAGAATTATATTGACATACATGATTTAATAATTTCCCATTGCATTTACATTTTTCTGATAGGAAGATTGAGATCTCTGATAACTGATTATTTTTAACCTCTTTTCTTCAATTTCACTAAATCCTTTCCTTAATTCTACTAAATAGCTTTATTTTTATCTCCCTTTTATACACCTTAAAATCATCATTTATTTTGTTATTAAATCAGGCAATCATTTTTCTTTAAATATGTGAGTTTAACCACCCCCCACCCCATTTGTTAATATAATAGACATGTCTAATATTGATTCTTTATTTTATACTGTTATTATTTTAATTTTTGCTTCTTTCATCTTATTTTCCAATTAACACCATTAGGAAATTATGCTAATTAATTAGAGAATAAGGCTCCCCTCACTCTGCTCCTAGGCTTGCTTCTTCAGATTCTAGAACATGGCTGTGCCTGTGGATGTGGATGCTAGAGTGGGCACGGGACCGATGATAATCATTTACTTTTAGGACAAAATGCCCTAGATCATGTGTCTGTGCTATTAGGAACAATCAATAACAGAGCTATCACTGCTGTACAGTGTGATTAAGTGAAAAGTCAGCCTTCTCAATTCCACTTTCTCTGGTATTACAGTCAGTATTTCTCTTAATATATTAATTCCATGCTACCCAGTCAATATATTTTGAGTTAAATTTGTGTAAACATGTATTAAATAATTTCTAAAGGTTTGCCATAAAGTTGGTGACTTAAGAGCTTCCTTTAGAGCATTGGTGTGCTTCTGAAAAGCAATCTGAAAAAAAGCTTTCCCTAAAAACCCAAATGAATATATAACAGCAGAGAATAAAAATAGCATGTCTATCACCACATTCATAAACAATTTGGGAAAAGCACATATAATTTGATGCAGTTCTTTCTCTTTTTATAAAATTAACTCATTAACGCTTCCTGAGATAACTTCAGTTTTTTGTTCCTTTCATCTTATTCTGCCATGAGTATGATCATTTCACCGAGAATGACCTCTTGAACTTGGTTTGGGTGTGTGCAGGAAGCAGATTTTAAAATGCTTGTTGAAATTTCAGCCACTCCATCAGAAATACATTGGTTAGCATCTTAGAAGGACCCCAACAATTATTTGAGTAATTACCTAATTGGTTTTTTGCACTCATTAGTCTGTAATGCCAGTAACAGTTGTAGACGCTTTCCCCACCAATGACTGTGCCTGACGCAAAAGAGTATTCCCATGTTTTTGTGTAAATTAGCTTGTAGGCATTAGAATATCTAAAGGAATCAGCATCTGATTCCCATGGCTCAGTGATGAAGGCTGAGGACCAAGGATATTCTCCAAAGAAGCGCTCTGCTCTGTGCTACTTGGGTGGTCGGTTCTCTGTGGTCCATTATTCATCACCAGTGGGCTTTCCTCCCCGTGCTGTGCATCCGTCAGGGTCACAGCTGCTACCACATTAAACGTGGCCCCTGTGTGCTGACATACACTTACACTAACAAACATAATTGAGAGCTGACTGGCGGCTTACAGTGAACTTGACAATTTATTCAGGAATATCAGGTCAATGTGTTTAATCCATTAGGAAGACTCTTACCTCATTCTTTTGAAGTACATGTTCCCACTCTTTCCAGTATTCATTTATGTCTTCTCGACAAACTATGTCAGAGAGATTTCTTCTAGCAGTTTTATTTTTCTCTAACAGTAGACCTGTTTAATTTTTTTTTTGTAAAATTGAAGTACTCTATCACAGTAATTTTATCACTTCCTGTTCTTTTTTATAAAACAAAATAGTAAAGAAAATCACTGTTCAATTTGCCCTGCAAAATAATTTGCTTTTTTCTTAAGCAAGTCATTCAACTTAACCTCTTTCTTACCAACATTTTATAACAGCAGATTCTTTACCAGTCACACATATTTTATTATTATTGTAACTGAATCACATATATTATTGTCTGCTTAAAATAATTTTTTTCACAGAGAGAAATAAATAGTGCTGTGGTACTTCCGAATAAGACTAGGGTCCCAATCTCATACAGCTTACATTCATGTGTAAGGGTTATTGGCGGTAATACTCTGTGGGGAAAGTATAAAATAGGGTAAGAGCAAAGTGTGAGGGTCATTCATTTAACGATGTAGTACTTTCTGACTCTGTGAGGAAGGAAATGGGAATGAGAGCCAGGAGTTCTCGGAGGGAACAATTGAGGTTCCCTTTGAAGGAATAGAAATAGCTTAGAGCCCAAGGTAAAAACTCGGTGTGCGTTAGAGCAGACGATGCTCAGATCCACATCGCTGAGTGCGTCACTGAATCCTCAAAGATGAGTGTGTCCATAGGAGGAAGGGATCGACTGCAGGAAATTCTGGCCGAAAGGCTGCTTCGGCCACAGAGATTCGTCTTTGACATTGACAATGTTATTTCTTTGGGAATTTAAATCAATCTTAGTTTTCAATCTCTTTTGTTTTTGTTTTAATCATTGTTTCTTTGATTCTCTCAGTGATGTGTGTTTTCCTTCTGTTGATATGTATATTTTTTCTTTACTAAAAACCTAGTTAAGCCTATTACCTGAGAACACCTTCTTATCATGTGTGCATGGATTCTTTTTTAAATTTTAGTATAGTTGGTATACATATTGTATTAGTTTCAGCTAGACCCAGTAGTGATTTGACATTTATATACCTTACCATGTGACCATGGACTCCTACCTCAGGTATGTTAGATCAAAATGAATTCCAAAACATTAAAAAGTGATAGTGGATGTAGGGCTTCCTGATTTTTGGCTGACTGGATTTCACAATGGCCAATTAGGACTTGTGTGCATATGTTTAGCTGCATGTCAGAATCCTTAGAAGTTATCCAGAAAGAGAGAGAAGTTAGAATTGCTTGTTGAGGAAGCAATCTAAATGGCCCAGTGCCCTTGTCCTCATCTCCCATCATGCAATGGGATGAACCCAGTCCTCCTGCATCGCCCTGGGTTCAGGGTCTGCTGGGTCACAGGCGACTTTGAGAGTTGGGTCCTGGGCTGTGTCACACACATCCTCGAAGTCAGTATCTGTGGAGACGCATACCTCCGCTAGCTGTCCACAAAACGTTGTCCGAGCGTCACTGTATGATAGATTTTTTCATCGTTTTTATGCTTGTGACTGTGTTTTTTGTCACTCAGGACTAAATATTCTCTGATTTTCCCTGTATTATTTTATTTAGTTTTTAAAAAGGGACTCTAGGAAAAAGAGCAGAAGGATATATTACTATAACTACTTGCCATTATCTGGAGAGTTTTCTTCATTTTGCTCTAAAATTATGCTCTAAAAACACTGATATTGAAATATTAGTTATATATTTCAATATAATTAGCTGTGGCTCAACTCATATATATGCTAATAGTCTTTCTTCACTGTTGACGTTGGCCGATCATTCATCAACACATGAAATTATACAACAGGCAAATATGGATAAATGAAGTGAACACTTCAATTAGTGTCAGTTCCTTGGGCATGTCAGATGTGAATTCTTCTGCACTGCCAAAGAAACATCGTAGCACCTGCCTTCACCCAGGTGTTCCCTCCAACTGTGATCATTCTGTCTTAGTTACACAGTGGTTTATTCTCCATGTAGAATAGCTGTTATACAACAGAAGAAAGTTTCGCTTTGGGAAACCACTGTGACATTAACCCAGAGAGAACAAACCCATGAAGCCAATTACAACAGATTTCCTGGGTTTGGGCTTATTCTTCTCAATATGAGGTGGACTGAAAAGACAGCATATGAATATGAACACCTGAAGTTCATTTCTTACCCTGAAATTGTCCACATGAATTATCAATGATGTACCCTTTGGAGTTAGTATATTTTCTCTTTTCTTTTCTTTTTTTTACTGAAAATATCATGATATTTTACTTTAGATAGATGGAAACACTAATGAGAGAGAATTAAAATCAACTTCTGATACTCGTGTCAGAAATGAGTGATCCGTCTAGACTAAAGCATGTAAGTACTCAAATAACTTGCACTGTACCTTATAAAAAGTACTTTTCCTTTTCCTAGTTCTTCATCATCTTTGTAATCTTCTTACCTTCTTTAATTTCTTACTTACTTGGATGACAAGCATTAATTACAAACATATATACCATGAATATATTGCCAATGAAAATATAGATGTGGCCTGTTATCTGGGTGCACTGACCTCATATTATAGAGAGAGAAATAATGAAGAGAAATAGAAAATTTCCATCTCAGTGACATGAATGTAATGTTAGATGATTTTATGGCTTCTTCCAGATGATTGAGATAAAATTGTATTTTTTATTTTAGTGTTATTATATTCTCAAACTTCAGTAATTAGAATTTTTAAAATATTTTATTTATTTATTTTTAGAGAGGGGAAAGGAGGGAGAAAAAGAGGGAGAGAAACATCAATATGTGGTTGCCTCTTGTGCACCCCCTACTGGGGACCTGGCCTGAAACCAGACATGTGCCCTAGACTGGGAATTGAACCTGTGACCATTTAGTTTGCAGGCTGGCATTCAATCCACTGAGCCCCACCAGCCAAGGAAGCAATTAGAATTTTTAATGAATGTGCAATGACTAATTTTTCATTTAGTTTATAAAATACCGTATTTCAAACACTAATTTTTTTCTATTCTCTTTCATCTTCATTTAAAGGTTCCCAAATTAATAAAAAGAAACACAAATTGAAGCAGTTATTCTAAGAATGTGCCTTAATTGTCATAGTTCACACTTATGCCGACCAGACAAAGCATAAATATTACAATTACTCCTTACCTAAAGGACAAGGGCAAAAACTCAAAGGTTTGAAACTAATTTATTCTACCAGCAGTTCTTCTTGAATATAAAGCAAAAGAATGTTGCTGAACTTGCTGAACTATTGCCAATCACTTGTCTCAGCCTTAGTTTTAATACTTGTTTGTATTCATAGACTTTTCCAGTGAATGAAAAACTCTTTCTGTGCTCTATTAAGAAAAAAAAAAAAGGTTGCCATCCCTCCAGGCTGAAAATGAATTTTTGAATTGAATATCTTGCTTATCTGAATTAATCAAATTAAAATCATGTAAGCTCTCCTATTTAATTTACTTTACATTGTTGTGTGAACATGTATTTTGAAAATTTAAGTAATTATTTAGAAATCTCTAGTGTTATATTTTAATAATACATATATACTTCAAATTATCCTACTGCGATAGTTTTTAATATATTGAGTTAGTATTATAATGTTACTTCTCATCATGGGTATGGTAGAGGAAAGGACATGCATATAAGAAATGAATCCACAATTTCACCATTCAGAACTAGCCATTTCTCCCTTTCCATGTTTTTTCATTTCGGGTATCTGGTGTAAGTCCTTCAGCTTGGGTTGTATTTTCCCTTGTCCAAAAATGATATTTATTGAATAATCTCAAAATTATATTTACCCTGCTGTTTATTTTAAAAACCACAAAATTGTTCTCTTAACTAACAGTGGTGACTTGATGTATTTTCTATGTTTTCTTTAAATAGACCCTTATTATAATGGTTTAATCTTTGAGTTCTCTGCTTACAATGTCCTTCTGTCTAACGCATGGCAGAAGACAGATGCCACCTATCATGAATAAACTATTTTTTAATTTTTGATTTATTTAACTTCTTTTTTTTTTTACCAAATACTCCTCAAAAGAAGAAAGAGAAATAGAACAATTTTCTTTGCCTAAGGATATGTCCTTATGCATTGCATAATACTTTTGCAGCTTAATTATTTAGTAATGATTTTGCAGGTTACCATTTTGGTGAACTTTTTGGTTAACAGAGAAAGTTTCTGTTTAAAGTTAACGTTAAACTGTATATTTTATTCTAGGAAAAGCTATATGATTTTCATCCAAAAGAAAAGGTAGCGTTTCCATTTTGTTCAGTCTGCTAATAAAGGCACACAAACTGGAGTTTTAATCCATGTCAGTGAGTTATACACAGAGTGATTTAAAATGTAGCATTTTATTGCTATATACAAAACCCCACAAAAAACAAGAAAAACAGCATTTCCTTTAAAATAAGACTAAGTAGATACCCGTGGGATTTTAATTATGGAGCTGAATTTTCACACGTATTTGTTGGTTTGTTGTATGAAATTTCCGTTCTGCACTCACTGGCTGCATCAGATATCAGCGGCAACCACGGCGAAGGGCAGGTGCGGACACAGCCGCCTGAGATGTGGTTCCGCCTGTGTAAGAAGTTACTCCACACTGCAACGCTTCCCACACCCTTAAAAATTCATAATTTAAACTCTGTCTGCAGGTCTATTTCATCCTTACATGCAGTTTAGGCAAATATATTCTAGCAAGTTAAACATGCCATATGGGGAATCATTTTATTTTCACTGCGTGGTTGTCATAGTTTCATAAGCTAAGGTTAAATAAAAAAATATATGTTTAAGTCCTCACATCAGTGCACAAAATAGTTTTCCTATTATCAATTCTATTTGTACAAAGTAGATTGATCTTTGTCATTTCAACAATGTACAAATATTGAAAATGCCAGTGAAAACATTGTATTTCCCAGCCAGAACAGCTTTACCTCAGACGGGAGTAGTCCACAAACTCCCCCTGTCTATGTTGTCCTATTGTATAAGCCTTCCAGACAATTGGATTTTTTATTGTTTGATATCTTCTGATTCAAAAATTTTTCTTGTCAATATTGCAGCAAAGTCATTAGAAATAGTACGAATTTTTTCTTGTAATCCTGTGTACCATATGCCACTAAATTAACTTCTCATCACTGGTACTCACACTTTTTACTTAATATCGTCTTGCTAAACTTGTAAATAACATCACCTTGTGATAAACTTCCCCCAGATTTTGCACCAATCCTTCTCTATCCACTTCCTACCCTGAGGCAGACAGACACCATAAACCTCTCACAGTTCCAGTTCCTGAAAGTTCTGTTGTTGCCTCTCAGTCTTGCTTCTTCACCCCATATTTTCTTACCCAGCCAGACAAAAGCAATCACTTCCAAACCGCTTCACCAGTTTTGCATGCCTCACTCATTAAACATCTAGTTCCTTAAAGCAGTGTTTTGCTTCTTTTTTTTTTTAATATTATTTCCAGTGGCTTCATGGATGGTTGGAAAAAAATTTAAATTATTCTTAGCATTTCTATTAATTTCTCCTTTGGTATTCAAAATGTATGTAAATTGAGTCAAAGAACATCACTTAATAGAAGTGCTCTTCAGATTTAGATCATGTACACTTTCATTGGTGACAGACTACTTTAAGATAGAAGGATTTGACAATATTATGATATAGAGTCCAAGGCAAGGAACTCTAATCCGTACACCCAATTACTGAGCATATATTGCTTCTATATTTAATGTAACCATTCTCTCTTGAAGTCAATTTAAATTTCAATTAAGAAAAGAAGCAGTTTCCTTCAAAGACAGTAGTGAAACAAATTAAAGCATATTCGATATATTAACTAATATCTTTAAAGATGCAAAAATGTCTTAAAAAGTGTCCACGGCAACATTTTCAATGATTAAAGATGTTAAATTGCCAACATTAGCAACAACAAGTCTATGAACTTAATATTTTAAAAAACTCCAGTACTTTTATTATCTGTCATCTAGCAGAGTTTATACCAGAATTAACTTCTTAGTAATTATAGCAGGAAGTCAAAAACATGGGTGCTCCGTTGCCCTGTCTTACTCACACGCCATCACTCAGTCTTCCTGTGAACTTCAGAACATCATGGCTGTGCATTCGTCTCTGAGAGGCCAAGGGCAAAGACAGAGTAACTACGCACACTCTTACAGACTTCATAGTTAAAGTGTAATTTATTAAAGGTTATCATTGGTCAAATGCCAATAACTTGTCCTGAAGACCAGAGTCCAAAATGATGTAATATGAATTTTATCTATTTTAATATCATTGATCAAACACATGTAAAAGTTCCAAATAAATACACTGGCACATCAAACACTCGGTAAGTAATTAGCACTCTTGGATTTCAGTGCTACCTTGAGGATCCATTTAAAATTCTTGTGGTTGGGAAAATCTCATAATAGCCATGGATAAATCAAGGCAAATCTATTGGCAAACAAAAGTAAGCTCCAACATTACTATGACCCAGTCCTAAGACAGTAGTGCAAACCTGGAAAACCAGAATCATGTTGTCTGTGAAGTTAGCCTCTGGAGGTCATGCCTCAGACAGGTGCTGTCAAAGGGATGCATGTGAGCAGATTTCCCAATACAGCAGTGGGTCTATCAGCTAGACCACGTTGACCTTGTATAAGAAGGTCACACTCCCACAGGTGTGTCCGGCTGTGTGCTTGTGGAATGGTTAAGGAGACAGGGTTATCTGTACAGCTCAGACACAACACCTGAGAGCAGTTGTCACTGGAAGTTGAGCGAACAGGAAAGAGAAAGACCGGACTATTTAGAATGTGGCAGCACAAAAATTCCATGTAGATGCATGTTGGGAGTACTGCTACTGCCATTCCTGCTGTGTCCTTTGTCCTAGAAGAAATGTCACAATAAGAGAGGCAGATACTCCATGAGGTGCATTTGGGAGCGTGCACGAGGGATGTTTTCATTTCAGCTCCCTCCTCTTGGGACTCACGCTGGTGGCAGTGAGTCCACAGTCTACTTGGCTCCTTTGTTGAGGGCCAGCTCCATTTAGTGAGGGAACCTGGTATTCCAGGACACTGGACACTGACCATGGCTTTCTGAGGGTTCAGCTGTAGGGAAATTATCAGCCATGCTCAGCAATTCAGGTTTGTCAATCTTAAAACTGGCATTTCTGTTGCACACATGAGTTTGTTTGTTTTGTATGGCCTACGTGTGGTTCTGGATTGAGGTTGCAAACAAGAATGGTTTATATTGGACCTCGACAATACTCATTGGTTCCTTCAAATTTTACTCGAAAGGGAGAATATATTAAGAGAATAAATCCACCTCTTTAGAAGACAAGAATCAAGCATTCCGTAAGGTACTAGAAAATAGTAATGAGGTGAATGGAAGGCATTAGATTCCTTTAACTAAAAAATATTAGCACCAAGACTGTTGATTCCCATCTCTAAAAAGCCTGGCCACTTCATCAGATCTTGGTTTCACTTCTAATCATCTTTGAAAAATCACTATTTGTCTTTCCAGGTTTTTGATAATTCAGATATGTTGTAATTGTTTTTCCAGATAAGGTACTTCTGTGATATTCTCGTGCTCTCATGAAATTGCAGACTTGGTGGAGACTAAGCAAAGTAAGGCACATGGGGACGGTAGACCTGCGGGACAAATGTACCAACCTGTCAGCTGTCCAGCTGGCAGACGTGATGACAGCAACAGATCTGTTAAGGCAAACACTTCCTGACAAGCTATTTAATTAGGATTGCCATTCTCTTCCCAGAAGTGATCCTTAAAATAAGTTATCTACTATAAATTGATGGAAATTAACAGTTTGTCTCTCCCCGAATCTGAAATAAGAGACCAGAGACAAAGAGTCTTAGAAATACGGTAATTTTCAAAGTGGAAATCGGGGAGAAGCAGTTCACATTAGAAGACAATGGGACGTGTGGCTGTGATTGGAAGTGTTGGGGTTTTCATTCTTTTCCCCTTTTAAACAAAGATTTGTGTGGATGACAAAGTGACCGCTTCTGTCACAAACTGTCTTTAGGCAGGTATTCTATTCACATGCCTCTATTTCAGTGAAACAGAAAGGTGACTCGATTTTTTAAAATTATGTATAACATGGCACAAGGTTAGGCCGTATAAGATACCATAAACAGTTTTAAATGATACCGATATTTGGTGTAGAGTAACCTTGGAAAATGCTTTAATCTCTTTCAAGGCCATTTCCTGGTCTATAAGTTATAGACAGTATTTTTTTTCATAAGATATTTGTAAGAGTTCTAAAATGTAATACCACTTAAAATAATTTCAAAAAAAAGTATGGGATAGAAATAAAGAAAACATATACTTAGAGTGTATGCACCAGCTTTTGTTGTTGTTTTGTTTTTTTGGTTGGTTTTCCATTTTGTTTGTTTTTAGAGAGAGGAGATGGCAGGGAGAAAGTAAGAGAGAGAAACATGTCCGTAACCCTGGCAGGTGCCCTGACCGGGAATTGAACCTTTCGCTTTGCAGAAGGACACCAACCTGCTGAGCCCCACCTGCCAGGGCCCAGCTTTTGTTTTTTATGGAAAGAAATTTAACATGGCTTGTCCTTGGCTTGTGACAACATCACTTCAGGCTGATAAGGGTGTGATCTCTCTTTCGGACTGACGATAGAAACTAAAGCACACACAACATTTTCGCCACTTCAGTACCCCTGAGCAAAGAGAGGGGGCGGATTACTTCGTGTAAACACTGTGTGTTTCATTTTCTCTTCTGAAACAGAATTGTGCAAATATTTAACCACCGGGTTCCTGTTTCTCATTTTTAAGTGGGTAGCACTTGAGTGCATGTGTATCTATCTGTACATTGCACGTGACATGCAGGCAGTAAACGATTCCCACACCCCACCCTGTACCTAGGGACGACAGACTTTACTCTGAGGAAGTCAGTTCTGCTGTAGAAAATGCCCCCCCCCAAAAAAAAACACAGCATGTGTATGAGTTAGCCATGTGCCACCCTTGGCACAGTAAAGGGTTAATGTGGCCAAAGTCACTAAAAAGCTGAAGATATGAAACACGGATGTAGGAGTGCTAAAAAAGGGCACATTTCTTTGCAGTAGGGAACTGGAAGCATTAGAGTTAAGAAGCAGAAGCAGCTTATTGGCAAGAAAGGTTTTTTTTTTAATGCCTGGATTTTGAGAACTGAAGAGAGAAGAGCAGGAGATGGAAGCTTTCAAAATGTAGAATTGGATCAGTTATAAAAATTGACCAATTTTCACACTGGTAACTGTTCTGCAAATGTGTAGACTGAGGGGCATTTCTTTCCATGTCAATGGTAGGGCGATCTCTCTAATGAGCCAGGGAGATAAAATTTTAAAATACACGCAGTTGTCAATTTCATTGTGCATGTCTAAATCACACGAAATAGACACAGCACATGCTATACAGGGGCAGTACAGCGAGCCTGACCTTCACATAGCCGATTACATCATAGTGTTACATAAGCTTTGAAGAAATCGCTGGAAATCTTATGAATTTGTGCTTTTTGGTAGAAGTCTTATGTCCTAGAAAAAAGGACCAAATATATTTTTTTCTTTCCTATGTCTTCACTCCAAATGCAGTTTGTAGCGAGCGTATGTATCTCAAGGGACAGCAATGACACCTTAATATTTTAGGGGAACTAACAATCACAATGGTAAGATTATAAAAACCTTCGTCTCCCATATAGCTAATCACCAAGACACCGGGACTCCATTATCACAGTAGTGGGCAAGTGGACGAACTATGAGGCACAGATTTGCCTCGGAGGAGGTGTAAGGAGGGAGCAGAGAGGACGGACAGAACTGGAAGACCTCATCCCCGACACAGCAAACCTGACACAAGACACGACGTCTTTCCCCGATTAATCTAAATCCTCCTGTTAGAGGCCTTTGTACTGAAGCTCCCACGACCCCACAGAACATGCCCGGCTTGCAACAAAAATCACAAGGCTCACTGAAAGGAAAGGAACAAACACAGTCAGCCTGTAGAAAGGAGGCAAAGTCTGTCCTTCGTTTATAATTTTAGTCCACGGGCCAACACATGGGCCCAGTGTTCTCAACAGAATCATGGACGGGTTGAGCATGGGTGGAGACTGGGCGAAAGAAGGGAACTTCCAGCTGTTGGCTGAAGTAGCCCAGAGCCCAGCCTCAACAAAAGGTAGCGGGTGCAGGATGAGAACTGCGGGTGCCCTGCCCCTCCCAGAATACAGCACTCTGGCAGGGTCCTGGGCAGACAGGGGCCCTGGGAGTCTGCATCTCACCGAGATGGGGGAGGATGGTGGGCACAGGTCTTAGTTCCAAAACAGTGGGATTCAAGGAGTCATTCAGGAGTGGTGAAAAGTCTCTGAAACTAGGTTGTGATGAATTATATATCACAGTGGGTAAACTATAAGAGATGTAAATTAAACCTCAGTAATGCCATTACAAACTTAATTTTCCAATGTGCTGATTCTGTGTGGCTCTGGATTTTACAAAACATGCAATCCCAAACAGACAAATAACCACTGATGGTCTTCTAGGTCAGTTTTAAAGAAGTTGGTATTGTGCTTTTTTTAATATCCTCAGAAGTGATTTCACAGACTTACTCTAAAAAAAGCTCAAATCTCCATAAGAAAATATTAACATGACAGATAAATTCTACCCTGTGGTCTCCCCTACTCTTCTTTCATCCCCATGCGTCAAATTTTATAAACCAAAATTTTCAAAGAAAAGAGCAAACTTGAAATTCCAATTCTTGAAAGTTTACTTTCCCTTAACTTTATTCACTATTTTCAAAACTCCCCAAATGCCATTCAACCAAAATAAAAGTAAATGCATCTGTGAGCAAAAGAATATTTTAGAGAGTGATGTTTCAGGGTTGTCTGAAATTTATTAAACAGTCTTCATAACCTGGATTCATGAATATATAATAACATCTATCTGATATTTATCTCATCTGATTTTTGTGGCCTTGTCTTCATTTAGAATAGAAAATTAATATTTTTATTCTTATTTGATTAGGAAAAGTTGCTGATCTGGGGAATTCTGTTTCTGTACTAGTTTCTGAGTCTACTTGTCAATAGGTAGAATATGCTAATTGATTCTGAATACTTATTATAACCTTGCTAACCTAAATATGGGTTATTTTAATGTAAATCCCAGACATCGCTGCCTTGTCTGATGTGGAAAAGGGGTGGGCAAGGACAACAGTAGACATCGAATGATAAGGAGATTGATTATTGCAGTTGTTCAGGTTAGAGATGATGAGAGCTCTCCCGGAGTGCTGGGGAGTGCTGGTAGAGAGGCCCTGGAGGTCAGGGCTTAGCTGCTGAGGGGAGTCTCCGTGTCAGAGCACCCTGATGTGTGAGTCTGGACCACCAGAAACAGAGGGCCAAAGCCCATGAGTAGACAGTTTGGGAAGCCCAAGCAATCTCAAGAAAGAACACAGTTGGTGGCACCTCTTGTGTAATTCAAGGACTAATAACAAAGCAAAGGGCTAAGACGGGTTCCTACAATCAAGGTACAAACCAGTGTATCTGCAAGGATGTCTTGGTAGTACATGTGAGGTGCTAGCCCAGGGCTGCTTCGTTCCTTCTGACTTAGTCGGCCTTGAGTCGAGACAGCCTCGGAGAGCCCAGGGGATGGGTGGACACCCAGTGCCACGTAAAACCTCAGCTGGTAGCGCTGGGACAGGGGCACTCTGAGAGGTCGTGTCAGTCAGGTGCCTTAAAAACAGTCCTTCTAAAAAAGTGTATCAAGCATCAAGCTTTTATCTCTTTAATTCTTTAAAATGACACCTGGGATATAGCAAAGATAACTTTTTTTAAGATTGAATTACATTAACTTGATTTTAAAAGGTAAGTATCATTGAGGATAATCTTGCAAGAGTATCTTCTCTTTCATTGCAATTCCTTTCTAATGCCTTTTTTTCTTTCTCATTTTATTAAATATGAGCCTGCTGTAAAAAACGTTTTGATCTTCCCTTCTTGTGCTTTTGAACACCTCAGTTCTACTTCATGGGTCCCCTAAGGTCCAGCTTCAAATTTTCTCACATATTAAGCAAAGTGAAATTGGCATTAAAGCCAGGGAAACAGTCTTGTCTCATTTATATTTAGTATTTCTATTCTTAAAGTCAAGAAAAAATATGTGTGAATGAGAGCATCTTCTCTTAGTTTTTCTAACACACTCACTGAAGTTATTGCAATATCTGTAGTTTTACATACTGATACATGCATACATGTATCGAGCACGCCTTTGACTTTTTAATTTAAAACCTTATTTCAGTGTGTCTCAGTATTTTTAACTAGTCTGAAGAATAAGTCTTATCAGAACTGGTACTTTTAAATGCAGGCTTTAATGGTATAGATATTATAAACTTTGTACTTTTAGGGTAGAAGATAATGTAGAAGGATGGTTAAAGAATTTGTTTTTTTGGGGGGGGTATTACACCACGGTAACATAAAAACAATTATCTATGAAATAATATGGATTCATTTATGTATCAAACCGCTAAAATATACGTCCCATTTTAAATAAGGGCATTTGAATAAGAACCTAAAAAATGAGTTGGATATTGTATTGGTTTCAAGTAACTTCAAGAATTTTTCTTTACAAAATTCTACATTAAGCCAGGGTCTTGTTGCATTATTCTTATCAAAATAATTATTTTTTGAACTGAATCAAGATGAATTATGTTTTTATGAATTGATAATTTTGATAATTTTTGGCTTTATTCACTAAAATCAAAATTTCCCTACAATGTTTACTTATATTAAAAGTAATTTGAATTTAATATTTAACCTATTCTATAAGTAAGTGAAAAAAAAACCCCTAAGAATCAGATAATTTTGTTGATTATCTAGTGGCCAGCATAAAATTAGAAAACCTTAGTTGTGCCTACCATATAGGAATGATGCATTTCATTATTACATTACACATAATTTTAGAGTGTACAGGCCTTAGGTTTTCTTAATTCAAGAGCATTCTTTTTTATGGGTCAACTAGGGTATTGAAATTTCACCTAGGTTGAGAAAATCGCCCCAAATTAGAGAGTTTGTTAATTATGTAATGATATGACATGAGTTAATGAGTTTTTCATCTAAATAAAGCCCTTAAAATCATTAGATATTGTGGGAAATGCGTGAGGTGACCTATGTCTGTTTACAGCCAGCATAAAAGCCCTTTTCCTAGGAGAACACGATTGTGCAAAAATGCAGAACACACACACCCGTACAGCGTTTAAATGCATACACAAGGCAGATAGGCAGGATTCGCTGGTTTTTTAGGTTCTGTCGCTTTGAATTCAAATCGGCAAAAGAAATCTAAGTTAAATCCAGAGTGGCAGAGAAAGGAAGACAGGAAAAGAGCCAGAGAGAGGGTGTAAATCTGAAAATCTGAGGCTTCTCTGAAGTCCAGGGGATGCTGTGTTGAGATGGTTAGAAAGAATTTCAAGGACATGGAATACTGAGTTCTAAATTTAAGTGTATGCTTAAGTAATTAATCCTGACCACCCCCCCCCCACGCACACAATTATTTTAGTAAAAACCACATAGATTCAGGAATGGGACATACAAGTGTGATGGAGTGGGTGTCTTTGATTTTATAATCCCGGAACATAAAGCAGCCCAAGGCAGTCCGAGGGTTTATGGTCTAGAATATAGCTGCCTGCCTGAAATCCTTTCTCCCCTGCGAACAGAAACCCATGGGGACTTCCTCAGATTTCACCACAGATGCACCAGCTCTGGGACCTGAGTCTTAAAAGAAAAAAAAAAAAAAAGACACTTGGAAAAATCAAGTTGTCAGATCAAAGAGAAAATGATCTGGCAAAGCTCGGGGATGGTGTTCAGGGGCTAGACAACCTCAAGTGGACAGTTGCTAAAATTGCTGCCTTTCTAACATGAATTGCTATTCATGACCCACAAAGTTGGAAAAGTGGCCCATGGACAGAAAGTACATCGTAAGGGAAGATTTGGCCATCTCTCAATAAGTTTTATATTTCTGTCTCCCACTGAGGGTTAGAAAAATGCATCAGTGAGTATATATTTTCTGTATAAGTTGAAACTTAGACTGCCTATTTAAAAACCACAACACTTACAGTACTTTAAAATGTGTGTCTGTGTGTGTGTGTGAAATAGAAATCCCTGAGTCATTCTGATTTACTTAGTGATGACGAAATACATTTTATTAGGAAAGTTAGAGGTGTAAATGCCTTGTATGCCCCTAACTCAGGAAACCGATGGCACTGATTATGCCCAATAATATGGAAAAGAGGAAAGAACAAATGAAATATTAAACCATAAGCTAGTTGAACGACCACGCAACCTTGAAATCTCGTATTTTCAAGTGTTTTTCCTTACTGCCTTCTTATGTCCGAGGAAGTCGATGGTTGTCTCTCTCCGAACCAGTCCTCAGCAGGCTCCTGAGGTGGAACGATGTGTACCCATAACTGATTTCAATCTTTTACATTTCAACCTATCTAAATACTGTAAAAGACACAAGAGGTATAATTATTTCGATCATTCCTGTTAATCATTACAGGCTCTCTTTTGTCTCCATCCCCTACATGCCTATCATGTACCCTTGACCAGAGATTGACTGTTCTTGATCTTCAGTGTGAAATATCTCAGGGGGCTCACTTAATTAACAGTTAAATTAAACAACATTTATCTTTGGATGTACACTTAGCAAGTGAAATGACATCAGCCGTCCTCAATCAACAAGAATTAATAAGATACAACCATTAAGTATCTTAATTAGAAAACCTCCAAAGCAGCTATCATATCAAAGTTGACGCTGACCCAACAACCATGGAAAAGCAAACAGCTTAATAAAGTAGATAACATCAGAAGAAAAACAAACACATTTTTTCTAGATGCCTGGAAACACTGATGGTTGCTTTCTCTTTTTCATACCTGTATTTTTTCCTTATATTTTTCTTCTTACTAATTTACCGAAGTAAAGATTTTATATGTTAACTCCAGTTATCATGTTGCAAGTTATTACTCAAAATTTCCCATTAGTTTTTTACCTATTATTTTTCCTTTTAGGATCCCGTACTGAATGTCACCTGACATTAAGTTGTCACATTCCTTAGGCTTCCTCTTACTGTGACCATGAACCAAACTTGCCCTGGTTTTGAGGACCACTTTTGAGGAGCACCGGTCAGGTGTTTACGGACTGCCCCTCAGGTGGGATTTGTCTCTTTTCTCTTGATTAGACCTTGATTAGATCTTGGATATTGGTACTGGGGGAATAAGATCGCAGAGGTAGATTTTTATTCTCGTAACATCCAGTCAAGGGTACAAATTATCGACCTGATCCATCCCTGTTGATGTTCGCCTTGATCACCAGGCTGAGGTGGTGCTTGCCAGGCATTTCCACTTTAAAGTTACTGCTTCCCCATCTAGACCATGAACTTTGGCAGGAAACCGCTCTGTGCAACCCGTACCCGGGGAGACAGGAGTTACGCTCCACCTCTTCGGCGGCAGAGTGTCTACGCGCATGATTTGAAATTCTACCCCATGGCAGATTTGTCTATGCTCCATCATGCATTTATTTTAAAAATAGTATGTTATATTAGTAGGAACTTATGGATTTTAATTATCAAACTGGGTTATGAACCAATACTTCTTTGTTTATTTTGTTTAAATCATTGCAGCTTCGGTGCTTGGGTCCTCTTTCATTCGGACCTTACTTCCCCTTGGCAAACATCATTGCAAGGTTTCCTTTGTTCCTGTTTTTGCTCGTGTATCACTTTCTGATGCTACAGGTTGCTTCATGCTGCTCCTTGGTATTTTCTATTCCGGGTCCAGAATCAACCATTTCTCTAAAGATACTTGGCTCATTTTCTGGAAGATGTTTTAGAAACTAAGATCTGTGCTCTAAGTGTGCTCATTTGGATATCTGTGCTTCTAGAACCTCTCAGCCAACAGAGCAAGGGAGTGGATGTGGGTATAGCAACCCCTTTATGTGCACAGGTTTACAAATACTTGATGCAAACATCTGTATCTACTTTAAGACAAGCATGAGTGCATACTGAAGTCTCCAACTCTAATTAAGTGTCATGTGAATCATTTTAAGTCTTTCCTTCTTTCCTCTCCGTAATTTCCCACCCTAAAAGAAAAGATACTGGTTCCCAGCACCTGCGATCCATGAATTTAATTATTCAGTTTCAGTGTACAAATACAGCCACATCAGCATTTTCAATCCATACCCCTCTGGGAAACAACTGTATCAGTGAGAGTACAGTGATAATGTGAAGATTTCACCTTGAGTCTTATCGATTCCTCTCATTTCCAAAGTTGTTAATTCAGCAAATTTCCCCTTGCTCCATTCAGTGAGGGTGTTTCAAACATTTATTGCAGGTCTTCTATGATAGTTTGCGTTCCATCCTGAGGACCCAGGGCTTCTTACATGATTTTTCAAAATTCGCCTAATTCAAGTTCACTCCCTGTGTGTGTGTCAAGGTCTACTGATGGTATTCACACATCCACCATCATAGTATCATAAGGAATAGACTCACCCCCCTAAAAAATGCCTTGCTTCAACTCTGCAACCGTCCTCCACCCTGAACCCCATTCCCATTGTCGTCTATTTGCCATCTCTGTAATTATGACATTTTAGGACTTTTCTAAAAGCAGACACATAATATTTTGCTATTTTAGATGACTTCTTTCACTCAGCAATATGCAGTTAAGGTTTATTCATGTATTTTGTGGCTTGATGGCTAATTTTCCTTCTTGCTGAATCATATCCCATTGTATGAACATAGAATAGTTTTATATGTATTATACTTTATATTCATTCATCCATTGAAAGACATCTTGGTTAGTTCCAGTTTGGGGCAAGCAATTATGGAAAAAGCTGCCATAAATATTTGCAAGATGGTGTTTGTGTGGACACCCTCATCTTTTTTTAAATGAATGATTGCATGTATGTTTGTGTGTAATTGAATTATTTTTAAGAGTTTAGTTGAGCTCCATCAAACCACCTTTTTCTGTTCTTGCAACTCTCGGCTTCATATGTCAACCTTTCTTCAAATGACTGGTTGCAGCGATGGAAAGGGGAACTGAAGGCCTGAGTCAGAAAAGGCGTGTTTTTGACTGGCAGGTTAAGCTTCAGGGAGGGTGGGCAAAAAGAGTCTTGCTCTTATTGTGCTGGACACCTATGTGCAAAAAGCAACTCCAGTTGCTTGGTTTTTCCAGGAGAGATCAAACAGCCTGGAACATAAATCTTTGACTTTTTATATATATATTTTGCATGTACCACAGTGCCTGAATTATAGAGCCAGTCAGATTTTGACAAAGGTACCAAGAATACAGAATGGGGAGAGACAGTCTCTTAAATAAATGGTGTCGGGAAAACTAGATGTCCGCATACAAAAGAGTGAAAGCAAACCTGTATCTTACACCTTTATCTTAGGTACAAAAATCAATTCAAAATATATTAACCACTTAAATGTAGGACCTGAAACCATCAACTTTTAGAAGGCATAAGGAAAAGGCTCATCAGCATTGATCTTGGCAAGGATGTTTTGGACATGGCACCAACAACATAGGCAAAAGAAAGCAAAAATAGACAAATGGGACCACATCAAACTCAAGAGCTTCTGCTCAGCAAAGGAGACTATTGAAAGAATGCAAGTGCAATGTACAGAATGGAAGGAAATATTTGTAAATCTTATATTTGATACAGAGTTAATATTCAAGATATATAAGGAATCCTTTGTATATGATTATATTGTTTTTGGAAGTAGTTAACGGCAAGTAAGCCACGATAGCAAGACTTTTAAATGCACTTAAATCTACAGAAGCTTAAATACATGTCTAGAGAGTGAGGAGCACAAAAATAGGAAAAAAATTTTTTAGTACTAATATGGATGGTGATTGATATACTTAATTAATTTGATATGAAGTTATTTCAGTAGGAAATGCATTATTTATGTTTGCTTTATTTTGCACAATGAGCAACAGAAACTCAATTTGGTGGGATGGCACAGACTCTGTAGCATTTCGGAGACCGGTTTTGTTATGCCAGCAGGGTTCTTCAGACTGCCTAGAAATGTTTCCTTAAGTACACCATTCATCGTTGGTATGAAGAAACACTTGTGTTCCATTTTCTTCTAATCCATAACCAGCTTCTATCACACAATCGATTTTCGCGGGAGAAGTTCACTGCTGAGTAAGCGAACTTTGACGCAATGGTACAGTTTAAACACTGTTCTGCAGCTCCATCCAATCTGTAATACACATATTCCCCACTGCCTGGGAAGTTCTAGGGTTTACATTTATCTTTTTAAGCAGAAAAATGGTTGTGATATTTAAAACATTCTGGATGGTAAACTAAGTAATTACTGTGTACGTTACATGATGAATTGAAGGGAAACCAAGTTTTCTGCCGCCCTGACCAAGCACATGGGGCGATGGGAGATACAAATGGCTTGCAAATCACTCCAAGAGCTTGTTTCTTAGGAAATTTCTCCCTGATATGAGAGAAGCATATACCAGCCAACTCAGTCTAACATCCTTTGCATTTGTCATGATTAATCCCAATAAACGATTTGACATAATTATGTTCTTAAGTAATTAATCTTTTAGTTCTCCTTATTATGCAGAAAAATATAGCATATGAGTATAACATATGAGAAAATAGTATTGAAGGTTTGAGCAAATTAAAAATATGGATATCAAAGAAAATTGCTCAATAATGTGTCTAACAGTACTTATATTTGAATTGTTAATGGAGCATATTGGAATATTTTCTCTCTACAGTGAAATGAGAAAAAAGCCATAAGTAAGCACAGTGGATACGAAGAAAACTGAACTTGGCAAAGTTAAGATTTTATAAAGCATTTGTCATGAAAATGGGTGAATGCAAATATATTGTAAATAATCTATTTATTTTAATAGAACCTAAACCTTATTTAAATACTTAATTTTATATGAACTATATTAAGTATATATGCATTTATGTCAGAGGGCAAAAATTATAAATAAAAGAAGGGAGGTGATAGAGTTCATTAAGCTGACTTTGTTTCCCTAAATACTAATACACTTGCTTGAACTTTGCACTTCCCATCTGCCTGTTTTTGTTATCTTGTTACAAGCACATTTCTCTTTATTTTTTAATCTACAGTTATAACACCTAACCTGTATATAAGAAATACTTCCAGTAGCTGAGTTTTTAAAATTTATTTCATTTCCATCATTTTAAGCCATTCATGTTGTATAAAAGTATTCCCCTCAATTAATAATCATCTTAAATCTTCTGCTAATCTTACATTTGAAAATTCTGTATCTAAAATTCACAAAACTTTAGGTATCCCTTTGCAGACATTCTTTCTTATCAAGCTATGGCACACAATTTTCAAAATTGCTTCACAGTGCAGAAAAACAGGAAGTTTGTTCTACTAAAATATATTGAACACAACTCCATTCTAGATCAATTATGTTTCTTGGTTCAATTCAATAATTACTGTCTCTGAAAAACTGGATATTATCAGAAATACTATATTAAGGAACTAGAGCTAGATGAGGGATTGGAATTTCAATTTTAGGGTGAGAGAGCCAGTTCCTATGGGTGAACGACAGGAAGTAGCTAAGGTTGTAATGATGCAACATGGAAATATCACTTCTAGTGCAATCAGTGACCTAACATTCCTTACTGATGGCCTCGTGCTACTTGCACAGGCTGGAAAGTCCTGGGAGAGTCTGGCTGGTCCGGCAAGAATAGGTCACTACAACTCACCTGTACTGAGGACATTGGGGACAAATAAATGGCGGCTGTAAGCCAGAGTCCTCTCACCAACACTGTGCACAGCTGGGCAGTGCAAAACCTACGTTTGTTGCAATTAGAAATTCAAGCAGTTGAATAACATGCAGTCACATTTACAAGTTGGTAGAGTTTTGGGAAAACCAAAATAAATATCTTTAGGAGGTGCCAGTATATATTATTCAAGGCAGTGCAAGTGTAAACATGTCAAATCTGAGTTCAGACATTAGTCAAATGGAATATTTTTCTTCCGTAAAAGGGAAGGAAGAATTAAACGAAAACCTGGAAAGGACATCAACTTATACATTCTTAATATGTTAATTATGGAGTTGTTTCTGCCACTGTAGTCAGATAAGCTGTAGCAAAGCGTTGCTTGAATTGGAGCTTCGACTTCAAATTCCAAGAGGGTGAACTGCATGGCTGGAATTCCTAGGTCCCTACTGACCGGTGCTGTCAGGCAGACGAGTAGCAAAATGCAAAGATTTCCCTGCCCCATCCAGCACTGCTACGCTTGAAGAGGTCTGGTCTTGCGCAGATAAGATTGGGATGTGATAGACTAAGTGAGGTGCAGGATTGCAGTGTTATCTCAAAAACTCCTACTAAAATGCAGTGCTAGATTAGAGTAGGAACTAAAACCCAATTTAGAGCCGAAAACCTGGCATTGGAAATCTATTTTGTTCATGTTTATCAGATAATTATAAAATGTTTCCTCACTTAATGTAAGGCTATGCTCACTTTTTCTCAACACTCTTAATATCATGGCAACAATGCGTATATATATATAATGTGTGTGTATATATATATACATACAATGTGTATATATATATATATATACACACACACACACATTGTTGCCACGATATACAAAATATACATTGTATATATATAAACAATGTATATACACACATATATATACAAACATATATATATATTTGGGTGAAGCATCTTGGGATGGACTTACTGTTCATTGTGTGGAGAGCAATATACTGGGTCCTGGGAGAAGGCATGCCCGCAAGGAAAGATGCCAAAAAGAATAGATATAGGGACAGTTTCTCTGTAATTAAAGATGACATACTGTTTACTCACATCCACTTTTCTTTCAATGTTACTTAAGAGTTTACTTAATAGAATATTTATGAGTGATACCACTAAAACAAAATTTTTGGATAATATTATCAAAATAATGTAGTGATATGAATAAATCAACTCCTAGGCAATTTATGAAAAGCATGCCTATATTATTCTAGTCAGAATATTAAAATTAGTTACCAAGGAAGAGTTACTTGACTTAAAAAAGTAAACTCATTATTTGCAGAAACTCAGAAATAGAGTAAATTATATCCAATTACTCAGAAATCAAACTGTTTTACAAAATTAAGTTTATGCGTGTTTTTAGAAACTCCACCTTGCCTTGCATAATAAATAATCTTGAATAATAAATGAGAGTTCATAAACTCACATTTCTAAAATTATAATTATATATTCCAATTTATAGATTTTGTTACCCAGTATTTTAAATATTAAAATATGTTTATGTAGTCCTTGGTCGTCTTCCCCTAAAAATAAGCGCTATTATCACTTTAAAAAAAAAAAAAGCAGGTTTTTCACTATCCGGATGATGGTTTACTACGTTCTACTCATATACAGAATGCCATCAACAACAATACAGGCAAGATAACAAGCAGCACTGAGAGCTCCTTAGTACAGAGAGAATGTAATTTTTCTGCTGAAAATTTATGACAGAATGGAACAGAAATGGGATGAAAATGGAGAACTGTTCAGAGGTGGCTTCCTACTATTCATCACATTTCACCTCTGAACATTTTTCTGATCACTTACTTATTTACTAGAGTTTGTGTTTTTCTGGGGAAACATTGTTTATATGTTAACATGCAAAATGTTCAGAATAAGCATGTAGGGGAAATAATTTTTCTAAATTAGTGTGTCCTTAAAGATGTGAATGCTATGTCTTTTGAACTTGGTAGAGATGAAACATTGAATAAGATGAAATAAATGTCAGTCTCATGCAGGAAATTCTTCAGGAAAGTCTGTTGAATGTGTCGCGATAAGTCAGGAGTGTTTGTACAATGTTTGAGTTTTTTAACGGCCATGGTAAGAGAAGAGCTTCATTCACAGAGTGAAGTGTTCAGTGAAGTTATGTGTGAACCAGTTTCCAAGATGATGAAGATATGCTATGGGAGTTCCTCAGATATTCTTCCGCCCCCAACATCTCTCAGACTTTTACCTTCATTCATAAAATTTTATGAACTAGTGTTGGTGTCCTGGGAGGACATGGAGCAATCCATTGTAGGATTATGCATCCAGCCTGTGGGGACACCTCCCCTTCCAGGAACTGAGATCTGCTGATGCCACATGCCTGAGCTTGGAAGTGGATTATTCAGTCACAAAGAAGCTGTAGATAAAGCCAGCCCTACCTGAAAATTTACGTGCAACCTACTGAGAGATCCGGAGCCAGAACCACCCAGCTGAATCATTCATGGATTTCTGACCCACCGAAAACTGAAATGAAAATGTTCTTTTTTTTTTTTTAAGCTGCTAAATTCTTGCAGTGATTTGCCTCCAAAAACCTTAGTGTCAGAAATGAGTCACACATGTGATCTTGGCATGTGACCCCCAGGGAAAAAGAATAGGCAAGTAAATGGTTAAAAGAAGAAAAGTAGGGGCATCAAGTGGCTTGCTAGGAGCAAGTGGGTCTCCAGCAAGGGATTCACAGAGGAGCCATGTGGAGTGTGTTTCAACTTTTCTGCTTGAGAAACAGAAAATGCTGCTCCATTAGCTCCCACCCATCATTTTAGAAGGTCTGCCCCGCATGAGGTTAACTGCCTCCCATTTCCAGGTTTGCACGTACATCAGACCATGAGAATATGAGATGTTCTATGCCATCCCATGCAGTAGTCGAAGAAAGAAACAGAAATATGCTAATCACAGACAAGGGAAGATGCCATCAGTGTATCTTTTCCATAGCAACAAGGAAACAGTCATCTTTAAAAGATGTGTTGGAGCTCAAGGGCCGTCTAGTACTATCTCAGCTACGAAAAAAGACCTAGACTTTTAAGAAACAGAAAAAAAAAAATTTCTAAAATAACCACAGATGGTGAACAATACTTCGAAGTGTCCAAGAAAACTTATATTGTTTCTTAGTACATGACCATAATGTTTTTCAAGAGACATATTGAAGATTTTAACATTTTATAACATTAAAAAAGACAGAATACCATTGTCTTAAGGGATGCATGTTTTCAGCTTTATGGATAGCAGAAAAGCTGCTCTCAATCTGAAAATCACAGAAACATTGATGGCAAGAGTTTTATTTATTTTTTTAAAACTATTTATTTATTTATTTTTACAGAGGGGAAGAGGGGGAGAAAGAGAGAGAGGGAAACATCAATGTGTGGTTGCCTCTCTCGTGCCCCCTACTGGGGACCTGGCCGACAATCCAGGCAAGTACCCTGACTGGGAACGGAACTGGCGACCCTTTGGTTTGCAGGCCGGCGCGCAGTTCACTGAGCGACACCAGCCAGGGAGATGGCAAGAGTTTTAATGTGTTCCAGCTAATTACTTACACTTAGGGATTTATTCTGCCATTGGATTCCTGAATGTTCTCAGGTAAAGGGAAAAAGAGACATATTAATGCACACAAATGCAAACAAATGTTTAGAAAAGCCAGTTTGGAGTAATTTTTTAAAAGAATTATGGATAGGATATGGTGCATACCATATCAGAATGAGGAAAATATACCTGAAAAAAACTAGACAAACATAAAAATAATTGAAAAATATGTATTTAAATTTTAATCTTCTTACTATATTCCAAACATCACACTGATGTCTTATATTGAACAGGAAACACATATTCTTTTATCTGAAACATTTCACAGTATGTAATAGAGAGGTTTTTGCTTTACAAACATCCAATATTTTATTGTGATCTGCTGTATTTTCAAAAGATAAAGTACTAGGAAAAAGTCTTTATGGAAACAAGTTTTAAATGTATGGACACCATAAACGAATTCCATGCTGTAAAATACACAGAACCAAAAAGGGGTGAAATTGCTGTTTACAGGAATAAAATAGCAGCATTTCATGGATTGGGGAAGTTTTATGATCCAGCCTAATGATTTTCTTTGTTTGGCTGGCGCGCAAGGGCTTCGGCAGCCACGGTTTCCATGTCTAATTGACTAGTCTGCTCATACGCGTGGCTCGCCTCCAGTTATTTTATGAACCTCGAGCCTATTAGATTTACGTGTTGAAATGCTGTTTCCTCAGATTTAAGGTGGTCGACGTCAGCTCAGCGAGGACCATTTCCTTCAGGTTGTGCTTGTAGTTAATGACTGTGTCTGTACATCACCAAAGAAAGTGGTGACTGGGCAACCCATATTTTTGTCTATTTTGTTTACGGCTCAAGAAGGAATCTTGAATGTCTAACTCCACTACAACCAAAGTTACTTAAAGAAAAGGAAACCGAGAGGCAGAGGGATTTCAAAAGTTTCTTAAAGGTCTCCTTGCTTTCTGTGAAATGCAGTTTGTGGAACTCCAAGGTACACTGGGTAAATTCACAGCTAAAATTAACATATGGAAGTTCGCACATCACCTACGGTGATGAGAGTAAACAGAAAAAATGTGTGAAAACATAATTTTATCTTTAAAATCTCCAAATTAATTAAGATGGAAACAAAATGTAGGACCAATTATTTCAAAAAATCTTAAATTTTTATATGTAATAACAGAACACCAGAAGTGTTGAGTGTTCCAGAAGCACACAGCTGATAGAAATTCTAGAATTATAATCTTAATATATTCACATAAGTTTGTTGTTCTTTGTATTATGGCAAAACAGGACTTTTTAAATGAGTGTATTTAATGATTATATTAATTAATAAAATGCCCTGAATTTCTACATTTTTCTAATAGCATCTGTGATGTTTGCATATCTAAGTATAAGGAAAATATAAATAACCTATTATTCTATTACATATCTAAACTAATTTTCCCAGAAAGGAAAAAGAAGATTATCTATACTTTGATTCAATAAGAAATGTTTTATTTTATAAAGCTGTTTTTCAAACAGAAACATTGAAAAGGTTACTAACAAATTCTATCAAATTAAACATTAACTTTAAAAGTATTTTAAATTGTCTACAGACCAGAGCATGGTGATTACCAGTGGGAAGGGGGATGGGGGCAGGTAGAAGAGGAAAATGGGGAATAAATGGTGATAGAAGGAGACCAGACTTTGAATGGTCAACACAATAGACAGTTGATGTGTTATAGAATTGTACACCTGAAACCTATGTAATTTTATCAACCAATGTCACCCCAATACATTCAATTAAAAATAAATGAAAGATTTTTAATTGCCTAAATTATTAACTTAAAAAGGGTTCTTCTTCTGTCTAAATCAGCAGGGCCTGAAGCATGTAACACATTTTAAAATAAGTTTGTTATAATTTTAACATGGTAAAAAATGCACTAGCAATTTTCGCAAGATAAAAAAGAGGAAGTTGATGTTATCTTCCATTAAACATTGCTCAACATGCCCTGTGTTTTAACTAGAAAGCACTGTGCTGGTGGTCGTCTCAGATCTCAAGCTGAGATCCAAGCACACAGAAAAATGTATACATAAGCCTCTGCCAGAGAGGAGAATGGATGTTACCCAATAATGAAATGGAACTAGAATGCTATAACAAGCAGCAAGGAGGAGGGGCATGGAGGCAACACAGGAAGTGTGAGCCTTGACTCCTTTTTACTCTATGGATGGTCCGAATCATTTCAGGCTTATAATTCAGTAGGCTTTTGCAGGGATCAGAAAACAAAGAGGTGGTATTCTTTCTAAGTGTCAGCACTGGATGCATTGTTAATACTTATTTTTGATGATACTTTTACTCTCATTTATTGTTTTTTGTCTCTTTATTAACTTTCCCCTCCCACTCCCTCTCCTCCTCCATCCCTCCCTTCCTCCATTAATAAAAACTTTCTTCCTTACTAAAAACCCATTCTTATTTCAAATTCAAATAAAATACTCTAAGGCCATTCATTAATTTGTTCATACATGAAGCATTCCTGTTACTGGAAGAGAAAGCGAGACAGTCTCATACTGAGCCTGCAAAACTGCAAGTCAGGCCTGGAGAGCTTAGAAAGATTTTAAAATGCACAGTAGCAACGTAGATCAACTTAAACCAAGACTACACTGGTCATTAAATACAGAATTGTCAGACAGGCCAAGTAGCAAGTGGGAAAAAACACACAATGATGTCAATTGTTAAAGACAGTAGGCAGGGCACCCACCCAACACCTACCACAAACCAGAGGTTTTACTCTAGTCAGATGAGGCAAGATCCTGGTTTTAAGATGTTCACCATAGAGTCTTAGAGAAAAGAAACAAATTATCATTTTAAAACAATGTAGTAAATATGAAGAGAGAAATAGCATGGTTCTCCATTTATGAAAACAGTTGCATGAAGAAGTGATCTCTGACTTTAGGCTTAACATTAGCAGAAATGAATGGGAGTGTGGGGGATCGAGTAGACGCATTCCAAGTATCAGCAGAGCAGAGATAGATACATGGTCACTCTCGCAGGTACCCGCTGCTGCATGCAATTAAATGTCTCTCACCCTAAAATGTGAGGGAGAGACCATCAAAGGAGAAGGATAGAGAGTCCACCATGTCCAAAGCTAGTGTAGTGAGGACATCCAGATGTAAATCATGCTTTTGCCACTTGGCCCTCTTCCAGCCATTGAGGGCACCATTTCAGGAGGTGGGCTGTGGGAAAAGGGCCTGTAAAACGAGAAGCACTGTGTGCCCTGTGGGTGGGACTGGATGATGCCGCACATGCGGGGGTAGCTCACAGAATCACCGTTGTTATTAGCACGTTGCAATGTGCCTGGGATGTCCAGGTAGATATGCGAAGCTGACCTTCCGGTTCAAAATGGGAGGATTTAAAGGGAGGAAGTTTTCCCTAATGATTTATTTTGGAGAAAAATTAGTAAATTGCATAATTGTTGAAATACTGAAGGTAGATAAGAACCCTTGTACCCCCTTCTCCTCGAACAACATGTAAAGGGTAAAGAGAAATTCAACCGATTTAAAGAGAACTTTTAGGAAACTCAAATTTCAGAATTGTGCTATGTGTTTTATCTTTTTATTTCCCTTGCCTCGCCTACCTGAAAGATTCCATGTTTTAAGTAGGGAAAGCAGGGAAACCTTGGGGAGGAGGGAAGGTGTGGGCGTGGGGGTCTGGAGGCCTGAGCAGGGTGGACCTAGCCTGGCATGGGTGTCAGAACTTCAGCAGTGACAGGGTGTGTGTGCAAGGGTGACTGTCCAGGCCGTGGCAGGTGTCCTGGGGGTATGTCCAAGCTGAATGGAGAAGGCCTCCCCCCATGGGTGCCCATGCCTGTCATATTGGAGCGTCATCAGGCTGTAGGACAGAGGGGTGCAGTGAAGCTCCCCAGAGCAGGTGTCCACCTTTAGGTGAGCTGGAGCGGAAGCGCATCCTTCCAGGGGAGGGAGCAGGAATGTACAAGGTGAGAACACAGGAGAGGACAAGGGAACCCAGGTGTGTGTGTGTGTGTGTGTGTGGAGGTCCACCACAGGAGGGCAGCCTGACACTGTCATATTCTAAATGTAGCAAAGGGGGCTTGCAGGAGCAGCTGTCTGGCTTAGCAAGGGTGTCTGGACCCCAGGGCTGCATGAGGGGCACCGAAGGGGGGGCGCGGGGCTGGGGTGGTACAGCTGCAGGGAGGTGAGTCAGTCACGTGGAGGAGGAACTGGAGGTGCTGGTGGAAGAGGAATCACATATGGACAAGGTGGTTTGAAAAAATACTAATAATTAAATATAGTAAAATAAATAAATATAAAAATAATGAGAGCCACACTTCTCACAGTCAGAGGGGGGAATTATAAATATGAAAATTAAAATGCACACTATGGATTTTGATGGGAATTTGAAGAATTAACACTTGTCATCAATATAAACAGATGGTAAAATACCAACAACTGTAAATGTATATATTTTGTATATATATAATATATATTTATATATAAAATGTATAAATGGAGGTATATATAAATGAATATATACAAATGTGTATTTATATATAAATATGTAAATAACTATATATATTTATACAAGGTCAGTCCAGAAGGTGTCCAGCCATGTACTATAAAAAATAGAGACATATACTGAAGAGGAGATACAAGATACAAGAAACATTGTACATGGACAATGATGCCTCAAGCCTCTTCAAAGGAATCGCGTTGGGACCTCACACAGTTCTCCCAATTGCCATCAGCTGCCCTGTCCTATTTTCCTGAATCTCATTGACAGTCTGCAATCTCTTCTCTTTCAAAAGTGATTTTACTTTTGGGAAAAGCCAGAAGTCGCAGGGCTCCAAATATGGGCTACGGGGGAGCTGAGTCACCTGGATGAGTTGATGTTTTGCCAAAAATCTCTGCATGACATGTGATGCTTGAGCAGGCACATTGTCCGGATGAAGCTACCTGTCATCAGTTGCCCATAGCTGTGGCCCCCTGAATCACCCGAATAGTTTCCATGGAAGAATGTTCACGGTTAATGCAAAATTTGATGCAGATTCATCGTTCTACCCATTCAGTCATTTTGAATGTGACGGCCACACAGTGCACATGCTCACTCAATGGCATCTACCACCTCCACTGACTAGTACAGTGAAGCTGTCATTGTTCATGCACGTGCATTCCAGTCCCCTCCCCTTGGCTGCCAGGTTATATCGATGTCACGTAAACCGTCCTCATTATATTAACAGTGGCTGGACTTTTTCTGGACAAACCTCCTGTATTTTCACATTCTTTAGCTGCTTGCGAAGAGTCTGGTGGCAGTGAGAGAGCAGCAATGAGCATAGCCAGCATCTACTCTTAACTTCTAACCACCATTCTCCACTCAGAGAAGCC
This sequence comes from Desmodus rotundus, assembly GCF_022682495.2. Classification (NCBI taxonomy): domain Eukaryota; kingdom Metazoa; phylum Chordata; class Mammalia; order Chiroptera; family Phyllostomidae; genus Desmodus; species Desmodus rotundus. The sequence goes on along the minus strand of NC_071396.1, from coordinate 5,497,782 downwards.
AGGGTTTCTCAGAAAGGGGGCTGATTCCAGAGCAGGAGGCCTGAACAGAATAGTCTATGGCATCTCTGTCTTTCACCGGAAGCAAACAAATGCAAAAAAAAAAAAAGGAGGGAGCTCCCACCGGTCAACTCTGAGACAACTGGAGAAACAAATAATTAACAATAATAAGAAATTACAACCCATTTGTCAGAACTCAGGAAAAAAATCTCATGGGATTTTATAAAAGCCTGCCATGAAATGAATATAATCTATTAATAGCATGTCTTTGTAGGCAGAAATCAATACTTGGAAGTATCATTCTGTGTCAAAAGACATTTTCAAAGATAAAATATGTAAAACATCCTTACAGATATCAGCATTAACAGTGCTTCAATCAATCTTGAGCATAAGGAATACTAACTTTGAACCCCAACCAAGCAAAATACTATTGCCCCCTCCAAATTATTTTTAGTGGGTCCGTATTACAAGAAATAACTATTATGATTTTTAATGTTATCAGGAAAATTTGTAGAAGCCTGTCTACATAAGTACTTATGTAGAATCCCCATTTCTATATCTTAACCATAAAATGCTTACCAACACCTACTCTAAGTGAGTGGCTTATTTTGGAAGATATTAGTCATTTTATAAGATTGAATGCGGTGGAAGTATGTATTACAGGTTTATTTCCTAAATGATAAAGAGAGAAGTAAGAGAATATCTAAAGGTGTTGGGGTTTAACCAAATCACTGTCTATCACCACGCTTTACTGAAGTTCTAATAACTTATCAGTATCATAATAATTGATTCTTGCAGTTTAAGTCCTGGTAAAATGACCACCCACTGAATATCAGTGTGTGTGTGGAGACAGTGTGGTGGGGGAAGAGGGCTGGGGGAGGGCACTGGAATGGCATCAGAGTTGTGGCTTTGGCACAAGCAAACCCTTGATGAGCCGATGGAAACACCCACTGCATCCCCAGCAGACAGTGCCCATCCTGGCCACACTGGGTGAATGGGTGTCTGGTACGTCCGGGTATAATATCAATTGTACTTACCAAGCTCCTCACTTGTTCCCGGCTGTTGCATTGGAGGGTTGGCCACACCATTTCCAATTCTCATCCTTCTTGTTACACTTCTGATACCGTAGGCCTAATTTGAAACTATTTACAGACACTGTATGAAATGAACTCATGGAAATACTTCATATTACCTAAAACATATGTCAAAGTTTTCAAGTAATCCCCTAGGTTTTCCGTGGAATAGAGAAATAATATAGCCATGTGAGCATTCTGAACTTGGGACTCACGCAGACTTTGGGTTTAATTCCAGTTGTTCTCAATAAGGTCTAGATACTTGTCTTCATCTATGAAATGGAGATACAAATTCCTTCTCTGTGGTATTGCATGTCTGATTAAAAGGAGTAAGACATCTTAAATAATCGAGCTTAATAAGGATACTAATCTTGCTATTCATATCTGACAATTTTATGTTCTTTTTAAAAAGCTTGTGCTTATTGTAGTTTTCAGGACCAGTTTCTTTTTATTTTGTCCCCTACCCCTTGATTTTTGTAAAACTTACGTCCATCTTCCTCTCTCTTTTTCAATTAAACAGTTTCCTTCTTATGTCCTTCCACTTTTCGGATTCGTAGCTGCTCCTCTATATACAGAATCTATATAGGATATTTTCTGAACTCAAAATGTATGCTATGAGATATGAAATCCTGGAAGAAAGCGTGTAAATGCTGCCTTTCACCTTAACCTGATGAGAAGAAGGTACAAGGATGAACAACTCGTAATTAAAAATGAAAAGTTAATGACTGAATTGCCTAAGGACAAAGACAAGTAATTTGATAGATAAAAAATTTACTGTTTTTTTTAAAAGCCCTTACAACAATCAATTATGCTTATATAAGTGCCTTGCATTATGTTAATTAAAATATTGCATTACTGGTATAGATATTAAACATTGTGTAAAAGACAGAAAATTACTTTCATAGTCAATGTGAAGAGATCCCTGGGTCCCAGGAAACATTCCCTAACATTGAAAGATTGATGCATTGGGAGCAGGAAGACAGGACGAGGGAGACATTACCTCTCATAACATAACTATCAGACTATGCGTTAATAGAGGTTTGAATTATTATTACTAACTAAATTAAGAGGAGGAAATTCTTGAGTTTAAACATGCTTGTCTTTTTTCAGACTTAAAGATTTACTAAATTCAAGTATCACATCAAATTATCTGTGTCCAAAACTAGCAAATAAATAAAGGAAATAAATAATGAAAAATGCCTAAAATCATTAGCATTGGGACTTTATAACCTAACTACCCTCCTTGTGGTGAATTAATATATGTTTTCTATTGTTGTTCAAGTACAGGTGTCTCCGTGTTCCTACCACCACTTTCCCGCGCCCCGCCCTCAATCCTAGCCCCCTTTGGCTTTGGTTCTTTATACATGTTCCTTGATGACCATCTCCCCTTTCTTTCCCCCATTATGGGGGTAAAAACGCTGTCTTGAAACACTTCCAAAAATATGATAAGGAGCAAGAGAAGCAATAATATATGGGCAAGGATTAGCTAATTACACAGCTCAAGGCCCAAAGTTGTGGGCGTCTTTAAATGATTTTTTGAAGGTAAGAAGAGTAAGAAGCAGCAGAAGCAGCAGCAGCGAGAGAGATGCGTGGTCCTGACAGCCTGGGATATTTACTACACTTTCTACCAAACCACAGTTTGCATCTCTCTGATATACGGCATATATTTTAATTCTAATAGGAATGTGTGTTTCTATCAATCATTAGCTCTTGATATCATTTTATATATTGTAATTTAGAAAACACTGAACCAGATAGTTTTATTTAGCTTCGGTGAAAACCAGTGATGAATATAACCTGCCATAGAAAGAAAAATATAACGTTTCCTGATACACACCCATATATGTGATGTTTCATTTATACACTCTCAGTCGTTACCTCAATCATCATAAACTTCTATTGCAACTTATAATATTGGGGGGGTAGATTCTGTGCAATGAATTCTTGAACACCAATTATTCGCAGAGTGGAAACCAGTCTCCCGAGGGTGTGTACCCAGGCCCCGTTCTGGAAGCAGTCTCACTGGGGATGAGCCTGGGGACATGTGGAGGAGCAGGTCACAAAAGTCCCCTCATCCTGGAAGTTGGCACACAGCGACACCAACCCCACGCACAGGGTGAACTCCCGCGGAGTATTTGCTGTGGTCTAGGCCGGTTCTAAGAATTGTACGTAGAGTTCAGGAGACCTCCATAGAGACGTGGGTCAAACAGAATCCGGCTTTGACTATCACAAGGGACAGACTGCAAATGCAGAACATGCTGCATGGGGAGATGATTTTCGCAATGCATCCAAAAGACCTTTTGTTACTTGCTCTAACGGTGGGCGATGCGCATTGTGCAGAGGAGACATTACCCTACTGAAATGTCCCTGGGTAATGTCAAATGGCAATTTTCTTTTAAATTATTTTCTCTTGAAAGTACTGTGACAGATGAGCTCTCAAAGAGCAGATTACTGTTAGCTTGCTGGCATCAGTTCACCAAACTACGCCGCTCAGATTGCCTCTGGGCTCCTCGTGCCCGTGGCAGCTCAGAAAGAAGTTTGACGAACCTAGGGACTTGTGCCAGGTAAGTATGTTTCCTATAAACAGGTTAATCCGCAGAAGAATTGTAAAATCGTGATAACATATAGATATTTCAGATTTAGGGAAGATTAATTTTAATCATATTCTTAGTATAAATAGATATTCACCCTTAATATTCTTTGCTGGCATTTTCCCTGGAGCCAACTGTGTTTCATAATGTCATAAATCCATAGGAAATGCTATATGATCACCTGTATTCTTATATCAGACAGAGGGAGGAATGTATTATCAGTGAAATACTACTGAATAAGATACTTTTAAACAGCCGCTAGTCTGCAGAGCCCTGGTGTTCGCAGTCTGGTTGTGGGGAAAACTTGTCAGAAGTGATCCTCAAAGAAACCCAGACACTCTGGACATAATTCACAAACAAATGATATGCGCTCGTTGCTCACTCCTGTGTTGAAAAACCAGGAAAAATGTGTTAAAATAAGGGCCTGTTTGGGGGTGGGGGAGGAAAACCACTACTATTAAATTAGCTGTCTGCACCCTGGCTGGTGTGGCTCAGTGGTTTGAGCACCAGCCTGCGAACCAAAGGGTCACCAGTTTGATTCCTAGTCAGGGCACAGGCCTGGGTTGTGGGCCAGGTCCCCAGCAGGGGGCACATGAGAGGCAACTACACATTGAGGTTTCTCTCCTTCTCTTTCTCCCTCCCTCCCCCTTTCTCTAAAGTAAATAAATTTTAAAAATTAAAAATAAATAAATAAATTAGCTGTCTGTGCCAGTTAGTGTTACTCTCAATCCAGTCTAACATCTAGGCTTCTCACTTCTGCTTTGTAATGTTGGGGTTCAGACTCTGCCCCCGCAATTCATTTTGTCAGTGAGGTAGGGTGTGTGGAAGGCTCCACCTAGAAAGTATTCTGGAAATCTGGGCAAAGGGAAGCAAAGGTCATGCCCTTTCCTTGTGTGGTCCCAACCCTGCCAAAATGAACTCAGCAGTGGTTCTTTGTCCTGGCAGAGACGTAGAGGTCCGTGATCCGGGTTTTGTTGTTGTTTGTTGTTGTTTGTTGTTCTTCCTGCTCCCATAACCAGCTTTAAAGCACCTGCCCTGGGCTACGCTCTCCCAAGTCTGAGCCCCCCTCACTTCTGGGGTACTGGCCCCAAAGGGCATTACTCCCACTTCAGAGGTTTTGATCTCGGTGCCACAGAACCTCTCCCCCAAGCTTTCGGTTCTAGTGACCCAACTCCTACCCTCTGTTTGCCAAAGAATAGCTAGAATCACTGTCCATGTGTTTCCCCGTATTTCCTTCTTGTTTGCTGTGCTGTTTTTGGTTAACACCTGGTTGTTCGTTCTTTACATTAATCCTTGTTCGTAAATGGATGATGTAGTGTCTATTTGCACTACCTTTAATTAAAGACCTCCCCTTTCCTGTTGAATGAAGAAATCATTTTTATGCTAAATAAAAATGAAAGTAGAAGGAAAAGCATTTTTCTTAGCACCTTTTCCCTATATCCTATGAACATTTTTAAATGATCAATAAGTAGGAAAGAGAAAGAGAAAGAAGTGACTCAGTGATACACTTTTTCACCTGGCTGTTTCCTAGTTCTTAAATTATTTTATGTTAAATTGTTACATATTAATATTCTGATTTATAAGACATGCATTATTTATGAATACAATGCTCAGCATTTTGAAATGATGCCTGAAGCCCAATATATGTGTATAGATGTAGATAAAAAAATAACACGGATTCATGCAAAAACACACAGTGCGAGTTAAGATACACTGTTTTTGAGCAGTAAGTACATAATGAACCCGTATAAGAAACACAAAATTACAAGTGAAGAAATTCTGTAAGCCTTTGGTTTTTGAATACAGATTTGCACCCAAGGTGCATAACACACTTGGACATAAGATATAAAGTTTTAATATGCTGCCTAAAAATATTGATTGAGATCATTACTTTCATCTAAATCCCCCTTCTCCTTTTATGGGAGAAATAAAGCTCCGCAAGCTCAATCCCTTCTTTTGATTTTCCTCCATGCAGCTGCGATTCACGATTTAAGGATGCTCCAAGCCAGGCCCTTTACACCCCGGCCATGCTCCCAGTGGTCTCGGGGCCTGTGGCCAGTGCCCAAAACCAAGGATCGTGCTTGTCCCAGACTCTGTTCCCTTGGACGTCAGGAGCTCCCTCCAGTATTTGTCTCCCTCTGCATGAAATTGTCACCGTTTCCCACAGGGATCCTGGGTACTTGCATCTGCCCTGCCTTTTCTAGGGCTTCATTGGAACTTTGTCACTTGAGACAAAAGGAAATACACACGGTAGATGCAGAAAGAGGAAATATGCCTTTGCTGCTTTCTTTTCCAGTTTGTTAATTTTCTTCAAACGAAGTGTTCGAAGTGGAACCAAGTGGCAAAGGTTCTAGCTATGCTATTGTTAACACCAAGCTCCATAACCTTGTAAAAACAGAATAACCTCTCCTGCTCTTTGTTTATTCAGATTTAATGAAGGCACTTAGGTGAAATGTGGTCTGTTTTCTTGGAATTCTAAGATCCCTGTAGTTGCAACTCCCTCTTTGTCAAAATTAGTTTGTATTTAATGACGGGAGATATATTTTGACTTGTCAGAATTCCCTCTTTTGTCCTCTTTACATCAGTGTTTATCTTTTTGTTTCAGGGCGGTAGTCAATTTGAGCTGAGCGACTTTTCAACCGACATACCCATTGACAATTGTAGAATGTTTGTGTTTGGGGCGCTGTGTTGGGGACAGTCACCCTATTGGGGTCATGGAATGTGAGGCCTGAGGGGAAAGTCAGCATTTCTGTGTCTCAGATGACAGGGAGTTATGTGGCTTAAATGGCTTGAAGACGTAAGGTCTAGACGCTATGCACAGGCTGCTGAAAATTGTAGTCATGCCCCTCGAGCGGATGGGGAGACTGAAGTAATGACAGTAGACATTGAGTGAAATGGAGGGAGTGCAAAGTTCGAGAGGATTTCCCCCTGGAGAAGGCAAATGGAAGAAGGGAGGAATAGGGCAAGGGAAACTGTTTTGAGGGGGAAAATAATAACAACGTGGCCATAGGTATATACGGAAATTTGAAGGAGGAAACAAGATGAGACGGTTGGGTTTATTAACTTGCCTATATATGCAGGTGCAGGCTCCTGCCGTTCCCTCATTTCTGGCTAGATCTCCTTAGATACTCATTTTTTAAAAAAGATAATGCTTTGTTTTTAAGGAGGAGGCATTTGTTTAAATGCTAATGATACAACTGACATTTAGAGAAATTAATTCCAAAGGATTAGGAAAAAAAATTTAAGAGACTTTTAAGGCAAGTTCTCTACCTTATGCCATTCATAGCTGTATCTCATTTACACTTTCGAGCTTCACTTAAAAATAACTATGTGCCACATAATTTCAAATGGCCTTTCTCATCGCAGTATGGTTATTTTTAAAATTCTATTGCATTTGCATAATTCTAACTGACATTTAAACTGTAGGTCTTTACATTTCTCGTGGTGTTAATTTTATCTCAAAATGATAAAGAGTGTATCACCACTAAATCAATGATCAGATATGGAAATAAATTCAATTAAATTTCAAGACCAAATACCAACCAGATATCAAGATAATTCAATTGAAGTGTGATAGATTTGAATTTGAGGTGTCTGTTATTCAAAATGCTTTGAATATGAATAGTCATATAACCCTATACACACACATACAAACATCTGTGCCAGGTCTCTCTCATCACAAATCCAGCCAGTCAAATATGCAAATATACTGATAAAGCAAATCCAAATGAGTTATCCATAGTCAAGCTAATTTAATATTTTCTGATACAAATCAATTATTCTGGCAATCAAAATAATCAGTTTGATTTGTAATCTGGGTACACATGGAATCTGAAAAAAAATAGCATAGTATGTAGTATTTAAATTTTAATGTGCAAGTTAGCTCAATCTGTGCATTCCGATTTAAAAATTTAAAATAGGGGTGAATTAAATTAACAATGTAAGGCATTATCACTGCTCACTTTTTTCAAGCAATGTGTGAATAATACATGAGCATTTTAATTATAACATACTGTTAAAAATAATTCAGATTATGAGATTATTTGTGTTGTGATTTAGCCGTCTGTATAACTCAGATTTCATCAAAGAATCTTAATATATCATTTGGAGAGAAACATTTAAAATCATAGCATCCAGTCATTTTGAACTCTGTGACCGATATTTTTGGCAATAAAATAGCACTCCAAAGGGCTGGGATACTCTGCTGCTAAAGACTATCTGAATTATAAGTTATATATGCTCATGGTTGGTTATAATCATCCAAATTATTTTGCTAACAATAACCTTAAGATAATCTAGACTTTCAACAGGGTTGCTTTTCTACCTATTTTTCAATCTATTTATCTGTCTACCTACCTACTTCTCTATCTTCTGTCAAACCCAGATCCCTTGCCCCAGCCAAAAGATAATGTCCTGACTTTCCCATCAAACTCTTGAACTCTTGGGCCACCCTCCACTAAAGGCCTGGATGACTTTCTCTCTGAGTCAGCTTCATTGTCTCCAAACGCATGCTATTTTAGACTCCTCATATAAGTGGGACCATGAAGTTTCCGTCCTCCTGTGTGTGGCTAACAGCCCTTCACATAGTGTAAATTTTCATTAGATGGTCAGCATCGTAGTATTGCATGACTGTATTTCTGGACATTTAGTTAGTTTTGTGTGTTGGTTTCTTCATTTTTGGTCTCCTAGAAGGTACAGAGTTTTGTCTTGGCAAGAATTTACATTACTTAGTGATCACTTCAATTCTTTCGAGGCCTGTTCTTAAGCTTCGTTACTGGTATGAAAGCAAATAAGTAGAATAAGCTCTGCTAAGAGAGTCACTGAGAGTCAGGAGCCTCCTAGGGAGGCGGGGCCTGTGCTCACCTTGTGCCTCAGAGCTGCTCTTGGTGAACCTGTTGCTAAGCTCGAACAAAAACCATCACATGGACATATATGTCATTTGCTTCCTCCTTGTAGTTCCCACCCCCTCATTTGCATTTTGGAACTAACCAGTTCTTGTTCACCTGGCCAGGTCCCTTCATTTGCATGAAAGAATTACACTTTATAGTTTCTGCCTCATAAACCCTGCCTTTCCTTGTGGTCTTCAGAGCACAAGTTAGGTGGCTGCCTGAATCTGTGTCTCTGATTTGAAGCCTGTGAGGCCCCCAGATAAACTCTTCATTTCTTTTGCAGCCTCCCATCTTTATTGGCTAACACTTTTGTTCTAAGATTAATTTTCAGTCCGTGTATATAGTTCCTTTCTACCGCTAATGTGTGACTCCTATAAGGACTTACTATTGAGGGATTTTCCTTCTCTTTCTCTTCTCTGTTTGTTTGCTGGTGGTGAGCACCCCCGAGTTCCGGAGCATGGCAGAGGTCAGGGGAGAGAGAGCCAGGGAGAAGCTGCTCTCTGGGGAGGGAACCTTTTGCAGGCTGGAATTGCATAGGTCATTATACTTTCATTGTATGTTTATGATAGCAGTTAGCAAAACTAATAATGAGATTAATTAAAATGGGGTTATCATTATATTTTTCCAAGCAATTAGTCACTCATTTCACTATCATTTATTTATCGAATGATTTATCCATCCACTTCAGTAATAATGAGGTTATCATTTTTCCAAAAGATTAGCCACTTGTCACGTTACCACATTGAGTGACTCATCGTCCCCTATTTTGAAATACCACCTTTCCACATAATAAATTTTCTTTCACAACAGAGTCCATTTTATTACTTCTAAAAATATTCTAATTATCCTTTAGCTTCTGTGTCAGGTACACACTATTTAGCATTGTGTGTACTGAAAAGCCTTTATTATTTGTTGGGGAGGTTTACTTTATCATTTAATGATTCCTTCAGTTATTTCTCTTTCCGTATTACCCCAGGTGATTTAAGCATTTTAGCCATTAAAGCAGCATGTCCACTAAAATCGTGTTTAATTTGTAAATAAGTTGGGTGGGCACGTTTGTCTTTCACAATATTGTATTTCTTCCTAGAAACACATTAGGTTTCCCATTCTAGGACTTTTTGTAATTTCCTGTGTGGCAACCGCTCATTTGTAAAATTCCATATGAAATATTAATAGCTGGAGATGAAAACCCTGAGGTTTAGAAAAAGCACAGAGAGCAATATGAAGGCAGAGTAAGAGTAAATGTGTCTGACAGTGGAATCTTTGAGTGGTCCACACAACTGAACAAGCAACTCCAAGGCCTCGTATGTGTGTGTTGGAGGCCTTATGACAGAGTATCGTGACAGTATTGTGACACAGGGCGCACTGCTAGGCATGGTGAAAACGAGGAGTGAATTCCTGGAGCAGTGCGGACAATCTGCCCCTGTGTCTTTCACGTGGGCAGAGGACTGAAATCACAATACACTTCCCTCTGGCTTCAGTGACTGTATCGTAACCAAAGGTGTAGGTGTGACGTATGAAAATTCCTGATTTTCATTATACCAGCTCACAGAACATTATCCCAAAATACCTTCCTTGTTGTTTTTTTCTTTCTTTTCCAATATTAAAAGTAGGATTTATTCCAACTCCTCTTTACCCTCAAAATTTTACATGTCAAATCTAAGTGTAAGGTACATATATTTAATGATTGTTTCTAGTTTTGAACTCTCAGTAGTTCAGGTTTGTCCAAATTTCCTCACTTGCACGCCCATCTTTACCCCCTGCAAATATTCCAAAAGGAATTCAACTTCTTTCTCCTACAAGACATTTTTTTTGGTCTTCTGGTTGTTAGATAACAGAACTATCAGTGTTTTATGTCATCAGACAGAACCTTTGAAATTGCTTATACTTCTGTTTCTTTGCCTAGTCTCAGTTTTCAGGCCTAGTCCTACAAAACAGTTCCACCTTTATTATCTTCCAAATTTGCCCTCCTGTCAGTTTTGTTTTCTCAGTTCAGACCGAATTTCCTTTCCCTTGATCCCCTCCCTCTATTGAGTTTCAAATGGCTCAATGACTCCAGGCTCTCGCGGCAAACGTTTCTTCCCTCTGAAACTTTGTTATAACCCAGTACATTTCTAATCGCTCCAAAAGGCTGCCGTTCACTTTGGCTCCAGCCTTCTCCTGTAATACCCAAAACTCTCCACACATTAATCTGCACCTTATGCCAAACATGACCTAAACTTTTAGTACTAGTAATAATGCTCAAGTTTCTCCCTGGGCCTGAAATATTTGAGAAGGTGAAGTATTTCAGTTTCTTTTTCTTTATAGGCTTAACAGATAATTTTAATTACCCATTCCCCACCAATTACTACGTATGTTGTCTTTTGTAGTTACTCAGTACAAAATCATAATTTTATTAGAGGTAGAAACCAAAGATGATTCTGATAAAAAAGCATTCTATCTCTTCCTCCTGGACATACACGATTCTATTTTCCCAGGCTCCCTGGAAGTTTACTGCCAAGCGTCTGGGTCGAAACAATCAGCATATGTATGGACACGGTGTTTATCATTTCTAGGTGTGATAGAAAATCTGGGCAGGTCACCCAGACTTTCTCGTCGTCTGCCGTGTGACTCCGAATGCCATCTGCTCGAGATGGCATTGCTACTGAATGGAGGAGGTAGCCTGACCCTCATCGGATTTTCGTAAAAAGAATAAACCTTTCTTCCAGCAAAAAATAAATACTGGAGCATACCTTTCATCCTTTGCCTTGCCTAGGGTTGCCAAAAATCTCAGAGTGCCAATTCACACCCAAAACCTCCAATTATCAGTGAAGGGCAAATTAACACCTTATTACTTACTGTTTTTAAAATATTTTGACACACAGTTCAAAGATTTTATATATGAGAACATTTGAAACTTCACAATTTGGAAGCACTGACTTACCTAAAGGTTAAAGTTCCTTTTTTTTGATGTACAACTCCGATATTTAAAAAATGCATTTTACATCCGTAGTAGAAGCTCGCATTGAACTGTGTTATGCATATCAGAGGGCCTCTGTTAGGAAAAGTGTTGCATGAAGTAGAAATACTGTCACGTGTCAGCATTTCCTCTCATCAAGTATGTTTCCTTCTGTAACTTGAACTTTGTGCTGACCTAGAGATACTTTTCTGAGTGACTTCCCTGATGATGACCTGCAGGTAATTTTAAATGAAATTCTGCATCCACAAATATTATGTCAGATTTAGCCAAAAAAATTAAGTGGTATAAATTTATGTGTGTTTATTTTGTTAATAGCGGTACTTGTCCAATGTGTCAAAATCATTGTTGAATATTAAATATTCTGGAATACTTGTTGATGAGACTTTTTTCCTTCCTTTCCAGACGCCGTGGTAACACAACTCTGTCCCCAGAGCTCTGAATCTCAGTGGTCACATGCCTTGGTAAGAATTTCTTCTCCTCACTGCTCTACGCATTGTCTGGGGCTCTCGATTTGGTGATTCAAGTCCATCAGTTCTGTGAAATAATCTAGATGAAATATTCAGTCGTTGACTAATTCATTTTGCCTTTTATCTCTTCCGGCGCACACAGAGTTCAGACGTTTTACATCTATTTTCTGTTTTGCTCAGTTTCTTTGCCTCGCATACCATCTGGGAGTCGGCCTCGCCTTTGTTTTCACACCCCTGCGCCAGCTTTCATTGCTGAGATCTCTGTGCGTCTTCGTATCTGTGTCTGTATTTCCAACGTGTCTTTACTTATTGCTCCTTATAAATTATTCTTTTTCTTCTTCTGGGTCTAAAACATCTTCTCTGAGGTGATTAATCACAAATATGTGAGTATGTTATTTACTCCCTCCTGGCACCTCCCCCCGCCCTGTTTCTTCGGGTTTCTACAAATTCCTTTTTCCTTTTGTCACCAGGTTTCTGTTTTCTGGTAATTAACTAACCTGACACGCCTGATGTGTCTGAGCTATCCAATCCGATTCGCGTGTGAGGAACGCAAAGCTGAATGCTTATTTCCTGTTCAACGCATCCCGACTAGGGAGCTCCCATCGAGGCTGATGGGTCTGGTCTGCCTTTTTCAGGGGACATTGCTTAAGATGACCTGTTAGTTTTCTTCCAGGATGGTACTCAGGTTTCTGCTTCAGGAATTCTCCAGTCTCCCACTGCAGGAGGTTAATGTCTGGCTGTCAGTTTTCTCCTGCTGATGGAGACAGAGAGGGCTGTCCTCGGGTTAGGGTGGGGTGCTTCATTTATCCCCTGTCCCTTTTTGGCCTGGTCTCTGCCGTGTTAATGTCCCCAGCCCTCCTGGTCCGACCTCTCCACAAGGTCAGTCCAGGCTCACGCTATAGTAGAGAAAGGCACTTGCTTTCATGTTTGCTATGCGGGAATAAATATGAAAAATCCAAGAGCATTTACACCGACTTTCAGATATTATTCTGGTCTGCAGTCCTATGTTCAGCTCCCCCTGTATAGGCCCAAGTGCCCACTATGCGGGGCTGTGCAGAGTGGACGTGTCTGGCTCGGCCGAGCTCACTACCGCACTAGTGAACTGTCTCCTGTCAAAGGCACCTTGCCTGTTTTCTTCCTGTCTCTCTAGTGTGGCTGCTCCCACTCCCTGTTTCACTTCCTTTTTCTTTATGTGTCTATCAACTGAATATTTTTTTATAATTTTAGTGGGGTGTGAGAGGCAGATTGTATACATTTTCACTTAGTCTTTTGTGTTTAGTAGAAGTACATGAATTCCTTCTAAAAACGGTGAGGAAGGCAAAGCAACATGGAATGCAAAGGCAATGGTTGGAAATGCACTGAGGGCGTACTGTTCATACGTTTGTTTTTTCTTTATTCCCTGCAATTATACAATATATTTCCTTAAAGAAACACTGTATCTAAGATATTCCAAGGTTAACCTGTTGGATGGTCCAATTTGCATTTGGTATGTGCATATCGCTCAACATAAAATCACCAATATCTGACAGAAAATGTAACTCTTTAGGTGTGTTAACAGCAAACAGTACCAGATGTTACCGGCAAAGTTAGACTGTGGTCCTTGAGTTTGGCCAAGAAAGAATTCGGAGCCAAGAACTCTGATTATAAGGGAAAGTTTTTTTAGAAAGCCAGAGCAGTAGAAGTGAGCCAGCCAGGCTGAGTGGATTCAGGAAAAAGTTACAAAGACAAAAGAAGGGGCCTTGGAGCTTGGGAGAAAGAATGCAAAGGTACCTGCCTGCGGAAAGGAGAGAGAGAAGAAAGGCGAGGGCGTGCTCCAGAGAGACAGACAGACAGGTAAGACAGACAGAGGACATGTACAAGCCCCACCTCTTCACTAACCCTCCCTCCCCAGCTCCATTCGAAGTGAGCCTCTTATCGCTCATCCTGCTTTATTTTCTCTGTTAATCAATGTGAACAACCAGAAGACAATGTGTTTAATTTATAGATAATTTAAAGAAAATTGAATATTTTGCCTGAAAAGTATTGCAAATTGCCCACAGAACGCAGGAGTTAATTTTCGGTTGAATCCAGCTTCCATAGTTAATTACACTTGTCTGAGCAGAAACTGACTCATTCACCTCCTAGGTCCAAATCAGGAGTGCAGACAACATCCAATTAACGAAGAAATTTTAATCCACTTGCTGAACTTAGTAAATGACTGTCTCATTAAACTGACAGCATAAATATGCCTTTTTGTTTACACGATAAAAATATTCTATCCAGGGAGGAAAAGAGATGCACTTGCAAAATGTTGGAAGGCTGGAGTTGTATGGGGAGATCATGTCAGTTTTGGAGAAGAGTATTGCAAAATGCGTAGAAAGTTAAATTTAAGAAAACCATCATTTCAAAGTAGGTTTTATGAATTTCTATTTTAGAGTGGACTGATTTAAATTCACATTAATTTTCCCATAGCTATGTTATATTAAATTATATAGAGTTATCCAATCTTGGGTCACAAAGCAAAGGGTTAAAGGTAAATGAGGTGCATCTTGCCCCTTATAGTCACCCCCTAAGAGGTTTTATTTTACCATCACAAAATTTCTATCAAATACTCCCTGTGTACAGATAGGGAAATGAAGCGAGAAATTGTATCTAGGTTGTGGCATGATTTGTAGCCAATATTAGTAGCCTAAGTATTTTTCCCAAATCCTTGGCTTGCTTATATTTCTCCAGGCTGCAAGGTACATGTTAGCATTGTGAAAAATAATATAAATGGAAGCACTTGTAAAAGGACTCAGAGCTGCCATCCCAAGAGGAACTGCCTTGCAGGTCTCACACCTCACACCTTTGGGATGTTGAAACCCACTATCGCCTTTGGACTGGGAGTAAAGCAGCACGGATTCCCAAACAATTTAAGTCATTTCCATGTTGAAATGCTCATTAAACCACAGAACTAGGTGTAACCGCTGGAGGAATGAGGACATGCATAAAAATAGAAAAGAGAAAGAGATGAAGCCCAACAGCAGTGCACGTGGAGAGGTCAGCAAGATGGAGCGATCAGCTGAGTGTACCGAGGAGGGTTAGAGTATGCTGAGTGAAAACTAGGCATTTCAAGAAAAAGAGACTGATCAGCTTGGCCAAATGCTGCTGATGTAGACAAGGAATGAGAAATTGCCATTGCATCTAGCATAATCGTGCTAAATCATAACAATTCTGGTGGACTGTAGAGTAACGATGGTATGTTTTTAAGCTGACAAAATCCAAGAGAATGAACTGTCAGTGATGCAGGGGGGGGGCGGAAATCACAAAAACACCTTTTTTTTTTTAAGTAGAAAAATGGGAGTGTGTTACCATGAAGAATTACAGGAACCATTTCTATTTTCCCTGACAGGTTTCCATGGCAATAATGAAAACGCAAATATGTGAATACTGATCCATGTAGCATGATACATCCCTGTGATGGGTAGATTTCCTCAATACAGTAGGGGACAGAACCATCAGCTTAAGGGTGAAGTTGGCAAATCCGTGTGAGGTACAGAGGTTTGAGAAGAATCAGTAGGAACTAATTTTTGCCAAGAGAAGGGCAGATTAGAGAAACAGTGTAAGGCTGGCATCTATGTTAAGTGGTTTTCAGAGCCTGGCGATCATATTTGTGTGTTTCCCCAGCCATTTTCAACCGTAGGCGGCAGATAGGGCATAGGTAGAAAGCTGGACTTTGCTAGGGTTTCCATTCCTCTAAGAGAATAGAGTAAAAAGAGAGACAAGGAAATTGATCGCAGGAATACGGAAGGATAATTACCAAGCCTGAGCATGGAATTTAATCTGAGGAAGAAGATTATGATGAAAAACATTGAGGATGAGTGATCAAATAGTATGATCAATAGGATTCTGTATATTATTTTGGGTTTTATTTCAAATTCTGTCTTATGTTGACTTAATTGCTAAGTAAATAATAGATTCTTGACCAAAAAAAAAGCTTTCAGAAAGAATAGGATGGCCATGTATAAAATAACAACTGACATTTAATTTAACAAATAGTATGTATTTAGCATTATTAATTATATACCGATAAATCTTGATATTCAATAAAATAGGAATAAACTCATAAAGTATAAATTTAACACCTTCTAAAAACATATTCAGCAATCATAAATTTAAGGGCCATGGTATCTTTGCAGATATCTATAAATATCAGCAGTACCAGACACATTGTCATGTAGACAGACAGCGTTGCTACTTTTGACAAATTGTTACATTTGGAACTCTTCCCAGACCCACTCTGCTGTGTGCGTGCAGATTCAGTCTAAATTAACGGAGGTCTGACCTTTAGTTACATAATTGGGGCTGGGTATGAATTAATGCTCACTGTTTCAGGGAAAGACCTGAAAATGTAGATGAAAGTGTAGCATATTGCTAATGATCATTATTTATTCAGCACCATTCATTTCAGATAGGAAGAAATGAGTACTACTGCTGAAATGCATAGATTATCCTAGGGTTGGGAATAAATATATGCTCAGAAGTTTTAGGACCTCATTCTGAAAGCCCTGGGGTAAAAATAGCTGTCAGGTGTTTTCAGGGTGGGGTGAGGGGAGTAAGGGACATTCAGTCCCACTGTGGTCTTCCTTATTGCCTCATCTCTCACTTCGTCTTCTTCCATCTTTTGTACACATGTTACACATATTTAAAGGGTAAGTGATAGCATCCTGATTCTTAAGGGGAAAGAATATAAATTAAAAATGAAATTGCAATATAATTCCAATTTAAACTCTAAAATAAATGTGCAACAAAGTTTTATTGAAGTGCAAGTCTATCTATAAAGTCATTCTCAATTTTAGGTTGTTCTACAGTTTGTATAAAAATAGAGCTCAAGTTAATCAGATTTAGAATATAATTTACAGGCAGAAAAAAATGCCTTTGAGATAAAGTATATAACAAGAAGACCTAGTCAAATGATTTAATTCAGTCCAGTTACCAGTGTTATTTCCCAAAGGTCAGTGTCTAGAATCATTCATATTTGACAAACAACTGTTAATAACATACTATGTGCAAAGTAACAAGCTGACTGTTACATTTAGACATTTTATAGTACATACCAGGGTTAACTTGTCTACTTTGAATGTAACAAAACAAAACTCCAATTATTATTTATATGATACTATGTAAACTAGAATTCAATCCAAACAATATGGCTTTTCCCTGATTTGTCAATTTTCTCTTTCTAACTTTCCTGCGCAACTTCCCCAGACCACGTTCTGGAGTGACTGTAGCTCTGCCCATATACCAGCATACATATTTAATGAGTACTTCCTCCCCTAGTTTACCTTAATGTTATATATGGGGACTTTATAATACATCTTGAAGATTTAATTTTTGTAAGTACAAATAGGATGTATTAATAAAAAAATCTGTGGATGCCTCATAGAATACACCTTGGATAATTTTCTAGTCTTTTTTTTTTTTTTTTCAGATTCATAACACAAGTTGCAAATTTCACTCTTTCCATACTCCTCCCTTGGGGAAAAATCAGTGGAAATTTCATAACCTCAGTTCTTAGGAAACTCTGACACCAGGAACAATTTAAGGCTTCAGGAAAGAGACATGTTTGTTACAAATAAAACATCTCATGACTCAGAGAGATTTGCTGCCACTTTTATTGAATTCCTGAGGGTTTTCTTCCTAAAAAGGCTTTACTCTCAAATGTATAAGCAAGGAAAGACCACGGCCCTTTAAGACTTTAATGTGTCTCTTTACGTAGATGTGTGCGAAAGCCAAGTACACTGCAAAGCGGCAGCATCTGGGGGCTTTTTATCGGTTCAGCTCAGTTTCTCCTGGTGACTCAGAGGGACTTGAATTCAAAGCTTCCCTTTAACACGTCCCTTTCCTTTGACCTCATATAAGTAAATGTATCTTTCTAAGGACATTTCCTATCGGGACAGGGGAATAAGAACACTGACATGGCCGTGTTGGCATTGGGTTAAAGGGGACTACCTATCTGAATAATTCATTAAGGGGCCTGACCCACTGCGGATTTTCAGTCACACGTTTACAGCATTCCTTCTGAATGGTTCCTTTCTGCTCATTAGTTTTCCATTAAATCTTTCCATGTCGACCGTAAATTTATCAGAACTTCATCAACGTCACTCAAAAATAGGACATGCTATGTGGTGTTCACCGTCCTTGACCAGCCTGGTATAAAAATTAAACCAATAGTATTTGGGGGAAGATCTAAGGCAAAGGGAAGAATTGAATTCCCAGAGTTTTTTCCTGCTTCTGTGGTCTACTAGACAAAAGTTTGTCATAGACACATAAAATTATTATAACTCCACCTATGAACGTAGGTGAGATAATTTAATTTTGGTGATTTTATATGATCATTGGAAAACCAAAGGTTTTACTAAAATCAGGCAAATGTGTAGAAAAATCAAGTTCGGCTCATTTCCACACTAACACACATCATTCCTGCAAGCCCTTCTGGAGTTAAAAAAAAAAAAAAGCCAGACCTTTTGATGAAACACACACCACATGCCATTCATTCCGTGTGGAGGGGCAAGGGTTGGATGGTTCTAGGAGGAGTAGATTTTCAATTATCAAATTGACTTCAAGTCTGCACCAAAAGCCTAACACTTTTACATTGACATGTTGTGACATGAAATCTCGAATAATGAGACGGTCAGGACCTCATTTTTATGTCTCTGTGAAATAGCTCAAAGAATAGCATGCTACTCCGATAATTATGCTCGGCAATAATTACCACATTGGAATCTGAAATCCAGCAGGGTGAGAGCAAAACTTGAACTGGGCTAGAAAGGAACAGGTGATGTGGTCCCTGAGAAAAGCTTTATTTTATTTTTAACTTCATTATACACTTGCCGCTGATGGAGGTTGAAGGGTTCTTTGAGCCTGCACCGCGGGTTAGCAAAAGATGTGATATCGGCACAATTATGTATCTCGCCGTCGATCCTAGTACTGTGACATAGAAACAGGTGGGTGAGAACGTGGCAGCATTGATTTTTTATTATAATCGTCCTATAGCATTGCTCCTAACACAGAGATGACTGCAAATACCACTCTCTATAATTCAGCATTATCCCCAAACATGCCCTCTGTCTAGAGGAAGAGAGAAGGGCTGCAGGTAAAATGTACTAATAACATACAAAAATAACCATCTCTTTCCTTTTGTTGGAATGTGTTTGCTGTCACTTAGTGACAGCAACTTAATGAAATGAATAAATCTAGAAGATTTGGAAAAACCCATAATGCAGTTTTAATTCAGCAAAAATTTATTGAGTAATTACTTTGCTCCAGTTGTATCTAGGGTACTAAATCCACAGCATGCTTTCCAACCTTGTCTACCGTAAAATCAAATATTAGCTGTGAGACAGGACAAGTTATTTTGCAAATGTAGGTGTTAATTCCCCTGTATAAACATTCCCCTGTTAAACATTCAATTACTGTATACAGTTCAAGTAATAAGATAAGAAAAACAGTGCTGTGAGAAAACACAATTTTTTTTTCTTCTGTTCTCCCATTCTGTCAACCACATCATCCTTTTTTTTTGCTATAACATTCTTTTGGCACAAGGATGTCCAAAATGGCCAGAAGGTAGTTCTCATTTCCAGTACCCTGGGCCCCTGGCTGAAGCATTTCACCCCTGGTTTCTGGGTGTTCCAAATCTACCGAACCCAAAGCATGAAGGCCATAATTTAAAAATTTTTAAATAGGTATTAGGTGTATTGGTGGGATGGGGCACATCTAACTACATCAATGCATTATTGGCCCTGTGCATTTTGGGGTATAGAAGATCTTCCCTCAAGCATTGGTTATTGTTTTAAGACATGCTTATACTGTATCCAGGAGATACGCCACCCCTCAGAAATGCTGTGTCCATTGCAGGGGAGAACTTGAGTCTTCATCAGGCTCCCCGACCTTTCTTTCTACCAGGCTGGACAATGGAACTCCTTCTAAAATCAGTGGGTCCCATTTTCTAGTTCCTCGTCACATTCCTTTATAATAAAAAGACGGTGTGTGCCTTATCACAGCAATTGATACAGCACTAAATTCACAGTGGTAATACTGGCAGGTCAACGGGAAGGGACAACAAATCAAAGACTAAAATGTGACTGTCTCTGTGAGCACAGCGCACGGCTCTTGCCATGTCAGAAGGAATGCAATGGAACGAATCCGCCCGCTTGTAGACTTGCTGAGACTCACCTGTGCCTTGGCCAGTCAGCTCCTTGAGATGGGGACAAAGTCCCAGATAGGTAGTTTTTGCTGATTTCCATGGTGCAGATATCTCACCATTACCAGTCCTATGCTACCACCGTGATGGGGAGAAAATGTGTGCAATTGACCTTAGGGCTCTGGTAGGAACTCCAGAACACGGTGCTGCTGATTTGCATTTTCCTAGTTCAAGTTGTGACGGTAGCCATAGCAACCATGGTGAGGGAACCCCCTCTTTTGAGCCCATTTCTCTGCTCCTCAAATACATAAGCGACCAATTCCAGAATTCGTTTGGAGGGTTGATTTCCTGGAAGCAGGAGAAAGTATTGAGAAGGATAGACTATGATGTGGAGGACAAACAGGAGCTGCCAGGCATGTGTAGGAACTCTGGCTAGCAACGTCCAGCAGTGAGTGACTGATTTAGAAAGAGAATTTGAACAATGTAATTCTAAAAAGCCCATTATCTAAACTGTGCTTTGTTTATTTTATTGTCTCTAAAATAATTGGTATATTCATAATCTTTGAGATATATATGGATATATAAATATACAGACATATGAGTGTACAAGTGTGTGTGTGTACATCTGTGCTGTCTGTATATATAAAAGTGTTATTACTAATGCAGAGGGATATAAAATGCACATTTTAATACTAGTTCACAGTGCCGTCTATGCTGTGCAAAATGTTTTCAAAATATTTTTATTCCCTGTGTTGGGTACCCCAAATGCAAGAGGAATAAGGACAAATTGGTGGCACTATTGATTACTCCCATATGGCTTATTTAGAAGACAAATATACCATGGAATAGTAAAAAGGTTGAAGTCGGGTATAATAAATGAGGACCCCAAGAAAAATGATTTACCCAGCAGTTTAAACTGGCACGTTGGTAACTCTAAGAGTGCTTGAAACATTTATCGTTCGTAAAAAATGACTTATTCCATATACCTCCTGGTAAAATTTCAGTCTTGACTGATAAATTTGCCTACCTGAATGTAACCTTAGTTTGTTTTAGGCTGTGCACGAAATTATGGAGTGCCCTTCGGGGGCCCACAGTACCTTATGATCCATCACACCTCCTAAGATTAAAAGAAAATTAAGACACTAAAAGACCAAAATCAATCTATTCGATTAACAGAGACTTTTACTGCATACAAAAAGAAATCTATGCAAATGATAATTAAAAGTTAGCCGTATTCCTTCCTGTGACCTCGCTGCATGGGGAAACCCCAGCTGTGTGACCTGTCTGAATATGCAGGCTGAGCAGTGTGGGTTCATTTTAGGGACAAGGGACAGACCCAGGGTGCTTGCAGCCAAGAGTTGAAGCCCTTTGGGGAACTGAAAAGGTGGAGCAAACTGAGTTGTTAATTACTTTTCTGAGGGCAGAGGGCAGAGCTTGTGGTTGATAACAAGAGCTTTTCCTAGACTTTGCAGAACTTAATCCCATCAGATGGGATTTTGCCAAGGCAAATATGATGGGACCTAAGAAGGAGCGGACATTTCTTACAGAGTTATAGAAGCAGATATATACACAATAGGGAGCGACTGAAAATCATCTAAATAGTCACATAGGATTTACATGTATTTTTAATAGTTCCTCACTTCACATTTAGAAGCAAAGCCCTTCACTAAATAATATAAATAATACATGAATTGTCAATTTGGAGTGTTGGAGAAAAAAAAATTGCCAACATTTTGAGGTTCTCTTTGTGTTGTTCGAATGCTGCTTATAATCTTAGTCTTTCCTGTAATAGCCAATACAATTTCCATCATATTGTTTGTAAAATAGGAAAATGCAACATTTTCAAGGAAAAATATGAAAAATATTATTGATTGCTTCTTAGTATGTAATTTCTTGATTAGTCTTTATGTAATTTTATGCCATTGTATTACTTGTGGTAATTTGAGATGTGAGTCACTTTCACAGCAGGGGGAACATTAACTTGATTAGCATTTTTCCCTGGTAAAAAAAGAACTACAGAAGCAAGTACTGCAATGATGGAAATGTAAACCATCTAGTTTCAAAACCATTGAAAATTATGTTAAAAAAAGAAAACTACAATTTTATACTAAAATTAAAAAAAATACTAGGGATGGATTATGTATTTTATGTATACATTTCATATATATATAATTTGATCTATTTTTCAAGAGTTAAAGAGGTTTTTCACAATGCTCCCATCTTACTTTGTAATTTAAGCTTGGGTATAAGTAGCATGATTATTTGAGCCATGAAAGGGATATAAATGAATATATATAAATTAATATAGTATGTACATACATATATGTGCTTGTGTATATGTTTACTTTTCTTATTATTTCAGGGTAATGCAGAGCAAAAATATTTGCCTAAGGCAGAGTACAAATATTCCAATTTGATTTCCAACAGTAAATAATTTGTTGTTTAAAAATATATGTTACTGTTTCTAACTCTAAGCTGCTTAGGAAATGAGAATCACATGAAACAAACAAACCATTATTACAATGAGTTTTCCTGACAGATGGGCTAATAAATTATTCTTTTATTTGTATTATGTGTTCCAATTTCTTTTTTATTTCCCATTCCTCTTCATTCATCTACATTCTTCTGCATTAAGGAAGAAATTGAACTAAAATGCTCAACAAATATTATGGCACTTGCTCCCAATCAGCTACAGAATGAGTTTTCTCTTTTTTCATGTAATTTCTATGCTCAAAAATCTACTTTAAACATCCCAACTGGGAATCCCAAAAGGTTAAAATTTTCTTCTTAATGTTTGACTCAATTTTTTTTTGTATTATGTCTCATTAGTCATTGGAAGTCATTAACCTAAATGGTGAGCAACTTCAATGAGCTTAACACTTCAGTAGATGCGGAATGGCTCCATCATCTGGTCCAGGGAAGCTGATGTCCTCCTTGTTTCCAAGCGACCGCATTATATTCAGTGTTGAACTACAGGTGTTTAACCCAAATGGACAATATGCTTGAACTCCTAGATAATGCACCAGAGAAGAAAGCAGCATTTTCTTGAGGTAAGAAAGAGGCAAGAATAATGCGTTTAACGTTGCTGTCGTATTGAAATGTCACTACCCCGGGTTATATGTCATGTGTGAGGCATCGTGGGTTTGAGACACAGGCATAGGGCTAAATCAATAATGAGTAATGAGTGGGAACTCCAAGTAAGGCAATTTTCAAAGTTCAATTTGAGCCTTACCCTTGTCTCTTAAATTATACCTCTGTTGGCTAACAGATTTTAGAACATTAGAATTATCTTAGATTCCTTGCAGCCTATTGATCACTTTGGAGCGCTGCTTGAATTACATTCTCCACCCATAAAGTAGGCATTGACTGCTGATTGATGTCTGTATCTCTCTGTGTTCTGCCAAATGGCTGTGAAGATTGATAAGGTTGTTTTTTGATGTGGCTTCAGTGACTATGCTTGATTATGATTTGATTCCATTTCAACTACATGAATATAATTATTTGATATTGAAATAAGTATGCTAGTAAAATTATATCTATGAATTTAAGTCAGAGAAAATCACCTAAAACACCTAAGGAACAAGATCCCCAGCCAAGAGTGCCAAAATCAAATGAACTTTCCTCGACGCACAAAAGCCAAACTTTTGGTG
Source organism: Desmodus rotundus (assembly GCF_022682495.2). Lineage (NCBI taxonomy): Eukaryota > Metazoa > Chordata > Mammalia > Chiroptera > Phyllostomidae > Desmodus > Desmodus rotundus. Next base: position 5,473,995 of record NC_071396.1, on the reverse strand, counting down.
CAGCCTGTAGACCTTTTCTTCTTGACATCTCCAGGCTGAGCTGCAGTTGGCTGAGCGGGTAGCGGTATTTCTGCAGAAACATTATAGGGCGAATCCGACACGGTAGATCATGCAGAAGCAGAGGACGGCCCGTACACAGCAGGGTGTGGGCCTCGGTAGCGTCGCCCTTCGGGAGTGGAAATACAGGTGTCACGTGGAATCCTTGGCAGTCAGTGTTTTATCAGCTACCCAGGAGAGAGGAGGTCCCCAACACGATGATAATGGACCTGTGGCCTTTCTGGTTGTCAGTGGCTGTCACCCACTGTAATGCACTTTGTAGAAATAAACAATAGCGTGATCAGGCTGGAGCTGGAGTGCTGTGGAGCGTTTCTCCGTGATGCATGACTGAAATATCAGTGTGGTCTGTGGAGGACTAGCACCTGCAAATGACTCACCCTGTGTCTCACAGGTAACCTGGCTTTGTGTCGTCTCGGACAAGGAGTCTCTCATGTCCTGAGTACAGCGCTGGCTTGTGGGGCCTTCTGTGCCATTTCAGAAAATGTGTTTCACTTCTCTGAACCTGATTTTTGGGAAAGAACATAGGCTTTGGAGCTGAATCATACCTGGGTTTCAAACAAGGCTGTCGGCCTCACTGGCTCTCTAGTGTCAGACAAGGTTTGTAAAATCTCTAGGTATCATTTTCCTCATCTGAAAAGAAATAGGACTATGGAACCTGGCTTTCAAATATTTCAAATATGTACCATATATATATTTATACACACACACAATCATCATACAGATATATATGTGTGTGTATATATATGTATATACATGTGCATATATCTGTATATATCTGTATGTTTCTCCCTAATCAGGACCATGTGCCATTCAGTCTAGTGTCCCGAGCTGGCAGACATTTCATGGAAAGACCTCGTTTCATTTGCTTATTTTTGAAAGACCTGTTTTTATACTGGATCCTCCACCCTTAAGGGATTCAGCCCTCAGCCATTCACTTCTTCCTAAGTGACCCGCGAATTTCCTGAGTGTAATTAAATGGTTGTTTTTCAACAATGACGATGTTACTAGCTCCTACAGTTACTGTAAAAAATACTGAATTTAAAGAAAAGCATGTAACAATAAAAAAAATACAAATGCATTGTGAAAATAAAATGTATAAAATTATATGAATACATGTCATAGAGTGGACAAATAGATATAGTTAAACATATCTGAGTTGTGTTTGTGAATGACTAATCGAACCATAAGAAGTTGTTTAAAATTTAGGGCAGCTTTGAATACGCCCTGGCATTCTGAGCATGATACTATATTGGGCACAGAACGTTCTCTTGTGGCAATCTTTTCTTGGTGCTATTGTCAGAAGCAAGTACGAGGCTGACAGGAGAATTAAGCAATATGGAATGTGTAGTAACTCTGAACTAAATCTCTCTTTTTATTCTGAAGATTATTCCTTTACCTCGTGGGATGTGGGCAGGGCGTGGAGGTAGAACTTAGGTCTGCTATGGAAAGTAGGCCAGCATGCTGGAAATAAAACACCAGAACCAAGGCTCGTGGCCAAGTTTCTCCGCTGCACGGGAAGGAAAGACGAAGGTGTGCCCACCGAGAGCCGAGGCGTTTGTTGTTCAAGCGTGCAGGATGCTTCTTCACGAGGATGTGCAAAAGATGAATACTAAATCGGCCAGACTACAACAGGCAAATCATATGTTACGTCAGAAGTAGACACTTCAGTTTCATAAGTCATTGGCTTCGAAAGCTGTCTTAACGGTGTTAAGGAAGAAAAATAAAAAGAAGAAACAGCCAAGTAAAAAAAAATTGTATATCTATCACACACTATGTCAGCAAGGGTAGAAAATAAATAGCAAGACACACGGAGTCAGAGAAATACAGAATTCAATTTGTCAGGGAAAACTTCTCACACCTGGCACTTTCTTGACACACACACAAAATTGCATTAGCAACATTTTTCTGTCTGAGTTAAGATCCCAGCATTTATGAAAGATAACACAGTGATCAAATATTAGGCATGAAGGAGATTTTTATGATTAAACCAATATTTTTAAAGTGAAGTTATGCCTTTCTCAGAAAACACTATTTATCAATTACTGTGACTATTTCAGAGCAAAGCATGTTAAATATAAAGCATTTTAACAGTAGCGGTCAAGGTAGATAATGAAATTAGTGCGCAGTTTAGAATCTGGTTCTGTAACTTTGGTATTATGTCCTGTGATTTAAATATCAAATAATATATTAAATCACGTAATCTAATAATGTTTTAGTTCCCACTAAATTACTAATAATAGAGAAGAATGGAGTAAGCATCGCTAAGCGTTGCTAATTGTCACTAGAGTCCGGAGCCTCCTAGGAGACGGGGCCTGTGGGCTCCTTGAGCCTCAGTGCGCAGAGCTGCTGGGAGCCTATTGCGAAGCGAAGCTCCAGGCTGAGCCCTCAGCACCTTAGAACAAAAACTACCACGTGGACCTGTGTGGACGTGGCTTCCTCCTTGTAGTTCCCACCCTGTTTGGCATATTAGAGCTAACCAATCCCTGTTAACCTAGCCAGGATCCTTCATTTGCATAAAAGGATTATACTTTATAACCCTGACCTTCTTCTTTTCTGAGCACAGTTTGGATTGTGCCTCAGTCTGCATTTGCCTGACTGCAACCGTTTCATTCAAATACATGTTTTCCTGACTTTTATTACAGCCCGAACATCTTCTTTGGTTAACATTAAAAATATGCATCATATACAATATATTTATATATATATTCATATCAACAGTTATAATAACTTCCAAGTTATTTTTATTTCCAGCCTTACTGAGGATGGCTGACGAATAAAAGCATGTATATGTTGGAGGTATACAATGCGATGTTTGATATCAGTATACTTTGTATAATGACTACGACAGCCAACCTAAATGACATATCCATCACCTCACATATAGTTACCATTGTGTGTGTGTGTGTGTGTGTGAGTGTGTGGTGAGAACAATGAACAACTACTCTCTTAGCAAATTTTCAAGTGTACAGTGCTTCATAGGAACTAATATAACTCAATAGCAAAACACAAGTAATCTGATTAAAGATGGGCAATGGACCTGAATAGTCTCCAAAGGGAACAACATACAAATAACCAAAACATGTATTAAAAGGTGCTCGACCATGACATTTCAAAGCAAAAATGCTTCACTTTGAAATATCATGGTTGACAAACTAATCACATTGATATTGAAGTCCCTAATCATCAGGGAGATGAGTCAAACTCACTATGAGACATCCCCTCATACCTTTCAGGAGACTATTATTTGAAAAAAAAAAATAGATTAACAAGTGGTAGCCAGGATGTGGAGAAAGGGGCCTACTGTGCCCTTTTTGCAGGAACGCATATTGGTGTGATCACTAGGAAAAACAGTATACAGTTTCTAAAATTTAAAAATAACCCACAATCTCACTTCTGGGTATATATATCCAAAGGGAATGAAATCAGTATCTCAAAGAGATATGTGTGCTTCTGTGTTCATTGGAGCATTATTCCCAGTGGCCAAGATGGGGAAACTATTGAAGTTTCCTAAGAACTTAGTGTCCTAAGTGAATGGATAAGGAATCATGACAAACATATAATGGAATATTGCTCAGCCACAAGAAAGAAGGAACTCCTGTCATTTGCGACAGTGTGGATGAACTTGGAGGGTGTTATGCTAACCACAATAAGCCAGGCACAGAAATGAAAAATATTGCCTGATATCACCCCTACAAGGCATCAAGAGAAGTCGAACTTGGAGAAACATGGAGTACAATAGTGGTTGCCAGGGGCAGCGGTGGGGGAATGGGGAGCTATGGGTTAAAGAACACACCCTCTCAATTATGAGAAAAATAATTTCTACCTCATGGTGACTGTGGTTACTAATAGTATATTAGTATAGTTAGTTACTAATATTACTAATAATTAGTATAGTATAGTTACTAATAGTATATTAGTGGAGTTACTAGTAGTAACTACTGATAGTATATTATACATTTGAAATTTGCTAAGAGAGTAGCTCTTAAGTGTTCAAATTACTCATAGACATATGAACAAGGAAAAATAAACACAGGATTGCCTAGTTTTGTGACAAGAAGAAAGCCCTGAGTTACAAATTTGGAATAAGCACATAAGAAAGAAGACATGGTATCAGCCTTATTTTTATTGATATCTTGTCCACTGTATCTGGAGGGAAGACAAGACATTTTTAAAGCCAGGTCCGAGAAGTGTCAGTTTAATACAGCAACAAATACTGATACGAATCAAGCACATCTCTGATGGGGTTATGCATAATCACATTAAGACAGGCGAAAGGTAATATTAGTGCAGTACCTCTCCATGTGTTTGCAAAAAAAAGGCCATGTATAATTATGCAAAGAGAAATTTCAACTAATATAGGTGATTCAAAAGTAATTATGCCTTTAAAATTTGCCTTGTTTACAAAGATTTGGTTAGAGAACTTTGTAAACACCCCAACATGGCCTTTGTGTAATGTCATAAATGATGGAACACGCTTCTCATGCCTAGGGTGGATTTCAGTCCAGGGACCCGATGCAGTTTTTTGAAGAGTTATTGTGTGCAGTTTGGGAAAGGACATTTTTTTTTAATCTGCTTTCTAGATTCTATAATTTACTCCCTAAGTCTTATTTGGTATACATTTAGATGATAGTCAACAGTCCTAAACTTTGAAAATTAGTTTAAGAAGATTATCGTATTCCTAGTTATTAGAAGATTATCATCTTCCACGGATGAACTTAGCCAGAGTCTCCATATAGATGGCTGTGTAAACGAAATGTTACCTAGAGCTAAGATTTCAACGTGCTGCTTAGCCTTCTGGCACAACACATGAGTGCATGAAAATTGGAAAAAGAGAAATGTTAACTTGCTGCAAAACAAATACGATTTAGACACTGTGCCTGTAAGGGCGGGGTCTTAATGCAATAAATCAATCATTAGATGTCCATGTGATAAGTGTCATAACCACAGCAGAGTGCTGAAGAAGGCAGGTCGTGGACATGTGACTCACATCCAGGTAAAAGGACACGTCTCCTGGAAGAGCTGAGATGCTTGGACGATTCCCTCCAGTTGAGAAGCAGTTAGATAAAATTCCTGGGACAAGAAGCGTTACTGCACATGGTCACAGGAAATGGTTGGGGTGTGGTAGAAACAGTCTCCACCTGAGTTCTGGTGACCGGTGGTGCATTACTGTAAATTTACTAAAAAAAACATTGAATTATGCACCTGGAATGGGTGAATTTATAGTGTGGAAATTATATCTTGACAAAGCTGTTCTGAAAAATAAAATTAAATAAAGTCTGGAAGAAAAAGGTGGGAAACTCATGATATTTTGATTGCTCAAAAGCTTACTAATTTTCTTGTTGACCATTTCAACAAGATTTTATTTATTTTTAAGAAGAGGGGAAGGGAAGGAGAAAGAGAGGGAGAGAATCATCAATGTGTGGTTGCCCCTCACGAGCGCCCAACTGGAGACCTGGCCTGCAACCCAGGCATGTGCGCTGACTGGGAATCGAACCAGCAACCCTCTGGTTCGCAGGCCTGCACTCAGTCCACTGAGCTACACCAGCCAGGGCTCATGCATGTTTTCTTTCACAAAAAATATAAGCTATTTCAAATTTGTTGGGCAAATAGCTCTCAGCATTGCAAGAACTTGCAAAGATTTTTGAAAAGATAAACAAACCTAAACTATATCTTTAAGATAAGATGTCATTTTTTAAATAATGGGTGCTGGAATACTCAAAAATTCTTGTGCTGTACAAAGTATGTTTTTTCAATGATTGTCTGGAAATATTCCAATATTATATGATTATCTTGCCTAAAAGGGTTAGTGGACATTTTACTAAAGTTGTAGTAGTTGTTAATAAATTTTCTTCAGATTGAAAATGTCTCAAATGTGTAATATCAGAGGTTATTTAACTGACTTACTACACATATTATAATTTAAAAAATGACATGCTTTTTACTGGTGGGGCTTTAAGACACACCATTTGAGTTGATTTCCACAATGCTATTCATAGATGATCACTTTACGTTTAGTAAGTCTTCAACAGATGGGTAAATTCCAGCTGTTTTGGTCAAATGTGTTCCATGGGTAGAAAGTGCCTATGTTCTCATATTAAACCAGAATTAGAAAACCCAGTTGGCTTTGGAAATGTATTATAGGTGAAAAATTGGAGGGAGAGAATGTAGATGTACATATTTTTAAGTAACTTCGCTGGAAAATCAGACTGGAAGAAAATATCTACAAAAAAAAACCAGTCCATCTGATGAAGGACTGTAATCCAAAATATACAGAAAAAAACCCCAAAACATTAAAACTCAATTATAAGAAAACCAACAATTCAACTTTTTTTTTAAAACTGGGCCAAATACTTTAATAGACACCTCACCAAGAAGGTACTACAGATGGCAAACAGGCATATGAAATGATGCTCCCCACTGTGCGTCATTAGGGAAATGCGTATTAAAGCAACCGCACCTATTAGAACGAGCAAAACCTGAGCAATGACGACCCCAACTGCTGGTGGGGACGTGGAGTGCCAGAACTCTCATTGCCGTGTGGTGGGAAGGAAAACGGCGCGGCCCCTTGCGATCCCCCTGCGGACCCTGTGATGTAGCTGCTGTTATCGCCACCACTCAGAGGAAAAGGAAAAGAAAGTCCAATAAGATTAAGATGCCAACTGCCAGCCATCCTGTTGCCTCCTCCACACGGCCCTGCTTTTTAAAGTGCCGTCCTCTTAGTCATGCATTTTCAGTTCTTATATCGTAATGCCTATTTCTGAGCAATTGAACATTTGGTTTTCTACATACATGCAGATCATTTGCAAAAATAACACATTGTCGGGGTGTATCCATAGCTTAAGTGTATTCAAACAAATAGAAGGTTTTGCTGGTAGCATACTTTAAATGTTATATATTATTTAAACAATCATCTGCATGATGTGTAGATTTAATACCTTTAATACATTCTCCATCGTTGTTTAAAAAATCATAAAAACTCTGATCTAAACTTGAAGCGGTCAGTTTGACTGGGTTCCATTTCTTTTATATTCTGTTGCAGAAAAATAGTGTAAGCCATCTGGCTCCTCAAAGAAAGTGAAAACTTGCATTTTATTCCGTATTCTCTTTTGATGGCAAGCTTTGCCTTTGGTTTACGAAGCGTGTTGCAGGCTTCTCAGCGATGGATAATAGCATGTTACTAGTAGCAGGTGCACAGACTATTTATCAGTTTGATAATACAAAAAAATGCATTGAGAAAATCGTTCATTTCTTTAAATCATCCAGTTATTCTCTCCTATGAATACATTATTATGAAATTTTATGAGAGATAAATGCTTCATTTTTCCTTTGTCATTTCTGTCATTTATTTAACTAGCCAGAGTATCCATGGTGATTTCCAAGAATAAGTATGATGACGCAGGCATAGTGTCATGCCTGGCATAGAGTAAGGGTTCAAATGAATAAAAGCTTCTATATTTATGGTTATGGTTTAAATTTAAAAAAAAAACTATAGTAGATATTAAACAATAAATGCATATGCTATAAGTATCTTAAATACTCAATTTTTTCTGGTTTCATCCAACCCTGCTGTCAATAGTGTCTACACAAAAGCCACTGACTTTTTCTCCTATGTCAAGTACCTATAGGGTATATATTGAGATGTTTGAAGTGAAAATATAACAACTATCACTGAAGATTATTACAACTATGAACACCAAGAATATTCACACACTGATATTTGTCCGCAAGGAATTGCTTCTAACATAGTATCCTGAAAGTATGATAATGGACCTTGTTTTCTTGCCTGGAGTTATTTGTTGTTTCTTTGATTTAACCTTTGGAGGTATATTCCTGTTTCTCTCTTTCCTCTGTCATTCTGCCATTTTTTGTTATTGGTTTATTTTTGAAAGTGGAAAATGATCGTTGGGTATGTGTACGTACATACTTTTAAATCTTCCTCAATTGAATATTGGTAAGAGCTTTACAAATTGTCCAAGTTCTTCCTTTTCTTTTCAAATTAAGTAATTACATTGATAAAGAATGGAGAAAATGTCAAACCAATCAACCCCTTTTCACACCTTTAATTGCATTTTATTATTATTTTTTAAATTTTTGGTTTTCAAGAAGGCGGACAATGAAAGCTTTGGAAATAACTTTTCTCAACTTAATTTCAAGCATACATGTGTTTACTTCTTGATTAATGCCTTAGTTTTCTGTTGCTAACAAAGCAGCACACACTCAGCAGCTAAAATAGCCCCTCTTGGTGGCCTGCCTGTTCTGTGCTCAGCAGTCTAAGTGTGGCTTGACCGGGACCTCTGCTTAGTTCCTCATTAGTTCACAATCTGTAGTGGGAGACTGTACCAGAAAAGAGCCCTTCTACCTCTCACGGGGGCTGCTGGCGAAATCCATTTCCTTGCAGCTGGGTGATGGAGAGGCCCGGCCTCTTGCAGGCTGGAAGCTGGAGGCCTGTCTTAGCCATGAGAGGCTGCCTGCATGTCCTGGCCACACGAGCTTTTCCCGCATGGACACTTAATTGATCCCCTCAGCAAGGGCCTTCTCTAGAGCAAGGCAGCCGGCAGGAGGGAGTCACACCTATTGTAACATAAGTGACATCCCATCACCTTTGCCACATTCCATTGGTTAGAAGCATGTCACATGACCTGCCCTCTAAGGGGGTCAATACCGGGAGGCAGGGCTCCTGGGTGGCTGCCTTCGAGTCTCTATTATGCTCAATATGAATAAATAGAATGTCCAACAGTGTTTTAAGTGTTCAGTCTTAGAAATGTCAGAAACTATTAAAGTGTGCTTAATATCCATGATGTGAATGAAACACATCTAAGTAATTTCAAAGGGGGCGTGTTAGATTTTGAAATACTAGCCTTGAGCAGGCCGATGTTTAACCACCACCATTCTATGTGAGCTTTCTGTTAGAGACACGACGATGAAGTGATACGCTTTTGTTACTGGACTGGTAAAGTAGTAGAATTGTAAACCTTTATAATTATACATTATGCTTATTGGGGGTTTGGGAACGTGTGTAATAAAATCCCTGGCAGTGGCCATTTGTTAATGAATGACTCTGACTGAGTGACTCAGCAAATGCTTTTTTTTTTTTTACAGAAAGGGCGTGGTCTTAAACTCAGATGCACACACCTCCCCACTATACACACAACACAGACAAATTGTAGATTTTTGTGGTTATTAAAACAGGTATACAAAGAGCTCTAATTTGGGTTTCGTAACACTACAATATCTGTTCAATTTTGAATACTATTTACACTTGCACACTAAGGGGGGAAAAGCCAAAGATTTGGTCTAACACATGACGTTGAAAATGTGATCAGAAGGAGAAAAAAAATAAACTTAAAAGGAAAATAAAAATTGATTTAAAATCTAAGAACAAGCAACACTTCCTTAAGAGCCGTCATGAGGAAAAGATAAGGGAACCAAAGCCCTTTCTAAATTGCTGTCTGAAGAAAGAATTAGGGGATTATGGTGGTTCTTGGGGGGGAAAACCGGCAAAATCAAAACCAGCCCAGTGAATGTGCTTAGGAAAAAAAGAGATATGAATAAAACTTCCCTCTGAATTCTTAGGGGAGACCACTTTGTTTTTACTAAAATTCTGAAAGTTTTACACTGAGGGAATGTTTTAGGATCTCAGACTTGCATTGAAACCATCCCATCTCTATCTTTTTTCCTCCAAATTATTACCGATTTGCCGAGGGAAGTTTTCCAATTAAAAAAATATGTACTTCTGAACAATGACTTTGAAAACGAATAGTTTCTGATATATTGTAATATTAAATGACTTCAAAATTAATATTTTATCTCAATGTCACAGAAAATTTCATCTGTCTAAACAATACTTTTTTGTGGCTTATTCTAAAAAGTAGTACTTCTTTGGCTGCTTGTAGTTCTTTGGATAGTTTATGTTTAAAATAAGCCCAATTGAAAATTAAGTAAAGTTTTATGTGTAAACAAATCTTTATAAACAATAAAAACCAAATTTTATATAATTGGATATGAGCCCTTCATATTTATATCAGAAGAATAGTTTGAAGAGCGATTTCTTCATCTAGTTTCTTCCTATAAACAAGGTTTAAAATCATTTTGATTAAATGAGTTTATGACATTTTAACTTTAAAAATATTGTATCTTGGTAAAGGGTATTTCAAAATTAAGATATTTTGCAATCATCAAATTGGCAACAGACTTGACAATAAGCTTGAATTACAAGGGTAAATAATATTTCTCTACACCCAAATGGATGATTAAATTGCACAGTTATCAAATTCACTAGGAGCTTAACTGTGTGACTTTATTCTGACATATGACTGCATTACTGTTCTTTAGGGATAAAATATACATAATTTTTCATTTTAAGGTAAAATATAATTGTTAGGGGCAAGGGCTATAAACGCGACTGCTGAGCTTGGACTTGGGGTCTGCTACTTCTCTTCTGAAACCTTGGATGAGTCACATCTCCTCTGGTGGGCTCAGTTTTCCAAGCAGTGAGATGGGATAATAGGAGGATGGGTTGCTGAGAGTGGTGTATTAGACTTAAGCACATCAAGTACTTGCCAGAATTCCTGACACACAGTTCAGTGAGTCATTGTCATTTTTGTTGTAGCTGTTCATATTGTCATCTTCACTAAATTTATGCTCTCTAAGAGTTATTCCAAATGGCAATTAACATGGCCAAGTAAAATACTCATTATTTCAGTATTATAAAACCAACTAAAACAAACACCATTGGTCTTTATTCCCCTCAGGAGAAATGCATGTGACTCCTGCTTTTCCGAACATCCCAAAATGTATGTCATAATTCTCAGATGTAAGGGAAGACAGTGAAAAACATTGGGGGGGAAATTAAGGAGGATTTTTAATACTCTTAGTTAAATAGGTACTTCCCAGATAGATTTTTATGACTACCAAACTGTGAATTTTTTATATTGCAAAACACATATAGGCTTCACATCTAATAAACAGGTTGTATTCCAGTTATATGTTCTGTTCTTATATTACCCAGTGTGAAATTATTTTAACGAAATAAAGAAAATAAGGGAAACCATGTAGAATTATGATTCACAGGATCATGGGTTTACAAGGCAAAAAAAGAACATCAAATTTAACTGATGAAGAAAATCAGGGGGCGAGCTGGCCTTTCTTCAAAGTAACCCCATCCTTAGTGCTGAACCATCTTAATCCTCCATGGCACCCTCAGCGGGAGTTCCATACAAAGACATTTCAATTTAATTTAAATTGGCTGAAACAATCAGATTGCTTTTTCTCTCCTAAATGACTTGCTTTTGCAATGGATATAAAAGCTGTTAGCTTTTTTTTTTTTCTTAAAGAAGGTATGAGGTATGAAGATTTGTCTCTTGAGAGTCACACTGATTATTAATAAAGAGCTTGAGAAAATTGAACATGACTTTCAGCCAACATGGACCCACAGACTCGGTTAAGTGACAAGTGACATTAAGAGCCCTTGAGAAGCAGGGCTGTGCCAGAGGAAGGAGATTCATGGTAGTGTAAAGCGAATAAAATATCACCATTACAGAGAAGTTTAATTTTGTCTCTAACCTGAAGATTACAGTAAACTAACGTGAACTTGTCGTTCGAGAGATTGCCATGACATCTGATTTGCTTCAACTCCTGCCTGACCTGCCAGCCATCTAAAGTACTGCATGATGGCTTTCTGTCTGCTTCAAATTCTTTAAAAGCTTCTTCAGCTTTCCGCTGTGCCAGTAGCAAACACGTGTAAGTGACAAAGGAGCCCGCATAGCCTTTAATAAATGTATTTTGGTGTGTATGATATAGGAATCTTGAACAGTATTGGCACTTTCTCTCTGGTCATCATCTATAAAACAGATAAGTATGGAACCCATGGCATCGGTATGTAGAAAGCATAAAGCGCATGGTGTTTATGGCATTTGGATCAAACTCTCTGGTACTTGATAAGTTAATGATATGTTATTGTGACAGCATCTAACTGAGTTTATTAATCACCTTCTATAAGCTTCAGCAATATTTTTTTAATTATTCTTTGTAATAAGAAAAGATACTGTAAAAAATAGAGAAATGAAATGATCAGTTTAGTGGGGAGGTTGTTATTACTGTTAAAAATGGGTAGGTATAAATAAATGCCATGTTTGGTTTTAACAGATTAAAAAAGAAGCAGCAAGCACTTAGAGGCTGTGACTGAACAAGGTACCGAACACTTTTAGCTATGCAGTCAGTGTATTTTGCTGCACTTAGTGTTAATAGTTCTTGCATCCCCCCAGCTTTCCAAATGTTCTCCGTGCCTTCCCCCTACAGTGAAGAGAAAACATAGAAGATAAACGAGAATCGAGTTTCAACTCATGATGTTATGACACTTGGATCAATGACTAGCACTCTAAAGATAGAAAAATCAACTTTATAGAACAGCTTTTCTAACAAGATTGCATGTTGCTCCTGAAAATATACAGTTTCTGATACAGCAGGGATGCAATTAATAATGGCTGAGGGGTCAGTGTTTCGGCGAGCCACCGCACAACCGCAGGAAAATTCTATAACTCCAGCGTTTCAAGAGGGGAAGGCACACTTGAGGAAGGTTATCGATCGATTAAGATTCATTCTGGGAGCTTTGGATAATAGGGTAGCTATTTTTATTTAAGTCAAACTCTGTTGGCAGTGTTTCATCAACTTGCACAGATGAGGTTGAAAGACACTAAATGGTTCCAGTGGTCCTATTCCGGCAAAAAACTAATCTTGTTAATAGATTAATATGTTCTTGATGCTTGCAGTTTTCTTTTTTTCTGCCCATTTACACTTCTATATAATTTTCCCTTTTTTATGTCAACAAATTTAGCAAATCAGTACATTTTCCTTTATACTATATCCTAAGTCAAAATGTGTTTTATTTTCCTTTCTTTAACTGTTCTTCTATGCACGTGAAACATTTAGTACTGTTTCGCAGGGCGAGCAGTTGGTGGTGTTGTTACGCGCCTGGTGTCTTCAGATTCCGTAGATCCTGACTGTGAGCGCGGTGAAAGGTCATTCCCCGACCACTCTGTTGGCGTAGGGTGACCCCACGCTCTTCTCTCTCATCGATTGCTATCACCTTCACTAAGTTAACGTTTTTGATTTTCAATTTTGCACTTGTCACTGGTTCATTACATGCGTGTCTCCACTGGATGGTGACTTCACAGCAGGTGTGATACTGTCTGTGACAGTCATCAGTGAGTATCATGTATGAGATCAGGTTTGCCTTATTAGTTATTAAGGCACACACATAAACCACCATGCACGTACATGTATGTGAACATGTGTTACCTATGTGTTTGCATCTTTAACATGTGTCACACACAAACATGCATGTATGCGATAAATATGGGTCCATCACCGATTCAGAGAGGTGTTTAGGAAATGGAAATGAAGCCAAAATGTCACTCTTCATTACATTATCTACTATCCTAAGCTACTAGATGGAAATAGAGAAAAATATCTTTGAAAGCAAGGAATGGGAGGTGCATTTGAAGCACATCAGATGCAAATGAAAGCCAAAACCATTGTAAGACAGATTAATCCATGTGATTGCATCCGAGTCAAGACTTAGTTAAGTGAAAGGGGCAACGGAGAGTGTTCCCAGCCCGAGGCCATATCAGGGAAGGATCTGCCCTATCTAAAGTCATTAAGGAAATAATGTTGGAAGATGAATGAGGATACAATTTTATTTTCAATCTAATATGACAAAACTATGAAGCTGGATAAAGTAGAGTGCTGGTAGGATCGTGGGAAAAAAATGGACAGTTGTAATATTATTGGTCTTCTTAAATTTAGCTATTTGAGTGAGTAAATAGTACCTCTTTGTAAAAACTGCTAGAAATATCCAATAATGTAAGTATTCTGTACATATCAGTGCATCTTTTAGCTCCCAGGAAAATTAAGTGTCCACATAATCTGTGATCCAGTGTTTCCATTCCTAAACTGGAGTATGTATCAGAAAAATGATCTGACTGTTCTCCAGACCCTCTGTACCAGGGTGTTCATTCCGTTGGTCTTGGTGAGTCAGAGAGTTGCCATCTGCATTCGTTGTTCCGGGAAATATTGATGCACCCTATGGAGAAGAACGGAACAGCTAGAATTAACAGACTGTCTGCTAAAGCAGTCTCCCCAAATGTGCAGACAGATATTTAAGAAATGGTACCAACCCCAAACATCCATCCATGCACTGGTGAGCCAAGAAACAAAATGTGGCAAGTCCATGCCATTGAATACTATACACAAATAAGGAATGAGTGCTGATAACACGGAGCAAAAGCCTCACGATAAGTGAAAACTCCAGGCAGATGTAAATGTGGATTATACGACCCTATAGGTTATGGTTAGAAGACACAGCATTATGGATGGTAGAACAGGAGTGAGTGACAATCTGAATGTTGCCAAGAGGAATGGGCACATCTGTGCACTGTTACATCTCGTGTTCGGGGAGGCTAGGAAGAGAAAGGACACGAGGTCTGTCTGGGAAAAGTTCAGCCATTGTTAATATAATGAGAATGGTTTGCACAACATCGATGTAACTTGGCAGCCAAGGAGAGTGGACTGGAATGCACATGTGTGAACAATGACGACTTCACTGTGCTAGTCAGTGGGGGAGGTAGATGCCGTTGAGTAAGCATGTGTACTGTGGGGCCATCACATTCAAAATGCCTGAATGAGCAGAGCAATGAATCTGCATCAAATTTTGTGTTAAGCTTGAACATGGAAACTATTAGTTGCCCACAGAAGTCCACAGCTGTGGGCAACTGGTGATGGACAGCTTCATCACGACAGTGTGCCCACTCATGCATCACATCTCGTGTAGAGATTTTTGTTGAAACATCAAATCACCCAGGTGGCTCAGCCCTGCTATAGCCCAGATTTCATGCCCTGTGACTTCTGGCTTTTCCCAAAACTAAAATCACCCTTGAAAGGGAAGAGATTTCAGACCTGTGATGAGATTCAGGAAAATACAACAGGGCAGCTGATGACGATTGGGAAAACAGTGTGAGGTCCCAAGGTGCCTCCTTTTGAAGGGAAGGGAGGTGTCATTGACCTGTGTGCAATGTTTCTTGTACCTTGTATCTTCTTCTGTAAATGTCTCTATTTTCCACATTATGTGGCCAGACACTTTCTGGACAGATCTCGTATCTGTGATTCATCTCATTCTTTTTTTTTTTCCCCCATGGCACTCATGGACGGTTTCTATATTTGATGTGAAATGTCATTTCACAATTGCTGCTGTGAACATAACTCTCTGGATGTTGCAGCCTCTGGACTCTTTTTGGGATCAGGATGTGAGATGTGATTTATTCTCAAGCTGGAACTTCTTGGCTGCTTTCCACCTATTTCCAGAAGACAGAATTGGGCCAAGCAAGTGTGCACTCGTATCAATTATCGTGCTAAATGCATTAGAGAATGTGACATCACTTCTTTCTACCTTGTCCGAAGGGTTTTCTCATTGTAGCCCTGTACAAAGGCTGTGGGTGGGTCCTAGCAGAAGCTCACTCAGGGTGATACATAGTTTACATGCTGAATTATTAGTCTATGATTTATTGGGTTCAGTGTACCTGAGAGCATGGCACCAGCATAGCTAATGGAGTGAACTTGTAAGGAAAACTTTCCTCACATTAATTTAATATAGTCCACGTTAGAGCTTCAAAACTGGTGCCCTTCACCTTAGTTTTTGCTTGATGTATCCCGCACTTATTTTCATTATTTTTAGAATTTTTGAGCCTAAATTATCATTCTCTCTATTCAATATCTTGTAAATTTGCATTTCCTTGTATGCGTTTGGTTATAATGAAAGTTACAGTCTCAATCACCTATCCCTTTCAGGAGAATTGTGTTAATTATAAGTAATACCTAAAATCAAATGAAGACCAGGGCATTACAAGAAAGTAAAAATGCAGAACCGTATCCTATGTTGTATTCTAGGAGTTTGATAGTTTTGCATTTGCCTCTTCATGCCTTGGCTATTGTGAATAACCATGAAATGAACATGGAAATGGAGATATTTCTGCAAGACCCTGATTTTAATTTCTTCAGAGAAATACTCAGAAGTGGGTTTGCTGGGTCATATGGGGGTTTTATTTGTTGTGTTTTATGATGAACCTCCATACTCTTTGCCATCATTCATGTACCAATTTAAATCCTGACTAACTAATAATGTTCAAGGGTTCATTTCCCCCATATTCTCACCCACATTTGTCTTTTCCTTTGATACAATTCATCCCAAAAGGTGTGAGGGGATACCGTGTTGGGGTTTTACTTTGAAGTTCCCTGTTGTTTAGTGATATTGAGAATCTTTTCATATATGCATTGGCAAATTTATGTCTTTTTGAAAGGACATTATTCATTTCTTTTGTCCATTTATTTAAATTAGGTTATTTGATTTTTGCTATTGAGCTATAGAAATTCCTTCGATGTTTTGTATGTTAACCTTTTATTGACTTTATTTTGCAGATATTTTCTCCCATTGAATAGATTACCTTTTCATTCTGTTAGTTGTTTGCTTTCCTGTGAAGACGCTTTTTAACTTGATATACTTGCATTTGTTTATTTTTGCTTTTATTGTCTGTGTTTTTGATGTCATGTCCGAAAATTATTATTCAAAGCCAATATCTAGAAGTGTTTTCTCTCTTTTGCCTCGTAGGAGTTTTATAGCATCAGATGGTACATTTAAGTCTTTAATCCATTAGGGACTGTATTTTTTATAGTATTTCTTTTCCCATTCCTGGCATTAATTGAATTGTTGCCAAGTCTGGGTAAAGGTCATTCCAACCCTTGCATAACATATTGTAATATGTTGTACAACTTCTGCCCACAGGCATTTTAAAACAAAGTGATATTCCGAGGTGAATATTTGGTGATAGATATGGTAGATATTAATTTTTAATCTTACTGGAATTAGTATGTAGTCCTCTTTTTAGAAGTTTAAGAAAACCAGAAAACTGCAACGTCATTCGGTCATTCACCTGTTTCCCGTAACTTTAGAGCACCTCCAGTTCTACGAACATTTAATGTAGGATAGTAATAAAGCTGTTTAATAGCAAATCCTAACTTCAGTAGAAACAAATGCAAGACCAGTCATTTTAAATGTAAAAGGTCTACCCCCGAAAACCCTACAGTATCAGCTGTCTAGACTTCTATTCATACATAGATAACATCCTTTTGGCAACTTTTAAAGGCTTGATAGAGCAGCAAACACTGGCAAAATTAATGTTTAGATTTACTTTGTTAAATACTGAAGAGAAGTTTCATAGATATACCTGTAAGCCAGGAGTGAGCAATCGGTGAATAAACTTTCAATTTGATGCTTCAGATTTTGACATAGATTTTTTTCATGGTGTTCTGTTAAGGGATTGATAAATGAATATTTTTAGGCATATGATGATATGTTATAAACAGTAATGAAGTTAAAATAAATTTCTATAAGTTAGCAAGATCTTTGGGTAGTAACAAAATGGTGTAATAGAAATCAGAAACATAACTTATTCCGTCTTTCTTATTTTCTCTCTATTCTACCTGTAAAACATATTTGGAGGGGAGAGGTGAAGGAAGAGTAGGGAAAACATAGTATTTATGTTGTAATGTGACAGCTATCACAAAGCAAGACTGACAGATAACCAAAAACGGTGGAAAGCACAGTCCAAGAACGATGCCTCCCTGTCAGTCCCTTTCAGAGTAGATGTCGGGTGGACTTGTATCCCCCAGTTTTCGAAGACATCGTCCACTTATTTTGGGAACCAGAAAACAAAGCTATTTGCTAGAAGTAAGAGTGTGTGTGTTATATGTAGAGATTTTAGCATTCTGTTATTAGCTAGGGCACTTTCACTGGGAACAAAAGGGAAGACTATTAGTGGAAAAATATTTTAGAAGTTAAAGAAAAGTTATACAAATTAAAATTGGTTCCTTAAAATGGCATTGTTGGTTATTATCACTGCTCCTATTTGTCTCAAAATGTTTGCAGAATTAGTGCTAAGAGCACAGAAAACAGAGATAAGGTTGATTTTGAGAGGAAATTGGCTAGATGAGTGACACCAAACATGGGTAAAATTTAGGAAAAATGGGATAGGGTTGACTAATCACAGGGGAAAGGCAAAATCCAGATAGGAAAATTAAATTCACTTACACCCTTCAATTTTAAATTAAACTTATTTATGTATATGTTTCCATTGTTTTCAAATAATGGTGAAACAGGAAATGATATCATATACCCTAGTTTATGTAAATTACTAATCTCAGATGATGCTGTTTATGTAAATTACTAATCTCAGTTTATGCTATAAAAAGAGTTACTAAGTTAGTCTTTTATGGTGTTGCATTTTTTGCACTTTTTGCAGTTTAGTTTTTGCCTTTGTAATAGGGTACCTAAATATTTAGAATAAACAAAGAAAGGAAAAGCCACACCAACTTTGTAGTGTGATTTTACAGGCGAGTCTCAGGATCTAGACATTTTCTGCAGCCTGTTTTTCAGCCCGAGGTGCATCCACCCCTCTTTCCACCAAAGCAGGGACTGCCGGAAACAGGAAGAGTGATTGACTCCTGGAGCCGTTCCTCCCTGGGAGAGGCTCCCTTTGAAAATGTTCTGTATTAGCAAATACATTTCATCACACAGCATTCAGATTCGCTTTAAAATGAGTAAACACGAAAACAGTTTTATGAAGTAAATTTCTTGAAATCATTGTAATCTCCAGGGCATTTTTCACACTTTGGTTAAAAGCACAGTGATTTGACATGAAATTCTTTGAAAATATTGTGTCCTTTTTGAGAAGAAAGGGCGAGAGAATTAAGGGTTTTAGACATGTATTGTTTTGGAGACACTGTCTATGTTGATGGTTCAATTGTTTATATTACCTGAGCTATGTAAACAGTCCTTCCTAGTAAGGTTACAATGCGTGGCCACTCTATCCTCAGTATCCATGTACTCGCTTTCCCAGGCCATTGTGGGTTGAATTTAACACTCGATTTTTTTCTTTGCACAATAAGCAGTTACTTAGTGCCAGACACTAACTTCAGAACTGAAAAACTATGTGATTTGGGATAATCCATTTAACTTGCTTATATGTTAACTTGAAATTAAAATTTTCCTAGAGGGTAATAAGGATTTATTTAAATTTTTTCACTATATACATAATATATTAAAATTTTCATTATATAGATTATGTATAATATATAAAATGTTTTATTATATATTATGTATATATAAAATATATGGTCTAAATCACAATTGGGTTTTGGGAGTTTGAGTTCATCTACCTCCCTTTACCATAACTTGACTATTCTTTTCTTCCTTTTATATGAACAAAGTTATGGTCCTGAGAGGTCATAACTGTACCCCCAAATTTCATCCAATGTGCTTAAAACACAGGATCAAAACTTCCATTTGCATCCATAAATCTTAGGCTTAGGACATAGTAGCTCAGAAATGATAGAAATATCATCAGCAACTCCTTGTTAGACTAGAAGGGCGTTTAACTACCAGTATAACTAAAGGGCATGCATTATACTCAGAGCAACAGAGTAGTGTTGTTGAATAACCGATCATACACCTTATGAAGGTGCAGTAATTAAAAAGCATTGGAAAGAAAAGGGGAGTATGGAAAACTCTGAAAGGGAAAGGTGATGAGGGGTGGAGGGTAAGGAAAAAAAAGCAGAATTAGACAAAGCAACAGGTCACAATGATTTAACATTTATAGAAGCCCTTAGTATGATCCAACAGTTAAAAAGACTATCCCCCTCCCAAAAATGATGATTTTATTGTACCTCCCTTTAAAGAATAAGACATCTAAAGAATAAAAAGGAAAAAGGGGAAGGGGACGATTGAAACGGGAAGGAGAAAGACAGAGAAAAAGAGGGAATATCTACAATGTATTTTAATTGAACTTGTAGGTTAATAGACAAATCAGTCAGGGGTTGCATGAGAAAGCAGAAAAAAAGATTTGTTTAAGAACATAAGTTCAGTAACAGAAAATAAAATAAACAAGCATTTTTTTCTGAAAATGCAAGGAAGGGTTAAAGTCAGAAAATCTATTAATATTTTTGCATGGTGGGGACTGTCGGTGATGCTGGTTTCATCCATGCCTCCCTCCACGTGACTCTACACAGCCAGCGAGAGCCTGAGCCCCACACCCTGGGTTGCTAGTTGTGTCCACGTAAATCAGTTCTGCGTGTTCTCTTCAGGATGTTTAATGGGGAGTTTAAAATTTATGAACGCAATTAAAGTGCATGCAGAATATTAAATAACTTTCTGTTTTACTCCGGAAAATGCATTTGCTATCTCTCTGAGCCATGACTCTGGCTGATCAGTAGGGTGTGCATAGTTGATTTCAGACAAAGAAAACAAAATTGTTTAAAGTCCTTGAATTTTATTAACGCTTAAAACTGAATTTCTAATTTAAAAAAAGTTTATTCAATTGCTTAAATGTACTAAGTGGTTTGCTAGCGCCCAAGCAAGCTACAAAGTCAAGCAAAGTGGTCCCTACCCTTAGAAATGACACATCCCACAGGGCTGGAAAAAGAAGACCTTTAGATCCCTAGTTAGAAGAGTGAAGTACAAAATTCTGTCTGTGCTGCTGCATCCTAGTAGCAGTAGGTAACGCTTCTTGTGTGGAGAGATGTCTTCACAGGGAAGATTTATATGGTAGAGTCCTTTGAAGATGAGATATCCAAGTCTGATTCATGCACTATTTTCATGGAAACAACTGCACTATGGCCTGCTTATTTATAAAAGTGACCTTGCTTTGTCCATAAGCACATTTATTGAATACAATGCGTGTGCCAGTAGCAGACATATGTGCATGCCCCTCTTATTCACAGATGGATAGCCTTAAAATGTATGGAAAAGCTATACCCATCAACTAAGCACTGAGAGTAAAGAAAACTTACATAATGTGTGTTTAGCTAGTTTCATAAATCAAAACATTTGAAACAGACACTAAGTAATTTAAATAAGAGTATACTTACTTTTTCAAATAAATGTGTTTGACTCCCAATAACTCCCATATTTTAATAAGAGATGAGCTTTACTTGATTATGTCTGAAGGTTTTTTTTTTAAATTTAATGTGAAAAGGTGATGTATTTACAGAGGATGCAATTCATCTCTTCTCCAAAGTGCACATCATACTTGCTCAAGATATGGTACGTGTTTCACGACCTGTTCTAGAACGTCTGAGAAAGACAGTTTGAAATACTGCCTTTATTAATGTTCTATGAGACTTTGAGAGCTTATATAGACACTTAGAAATCAGACTTGTTTACCCTCAGGAAGAACAGACGCCGTGACATATGTCCAGATGAGTACTTTGAACTAGAAATTCAAATCTCCTTCTGGAAAACTTTTTGTTCTAACATATGGTAGACAATGAATCCTAAAAAACATTGGCTACGGACGTGACAGAAAAAAAAAAGGGGATTAGGATTAGTTAAGATTTATTTACAGAGAGTAATCAAATTGAGCATAGAAATGAGTGGAACTGGCTATATTCCACTGATTTTCAAATGATTGGCAAAAACTCATTCAATTTTTCAAGAAAATTCTTTAAACGCTCTGAAGCTTGCATGCAGTATAATTTTTCTAAACACGTTTTCTGTTTTTGTTAAATCATATGGAACACTTTGCCTACAACATCGTAAACAGTTTTAAATGTATATAAATCCATAGTCCCCAAAATGTGGAAAGAAGTACAGAAATCTGAATAATTTTACTTTTTCTCCTTTATCATAAAAATGATGGATTCAAAGCATAACAGTATCCACATTTAAATTTTATCAAGCCAAATCATATCCTTTCTCTATTGCTGATGATAATTACATATAAAATACCTCTCCATTTTTATGGATTTGCATTTATATAATTTAAAAGTTTAAAAGGGGTGCAGATCTGTCAGTAATTATTTCAAACAAGCCCAAACTTATATGGAACATTTATGCATTTAAAGAAGATTCGAGGCGTGGTTTGGATTTTCTTTTCTTTCTTGGAGGTATGTCATATATACATGGCAAAATAGTAATTTCTAATCTTTCTTTTCTCTATTTGAATACCATTTTTTCATTTTCTTTGTTTCTTGCTTGCTTGCTATTTTTTCATATGTTGTATTTTCACTGGACAATAAACATGTTTTGAAAAATCTCCTGGGACCCAGAATGTGTTTTCCAGACTCTCTGCAGAAACGTATTAACTTTAACACCGTAGTTTCAACAATGGGTGATACACAAGAGTTCCATTCCTCATATACTTAGGAGGTGACATATGGGGATAAAATTGTGCATAACCAGCCCCGAATTTACCTGAGAAAGAGTGTGGCAGAGCAGCAACTGGTTTGGTGAGAACAATAATGGGCCTAAATTATCCAAATTTCTAATGTCCCCAAATTAATCTTCTGGGGGTACTGTTGATGCTTTAGTTTCTTTCTCTACAAAGCATTAAACATCTCCCATCCTGTTTTAAACTAACTATTAGGGGAAGGTGTATAAAACTCCCTTAAGTAGATCTGGGTCTCCTAATAGATTCCTGTAATAAAGAACAATGTAGCCATTAGTGTTCTGTATGTTTTAACCCAGACTTTCCCTCACAGACATGTTCCGCTAGCCCAGGATTCTCAGCAGTTAAAGAGTGTATATGCAGTGGTCCTTGGTGTAGAACATAAGAATTACTTTGAATGTTGCTTTTATGTAACTGTAATCATTGTCCTGGCCACAACTGCAGGCAAAGGTGTGTTTCTTTTTTATGGACTCATTGCTCACTATGCTGAATTCTTATCTATTTTGACTCAGTGTGGTGAGGTGCTTCTCACATCCCTGATGTCCCTTGAGAATCACTTTTTCCAGATATATGTCCATGTTCTTTTCCTGCTCCTCGGCGGGTTTCTGTCTTCGAATGATCCTTAGCTAAAAGTATACATAGTAATGTGTTTACATTCATTCACCTACTTATCAACCTACTTTTCAGGTATAATAGGGTACACTAAAGTGTCCTAAAATTTAACTCTACCTGCTAAATTTAGTTTTTTAAACACTATAGTTTGGCTAGAATACTGCAAAAGGTGTGTTTAAGAAACATTTTAGACTGGGAATGTAAACCCTGTCACTTAGTATCTATGTGGTTAGGTGAATGGATTAAACCCTCTGAGACACAGCATCTTCATCAATGAAAAGGAAGTGGCAGCATCTAGTTTTCCCAGCCGTGGTGCAGGCGGAGCCCCTCGGCTCGCACTCAGTATTGTGCTTTCCTGTTCCTGCTTCCAAGTCAGTATGTCCTTAAGTAACAAAACATTAACTCTCCGACACTTGAGTCTGAAAAAAAAATTCTCTACGTCATGCTGAAGTAAGAATCCATTCACATTGTCTTTTACTTTAATTACATATCTTGAGATTATAAAAACAATTTTGGGATAATGTTAATGAGTTTGGACACAAGATAAATGATGCAAAATACAAGCTCTTTACTATCTAAATCAGACAAGCCCATGCCCTGTAAAACTACATCAAGGATGTTAGTGAAAGATGTTTGAAATATTTTGATGTTTTAAAAAATATTTAATTAAAAATTATACTCAATGAATAAATGTTCAAAGTACTAAGTGAAAAATTAACTGAAATCTACATAGCCTGATTATACCATTATAACTTGTATTATTTCTCTGCTAACAGAAGTAGATTTCGAATTGGTTAAAATTTTATGACAAATAAGGAAGTCTTGGCAGAGTCGTGGAGAAGAATCAATCACACTCTCAACCATACCATACAACCAAAGTAAAGCATATTTAAAGTGCCGGAAAGAAAAACAATGATAAAAAGAAATCTGGAAGGCAGCAAACTATTACACAGAGAGGAAAAGGAAAAAACTTTTATTAGACAAACATTAAACTGAAAGAATTCACTGCCAACAGATCTGATTTAACAAATATTAAATGACCCTTTTTATATAAAATCAACTTGACCCTGACAACTAGTAGTCTGGAGCTCAGAGATGAATCAGAGGTTATTTAACGAAAACCCAGAAGTGTGCTATTCAATGATTACACAAATACTGACTTCATGCAAAGTGTCTTACTTAGAACATAAAACCGAAACTGTGCAGACAGCTTACTCTATTTATGTAAATAAAGGCACTGACAATAATCTGTGTGGTGTCATGATGGTGGAAGCCTGTCATTGTAATTTTGCCCCAACCCATAGAATATACAACCGGTGCATCCCAATGTAAACGGTGGGCTTTGAGTGCTTACGACGAGACAATCCGGATGTGTCCGTCGTTACAAATGTGCTCTCTGCTGGTAGATGTTGATAGCGAGGGGACCATGCTTGTGTTTGTATGTATATGTACACATGCATTTTATACATAACACATAAATGCATGTGTACAGTGTGTATGTTTATGCATATATGCACACACATAGACCTTTTTGTATAGAGTCAGAAAGCTGCCCAGTGAGGGGTCCTACTAGCTAAAATACCAGTTGGACAGTAGTAGCGATCATCAGGGCAATGCTTGCTTTGAGACATCTCTGGTTTTTGCACTGATGCAGAACCAAGATGATTCCATGAGAGCTGTGCTCTGACACTTTTAGTGAAGCATAGGCACCAAAAATGCCTGATGAGTCTAGCAAAGCCAGATAGTGTCACCGCAACACAAATTTTGTGACTGGTAAGACTGAAGGCTGGTAGCGACATACACTGCTGTAGTTTAGGTGAAACAGTAGCGATGTAAACTGAAGTGGTTTCGTTAAAAAAAAAAAAACAGAGTTAATGGAATTGTGTGCCATAAAAGTTTACATATGGGTGAAACCAGACTATTTGAGAAAAGTGACTGTCAGAACCTCATTTTAAGAAAGAAAATAGTGTAACTTGGATTGAAATCTGGAAGTGAGGCTTAAAGCTTTTACTTGGGTACGTGGGCAATTGCAAGTCCGAAGCACAGCTTGGCTATTACACACACAAAAGATACATGTTTAAGACCTTTGATTAGTTTTTGCCTCAGAGAAAATTGAAGTTGTGCTACATTATCTGGAATTGAACCATTGTGAAAAGAAGGGATGTATCTCTAAGTAGTTACTTCCCAGGAGAGGAAAATTGAATCATCATAGAAGTCTTTCATTTCGTCATGGATTATTTAATGCCGAGTATTCCCTCCTTCCTTATTTTCATCCAATGATATTTTAAGGAAAATACATTTAGAATTAAATCTAATTAGGAAACTGAATTTAACATTGGACAAATTTTATAATTCCTGATAGGAGAAATGAAAACCACCTGAAATAACAGAGACTAAGGAAGGGCATGAATGTTTAGAAATGAAACCCACCAATATAGATACTCCTTTTTGTAATGGAATTCTAGGTACTCGAGATACTAAGTAATATGTTACCCATTAGCAAATATCACTACCATTTTATGCAGACAAAAAAATGTATTACTGATCATTGTTGAAACAAAGATGAGTCCCTTCATTTATAAAGTGTTGGCATCACCCAAAAAGGAGCAGGGTAACTGGCAAAGTACCACGTGACAGTGAGTGAGCTCCAGCACTAGGAAATGCCTTTCTATGTGCAAGTAAGACTACCACGCCTTTCACCAGCATTGCCAGTTGGTTATAGAATTAGAGATTCATAGAAACTTATAGCTAAAGACGCTAAGGCCCACATCATTTAAAATCAGACAAAAATCACGAAGTCGTGAAGCAAGTAGGAGGAACTGGAATGCATCGCTTTGGGCCTCTCTTCCAGGGCAATAAGATAATAGGTTGCTTTGTGTAATTCTAAAGGTCACTGTCACTCTGGGTGCACACCCAAGAGTGGAATTGCGGGGTCAGGGGGGTAGGTGCTCATGCAGTTTTAGCAGATCACTTAAAGCGGTGTTCCAAAATAGACGTGCACACCGTCGCCGTTGCCGATGATGGGGGAGCTCTGCGGACTCTAACTTTGGCCGCGACTTAGAATTGTCTGCCTCTTTTGTTTTCCTCATTCTGGTGATGGTGCAGTCATAGAATAATGGGCTTCACATGGCCTTTCTCTGACGGTTAATGAAGTACTATGATCTAAGTAGTTTCTGGTCATTCGGGTTACTTCTTTTGTAAACTATTCATGTCATTTGCTCATTTTTCCACTAGTACCTGTCTTTTCCCTCATTGCTTTGTGGAGATTCTTTACATTTTCCCTATGTGACTTTTGTCAAATGCATGGTGATATTTGCTTTTACTTCTGCCATGGTTATTCTCTTCTTTCCAGGGTATGTACTGATAGGACATTTGGGAGTATTATTAGCTACAATGCTGCGTTCAAGGTATTAAGGATGAGACGCTTTAATTTCTGGTAAGCATTCTGTAAGCTAACTGGGTAACGCAAAGCCAAAGGAAAAGGCTATGCCACTCATTAGCTGTAGGCTTTACTAAGACATAAACAAAGAGATTCACTTAATATTTCCAGTATATCACATTATAAAGCTTTGTTCTTCATTGAAAATAACTTACCCCCCCCTTAAATATCATAGTGACAGCTGTCATTTTTAGAGGAAGAATTATCACGATGCGAGCATTCTCGGACCCCTTACTGACATGGGCCCTTTTCAAGGTCCCATAAAGCCATCACTCCTCATGGAGTTAGTGTAGCACAGCAGGTAAGACAGGGAGAGCCACAAGTCACCTAGTGAGTGGTGGCATGCCCCAGAGCTTTCTAGTGAGGGACATTGTAAGAAGAAATGGCCGTAAGTCATTCTAGTAACAAAATTAATAGACTTCTAGTTAGCTAAATCACAAGAATGGCTACATTTTGCCAAATGTATAAATATCCAGAATATTAGGAATTACATTATTTTCCACACTGAGAAATTTAGATAAATGCATCTTGAATGGGAAAAGTGTATTTTTCTGACTTCTGCAAAATTTCAGACTATATATATTAAGAGAAATTATATTATTAGACTCTGTAATTAAATCTTCGGCCTAATTTTTCTAATCAGTTGTGTATATTTTAAGAGCTGATTGCCACTGGAAATAATCGTTACCTGAATTAATAGTCAATATTAAATAATCCCTTACATATGAAAGTAAAACCCTCAAGGAGCAATATTTTAACTAAATTTGTACTGCTTATGTGTAGAAAAAAATCAATCCAGCTTTCTGAGTAGAACATAAGAATTCTCTCCATGAATTGCTTAATATGACAGGTTCACATAATTAATGTTTAATAAAGGAAATTTCACAGCCGACACTTGAGGCTATGAAGTTTTATTATCTCTGGATATAATATACCACATTCTCCACTTATTGCTTCAGATTTTAGATCGTCTTGTACTGCAGAACACTGCCCCGAAGCAGTAAACGTTTGCGCGTGGGTCGTAGACCTAAGCTCCCCGCGATAGGCCATGTTTTCCTGTCTTCCGTTCTAAAGCGTGGGTAAAACCCGATGCTCTGTCTCTGTTCTGAAGGTCTGCAGCTCCTGTGTTCACGACCTCTCCCACCAGCAGCTTCTTCCTTCCCATCCCCATGGCCGCTCTCCTTGCTCAGCTCCTTTCAACGCACAGTTCGATGCTAGAAACTGGCCCTTCACGGGTGGCTCCACCCAAGTTTCTTCTACCTAGAATGTACACTATCTGCTGGTGTTTCCTTAATGTTCTCATCCCCTCTGTCCCCAAGAACAGAGCACAACACTTGTGGAGTTTTTCCTACAGAGAGACACGCGGGCTCTTCCACAACCTGAATCCCACTGGTCTTTCGAAAATCATCCCCAACGTTGGTACCAATACACTATCAGTCAGTTGGTATCTCTGGTATGTTTTAGTAATTCGGAGATTTTCACTTGCAAAATTGTTCATTAATTCACTCAAGATCTTCCTCTTCTATAGACTTTTGTTTCAAGTTCTGACAATACCCCACCTTCTTCTTGACTTCTAGCCAAATCAATCAGTGTCTGAGAGAAGTTTCTCTCTATAACTCCTGTAGTGCATTTGCAGATAAAAATGATAGTCCAGCTTATTTCTTGCAGTCTGTGTAATTCAAATGATTCAAAATAATTCATTAAAATAATAAAACAAATAGTCCTTAAGTTTTTCTTTCGGTTTATAAACAGTTTGCAACATACGGAAAGTGGTATTTGGTTGCTGGAGTGGGCAAATGGATGATTTAGATTTTCTACCTCCCTCTCCCTGGTTGGTTAGGAGAAGCCAGGATTAATATCAAGTCGCATGAAAAAGTAAAAGTGAGAAAAGCCAGATAGATAAATCTCAGTTACATACTTAACATGTTCTAAAGGTAAAGCAGAAAAACCTAAATCTGCACACAAACCTAAAAGACGGAGTGAAATTGCAAGCAATACTAGAGATTGGGAATGAGATAGGATTGATTAAACTAGGTCGAGTATAGGGGGGACCTAGGAGAGAGAGGAAAGGGTTTATTACTTCCATATACATAGTTCACTGTAGGCTTAGCACAAATTAGCAATCCCAGTTGGATGCATTTCTCCAGGCATAGAGAACAGATGTAGGAAGAAAATACATATGTGAATGTTAGCCTAAAAATAATTATTGATATATAAACATATACCGCTAATCTCACTTCACATTTTTTTCAAATTAAATATTTGATATGATCCCTTCTGGAAAATTTCCCTGCCAGTATCTGTTCTCTTTTAACAGGACAGAAAACTAAAAACTAAAATGAAAGCCTCTCCAGCCTCCATTGAAGGCAAAATGAATTCCAGACTTAACACAATCACAACATGTTCCTCCAACATATTCAGAAAGAGGACTAAATTATAAAGAACCTCTCAGATACTGTCTCCTTTGGAGTATAAAGTCAAATAAAATGCAAATAAAATATAGTATATTAAGTATTTTGTTACTTAATATACACAGAGTATCATGAACAGTACATCTTTCCCCACAAATATTTCACACATAGTTATTGAAATACAATAGTGAGAATTAGATTTCTTGGGGTAGTATTATTTTTTTTGAAAAAAAAAAAAAAACTTCCTTTAATGACAATGGAATGGCAGAGAATCCTTTGCCAAGTAAAATACCCGTAACTGTTGAGAATTATAAAAAGGCAAATATTAAGAGCCTCTGAAATTTGACTCAAGGACATACAACTAATGAAGAGAAATGTTTTGAAGAGAAGAGGGAATATACTAAAAATTGATAAAAAATATCATGAGATGGTAGCTCCCACAATCTTGTGATGTTTTTACCAAAAGAATTGGACTCCTTCTTTTTAACAATTGTTTTTTACCTTTTTTCCTCCAAAATGTAAAGATACCTGGCTGCAGCAGAGACAGACAGGAGAGAGGGCTGCATGCAAGGGCGGGCCTTGGCTGCTGTTCCTTTGAAACTTAGTTGCTTTAAACCTGGAAGGAAGACTGCTACTGTTACTAAGGTCCTCCAAAGTCACGCCCTGCAAATGAGCTCACTGCAGCAATGTGGCAGGAACAGTGGACAGTGAGCCCTGGTGATGCCAGACCAGGGTCACCCGGCTGGGTGGAGCCAAGCTGACCCTGACGGTCCAAGCTCTGGGTGAGGCAGATGTAGGTGACACAAGCTGTATCCCCCCAGTGACTTGGACCTGCTGGTGCAGGATGGTGGTATGGAAGGGCCTGCTGCAAATGGGTCACTGAGGACCTGCAGTTCCAAGGAAGTGAGGCCTGGGTTGCAAATCTTACTGCAGACCTCAAAGGCTGCATGGGGGACGGCCTCCATCAGTTGCTCTGTGATCTTATCGGTTCCCTGTTGTCTCACGTTGAGGTCCTCCTGCTCTGTGGTGCTGTTGACGCTCTCTGGGGAGCCCTCAATCCCATCTGTACCGTGGCACATCAAGGTGGTGTGTGGCTGCTTGACACCAAGGAATGGCTTCTTATTCAACAGGCTTTTTGCCACTGAAAAGTCCCTGAGACACGCATGGCCATGGAGATGGCACCCCTGAAAGCAAGTCAGAGACAGACCAGGTGAAGGCAAGGCAGTTGGCACCTGCAAGGTGTTCTTACATTGAAATGAAGACACTAAGACTAGTTAGTGCAGAAGTTACTATCTGATCTCGACACCCTCGCATCCTTTCTTGTACACCCATGCACACTATTCAACTCTTACCTACACCAATTATGCATATTAGTCCATGTTAAATGAAATATACAGGTGTAAGGTTTCAGAGAAGAGTAAAATTATGTAACAAATATATTTACTTATATACTAGTACCAGCTGTATGCCTATGTGTGATGGGTGTTTTTAACACTATAGTACAATGTTTTCCATATCTAACCAGTTCATGCTACCTTCCATAAAGTTACTTTATTGTAAGTAGTGATGGCTAGTAGCAAGCATGTAACATTGAAGGTGATAGAAAAGATGACAATGTGTAAATATCCAACTGACAGAAATGTTACTATTATTACAATGAAAGGTAAATATCACATGTAGACTGTATGATACATGTCTGCTATGACTGTTCTTGGGGAAACTATCACTGTTCTAGTTAAGAAATATAACTATATCACTAGAATCATATTACTTTCTAAGAGAAAAATGAGTTGCTACCATGTTTGGGGGGTAATTTGTCTCTGATATTTATTAATAATGTTTTTCTCTAAAGTAATGAATTAAGTCTCAGAGAACATACTTCATAACCAAACCCTTCTGTTATTAGCTCCTGAGCAAACCACATATGGTAACCCAGCAGAAGGATTTTTCTAATTCTATCCATCTGCTTTACCCACTGCTAATTTCCCCCCTGAACTCATATTTTTCCTTGAGTATTAAACTTCTCACATCTTCTACGATTTAGAATACTTCTTACTAGACACAACTAATTAGAAATCATTATTAATTTGGTAAACACTGTAAGTAGTTTAGGATGCTGAGTTAAGGATTATTATGTAGCATTAATTTATTCCATTCTATGATTTTTTGCATAAACATGAAAGGGTTGGAGTAGAGAAAGCATTAAGTGCGGCTATGCATTGAATGCAAAGATTCTATGGCTATTTCTAGTCCAAGTGGAAGTATTAACTAAATCTGTACCACCTGTGCATAGAAAGGAGCTTTAATAATTAAAATGAATTACTTTTTCCATATGCTTACAAGTGTTTTGGGGGGGCTTTCTAAAATATATGAAGGTAATCTAATAAATTATGAAAATACAACCCCAGCTCCATATCCCCACTATGGGAATGCATGTTTTTAAGGGGAACATGAATAAATATTTTTTAGTTTATATTCTACATATATGTTTATGATCTAGTTTATGCTCTAATTCTAATATTTGAATAATAATAAATATAAATTTGAAATATATCATTAATATAGTAATATGGTAAACCTATAATTAATTAACCTATTAATTATAGGTTTACCAGATCTAATTTTCTAAAAATATATATAATTTAAGTCAATATTTTCCTTCAATGTTCGTATGTTGTTTTTAATGTGTAGAATAGAGAATGTTATAAACTGAATAATTTGCCTCTTCTCTCTGCTCTCCATCACTTGGGGATGCGAGGAGAGTCGGCAATCTGTGGCCTGCAAGGGGGTTCTCCCAGGAACTCAGCTGTGCTGGTACCCTTATCCCAGAATCCCAGCTGCAGGAGGTGTGAGAAACACATTTCTGCTGTCCATCAGCCAGCCAGTTTTTAGTGTTTTTTACAGCGGACTGCACAAAGACAGAAACTTTTACAAATGATACTCTTTCAGAGTCCTCTAGTAAAAGGTTAATGAGTCATTCTGTTTTAAGCATTTCCTCCATCATTATTTATCTTTCAAATCTATCTCCCTGGCTCTGCCACTTCTGGTGTGACCGTGGACAAATCAAGGTCCCCTGCTCCTCCGTCACCTTCCTTAGACACTGCTTCAGACCAACAGTTGAGTTTAAGAGTTTAGACTATGGGGCCTGGCTGCTACTGGGCCAGTCTCCAAACTCACCTGTGGCTTCATTACTTTGAATAAGTGGTGTGTGTGCAGGCCACCAGTGCCGGCTCGGCGTAGGCCATTTGGGGGAACTTGCCATCCCCCTGTTTAAAATTAATGAACAAACTAAGCTAACAAACAAAATAGAAACAGACTCGTAGCTGAAAGAAAGGATGGGGGTAGGGGGGTTGTGTGAATAAGCAAGGGGATTAATAGATAACAGCATGGCCATTCCCAGTGGGAAAGAGGGTTGGGGGAGGCAGGAGAGGGTAAAGGGGATAAATGGTGATGGAAGGAGATGTGACCTGGGGTGACGAACACACAATACAATAGACAGATGATGTGTTACAGAATTGAACACCTGAAACCTATATAATTTCATTAACCAGTGTCACCCCAATAAATGCAACGAAAGGATTTGTCTTCTAGATGACAAGATTACATAATATCTTGTGTTTTCACTAAGTTTAAGTTCCTTGATATTGTGATCTCAGCTGACATTTTTGCTAAATTGTAGAAAAATGATAAGACAATAAATGCATGCTTAAGTAACCACAAATGTACATATTTACTTAAGTGGAAATTTTAAAAAGCTATAGGAATTTGTATTGTACTTAGGTGAAAAGTCCACTTTTATTGGAACACTCAACTACTTACATTTTTAAAGCGAGTTTTCCATTCCTGAGGGCTTTTATTTATCTGTATGCATTAAATACATTGTGTGTTTAGTATCAGTGAAGTTTTCTTCACACCTAATGTCAGGTGATATGAATTTCAAATGATGCTCACCTTTGAATATGTCAATCACAGTAATACAGAAAAGCAAAATTCTTCAAAACTGGGGCCAGAGTGCAGTGTTCAAATATTACTACTGAGAATAGGTTTGTTGCTTTTATCCTCTCTACTGCTCTCCGCATTGCTTACCTAAGGATTGGGACTCACAATAAAAGATAATTTTCAAACATACAGATGATGAATTGGTAGGTCATTTATGATGGTAACTGACAGGCAGATAAATGAAAAGGTAAAAGAACACTCATTTTCAGAAGTGTAATGTTGTAGTTTCCAAACTGTAGGAAAATTACCGCTCTGATTAAAATTCTGTATCTTTTTAAAATGCATAATGACAGCTATTTCTTAGCACGTACTTGGCAAAGAGAATTTCAGAGCTCTTTCTCATTTTAACCCAGCTTTTAAATTTTTGCAAGTTGAGTGTTTAAAAATGGACCCTAAATAAGTTTGGGTGGTAATACAAGATTGTCTGATGCCTTTACATAAATTTGATTAGCAGTCGCCTCATGCCGGTCTTAATAAATCATCCCATTCAAAGCAGATGTGCTTTTCAATAATTCTAAATTTAATTTCTTTCTTCTAGAGTATGTATATTATGCCTTCAAAAGCATTCAATTTCACATCAATAAAAATATTTAAGTGCATAAGTTAAAGAGTTCTTTTAAATAAGTGTTCTCAACTACTATGAGGCCAAATTTGAATGTGAATCGCACACCTTTGAAAAATAGCTGTATCGTTAATCTGTAATCAGTCATTGACAGATTCATTTGTTCAAGAGACCAGCTGTTTGGAGGGCAATTTTCATAAAGTTAAGAAATCAATGTTATAACCATATGCAGTGTTTGAATCTGATGCGGGGGAAATTAGTAATAAAACTAAAGTGTAGTAGTTCGTAAAGAGATGACATTCACACAACCTTAACCCAGCCCTTTACACAAATAATTCTGAAATTGAAACTGTTTATACTTAGAAATATTTTTTTCACCTTCCACCATATGTTCTGAAAGTTCTTGATTTCTGTTTTGTGAAACAGTAATACCAGAAAAACATAATGTAAAAGAAAAAGTGAGCTAGTAAATACAATGTAACTAATATGAGTACCTGTAACTAGACTCAAATGAATCCAGCAATAATTTATAAATAAAATTCTGCATTATAGGTCGGTTTCAGATGAGAAGATGATATAATTACCACATAAAAATAGGTTTTTGATACAAAACAGTTACTAACTGAAACATTTGAGTTTCTGTAAAATGTAAATCTATTCATATAATTTAATTTATACAAACAAAATTATTTAAATTAAATAAAAATAATTAAAAGGAGATTATTTCGGTCATTATATGAGTCCACATACAATTATTTATAATCTATTTGTATAGAAAATAAATACAAATAATAACACAAGATCACTTTTATTGGCTAGTTTTAATAAACTTCCTTGAAAAAAATCATAATCAGATGGCTTCTAAAAGTGTCAACCAATTGTATCCATATAATTTATAAGTATAAATACACATTCACATGTATATGTCAGAGTCTACAATTAGATTATTTAGTTCAAATGGGAAAATGTGAACATAGAATTAAGATATAATTAGAATAAAGGGGTTACTTTACGAGCTTAAAAGAAAGAACTCTACAAGTGTTATTTGACTGAACAAATTCTTTAAGAAAGAAAAGCCTATTACAATAGGTTTCATGTTGAATAACAAAAGAAACAGCAAGTTCGGTTTCTAAATTGGGTTTTTCTTAAAGCAAATTCTCCACTGAAATATTTCACTGAAATATGTTAACCCCCTTCATTTATAAGGGGGTACAAAAGGTCAATTTTTTTTAAGTGGCAGAGAGCCTACCCTTGTGCGCCCACTCCTACCCTCAGTCTCCGAGAAATGCAACTGTATTCATGAGACCTCTGAGCAAGCACTGGCTAACTGGGACGGGAGAATTTAGATTCAGACCCATTGTATCTTTCCATGCCCAGGTTTCACAGTGTCTTCTTCTGCAGCGGGGCATTTCAGGAAAACCATCCCGGGATTGGGGTGGGGTGGGAACAAAACTCAGCTTTGGTACTTAATCATAAACATACTCTTTCAAATCCCCTCATCCTCAGTTTCCACCCTGTAATTTTGCAACTTCAATTTCCTTAGTAACACTGTGGTGGTAAAATAAAACAAACAAGCAGAGAAAAGCATAGCTGCAAATCAGTTCACGTTGTTTGCATGGAGACCGGGGCGGGGGATGGGGGGTCTGTCTCCCCTCTTGCATCTGAGCAGACCTGCTTCTGCTTTGATCATTAGACTACGGTGTTCGAGTCCCAGCTGCCCTCCCTGGTCCACGGACAGGTACAGCTTCTGAGATAAGGAAATCTGTCTGTCTGGCCTCAGAGCTCCGTGTCCGGTAATCAGAGCAGCAGCTTCGGTTTCTTCAGAATGAGTATCAATTTCTGGAATCAACAAATGAACCAGCACATATATAAGGATTGTAGCTGGGGCTCCCCATAAGAAAGTATTTTCTGTCTTGTAGGTGAAGATGTGTCCATTTCAAATGTATATGATTCTTATAAAATATCCACATGAAGATGCTGACTTTAAGCCAAAAGGAACGCTTATTATAACACTGCATTCTTTTCATAAATATTATTAAATCAAAAATTTATAGTGTAGCAATGGTTCTCTGTATAAAAGTATTTGTGAAGATACACTGTTTAGTTTTACATTTTTTAAATTTTATTGTAGTTTTTCCATTACCATTTAGTCCCCTTATACCTCCCCACCCCCCAGGCAATCACAACACTGTTGTCCTTGTCCACGAGTCCTTTTTCCTTTTTGCTCAACCCCTCCACCCACTAACCTTCCGCCACCACTAGCTGTCAACCTGCTCTCCATCTATGAGTCCGTCTCTGTTTTGCTTGTTCATTCAGTTTGTCCATTAGTTTTACATTTTGTCCAAATTAATTTTATTTGAACACAGGAGTTAGCAAGTACACACTTCTGGCCTTGATCTTTTTGTTTGCTAGGTGTCAGGAGCTCAGCTGAGGCGGGAGAGAGCTCACCTGCCTGGCCTCAGAATAACAAGTCACAAACCACTGTAATCACTTACTGCAGTGGGATAAGCAAGAGACTAAAACGGGAAAGTGGCCGGCAGCCCTGTTCCATTTTTCCCATGGAAGGAGTGCCCAGTGCGGGGGCAGGTGGACCAGCCCAGGTGATCTCGCTCCTTAGGGTACCTTGACCAAAAGCTTTCAGCAGCGTCTTGGACCCTGACTTGGGAGATGAGTGTGGGTGCATCACAACCAACGAGTGTGAGGAATGGAAACGGATAGACATTTAGTCAGAGTTGGGAAAAGCATCTTCAAGACTCCCCCTTTCTCCTTGTGAAGAAATATCTCTCTGCCCAAGGCCTCGGATGAGACGGGGCTTTGGATTTATTACAAATACGCTAAGAACAGGGTCTGGCAGAATGCCTTAAGGGAGGTGCCTGGAGCCAGAAGGAAATCCATGATTGAAAGAAGGAAATCATTCTTTTTCTTTTAATTTTTTTCAGTTATTCACATTCAATACTATTTCATATTAGTTTCAGGTGTACGACACAGGGGTTAGACAATCACAAACCTCACAAAGCGTCCCCCTGATATTTCTAGTGTGCACCCGACACCCTACATAGTTATTACAATATTGCTGACTATACTCCCTAGCTGTGCTTTGCACCCCCATGTTTGTGGCTACCCGTGTGTATTTCTCAATTCCTTCACCTTTTCCACCTGGCATGATTGTATCATTCTTAATACTGCAAGTCAGCTCTCATTTATCAAACAGATGCTGATACTAAGTTTCACAAATATTATTTCCTGTTTTGACTTAATTGAGTCCTCACTGCAGCCACATGGGGTGGGTCAGATGTCAGTCTTAATTTAAAAACTAGTGAAATGCAGCTCAGAACGGTCAGGGCACTCACCCTAAATTGCCCACTGGTAAAAGGTGGGAGCCAATTTATCTCATGTTTGTCAGTATTAGGTAACATTTTATCACTGGGTATCTGCTCAGGGCACAGACTCTGGAAATGATAAATAATCCATGCCGATGTAAATAGCTGCTGTGTACATATTTCTCTCACTTCCTTGCATTTTTTTTCTACCATCAAGAGACCTCTTTCGAACTGACAGGAACTAGCAGGCATCCGGTTCAGAGGGGTACACTTTGTCATGATAAGAAAATAATAGGCCTGCTATTTATTGTGGTGACTGATTCAACCATTTTCTGCTGCGATTTTAATGCAGACTTTTGGCTGAGCTTAGAGTATTTATTTCCATTGTATGGTAACAACTCTGTTCTATAGTTAAAGACATTCTGGAGGTGCATGTATTATTACAAGACAGGATCCTTACGGAGACGAGGATGTCCCTTCAGGTGCTAAGATAAGTGATGTCAGTATCTTGTATGTTTTCCTTCTAGCACCTTAGTATTGATGAAGGTAGGAGCTGGAAATAGGGGAAATGAGCAACACACTTTCTGTTCTCAAACAGCTTAACATGTAGATGGTTAGATGGAGAAGTAACCCGGAAGTGATGACAAAGAATGAGAAAACAATGATGGGATGCTAGAGAAATGCGTAGTCTGGAAACCAACCCGTATCGAAGAGGCGGAGACATTTGGTGCACACTGACCCTTCTGCCTGACCCCGGGCGCCATTACCAATTAGCTACCAAGGCAAGAAGGGTTTTTACTAGAATCACAGCTGTAGCACAATTATTGGGCCAACAAAACGTGATATGTATGGATTCTATAAACCAAAAAGATAAATAAACATCAAGAGCTACTTGAACCCAAGGATGGTTCCTAAGCATGGTCATTTTGGGACATGACCAATTATCAAGAATTGTTTGTTGTGGCTGGTGTGGCTCAGTGGATTGAGCATGGGACTCCAAACCAAAGGTCACTTGTTCAATTCCCAGTCGAGGCATATGCCTGGGTTGCGGGCCAGGTCCTCAGTAGGGGGTGTGTGAGAGGCAACCACACATTGATGTTTCTCTCCCTCTCTCCTTTCCTTCCCGACTCTCTAAAAATAAATAAGTAAAATCTTTAAAAAATAAAGAATTGTTTATTGTGGACCAAGTATACTCATAGGCATCATGAATAGGACCGATTTCAAGGACGTTTTGACAAGGACCAAATGTCTCTGAGGCCTTTGGGACAGGGTCAGATGTCCTGCTGTGAGGGTCAGCTCATCTCTCCTCCCATCATGCAGTCAATCTGCTCCCAAATACTGTTTTGATTCTTTCTTTAAAATATGTCCAGAACACCAGTATTCTTAACCAGTTCTGCTACCAGAAGCCTGGTCTCGGTCATTGTCACCCTCCTCTTAGATCCTGCAACGGGTCTCTACCATTCTGTCCGCTTCCCCCCGCCTCTTTTCCACTCTAGTTTACTGTGAATACAACATCGATTGATCTCTCATTGAACAGGAGTTAGATGACGATGAAATGTCTCTTATACAACTGGCATGATACTTCAACTCAGTCATAATTAAAGCCCAAATCCTTACAACTGCCTGTAATTCCTTATATTATAGTTCCCACCAAGCCATGCTATTAATTCTCTGACCTCACCCCCTACTGATGACCCCTGATTTCTAACTCCAGTCTAATCACACGGGCTCCCACATTTCTCTGCCTCCACTTAAATCCTGCAACAGGTCTCTACCATTCTGTCTGCTTCCACCTGCCTCTAACACACTACATAATAACATTTAAATGTGGTTTAGGTTTGCCAATAATTGTCTACCTCCTCCAGCTAATATACCTGATAGAGAGGGTTTTTTTTTTTTTGAATTTTTTTATTAGACTCTCTGATGTGTTCCAGAGACAAAGACACCTGGCCTAGAAAAAGTGCTGAATAAATATTTCTGAGTAGATGAATGGATAGAAGTGCTGGATAGAAGATTGGATAGAAGATTGTTCGATGAATTTAATGGTATAAGAAAAGAGTTCAGTATATTGTTCTTTTTTCAAAATAGCCTCATTTTAAAATTTGATAATAATTTTTTTCTCTTTCTCAAAGACTGCTGACTTTATGCTGCAATTACAAACAGTCTCAAAATCTCAGTGGCTTAACATCCTGAAGGTTTAGTTCTCGCTCACAGTGCATGTTCAAATGGAGTTGGAAATGGGAAGTTTGGGTGCACTGTAAATAAATGTTCTCTGTCTGGGGCCCAGGCTGTTGGAACTTCTACCATCTGGAATGCCACGATGTCAGGGAGAAGGGAGGGTAGATTCTTACCTGTGTGTTTAAAGGAGCTCTGACTGGAAGTGACATTGTATTGGCTTTAAAAAGTCATATAAATTCAAGGAAATTGAACAAAACATTGTTACCGTGAGACTAGAAAGATCTTATATGTAAAATGTAATTTATGAAACAATTCCATTGGGTTTGACTCCCTTATACATACCGCTGTCATTGTTAAATTTGACTTTATATGAATGTACTAGAAACAAAAGATAAAATGTTTATAATCTTCATTTTTTTAATTCAAAGGCTTATGCACCAAGAATAATCACAAGACCAAAGAGTCTAAATCTCTAAATCATAAAAACAGAAGTATTTATATGAAAACATTTTCTACAACAGGAAATTTAAATGTGAAGTACTAATGAAAAATGAGACACAAAAGAAGTGTATCCAAACAAAATTTTACTGCTTTTCCAGAGTGAAAAAATACAATAATTCAAAACTACAAAATAATAATTTGAAGTATAACACAAAATTTTGAGAAGAATTTAGGTTTAGAGATACACTTAATGGTCTATTTTCTTTTTTTAGTTTTTATGTGTGAAGGGAAATACACAATTTGGAATAGACACCTGGATTCTAAATCATACATTAACCACTCTCTAAAAGAAATAGTTTGACATTGTTATTAATAATTTAGGGAGTAGCTTTTAGTACTTGTAAAAACATCTGATTTTAAAAGTACTGTTCTCATGTTTTTATTTAAGCAAATTCAAGTAAAAAAATTATTGGATAAGAATAATGTTTGATGCAGAAAAGTTTCTGAATGCAAAACAATACTTGACCTTTCAAAAATCGCTTGATGTGTAGGCAGGGTAGACAAATGAGGAGTGTCCTTGAACTATGTCTACTCTCCTCCCCCTGACTTCCTTGCCAGACTAACGTCGGTGTGTGTGGTGACTATGCAGACAGCT
This sequence comes from Desmodus rotundus, assembly GCF_022682495.2. Classification (NCBI taxonomy): domain Eukaryota; kingdom Metazoa; phylum Chordata; class Mammalia; order Chiroptera; family Phyllostomidae; genus Desmodus; species Desmodus rotundus. The sequence goes on along the minus strand of NC_071396.1, from coordinate 5,434,053 downwards.
GGCCGTGCAAGATGGTGGCTGCAGCCATGCCGAGAGGAAAGGGGATTTCAGGCAGGAACTGCAAAGTCCCTCATCCCTGTGTCAGAACATCTTAAAACCAGTGGTATGGTGATCTCTTCTTTCACGTGTGGACGTACACGTTGGACATCAGTTAAGCCACTCAGATCGACCCAAAGCCCCGCAGGTGCACACCCAGAAAGCAGGTGCTCATAAAAGTCACCAAAACATAAATCTCATCTGGGTAATCATATCTGAGACCCGTTAATCCCTGTCTTAACCTGTCCAGGTTGCTGTAACAAAATGCCACAGACTGGGTGGCTTGTGAATGACAGGGTTTTATTTCTCACACTCTGGTGGCTGAGAAGTCCAAGAGCGAGATGCTGGGAGATGCACGATCATGGCCCTGTTCTGTGTTCATAGATTGCTGTCTTGTCACTGTGTCCTACCTGGTGAGGGGACCAAGGATTTGTCTAGGGTGTCCCTTTTTTTTTTAAGGTGCAAATCTCATGCTTGAGGGCTCAACTGTCATGACCGAATCATCTTGCAAAGGTCTCACCATCACATTGGGGATTCGTTTTCAACATATGAATTGGGGGTGGGGCACAAACATTCAGTCCACAGCAATTCTCCAATAAGGAATGGACAGAAAAATAAACTTTGGGGTAGGTCTAATGTAAGACATCAAGAACAAACCTCTCTTGTTCTATTCAGCAAAGAAACTAATATAATTTCTCCTTTCAAAAAGTAGAGGGCTCATCATTAACATTCTGTCCTCTACAGAGTCATCTGGGAGAGTTTTTATCGTTGGTCCTCCCTGAGATGCTAGAGACCTGAGGTTATTATTTAACAGTGCTACTATTGGAGACATCTCAGGGACTTCCAGCCCCTTGCTGTAACGCACAGGGCTGGGCAAGCCTTAGCTCCTGTGCAACAAGCACTCCAGGCCCATTTCCTGTCAAGGCACGTGTGGTAGATGGTTCCTAAAAGCAATTGTCCAAATGACTCACACCTCCATGTACCTACGCCCCTGCGCAGTTCTCTGTTGTCTAGAGTACGGCTGTCAACATCAGCAAATGTGATACCAGCAGAGGCTACTTGTCTTCTCTTCTTTCTGGGGATTCTTTTGTTACCATGGGCCAAGTCTTGGGCTGGCCTCCTGGTGAATAAGGAAGAACGTGAACCAAGGTCGTGTTGTGCCAGCTATTCAGGCCCGCTAAGGGGCAAACACTAAGGGGGCCTAGCTGCCAGCACTCGGAGCAAAGGGAAGCTAATCCAGGTGAACCCATCACAATACGAGCCATAGAATTGTGAGCAGGGAAAAAAAAAAGAATGCTTTTCTTTAGGTAGCAAAGTTGGGGTGATTTGTTATGAAGTATTAGGTGATCAGACAAATTATGAAGCTCATTTCATATGCTATATATGTTGCCTTAAATAGACTTAGGTTCTCTCTTAATCATCTTTCAATTGTTGACCTAATCATTCTTATTTTCAAAACGATTTTCTTGGATTCCCAGGTGAAGTCTAATTCTCCTCTTTTATTCTTCCATAGAACATTCAGTATCAAGTTACCTAATAGCTTCTTACACTATATTAAATACATTAATAAGTGATATCCATGCTGAAATTAATTGGTAAAAGCTGCAATATTAAACTTGTAAAATATCTGTTTTTTTATCCTCACCTGAGGATATGTTTTATTGATTTTAGAGGGAGAGGAAGGGAGAGAGACATTGATGTGGAAGAGAAACATTGATTGGTTAACCCCCCCTCATGCCCCAGCAGGGATCCAATCTGCCACCTAGGTGTGTGCCCTGACCAGGGAATGAACCCACAACCTTCTGGGGTGCACGGTGATGCTCCGAACAGCCGACCACAAGGCCAGGGTCTCCCTGCCACTTTTAAGATACCTTTGCCCCTGACTGAAATACGCATGGAGGTGACAATCACATTATGATGGTGGCTCTTTAGAATTTCCTTACACTGAAGCAGGAGCTCTCAGCCTTCACTGCCTTTCTAACCGTCCGGGCAGGGTTCACAAACACAGGTGTCAAACATCCGGTTTCCAATTCCATTTTCAAATAGTAGGCACTGGCATATTTAAAAGCTTCTTGAATAATTCGGTTGGGTAGGTAGTGCTGAGAATCATTGCTTATCACAACAAAGCCTATTAGAGTCTTGTAGTCATTTCAGCTATAAATCACAGCCACTAATTATAAGATTGTGATTATTGGTACATTCATCATATTCACCATGATTCATGTTGTAAAGGAGAACAGGAGACTTAAAGGGGTGTGCAACTTGGTAAAGTGGTAGAGCTAAGGCTTATGCCCACTTCTCCCTGAACATATGCTGATCTTTGTAATAACCGTGCATTGTAATCACAGTCTTGTTTTGATCTAAGATGCTATCGTATGCCCCTCATAATTTATAGCCAAGCAGAAGTGCTTACTAAAATCTGATTGATGACATGCACGATTGTCAAATTGTGAAAGAGTTTGGAACCACTGTGTGTTACCCCCCGTCTCATTGAAAGATGAGTCCCTTAATTCACATTATTTTCAGTCCTAGAGCATGTGAGTGTTATAAGTATTACATATAAAAGGTATAGTATATGTAATATAAGTAAGGCATATAACCGTTACGAAAGGAAAGAAGCTAGGAGTGTTAGAAAGAGAATTAGAGGGGTTTCTGGAGTTGTGTGGGGTTTTTTTTCCTTTTTTAACTCGAGACAAATGAAATGAGACTGCTCCAGAATGCGTTAGAATGGAGTTTCCCTTCATTCTTAACAAGCCGTGTCGGCTGCCTATAGTGGGAAAAGGAGAAAGACACCATTTGTGACTGCTTACTATTTGGCACACAGCGCACTAAATGCCTCAGATACGTTAATTCACTTAACTGTAGGTCATGGGAGAAACTTTTTACAAGATGTGGACAAGCTTTTGGCTGCTCTGTTTAATACATTACATCTTTCCATTTATTTAATCGAAATTGTGTAAATAAATGAGAGTTATCATGAAAATTAAATGTTACGTTATAACTAATTCATTCTGAAATAATTTAACAGGCATTGGATTTTACACTAATTGCTTTATGAGATTAATGAATTTACATAGTTATTTAAGTCTCATTACTTGGCAGAATATGGAAAAAAGAAGCTAATGTACTAGTCCAAGAACTTCATTTGGCTTAAAGGAAGTGGGGGAAAAAAAAATCTCTGCCTTAAAGCAGTTTCTATTTCGTATGGAAGAACTGATCATAAAAGCCATTTTTCCTGTTTCAGGAGGAACTCTGACCAGAATGCAAGCTGGAGTGAAATAAAGTCATACGCAGAATGCATTTTCTTATGTCAACATAAATCATCAATATTAACTGGAGTAGCCTGTTCTATACCTGGGGCGGAGACTCCCCGATAGAGACAATGAAGACAGAGAACTTTACACGGTTTAAGTACAGACGTCCTTCACTTTACCAAGGCTGAAGGCTTGCGATAATGGCAGGAGGAGACGGGTTGAATCTGGGGTATAATGTACAGGTAGGACCATTTTTCTGGTGGGTGAGTTATTTCAGGTGTGTGGCTCACTCTGTGTAATGAAAGGACTACTTAGGTTGAAGTGATAAGTAATACCCTGCAAGAATGAATCTTAAATACTGGCAATAAAGAAGATTATTCAAAGCTTTGCTGGAGTTACCAGTCTTGAAATGTGTTCAGCCAAGATGCGTGTAGTGTAGCAGATAGCAGCTTTATAAAGTTGTCTCCACAGCAACTAATAATAATAATAATAATAACAATAATATAATGATGATGATGATGGTACTTGTGTTATCTTTTGGTTTCATTTTTCTGGACACAGTGCCTCATCTGTGTCAGCATACAGGTGAACAGCGTGTAAAATCACTTAATGAAGCCTAGTAAGATCACTCAGTGGTCTGATAAACTCACATCGTCCTTTGCACCATCAAAAGAACGCACTGTTGAATGTGGCCCAGCGAGACTGCCCTCTCTTCAGCCTCTGCCGAACTGTTTTGTGTAGGAAAAGTATGCATGTGCAAAAATCTTTTCTGTTCCTCTAATTTCTTAGGATTTAAATACTGAAACCCTCGGTTTTAAACTGGGTACTATATTTAAATAGTTAAGTGATGAGATAGGGAATAGGTCAGTAGTTCGTCCTGTGTTCTCTGATCCTTTACTTCCCTTAATTAGATTATTCCTTGTTTTCCTCTTTTTTTTTCTTTTTGAATAGTTTTGGTTATACTTATTTTCTCTCCAAAGAGAGGCAGATGAAATATTTAGTACAAGTGTTTCTTAATGGAAAGCAAAAAGTTTATTTTGGGCTCCTCAGTCATTGTCCCCTCAAAAACCTCACCCTTGCTTATTAAGTGATGTGAGCTTTTATGCAGATTGGGCAGGTGAAGGGAGAAGTAGTCTATAAAAGGATGCTAATGTAACAAAGAAGCAGAAAAGAGACATTTAAAGTTTGTCAAAATTTACTCTACACAGACCTGGACGCTAGCACGCTTGGGGCTATGGAATCCAGTTCTGTTCCGTGGGTTTTGTCTCAGACCTTACACTGCAGACTGCCCCCTGTTCTCATTGCATTAACCTTGGCATCCCTGGGTGTGCCAAGGTAGAGTGGAAATCAAGGAGTATGGGAAGAGGAAGGAAAACGTCCTAGAAACAGTCAACTCCATTCATCTTTAAGATTAGCTTGGTTGTACCGCCAGCTGAAGAGGTACCTGGCTGTGTCCCTGGAGACAAGAAAATTCCTGGACATTGATTTCCAGGAAGGCAGAGAAGAAGCAGAGACATGATGTGACATCTGTGTGATGTAACACGATTTCAAGTGGACCCCAAATAGTGGTTCCCATCTTCACCTTGTTTTTCCCCAAGGAACACAAATGGGGGTAACACAATTTTATCTGTATGAGAAGGTATCAACAAATCTATGCTTTCCCAATCTTCCACAGTAACTGGTAAGTTATGTCCTTTTATTACTTTGAATCATTGCTTCCTTGACCCACAGGTGAAAATTTGTTACAGCATGTAACGTTACAGTATGCTCAGTCACTTCAAAACTACTCAAAGGTCTTTGTGAACACGTGTTGATGTTGCCAAACTGCCTCACCTCGAGGCTGCTGGGTTTCCATCCCGAAGGCCCCAGGGGTGACTAAAAATTGTCTTCTGGCAAGAGCCAGATGTGTTGGCTGTCCAGGAGCAACAATGGAGAGTACCTGACTATTTCTATAACTTTTGGCTCCCAGTGATACTCAAAGCTCACATCCTCACAACCTGGGCCTCCCAGGCCCACGGGGAAGCGAGCATCTGGCATTTGACACAATGAATCATATGTTTCAAGGCTGCCAATGGCTCATTGAGTCATTTCAAGATGTTCCATTTTTTAAAAGCTTGTATTCACATGGTAGATTAATGTGTCTACCTTGAGATTTTATAAAAATACATATTATTAATTAAGGAAATCATTCAAATATGTCATCAAGAAAACCCCCCCCAAAAAAGGAAACAGAGGTAATATAAAAATGCAAACAATTTATAGTTTAGAAAGCAGCATTGATTTCAGGTCGCTGGATTCATGGGGTCTGTAAAGGAATGGCTTACCTTCCAGAGGAAAAGTGGGCTGCCGCTTCATTATTTATTGAAGCCCCCATGTCCCTGCGTACGCACTTGTGTGTTTATCTTTTCACGTAAAAGCTCTAATATAACATGAACACTTTTACCTGGGTTGTTTTTGGTTCTTTTCTTGGAGTCATTAGCGTATAGGGTAATCCATGCAGAAAGGATGGGTTAAAGTTACCTACACAACCACTCTTGTTTAATATCAAGAACTATATTAAAATGTAATCTTGTAGAAGTATTCGTTTCTTTTTCCTCCTCTGAATGGCACCTGTGAGATGCTTTCATTGGCATGTCACCTTTATAGCCCTAAGCAACCTTTGCATTTTGAATTATTAACCATCATGGTAGAAATGCGAAAACTGAGTTTGAGAAAACTGAAGTGAGGTACCCAAGCCCATACAAGTCATAAGTGCCATTGTTTTCTAATAAGTTTTCTGACTATTCTCACTCACATTGTGCCATGAATTACATTGGTATGATTTTTTAATCAATGAATATAATTAAAGGCTAAAAGAAATCTCTTCACTACTAAGTCAAGGAAAAAACAAGGCTTATATAAAAATCAATGGATAGGTCTAACAGGTAGAAGTAACCCATTTCTTTTTGTTCGGTGAAGTAAAATACAGGACGATGACATTGAGCACTCAGTGGAGCTCATTCTTACTTAGCCTTACTAGGGGGCTAATGGAACACTTGTGACTTTTTTTGCCGAGATAATTATAAATGATGATGCATTTATTTATTCTCACTGATTGACATGTTTTATCCTTGACAGTTGAACAACTTAAGGACAAAGAATATCATTGATTAGCTGTCACCTCATCTCTCTTTCCCATGGAAGACTGAACCATGTCTGCATTTCAATTGAACAAATGTTAGTCAAAGGTACCACATAATAAAAGGGCTTTTAACAAAACACTAAATGAAAAAGCATTAATAATTAAGTGCATGGATCCATTAAGAATGAGAAGAAAAAATTCAACAAAATTGTTACATGTCAACAAGCAACTTCAAGAGGAGAGATAATGAATATATGGGGACCCAGAAATTCAAGCACGTCTGGGTAAATTAGGTCACTATCATCAAATTATGGCAAAAATTACTGACAAAGTAAAATACTTAGCCATAGGTTTAATGATTAAGAGATAAATTATGTATCTGAAGATGGAAAATAACATTTTGCATCTTATTAGTATGCAATGACAAAAGAAACATAATTGGTAATCATATAATGCATATGATTGGGCAAATAATGCATATCATGGGCAAGTATTTTGCATATGGCATTCACTAAATTAATAGTTTTTGATTGAAAGTCATTACTTGTCATTGTCAATACATTAAAATATAGTTATATGGTTTTATTTTCTAATGTATTATAATAAAATAATTGCATTTTAAAGCCATTTACTTATTAAAAACACATTTCAGGGTAATATTTTATTTAGTTTCTTAAGTATATACTTTAAAAGTATTTCTTAAAAATAAAAACAGATACAGGTAGGCTGCTTGCCAGAATGCTTCTTCAGTTAGACTTAGAACATCCCATTAAGCATGGTTTAGGGCATATTTACTACAACGGCCTGTTTTTAAGGCGCTCTTCCTGAAAATGAACAGCCAAACTTCATTTGTGCATTCTGTGAGGTATTAAGCTGGACTTACTAAATTCTGACCCCAGAATGAGAACTCATGGGCAAGTGATGCATTATCACGTGGTTTCATAACGAGACTCCTGAGGCGGTGTGGGGAGCAGGGCAGGGAAGACTCCAAACAAGAGTGTCAGTTCAGTCAAAGCCCCATCCCGCACTTGACACCATCAGAAGATGAGGGTACAGCTCTGGAGCATAAATCATATCTCACAACGTAGGAACAGGGAGCACAGGAGGAGGTGGACCTGGGGTAATGAACCCACAATGCCATATACAGATGACGTATCATAGAATTGTACACCTGAAAGCTACATAATTTGACTAGCCAATGTCACCCCAATAAATTCAATGAAAAAATCTGGCCTGTCTTGAGCGTAGACAGCTGGGATTTTATAGCCAATCAGGAACTGGCTTGAGCATGTTCAGTGGACTGTACGCTTCCAGGCAATTTCATTTGCCTGTGAAAACAAGCCCCGCAGTTCCAGTGGCCCAGAGGCAGCCTTCAGAAAATTACTGCGGATGTTAGAGGCAAAGCACAGTGAAGATGGGGTCTTCGTGCGTAGAAACCACAGCAGTGCTCGGAAACACCTCCAGCAGCTGCCACCCAAGGTCTCACCCACATTCCAGAGTAAGGTGTATTCTTTGTCACATGTCTTAATACCCAGAAGACGCTCCACCAATAATGGTGAAAATGTGATTAGCTCTCAGGAACTCAGTCTCTGGCATTATCTATTGAAAGCACTGGGATCAACTTGGAACCTTTCTTCTGTTATTATGAGATGACTATATCATTTCAGGTTTGATCAGAAGTGCTGCACAGAACAACCAGTCAATGATAGATATTTGCATATATATCTACATATCTCTCTCTCTATATGTCAATAGATATGTTGACTTATTATAAGGATGAGATTTTATACAATTGTGGGAAATGATTACTCAGTGTACGTACAGCTGTTACTTTTGCACTTGGTGCTGAGGGAGAGACCGCAGAGCAGGAAAGATGGGCGCAGGCGAAACAAGCAATGGAACCCAGATGAATGAGCTGGGACCCATTTTGGTCACTCGCTGTATCTAAGCCTCCAAGTTCAATGATGTGTGACCTACAGGAGAACTTGGCCCCATGTGTCATGAAACGAAACACGCATCTGTCCCAGGAGTCCCAGCAGACAGTGGAGAACTTCCAGCAGGACCTGGAGGAGCCATGGGCCTGGATGCTGTCTACTTCAGCAAGCTAAGCCAGAAGTCCACGGGGACCATTTGAGCTGCTATAGCACATGACCTTGTACTGAACATGCTGGTGTAAGAAGAAAATCCACAGCGATCTTTCTGAAGTATGCCTGCCTGAGCTTTAGAAAAAGAATAATTTGCCAGACACTCTTTTTTTCCCATGGAAGACAGAACCAGGTCTGCATTTTAAATGAACTAATGGTAGTCAAAGGTATCACATAATAAAAGGCCTTTTAACAAAATACTAAATGAAAAAGTGTTAATAATTAAGTACATGGATCCATTAACGAGGAGAGAAATTTTAACAAATGACATGCCAACAAGCAGCTTTAAGGGGACAGATAATGAATATATGGGGACTCAGAAATTCAAGCATATCTGGGTAAATTATGTCACTATCATTATCAAATTGCAGCACAAATGACTGACAATATTGAAATTATTTATGTATTGAAGAAAAATTGGATGCACACATGTAAGAGGTGGGGACATTGGGAAGGGAAGGGAAGGTGTCCCTAAGTGTAGGATGTCATTCAATACTTGAAAGTCAGATTTTCAAAAAACACTCTCTCCCTTTACCTTTGGGAAACTAAGTCACATGACACTCCTCTAGGCTTATCCAATTTTTCTATGGCTTCGTTGTTTGTGAATGCATATATTTTGTGCTCTTATGCCCATGTCTTGTGGACAATATGCCCATCACCCTCGGTCCTGTGGGAAGACTTAAGGGAGGCCATCCTAAGAATGGGGAGTTTGCAGGATTAATGAGGAACAGATGGGCTTAAAAAGTATCAAAAATGTCCCCAGTCCTCAGTAGACACAATCAGAAAAAACTGATGATTTGCTTCATTGTATGGTAATTGATTTAGCAACATTTCCATAGTACTTGATCATTTATGTATGTGGCTCTTTGAACATTTGTGCTTCACTAGAGCATTTCTGGACTGTCACAATGCTTTCAGATGACAAATGGAAATGGAAATACATTATTTATTTTATCAAATGAAAATTACAGTAATAAACTAAGAAATAAGCTACAAATGCACTTGATCTTTGATTGCATTTGTACGTAGAAAGAGCATTATAATAAAAAATAATTTTGCTGAATACTACATTTTTTCATGGAAAGCAAGAGTTTTTTTAAATCTTCCTTTCCTAGCATCATATACATATTTAAAAAATGCTGTTTGATTGTAATTAAACAGGAAATTTCTAAGGCTTCATGATTTCTTTATAATTACTACTTTGATTCCATAAAAAGTATTTCATGTGTCTGCCAGTATTTAAGCAGACATGAATTTCAATATCTACTGAGAGGAGCTTCTAGAGGGTAATGGAAATATTCACTTTTAGAATTTTGTAAACAGACAATGCTTAACCTATGTGTTGTATATAGTTAACATGAGTAAATTTTTTCAAACTCCAATGCAGTGTTAAAATGCTGTCTTAATTGCTTATTAGACTTTGTGATTTTCCCCATGTAGCTATTTAACAGGAAACCATATGTCAGAGACATTAAGTAGCTAAGTAGTACCTGGAAAATCCATGGCAATAATAATTAATACTGAATAGAGATAAAGGGGTTATATTATTATACAAAATATAAATAATAAGCCCTAAATATTGAGATGCTATGCTTATAATCATATATAACATACAAAATACATATATAATTGCATATATATATATATTCTTAAGGGTTGAAAAGTGTTCCTGGTTTAGAGGAATCTGAATCAAATATACTTCATATAATGTATGACAAAATATGGACTTTTCTCAAAGGCTTTTTAATGCAAATGCAAACAAACAGAAGGGCATCGGCCCTTCATTTTGAGTTAATGGAGATAGTGAATGAAACACATAGGTATATAGTTTCAAGTAGTGTAAATGTGAGATGCAACATTTTCATAAATTAAAACAAAGCAAAACAAAATTGATGACAGTTATCAATATTTTAAAACCTAATGTATTTTGCAAGAACTCTGTGTACTCAGCTGCTATCAAATAATCCTTTTTGTATCTGTAGTTAATGGCACCTCAAAATGCAATACTAGGGTGTCATGGGTATTTGTAACCTGGTCAAAACCTAGTGGCCTGACATTGGGCTAAGCCATTAAGCCTAGGACGACTCAGATATCTTTTGTTAAATAAACAGATCTGGTCAGATGATGCCTACTGAATACAGTCCATGACATATTTTAGAGTAGTTTTTATAATGAGGACCATAGGTTTTTGGTGATCCTGAAGTATGTTAAATTTGGCAAGTAATTCAAACCTCTGTGAGGCTTGATTTGTAAACACCAAAATGGAGATAATAAAACAGGTAATGAAATAATAAACACAAGTTAAATTTATTTTTAATGATTTATCTCATTTAGTCCTCATAAAAGCCATAACATGGATACATGGTTAGCACAATTTTGAAAATGATATTTGAAGAGTCTCTAATATCCAACTTATTGAAAGTCCTAACTAGTGATAAATTCTCTCTGGCTCAAAGTAATTCTTTCACCAAAATAAGATCCCATCTTTTCCTAATAAGATGGAATTAAGTCAAAGTACTTTAAAACTATAATTTATTACCCAGACTTAAAAAATGATGATTTATGCAGAACAGTTGAATTCAAGGTACTAAATCTATACATAATATTTTCACCTTTCAGTTTATAATAAAATAATGTCAGGATTCCTAAATAATTAAAGATAACCCAATTTATCAATGTATTCTGTATATTACAATAACACACTAAGTGTAATAGATCACATGCTACTTTCCAAACATCTTTCCACTTGTAAAGTAGTTTTAAGATCATATTTCATGAGTAAAGGTAAATTAAAAATCAAAATATGGATCGTATAAGGGGTTTTATAAGACTTGCAAGTGCTTCAAAAAGGAATGCACTCTGGGAATTCTGAACTGTGCTCACATGACATGCTCTGTAAATGTCACGTACTGTTAGAGACGTGATAGTGAATAAAATGATCAAGCAACCTAAATGAAAAATTTCAGCCTCAAATCAGCAGTAGAAAGGAACCAATCTGGAACACCAGATGGAGAATTAACTGCAATTCAATTATCTATGTTAAAATGACTCCTAGGTGCAATTGAAAAAAATACAACATAAAAAAAACTGACCATATGTAGCTGGTAAAAAAAATTTTTTTTTTCAATTCAAACGGAATGACTGTTGTACATGCGACATTTATTTTGTCTTGGGAGATATTTACGAGTGCGATTCTAGTCACAGGGTCCTGCTCTTGGGAAAAGGCATTGTGCCATCCTAGTAAGTTTGTGGTTTCTTCATTCCCGATTCAAACAGTTAGACAAGAAGACGTTTTTGTATACTCAAATTTTGTCCCCTTCCCTATTCTGTTTGAATTTCATAGCGATGGAATGAGGCTAGAAGAGTAGAATTTACAGAAAAACATAAACTAATAAACATGACAGAATAGTTGGAAGCACAGTAACTGGAAGATTCAGGCTGATGCGGAAATGCAGTGTTTTAGTGCCTACTGGGCAGGACTGATTGAATTGACGGCGCGGCCAATTGCAGCATTGGTGCGGGCGAACTGGGACTGGTACTGTTATATAAAATTAATGGAAGTATGAATTTAACGGCATGTCCTAGGGCAGTTTGGAAGTAATGATCGTATTTTAACATGTTCATTTACTTTGGATCAGCAATTCCAGTTCTGGGAAGCAATCTGTCAGAAGTATGCTTAATTACCTATGGAGATATATGTACAGAGGTGTTCACTGGAACATTATTTATAGTGGGTAGAGATTAGAAAAATGTGCTATCCCGGTACTAGTAAATGTTTTAAAGTTAAAAAAAATGGAAAATAGGAAAAAAATAGAGACAGCAAAAACATGAGTATAGCCAGTGTGGCCAACAGTGTGTAATATTTTTCACCTCCAAAGTTGCTGAGGATAGTTAATAAATGATTTCATTGCGTATTCACTAAATAATGCATATAACTGGAAATGTAAACATACCCATATAGAAATAAAAGGACAAGTGGAAATATCAACAAATATAATTGATTCACTGTTTGATTATCAGTATACTTATTAATATAGGTAATTGAGTAGGAGATTATGTGTATGCATATTCAAAACATAAATCAGGTCACATGTATAAATTAATAAGTATCTGGGCCCTTTTAAGTTATTTGATTTGCATTTTTCCATTTTGTTGACCACTGAGCAAAATATTACTTTGAAGAGCTGCATACTAATAGAATTTGAACATGGACCTATTGTTGAATATTTTGTGTTTCTAATTTAAAGAAATAAATATTAAGTTTGTGATGACAGTGTACACTCTGTTAGTGTATCAGCTTTCCCATTTTTGGGAGCCATGGAACAGTAACTGATGCATCCAAGTTTACGAATGTATTTTGAAGTTCTCACCGAGTATCACCAGTGTGTCTCCTAAAAAGACTGCGGCAGATGGTGTCTGGTGGTGGGTGTTTCTATCAAGTTTTGTGCTTTTCCTTTTTTGTTATTTCGATGGGTATAAAATAAAACCTATTTAGGTTTACTTCTTTGATTACTGATGGGGCTAAATCAAACTTCAAATGTTTATGTATTTATCTGTGGAGTTGTTAATCCATTCACTCATTCATGTATTCATTTAGTTGGTAATGAATCCTTGCCTTTTTGCCCATTTCTCAAGAACTGGATTTTGTAGGTAAATTTGTGTTTTATAATTAAAGCAAAGGAAAACAATAGACAGCTAGTAAGACAAAAATGTGGATAGTTTAAAAAAAGCTAATATTTGATTAACTCATCACTATATTTAGAGATTAGTTTACTTGAGCTAAATAAACATATGTACTTGTGGTTTCTGGTATGCATTTATTTCTCCAAAAACTTGTAGTTCTGGGTATGCATTTATTTTTCTAAGTACCATAAATCAAGAATTATTCATGGCATAATACAACAGTGAACCAAATAAGCAAATACCCTCGGTCTCATGGAGCTAACATCATAGCAGAAGGGGACCAAATATAAACAAAGAGTTAAGATGTATAACATTTTAGATAGCGAGGTGTAATATGGAGACAAACAAGACAAGATAGGGGGCATTTTTGCAGAGCGAGAAAGGTACCACTAAGGTGAGGTTGGAATAAAAACGTAAGGCAGATAGATGAAGGAGAACGCCAGCTGGACATCGATGGGAAGACGTTAAGGAGGTCATGAAGGGGACTCAATGTCCAGTTCTCGAGAGGCGACGGGTCAGTCAGAAGCCAATTACTGCCTCCCCTGCACTGTCCTTGGAGTGCGCCCCACCCGCCCCACCCGCCCCACCCTTTTTCCACACCAGGCGCTGTTTTAAGGACTCAACCTGGAAAGAATCAAGTGCTAATGAGACCCTCCGGCCTGAACACCTGACTGAAACCAGGTAAGGCCTCTTCATTAACTTTTGCGATTCTGGCAGGTGGGTGCACAGATTGACTGGATTCATAAGTTCCCCATTTTTACTAAAACTGCTCACTGCCAGTCTGGAGTGGTCTTCCTCTTCCTTTAGTCTCTCCTGGACCTTCGTGCTCAGGGGCCACTGTGCAAAGCCACGGAATGGCCCTGCGAGCCCAGGAAGCTGTCCCAGCCCCTGGATGGGAGCGTGTTTGGCATTCACCAGTTTGGGCAGAAGGAGCGAGGAATGGGGTAGACTCAACTATCAGGCCACGTGTAGCCTCGAGGACGCAAGGGTGTCCACATACCCAGCGTCCTCTGGAACAGCGTGCTTGATTTGCGGGGCACGGGCACCCAGGTCTCTCCCGCACCCATCCCCCATCCCTGGCCGGTGCAGCCACGGTTCTGCGTGCGCAGATTCCGCAGGCGCAGGTGGAAACTGCGCATGTCGCAGGCCCAGATTCCCAGCGCGGGTCTCCAAGAGCCCAGTCCGAGAGCCTTGGTTCCCTGGTCGGTTTCACGCGGTTGCAGCGGGACGACTGGAGAGTGAAAAATGGCAGGAGGACGGTCGCCTGCGACAGAGGTGGCGCCGCTCACCCGCGCTCTGCGAGGGTCAGGTGTACCCCGAGCCAGGTAAGAAGGCATTGCCGAGTTTCCAGGGCAGGAGCACTGTCGCCGGCCTAATGTCCTCAAACCACTGACAGGATGCCAACAGTCATCCCTGGACGACAGGGAGACTAGACAGCAATGTTCCAGGTGGGGCGAGATGGCGACCCGAGACAGGCTTGCGTTCAGGTCACAAGAATAGTCCAGAATGTATTTTGAAGGCAGAACTACCACGTTGGGGAGGGAATGCGGGAGCCGAGCGGAGGTTAGGAACAAGGATGTCTCTAAGCAGCTTGAGGATTTAATGAAAAGAGGGTGTCTGTGGAAGGAAGGACGTTTTGTAAGGAAAGAATGTGGGCTTTCTGTTTTAGGAATGCTCATCTTGTCGTACCTGTTAGGCCTCTCCCAGGAGCTGTTGGTGAAACACTTGAGCGCAGGATTCGGAAGTTCAGGGCAGAGGCTTATGCTTCAGGTGTAAACTTTGGAGGTGTTCACGTGTGGGTGACATTTAAAATCTTGAGGAAGAATGAAATTGCCAAAGGGGTAGTGGAGAACCGTTCGGAGAACGATGCCATGTTTATTAATCTAGATTAGGGAATGATGAGCTAGCAACAGAAACCTGAGAAGTAGCTCATTTGCTAGGTGGTGATGCGGGGCTGAACATTGGCCATTACTGATCATTAAGGACCCCGGGGGACCGGGCTGGTGGTCCAAATCCATCCTTCACTGCTCTCTGCAAAGGGATCTGGAGTCTCTAAAATTTTGACCACGGAGGGCGCCAGAGAGGCGTCGCAGGTGAAACGGTTTTACTCTCGGGTTGGGTTCTGCCGCCTGCTTTTCTCGAGCCCCCGTCTCCTGCAGTGACCCGAGACAAGCAGCTCCCCCCCAGTACCTCCCTTGATTTCGTGGTCATTTCCCATGAATGGCTCTTCTCAGCGCCTGGGAGAGCCTAATTCCAGCAAATTCTGTCTCGCAGCAACTTCTCTGCAACTCATTGAGCTGAGGTCCTGCCCTTTTGCAGCAAGGTAAAGAACTCAGCCCTGAGAAAGTGGCGGGGGAGGGTATCTTTGGCCCTCATTCTCAGCCCTTGGACTGTTCGCTGCTTCTTACACCGGCTAGTTTCATATTCCTTAGAGTCCCCTTACTTCTTAATAGTCAGGCCCTTGTTACACCAATCCCCTGTTACAGTTAATCTTTTTCTTTTTCTGTTTGGTTTTCTTTGGCTTTTTCTTTTTTTTTCCCCCCATTTTTAATGTATTTTTATTACCATTTGTCCCCCTTGTACCCCACCCCCTGCAATCACCACACCTATTCTCTGAAAGTTTATTTCCTGTAGCTTTGGCCTGACCACTCACGGCACAGTAGGATAAGTTTCTCTGTGGAATTCTTGAAGTGTCTCCTAATATGCCGCATGAAGGAAAATTGCAAACTCTTTTACAAATGTCTATATCTATCTATTTATTTATCTATCTGTAAAAGAACGAGTAAGAATTATGAGTGCAGAAATATGTTTATAGATTTTAACTATATTTTTCAAGATTTCTTCTAGGAGAGTATGTATTTCTCCTGAGGTTTCAGAGAAATCTTATAAGTATGAAGTTATCTTGTATGTGTTCTCCTTATTTATTACATTCATTTATTTATTCTGCCCTAGCTTTGTTACCTCTGACAGATAACAACAATGAAATCCCCAAAACGTCTCAGAATGGTGGAGAAAAAGCAACATTTGCTTAATGCTGCAGAGTCTGACACTAAAACATCACATACCTCTCTCTCTCTTTTTTTTTTTTTAAACAAAGTAGGGATTGCGAACAGGTGGAAATCGTAGTGTTATTTAAAGCCATGAGAGTGGTTGAGATTACCAATTACTGCAGGTGGAGACCTCTGAGTAGTCAAGGAATGAAATTCCTGGAGGTGGGATTGTGGAGGACTCATAACTATTGGCAACAACAGCCTTCTGGGTATGACTCCGAGGAGGAGAGACAGAATAGGGGACAGGAGGACAAATGGTCAAAGAGAACTGGACAGTGTGATGGAAGGAAAACCAAGAGCACAGGTGTCCTGGAAGCCAAGTGAAGAAAGCTGTGTCTGAAGGAAAGTGGGGGGGGGGGG
Source organism: Desmodus rotundus (assembly GCF_022682495.2). NCBI lineage: Eukaryota > Metazoa > Chordata > Mammalia > Chiroptera > Phyllostomidae > Desmodus > Desmodus rotundus. The sequence goes on along the minus strand of NC_071396.1, from coordinate 5,417,405 downwards.
CGCTTCATTCTGTCAAATGCTATTGGTAGAACGGCTGCCAGATGAAGGAGTGAGTTGCTCCTTGGGTGACAAAGGGAGAAAGGAGAACTACAGCAGTGACATCCTTGAGCAGTAAGAGGGTGGTGGGACCTAGTGCACGAAAGGTAACAGTGGGTTTAAAGAGGGCAAGAGAGTTCGCTTAGAGCAAAGGTTATTATTGCCAGGGATTCACAGAATGCGGGGTGAGGCGGGGCATCCTCTGAGAATAATTCAGTGAGTCTATCAACTAACACATGGAATTTTCTTCAGTTATGAAGGTAGAAAAGCAATTATAGTGCATATACTTAAGACTATGTTACTAATAGAAACGATCCTATATCACATTACTATGGTAATGATAATTCCCTATCACATTGCTTTTGTTTGGAAATCTGTCTTCTCTACTTGAAATTGCATTTGCGGACTAGTCTTTAGGAACAGTCTGCAATTGTTTATTTAATGAGTGAAGAAGCATATATAGATAGTGCTGTTATAAATTTTAAGTATTTTGATAGCTATATTTCAGATTAATGAGACTTTTTTAATCCTATGTGTTTTAGTTCATTTACCTTTTTTTGTTTCTGGGAGAAGTTGGGGGAAAAATGATTGATAGTGCAAACATGGGTAAGAACATCCCATATTTTATAATAATAGATCAAAGTCAGTGCATAAAGGCGGATATTATGGTAGTAGAATGGCTGTGTTTTGTGAAGTCTGTTAAAGTTTTCTTCTGATTGATTCAGTGTTCTCAGTGAGGAAAATGCAAGGTCGTGTGCTGAGAGTAAAGATGGGGGTCTGGCTTTAGAGATTTGAGGAAGAGGACACAGGTAAAATCATTTGAGAGAGAGGGGGCATTCAGTGTGATTGAACAATTCATCTCACGTGATCCACAGTGAAAACATTGAGCCACAAACTCAAGTGCCTGCATACTTCATCCCCACTACTTTCAAACATTTCTTCAACAGATGGACAATAAAGAACAATAATTTCATGGCAACCATTTCCCATTAGGAAAAAATAGTAATAAACAATGCAGTATGTGGTGAATTTTGTTGTCCAGAATAGTCTTCTTGTTTGAGATTACACAGTCGGATGAAAGGATTATGTGAGTTCAAGGCAACTACTTGAAAACTGCTCACTGGATATATAGCTATGAACTTACCTCTTCTTCAAACATTTATTGCAAAATATTATCACTGTGTATAGATTCATCGAAAACCAAATTCACACCAAGTACGAATAACTCTTAGACTCACGTCTCTTTTATGCAGTTCCTAAAGTTGGCATTCAAAACTTTCATATTTGAGCAGTAGCTAAATAATGTTGTGCCTCTTTGGAAGGTCTCCTAACATGACTGACATTATCAGGCTTCCGTTTAAACCATAGAGGGTTAGAGATCAGGTGCTGTTAGTTGACATTTGGCTAGAAACATGTCTCCAATTTTAGACAACAATGTGTCACATCTGCCCTGTGTGAGGGTACAAAGCGAGCTATCACTATATGGAATAACAGAAACTGAGATCCATGCCCTCCTCAATGACTAATTTAGCTAAAACATAGTGCAAGGGCATAAAACTCAAAAAAATTGGGATAGGTAATTTTAATGTAATTGATAGAGCTAAAGAAGAGTTGGCATTTCCTGTTAAGCCTGCCTGGACCCAAAATTTTGATTTTATTTCTTTATTCCTGTTGTGTAGTATATAAACTTTAAACAATGAATGTAATTGCTGGATGCTCGTGGTGGAGACAAGCACTGAAGTCAAGTTGGGTGATAGAAGAAATAAAGAAAGGAAAAGGAATGGGCGGGGAGGAGAGAATGGTAGGAGAGGGCAGGTGAGACTCGGCTCACAGATTCAGCAACATGAATAGAAATAAAATAACTGATTTTGGCCTCAGTAATAGTCTGGACTCCAAACAATTATATCAGCAAGTTCTCCCAGAAATGAAAGGATGAAAAGGAGCACAGTTGAGCTGATATTTTATGTAGACTTGTCAGTGAGTTCCTTGAGATTTTTGCAATGTAGATAGTATACTGCCTAACTATTAGTTCAAAATCAATAAGTACTTTCTAAATGAATGCTGAGCTGTGTTTCTGCTGTATATGTCATGTAATTTAGTGTCCAGTAACTCAGGAAAGTAGACAGTATCTCTGAGTTACAGAGGGATAATCTAACTCATACGCAGACCAGCCCAAAGAGCTGTTAGACAGTAGATGTGGATTTCAAATTCAGATCTGTTAGACCCCAAATCCGAGGCCTTCCCCATTTCCTATTACTATCTGATCCGCCACTAGTGTGCACACTTGAAGAATAATTAGCCTGTGTTTGCATATACACAGACCAACTGGTCCACTGGAAGAAAATAAAGGTAGTCACATTGCTTCTGTGTAAAATCTAATGGAAGCCAAGGAAGACTTTTAAGTTCCTGGCAAATCATAATTCTGATTGTGTTTCACAGTGTAATGTGTTTTACAACAGCATTTTCTGGCGTGTTACTGTTTTTGTTGCTTCGGTAAAATCCAGGTGGGTGGGATTTTTCAACAGTGGTGATGTAGGTGTGTTTAAATTCCTTTGCCTCATGAAATCCTATTGAGTCAAAATAGAAAATTGACGTTAAGTTAAATATTCAGAAAGTTTACCTATATTTATACAAATTTTACTTCTATAATGGGCAGAAGTTTAAAACTTGTCTGAAAAACTGAAATATAGGCATTGCCATTAAAGAATATTTAAAACTATCAAAGTTTTTTTGGCAGTTCAACCCATTTTACCAAAAATTGAACATCCATACATTGAATTTTCCCTGATAAAATTAATTAAAAAAAAAAAAACCCTCATGAGCAAAAGTTCAGTAATGATCCCAGTGAATACAGTCCCTAGTCCATTTAGCTTCATCGACCAGGCAGGAAAGAAAAACATTTCATAATTCCTGTTTTATAGATATTTGGTTTCCAGATAACATATTAATCCATTATTGCCTTTCTTATTCAAAAGGGATTTGGGGGCAGGTAAGATATAGTGAGGTCTCAAGGCACCCCACTGATGATGTAGGGCAGACAGTCGGCTCTCACTGAATGTACTTTCACTGTGCCTTGTGAAACCACGACCACCTCTGTGCACTGCCTCCTCCTCTTGGCCCTCACTTTTCCAGCCCTTCAAATGTGCTCACTGGGCTGTATAGTTCTTCCCTTTGAGATTCAAAACATCAGGATACAACCTGCTTATGTTTCCAGGGACTAAAAATGCTGGTAATCATCACAACGACAGCAATAGAGTTACTAGCATAATCATTGCAAATGTAATAGGCACCCCTCTCTACTTCTGAAGGTCTTTTCCAGCATGCCAGGAGCTTGTAGAGATGCACCACTGTTTGCGATAAAACTTTGAATGGAGCTTAATTTCAGCTCTGCAGTGAACTCTTGATATAATGATCATCTGTTAGTGTGCATATAATTTTTAAAATTCTACAATACATAGGATTTTGAAGATTAGAGCGGTAAATTCACAAGGTTTATTCTGGCAATGTATATTTTCATATATCGTGCTATGTTTTGCAAATTATAATGTTATAATTTTTGTGGCATGCAGGTGACTACATCCAATTCCATGCTTAAATTAAACACAATAAAATGACAGCATGCTCTTCTAACTATGTTTTTTATGACATTGATTTTCATGCCTCGTGAATATTTCTCATTTCCTAACGTGCATTTTGTAAGGCAATTATATTGAAATGTTCTTAGTCAAAATATTCTAAAATATACTGAATTATTTTTTTAAAAAAACTGCTTTATCAATGTACCTTTACTTCAAAAGTTCAAGTTCCAATTTTATGTTGCTAAAATTAGTGAAGGAGCAGGTACACATGTGAATAAGATGCTTTTCTTGAGAAACACTGGAAAATTTATATTTTCCAGTTGATTTGAAAGACATTTCCAGAGGCACTAAAGTTTATCTTCAACACAAACCGGCGTATGAGGCTCTGAAGCAGGTTGTCTTATGTTCAAGTTCTTCTGCTACCACTTGTATCTGTGTGGCTTTCAGTTCATCTCTTAATTTCTCCATGCCTCACACCTTCACATACTTTATCAAGAAAAAATAATGGAAGGAAGGGAGAGAGGGTGGGGGGATTCGGTGTATTCCTCTCATAGGAACACTGTGAGATCAAAAAGGGTAGGGCTTAGAACGGTGCTTTCTATACCAGGTGCTCTATATGAATTTACGCTACCGCTACTACCGCTGCCATAGGCAGAGGGATGACCATTGCCTTTCACAGGTAAGCAATTTTGAGGACATTGAATTATAACTTGTTTAAAATCAAATGGTCCATTGCTAGGAATATGCTAAAATCCATCCTCCACTTTATGTGAAGTCTGGTTTTAGGGAGAACTGTTTGTATTTAATGAGATACCGAAATGTACAATTCATTTCAGTGATTTATAACTTCAGTGATATCTCTATCATTGATCTCTTTAAATAATATCAGGAAATACAAAAGTAGCATCAGGTTTATGTTGGGTTACAAATGGGCTAAAACGTGGATTTGAAATATGTCTTTTAATACTTTGCACCTACCACTTTCTAATGAATGACTATGGGCAAGAGATTTAACTTCTTTAAATCCTAATCCCTCATCTGAAAAGTGAAAATAATGAAAACATTCTTCATGGTTTATTAACTAATTCCCTTGTTTTCCAGAAATATATTCATAATTGGATATTGAAATACACATGGGTATATTTATTAGAGCTTTATTTATAATAGTAAAAAGTATCATTGAAAACATGGATATATCTTCCTTGATAAGAAAATAAATATACATTTTTTTATTATTTAAAAAACTCTAGTCAACCAGAAAGAATAGTTATCTACAAAACCAGAACAAATCAACACAAAAAATAATTATTTCTTTTAAAATGAGGGAGCGGAGAGAATGCTCACTCTCATAGAACATGGACAGATGTGTGCGCAGACAGACATAAAAATGCAGGGGTCGGCGGGGATTTCTACAAGGTAGCCAAGGTTAAACCCGTCTTTGAGATGCAGTAAATGAAGTGTTTAGGGATGTATGGGGATTTTTTTTTTCTAGAAAAAGAACTATGAATTTGTTTTTGAAGGTTGAGTAGGAATTCCCAAAGCAGAAAAATGGGGAAAATCCAATTATGGCTGAGAGAAATAACAATTTTATTCAGGGACATTCAATCTGTTTTATGTTGTTGGAAAAGTTTGGTTAGTTTTTTTTTTTTTAATCTCATATTCTTTAAGTATTAGCTTCAGTTAATCTCTGCAAATGAGATGCCATTCTGATACTATTAAAAATGTGAATCACAGATACGACTGGAAAAGCTGCAGGTGTGAGAGAATCTGCAATGATAGTCTGAATAAAAATAGCCTGCTTTTCACGCACACATGCACATTTTGCTCTCCTTTTCACCTCTTGTCTTAAATATTAATATTATCTAAATATTTAAAAATACTTTTATGTCCTAAAGTTCTACAGATATAAATAATTAGGAACATGTGTTTCTACTTTGTACTTTATTACACAAATGATTTCAAGGGATCCTCAGGAAGTCTTAGGATCATGAGCTGTTTAGTCCCAGCTTAATTATAAGACCTCATTCTCTCATCCCTCTTTCTTATGCTTTTACGCCTGCTACCCCTCTGCTTTAGCCTCATTGATAAAATACATTGCATTCTTGACTACACGTCAAGTTATCAATCAGCCTTCACTTCGGCCCCACCCCTTGGGCCCCTAATACATCATTATTCCAGTTTCTCTCTGGAATTGCTTCCTGTGATTCCGGAGCACTGACCTACCACTCATCAACCCTGGACCATCTCTGTCTCCTCATCTCTCAGTTCCAGGAAGGATGCTGTGCACTTCTGAGAACTTATCTGAAATGCAGCAGCTGATGCCACCACCAATTTATGCTCTTCCATTCATGATGAGCTCTCTATCCTTTTCTGTACTTTCTTAATAGCAAAGACAGGACAGTTCTGTATCCTCACATAGTGTTTTAAGTAAGGATATGAGATTTGGAGTCAGAAAAACGTGATAGAAACGCAACCTTGTTACTTAAGAGTGGTGTATCTTGGGACCTCGGTATGCATCTAGGAATTAAAATAATATTGGAATGTGGATTCAATAGTACAGTGGAGGCTTTTACAACACTTCGCAGTATATTTTAGATGATACTGCTCTTATTTTATTTCCCACCGTGGCTATCAAAAGTGTCCTTACTCCATTTGTTCCACATTTTCTCTTGTCCCTTGAGTATCCTGGTGCTTCAGTGACAAAATAGAGGGCATCCCAAGGGAACTCTGGGAACTTTCTTCCCCCATCCGGTCATTACCTGTTTCCAGACTTTCTTTGTCTATCCCAGGGGATAAATGCACGGAACTCTCTCTGGCTAACCTCTCTACTTGTGCTTTATACCCTGTGCCCAATTCACCCATTATATTCCACACGACTTGTTGAGGGAGGATTTTGGAGGGTCAGATGATATTTCAATGTCTTTTAAATTTGATGAAGTCTATAAATATGCAGTATTTTTTAAATGGACAATACCAAACACCTCCCTCAGAACGGTCGCCTATGCCCAGCCTCCTCCTCAGCACACCGACTCCACACATCATTTTTCTTCCTTCCCCTCCACTCCTCCACTGTGCTCAACCTTCTGTGCTTATTAATGCTTGAACCAACAACACGGTTATTCTTCTGATAAATCTGATAGAATTTTAAACTGCCTACCTTTATTAAAATCCCTGTGTTTATTTCACATGTGGTAAAATGCAGGTGCTTTATTTCTTAGAAAACCTGTGCATCCCCACGGAGAGCAGATTTATTCTTGTTTTAGACACATTGTTAATGTTGGCTATGCTGTTATCTAGCTCACTGTACATCAATAGGAGTCAATTATCTGGGTCAAAAAGGGATTATTTATCTGCTATAATACCAGTGTCAGATGACTGAAATTAAGAGAATAAACATCTAAAATGGATCTAATGATTAGTATCCTTAGTGCTTATTCTTAATAATGTAGGAAACTTTAATTATGTTCCAATCATTCTGAAGAGTAAAACATGTGATACAGTTTCCTGGGAAAATATCATTTTTTAAACTAGCACACGTCTGAAGACGTGAGATTCAGTTACCTCTCGCCACCCCAGGAATCACGGTCCTTCTCCACGCTCTCTAGATGGTGATTTTATTTAATTCCCTTTCATCCCTGACCCTTCTTTGAAACTATTTTCCTTCCCCTTAAATTTTATTTCTAATTATCAGAAAGTTATCTCTAACTGTCTACTGCAAGTTTGAGCTGCCACAATGCTGTCTCAAACTCAGTATGAATCAACCAAACTCATTTTCTCCTTCCACCAGATCCTTTGAACATGCTAGCTCATTCCGGGCTCAAGACATTTTCATTTCGCCCTTGCTGTGGCAGCTGGTGGGATTCTCCTACCTCTGTTGTTGACTGTGTTTTTGTTCAAAACATCCCCATCCCTTTGCCAGGCCTAGCTTTACAGGACTTTACTCTAGTGCCTCTCAGTGTGGGACAAAAATGCTTCCCATGTTATATTAATCTAGACAATCGGAGCAGGTTATTTAAGAACGACTATGTGACTCTGTTACTCCTATTTTTCTCCCCTGGTGTGAGAAGAGGTTTGTCCCAGTTGGGAACAACTATATTGTCCTAAGTTCCTGAGTAAAGCACCATGAAACTTAGACCCTAAGATCATCCCTGGGATGAAGTCAGTGTACTGTAGTTATTTGTTTACTTACAGACAAACTAATCTCTTCTCCATATAGTCATTATTTCACTGAATATCATCACCTTTCACTCCCAAAATAATGGAAATCATTCTTTATCTCTCTGTTCTTTACTAATCATGTGCAGTTAATATTCTTAATAATGAATAACAATAACATTCTTACTATTAATATTCTTAATAATAACATAGACTCTGGAGCTAATTATTTAGGTTCAGATAACAGCTCTGCCATTAGCCCTGTGGCCTTGGGAAAGTTGCTTAACCTCCCTGTGCCTCAGTTTCCTCATCTTCCAATAGTAACAAATGTCTGCTATCATAAATACTGACTCTACATCTGTAATTTCATTCTTATCCACCCACTTCTCTGTCCTTGTCACTCTGAATTAGCTAGGCTACCATCAACTTCATTTTATTTTTTTTAATTAAAAAAAATTTTAATTGTTATTCAATTACAGTTGTCTGCATTTTCTCCCCATCCCTCCACTCCACCCCAGCTGAACCCACCTCCCTCCCCCGCCTCCACCCTTCCCCTTGATTTTGTCCATGTGTCCCTTATAGTAGTTCCTGTAAACCCTTCTCCCCACTGTCCCCTCCCCACTCCCCTCTGGCTATTGTTAGATTGTTCTTAACTTCAATGTCTCTGGTTATATTTTGCTTTTTTCTTCTGTTGATTATGTTCCAGTTAAAGGTGAGATCATATGGTATTTGTCCCTCACCGCCTGGCTTATTTCACTTAGCATAATGCTCTCCAGTTCCATCCATGCTGTTGCAAAGGGTATAAGCTCCTTCTTTCTCTCTGCTGCGTAGAATTCCATTGTGTAAATGTACCATAGTTTTCGGATCCACTCATTTGCTGATGGGCACTTGGGTTGCTTCCAGTACTTGGCTATTGTAAATTGTGCTGCTATGAACATTGGGGTGTATAGGTTCTTTTGGATTGGTGTTTCAGGGTTCTTAGGATATAATCCCAGCAGCGGAATTGCTGGGTCAAAGGACAATTCCATTTTTAGTTTTCTGAGGAAATTCCAAACTGTTTTCCACAGTGGCCTCAGCAGTCTGCATTCCCACCAACAATGTACTAGGGTTCCTTTTTCTCCACATCCTCTCCAACATTTGTTTGTTGATTTGTTTATATTGGCCACTCTGACCAGTGTGAGATGGTACCTCATTGTGGTTTTAATTTGCATCTCTCTGATGGCTAGTGATGCTGAGGATCTTTTCATATGTCTCTGGGCCCTCTGTATGTCTTCCTTGGAGAAGTGTCTGTTCAAGTCCTTTGCCCATTTTTTTAATTGGGTTGTTTGTCTTCCTGGAGTGGAGTTGTGTGAGTTCTTTATATATTTTGGAGATCAGGCCCTTGTCTGAGGTATCATTGGCAAATACATTTTCCCATACTGTTGGTTCTCTTTTTATTTTAATACTGTTTTCTTTAGCCATATAGAAGCTTTTTATTTTGATGAGGTCCCATTTGTTTATTCTTTCCTTTATGTCCCTTGCTTTAGGGGACATCTCTGTGAGGATGTTGCTGTGTGGAATGTCTGAGATTTTCCTGCCAATGTTTTCCTCTAGGACTTTTATGGTATCATGACTTACATTTAAGTCTTTTATCCACCTTGAATTTATTTTTGTGTATGGCGTAAGTTGGTGATCGAGTTTCATTTTTTTGCATGTAGCTGTCCAGATCTCCCAACACCATTTGTTGAAGAGGCTATTTTTGCTCCATTTTATGCTCCTGCCTCCTTTGTCAAATATTAATTGACCGTAAAGACTTGGGTTTATTTCTAGGCTCTCTGTTCTGTTCCATTGGTCTATGTGCCTGTTTTTATGCCAGTACCAGGCTGTTTTGATTACAGCGGCCTTGTAATACAGTTTGATATCAGGTATTGTGATCCCTCCTGCTTTGTTCTTCTTTCTCAAAATTGCTGCAGATATTTGGGGTCATTTATGGTTCCATATAAATTTCTGAAATGTTTGTTCTATATCTGAAATATGTCATGGGTACTCTAATAGGGATTGCATTGAATCTATAAATCACTTTGGGTAGTATAGACATTTTGATGATGTTAATTCTTCTAATCCATGAACACAGTACATGCTTCCATTTGTTTGTGTCTTCCTTAACTTCTTTCTTCAGTGTTGTGTAGTTTTCTGAGTACAGGTCTTTTACCTCCTTGGTTAGGTTTATTCCTAGGTACTTTATTTTACTTGTTGCTATATCAAATGGGATTTTTTTCCTGATGTTTCATTGTAGTTTTTATTATTATATCAGCATGAGCCTTGGTCTGTATGCCTTTTCAAAACAATTATATCTCTACCTTTAAAAATTTGTTATTTCAATTATATTGGATAGAAAGTAGAATAAAGCACATGAATAAATTGATTATTTGAAATAAAATTGATGGGCTTTAATTGGCCGTCTTAGTCTAATAAGTTTTAAATAAACAACTAGAAGACATGGTATGTTTTTCCATCTATGCACTTGTGCCTGTCATTTGACAAGAACATTCTGAGTTTCCACTGGAACACTGTGCAAAATTTTTCAAAGGAAAAGTAATTGACCATACAAATTCATTGGAACTCAATTTTGTAATTGTTTCTATTCTGCTGTAATTGATGTAACTTCTTATTTTTTAAGCAATAGATGGGAAGAATGCTTGTATTTTATTTATAATTGGATTTGAGATGGATTTACCTCCTACTGTTGATTGCCAGTATCTTATCCAAAAGCAGTGGGGGAAAAAATCTGCCTTCTACTAATTTTTAATTTTTGAACATTAGTATCTTTATTTCAGCAGGAGACGTGCTCTGTAAATGGCAGAAACAGATGCATATCACCATGTAAAAGTAGGTTGGCTCATTTTAAGATGCTGTGAGAAGCTGGTATTTTATCAGTTAAGCACATTATCTTCACCTCAACATCATTACATGAAGTCCTTCTGGAAATTTTAGTAAATGAATTGGATCAGATGGGAAATCCTGTAATTATCTTGGCTGGTGTGGCTCAGTGGATTGAGTGCCGGCCTGTAAATCAAAGGGTCACCAGTTGGATTCCCAATCAGGGCACATGCCTGGGTTGGGGGCCAGGTCCCCAGCTGGGGGTGTGCAAGAGGCAACCACAGGTTGGTGTTTCTCTCCCTCTCTTTCTCCCTCCATTCCTCTCTTTCTAGAAATAAATAAAAATCTTTAAAAGGGAAAATCTGTAATTATTGAGCAACCTTAAAATTAGACAATTTTTTTTAAAAAGCTGTGCAACTGAGAGAAATATGATCTTAGAAGGAACTTCACGGGTGATATAGATGATATTATGGCATCCATTTGTTTATTAATATCAATATTAGATTTTGAGGAAGCTTTGATGTTAAATATGCTACTGGTCTTAATTCTAGTATTAATTACACAAAAATTCTAACTTGAATGATGGCATATAGAATGTCTTGAGCATCAAATAGTATTTTTGTAAATTGTGGAATTTATATATATATATGTATATGTATATGTTGAGATCTTATGTATATGCTGTACATTATATGAAAAAATATAGATATATTATGCTTTATTATTTTTGTTTTGTTTTAGAAGCTATCTTAGGGAACGAGACTGCGCTAGGCAAAAAAAATTCTGGATTCTAGACCTGTGTTTGCCACTGGCTCACATTTATGGGTCTCTTTTTCACATATTTTGAATGAATTCTTCAGCCATTGATATCTATGCCGCCTTCCCTCTGAACTTCATGAAGTGTAGTCATTAAGGAGTGCCCTGAGCCAGTATTGCCGGTCTGTTTCTTGATAACATAGTCACTGATATTAAAAATTAGTAACATATAAAATTTCCTGTCAACTTAAATTTTTCTCCAAACTTTTCTGTTGTGCATTATATGAAAGATTATAAAATAATTCATCTTCTAGTATCCGGAATAAGGTATTCAGAGAAGTACAGTGTTTCAGCTCTACATTGGAATTTAAATTTAAGTTGTCCTAGAAAACATTTTATTTCAGTGCCAGAATATATAGCCTATGCTAATTTTCATGAATAATTTAAATAATGCACACATTTTCTTCCATTTTTCCCTGTAAAATGTAACTATGAAGTGTTGTAGCTGTCATGCTCCTTGGTTTTCTTCATGCTAAATGTACCTGCTAATTCATTCATTCAAACCCTTTCTATTTTAATAGATTTGTGAGCAAATTGTGGAAAAATGTAATTCTAACTGAAGTAGCTGGCCATAAAATGAAATTTTAATTAACATTTTAATGAATGACTTTAGTGAAACTCACTTATAAGGATGATGCAAGTGATGAAAACTTTAATACACAACACAAATTTATTTTTCCTTATCAAATTTATTGAGATGACATTGGTGAATACAATTATATAGGTTTCAGATGGACAATTCTATGATACATCATTTTTATATTGTATAGTGTGTTCACCACCCCAAGTCAAGTCTCCTTCTATCACCATTTATCGCTCCCTCCCTCCAGTAATTTGAATAGTTTTATGAGGAGTGATGCAGGACTGTCAATTGTAAGTACTGACCATGAGGACGAGCCCTGACCCTGGGGCATTCTCACCCTCTCACTACAGCCAGCGACAGCTGACCGTTGCTACCGGTCTTCTGTAGGATCTACTCATTCAGTCATTGAGTGGTGAAAAAGGAAACAAAGTTGGTACATCAAAAAAGACACGGAGTCAGAAACAATAGCACCATATAAGCTACTAATTCCATTAATTTCATGAAATGTATCAAATCAGTAAGAAGTGAGAAAAAAATAAAAAGTTGAAGTTGATGTAAAAAGCTGGAGAATTTTTTACATGTTTCAGCTTTTATATGAAGCCCATTTAGATTTTTCCAGAAAAGTCTTTTATTCAACATCCTGTGATTATTTTAATCCCATATATACACACATATATCTATTTGTATTTTAATTATAATGCCATCTATTTTATTTATAATATGTATCATTAAAATAAATATATGCATTTCTCATGTTTGCAGATGACATCAAAAATTTTTATAAAAATTATCTCCAACATGAACTGGACATTTTTTAAACAGTGTAATACTCATTGCGACCTCTGTATAGTTATCTATGTGAGCTGATAAAACAGCACAAGGTTCAAGTTCATTCTACTGTCCTTGGAATATTGCAGGCATGCTCCATTCTTTAGAGAGTTTAAGAATTTGGTGTTTCTCTAACACTAATACTCTGTAGTTAATTGAATAAGGCTTCCAATTTATTCTGATCAGAATTATTTTATGACACAAATTTACATCTTAAAAAACAGCATCTATTTATCAGTGCATCTCATATATATTTTTTTAAATGCAAAGGGAATTTTCTCTATTGGTTCCTTGTTCTTAGTTTCAGATTAAAACTACCTAACCTTCATTCTGTTTCCTTGGCACATGCACTATTTTGAATAAGGGATGGGGAACAGTCGTGAGAATATAAGCCATCATTATTCATATTCAAAATATTAAAATGATTTTTAAAATAGTCTAATGTAAAACTATGTCACAAGATTGGCCTTTCAGTTGAAATTAAATACCTCAAAGTTCAGTATTTCTTAGTTTTCATTTCGAAAGTCGATCTACCTATGTTTATAATAATACCTGTTCCAGGTAATTTTGAAATTTACCTTCTTCACTGTTTTTACAAATATTTTATATTTTACACTGTTTTCAAACAAAGTGGTGTTATGCGGCCTTATTATCTGTCTTCTTCTCCAGGTTCATTTCTGAATAAGATTTTAATATTGCTCAAAAATCAAAATGGTAAGTTTCCATAATTAATATAATTACTGAAAATAGACTCAAAATTCTGAAGACATTCCTTTAGGAGAAATTACAAGTATGACTTTGATACATGACCTCCCCTTAACGTTTCCTAGAATTTTGCAGTTAAGTTCATAGGTACAAGGTCGCATCAGAGAGGCATATACACTCACAATAATTTGCATAGAGGGATATAGACAATGACACTATTCATGATCATCAAAACTGGCAGTTGACCAAATGCCCAGGAAAAGCAGAGCAGATAAATAAATCATCTGTTCACTGATGGGATATTATAGCATAACAAAAATGAGCTACATACAATTTTACCCCAAACTCACAAATGTGTTAGAGAAAAAGGCACAAACTCAAATAAATACCTAGTGTGTGACCCTTCTTATATAAATTTTAAAAACAGTGAGGACTTAGGAGTTCTCTTTGGGGACAGTGACTAAAAGTGGTCATGGGGCACTTCTGAATTAGAGTGAAGCTTGGAGTGATGTTTAGGTTTACTTTTCTTGACTGATAGCTTTTTAAAATTAATCACAGTTCTGTTAACCTAAAAAGAAATTAATCGACATCTACAAATATTGTACATTTTTTGTATCTACGTTGCACTTTTAAAAAGTGTTAAATACTATGTAAAACATCTAGCACTGTTTGACACGTAGGAGATGCTGGTAAATGTTTGGCGGCTTCCCAATTTCTTATACATCACGAAGATGTGGAAATGACACACTGAGACAGCCTCTTTGGCCCAAGCTCCACCACTTTTTAGGAACACAATTGGTTTCATTTTCCTGTACTTTTGTGTTTAAAAAAAACAAAATGTAATTTACCGATATACTACATTCCAGTAAGAGTGTCTGTAAAGAAAACTTGTAAATAACATTAAAGAAGAGAGCACTAACTTTGAGACTTGGAAATGACATTTCAGAGTCCCAGGGGAATTACACAGAGCCCACACTATATAATTCACTAGAAATACAATATCTGGCCTGACACAGATTGGTTTTGAAGTTCTTTGTGATGTGTTTTCAAATTTTAAGAGCTATGTTGTATTTTAAGCTTTTAAAATTTTTAGAGTGCAGTTGCCACTTCAACATTGTGTGGTCAAAAGTTCAAGAATGACATAAATAAAGGACCTGTGCTAATTTAAAATAAACCCTGTAAGTTTTATTAGTACTGCCGAATTTACATAATTCTTACTTCCCTGAAAAATGCATACGTATATGTTGAATTGCTGATTTCCTCCATTTATGTACACATATATGATAAAAATATATGGATTAAAACTTTAGATTTCAGTAAGGTTAAATTATAAAGTTATAATAACATATATAACATACTATGTTTCATCATTATATCCATAGAAATCAAAATCTTTGATATATTAATTCCAGGTATACATATATATTCCAGACATACTATCACCATTATTTAGTTTAAAAATGATGTTTTATTTAATTTTGGTGGTATAAATCAATATTTATATTCCTTCAATGATTTATTATTGAACTGAATTAATTTTAAAAATATATGTAAGGGATATAGGCAATGTGCAAAGTTATATTTTATAGGCACACATTAATTTAGGTTTTTAAGTAATTAGTGATGATAGGAAAAACAGGAGTTTTTACATATCCACTTCCATTGTTTTGGGGGGGCATGGGTGTGGGTATATAGTTTTATTACATAAATATAGAATATATATTATCAAATTAAAAAAATTCTCAGTGCAACTCAGACTGTACAGATATTTATATTTACACATTTAATAAGACACACATAAATCAGTTGGGGCTGGCTTATATTAAATAACAACAAAAAAGTGAGATCTCTTGTAATTATACATTTTGTTTTACAAGGCACTAACAATTTTAATTACAAATATTCAAGATTGACCCAATTTTGCACTAATCCTCATGATATTTAACTTATGAATTGGCAACGTGCTTTATTTTATGCTGTTTAAATGTCACATAATCAGATTTAACTGTGTGTAAAAATTGGTCCCTCTTGGCAGTGAAAAGTAGACTATTAGTGAGAAAAATGTTCTTAATTCCTTCAGGATTTCTGCTTTATGATATTTACCAATCACAGATGCTCATTTTAAAATATTCATCAACATGAGGACCATTCATTATAAATGATTTCCAAGAGAAATTAGATAAAATGTAAATAGAAAAGTACTTAATGGTAATAAATGAGAAATATTAAAAACTACCCTGCAAACAAAGGTAATAAAAATTACAGCATGCTGCTAAACTTAACTAAATGATTATTTTGAGTCAATCTGGTAGATACTTTTTAATCCATTCACATTTATTCCAGAACTGTTTTTAGACAATTGCAGGGACTTAACTTACTGTAATTATTGAAATTGGCATGTTTGAAAATAAAGCATTCTATTAAACTCTTTTTAAAAACTCTTGACTAATAACTAACTCTACAGATTATATCTGTTTATTATTTCTAAAAGTCTCCTTGTGGGGATATCATTTCATATGACATCTGACTGCTATGTGGCATAATTATACAATAGTTTTCACCTATATTTTCCAAAGTCTGTATTTAAAGTTCTGACAATGTGATTTCCTGATAAGTTTCTCCTCATGGCTCCTTTCTCTTTTCCTCAGACCACACCTTCTAACAAAATCCTATACACATTCCCATTTTACCTCTAACTTCAGAGTGTATCCATTGTTCCAAAATGCCTCTCTCTTGTTTCCACACTGGACATACTTATCAAGTTTATTAGAACATTTCATTTAAACTAGTATAATAGAGTCCTGTCTAATCGCCCTTCTTTAATTTTTTATGTCCAAAAGTAACTTCTCTCACGGCAATCACAGTGAACTTGTTAAAACGTGAATCATTCCGTTCACCCTCTTGATGCCTTCCAACAGATTAGTGGGTCTTTTTCTTCTTAAAATGCGTCTTTATGATAATAATCATTATCTTCCTTTGCATCAAGCATTTGCGGCAGTCCCCCATCCATGCTCTGAAGCCAGTCTTGCCTAACACGGCTCAGCCTAGGTCCTCCTTTCCAGGAGGTACAGCGGGTAAGAGCATGAGTACATGACCCAGGCTGCTGCCCACGTGAGAACTTGAAGCAGCATCACCGTCGCTCCACACTAGAATAGAAACTCCGATAGAGAAAGAACCTAAACTAGTTTGCTTCCTGTTTGATCCTCAGCATCCTGGCCAATGTCTGCCTCATAATAAGACTATAAAAATGTCATGGAAAGCATGCACAAATAATGATAAATATATTCTTTACAAAGTTTAATTCTAATTAGAATGGTATAGATTTTTAAGCTATTTAATATATCAAAACCTACCTGATTACGTCCATGTCTTTGAAGTGTGTGTATTAAATAAATGTAATAGGAAATTACATTGCAAGTGTACAAATAATGCTGATATCATTTGTTAAAATTGAAGTTTCTGGAATCTCCCTGGGAAGTTATATAATTTTTTTAATTTAACATTTATTCTGAAACAATACTATTATAAAATACATAATTTAAAAGAAACTGAGAAGGTAGGTATAAAAACAGTTTGATATATCATATTTTAAACAATAATACAATACTCTTTAACTACCTATTATGCTATATATAACATTCATTTATATTAATATTAAAATATTTTTAATTTATTTTCATTGAGGTATAATTGACATAACATTTGTTTCAGGAGTACAACATAATGATTTGATACTTGTATATATTGCAAAATGATCACCATAGTAAGTCTAGTTAGTGTCTATCACCCCACATAGTTACAAATTTTGGGGGTGACACCAAATCTTCAGATTCTGGGATTTCACATTTTATTGCACACTGCAGGCAGAACATTTTTTTTTTCTTCAGCCGAACCCTATTTCCTTCCAATTTTGCCTACAAACAGGCATTCTGACTACATTCTGTAGCATCACGGCCACCATAGCATGCACAGCTTTCCCGGTGACCACTGGTGGCAGTGCCATCAAATTTTGCGGTGACATAACAAAGATCTCAAGTCCTCAAGTCCACATTCCTTGTTTCCCTGCTGTCCAATGCCTAAGTGACATGCCATTGACATACATTTTTGGTTTTGTCCAAGTATCACTTCAGTTTCAAAGATTCACTAGTATTTTGTCTTATCTAGATGGAAGACTAAGCTGCTATTACAAAGAAACCACAAGATAGTTATTTAAATAATAGCAATTTATGCTTTCAGGCAATAGTCCACAAAGGTAGGCTGGTGGTGGTGGTCGTAGAGGAGGTGGATGAAGGGCAGGAGAAGGCTTTGTGATGATTTGGGTCATGCCACCATGCCACTGTATTTATATCTGACTCCACTAAAGTCGTTTCTGTTATCCAGACAACAAAAATGGAGCAAAAGATGATCCAATCAATGAACTTTTTGATTATTAAGAGGTTTATTTGGATATAATTTCTTTAAAATTACTATTAAAACTCTTGGCTGGAGGTGAGAGAACTGTCTATTGGTAATTGCATATCTGTATGCTGCTTCAAGTTTCTTAGCTCCTTGGTAGGTAAATTTGTCTATGAAAATAGGATGACCAGTAGGAAAATTAGAAATAATTCTGTCTCATCTACAGAGAGGCATTCAGGGGACTATACTCAAAACTGCAATTTGCTCATCTCCTGATGCGTTACGAAGGAAGAAAGTCATTGAGATGATGAAGTGACAAAAAAATCCCAGGACTCCTGGTCCCTGAGGCACCACGTGAGCCAGGTGGAGATGCTGTGCAGAGTCATCAGAAATATACCAGACTGTGCATCAGTGTACCGTAACTGTTACAACTCTGTAGATATTCAAGGATTTCCTTGTACATCCACATATTCCTGCATATTCTAATACATGAATTGGTTAAGGATGTGAGGTACTATGGTAAAAAATGTAACACTGGTGGAATGGTCAAATTGTAGACAATGAGAGAAACGATAATAGTGGCAGAAAAGATAGAATTTGATGTACTAGAAGAGGGCTGTCTCCCATGAATTATGGAAGGAGGGCTATTTGTGATGAGTTTGTGCTTTCAGAGAAAGAAATGGAAAATGAAATTTAGTACCTTATCCTACTGATGATCCTGTCCCTTATTCTGCAGTGGCCTTCTGCCCTGATTCTTGGCCTCTCGCCTTAAGCTGAGGTTGGGCAAGTGTCCTAAGAGAATATAAAAGCAACAGGGGGCCAATTCACTGATCTTAAGTTCTCCCCTCATAGGAGTGTGGGCCCTCTAGGTATTTTTCTTCTGACACGCACAAAGTTGTATGTGTGTATTGTGTGGGTGTCCAGCTTTTCTTAGTTGTTCAATGCTAGAACAGTGGTGGAGTAAAAGCTCATTCATCTTACGCACTTATTCTCACATGAATCTCCCAGGATAAGAAGCCAAGGCTCCATGAATTTGTGCTTAGTCCACAGAGTGAGTTAGCAAAAAGCAAGGCGTGTTTGAAACATCTACAAATGCCCCAGTTCTAGTGTATTTATGACAATGGAAGCAAGCGATTGAAATCCATTATTGTAGAAGTAGTGGTATTAGCCATTTCTAGTTAAAAACATTTCTGTAAGTCCCTTAAGTCAGAGAAATATGCAAGAAGTTCAAAGGTGTAACACAAGAACATCAAATGGTAATTTCATACCAAATAAAAGTAAATAAACATGATAGTGTATGTTTAATAATTGTGAATATTAATAAGGAATTAAAATATACACAGGTGATTATGACTTTTTGGCAGATGGCATATAATGCATATGTATGCGGGTGAATAAAATTAACCCAATAAATATGAATAGATTTAACAAAAATATAAAGGTCTAATTAGTGGCACCAATCATCACAATAACTAATTTTTAAAAATTTGAATGTGTGTGCCAAAATGATAAATTAACCACATGTTCCAAAAAATAAAATCAACTGTATGGGTTCAATTCCTTATCTCCATGCAGATGAAACATCTAGATGCCATATTAATTATCATGAGATTCTAATTAGGCAAAAAGAAACATCCAGTAAGACTGAGATGCAAGATCCATGTATCACGATGACAGAATAATGAGTCTAGCAATGCTGGTCATGTGGAAGTGAATGTGTCTGTCATCCCCCTAAAGTAGGGTAAGTTTAAGGTATTAAGTGGGTGTGAAAGTCACAAAGCTGTGCAGCCCCTAAACGATGCAACTGAAACTAACACTTGCTCAGGGTTGGAAAACTTTGGAATAAAAATCGGTTCCTTGACCTGACATGAATGAATTGGCTGACCACCTGATCTTGCAGGAAAGGCTGTTATGAGATTACAGTTACCTTATCCTAAGTTTACTACAACATTCGGAAGGCTTATAAACTATAGTTATTTTTGTGAATTCCTTATGTAAGGGGTGCAGTTCCAGGCTCTTCCTGGTTGCTTCTCCTGGTGTGGAACTACCATAAACTGGGACAAGAATGGTTGAGAGCCCATAGTTCTCAGCATGATGTGTCCACAGGGGAGTCTCCATGTGAAGGCTGTGGGGTTGGGGCAGAAAAAGAGAATCCCTTCATCTTGACAACGCTCACTTAGGACTTAGCCTCACTAACAAGTTCAAATGCCATCTCCTGGAAGAATTCCTTCTCACCGGGGGGAGATCGGTCTTTGATCATTTAAGACCATCAACTGATTTGGATGAGGCCCACCCACATTATGGAGGGCAATCTGCTTTCCTCAAAACCACCAATTTAATGTTACTCTCATCCAAAAATTCCTCAAAATAAGGTTTAACCAATTTCTGAGCACAGAGGCCCAGATGATTAGACATCTAAAATAACTGTCACAATCGCCAAAGCTGAATCACTTTCTTATATAAAGATATACATATACATTTTAAAATGTTATGCTTGTCTTCCAAATTGAGCACTAGTCCTACAATCTATTCAAACAAAGGGAAGAAAGAAAAATAAAAGTCTATTGGCCAAATATAAATAGTTGACTTATTTGACCTCACCATTTTGATTCACAGAGTTGTTAACGGTCAACATATAAAATCAAGAGATCTTTATTTAGGTAGATATCTGGATAAGTTGTCTTTTTGAAAAATTAGATCTGTCACCACTTGGCAGCAACTGACCCCCTGCTTCAGCTTGTCATACTGTTGTATTTGCCACATTCCCCAAGGCTAGTATTGAGGTTAGGGTCAGTTGCTCATTATGATCTTACTTGCACCAGTTATTTTCTTATACTCAGCTGATGTAGGTTAAATGACTATTCCATGGGGTCATTTCAGCAACTTGCGTTATTTAGGAAACAGAATCTTGAAGGTATTAAAATTAATTTTAGAAAAATAGGACTTATAACTATACATTCTTATTGGATTTATTGTCCTGCTTCCTGAGACCAAAGGAGACCCTTCTAATTTGGGAAAATTTTCTCTGAAGCTACTTGAAATATTCTTTTCTTTATAATAGTCTCGTAGAACATCGCCAGTCTTTCAACTTTGATCGAATCTTCAATAGCAGTCAGGATCAACTGAAATGATAAATTAAAGACAGAGCATCAAGCCGCTCTTTAGCGTCAAGGCTCATTTAATGTAACTGATCACTATGAAAGCAAACAATGGACAATTAAAGAGAGATCCCGTCCATATAATGTCTACCAAGTATTTTAATTGTCTTCATTAGGGATGCATGAGGAAGCCAAGATGTGTTGTGGTTGTGGAAAGTAATGATCCCAGATGCAAATATATCAACATGGGAGAAAAATAGCACATAAAAACCATCTCTGATTTGTCACCTGGAATTAGAAGCACCTTTCCATGACATAAAATTGTCAAACCTTTGATTCAGCTATTAAATGTGCAGATGATTAAAGTACAGGCTGGTCAAAGAAATCCAATTAACAGCATAGATTAGTCTCAGAAGTGAGCTAGTGTATTACACGTATTGTGAGCAACCTAAAATGCTTCACACTGAGAAGTCTTGATGCTAAAGGAAATTGCAGACAGTAGGCATCGTAATATAAGCCATACCCATTAAGACTAAATGTTTCCAAACTGGATAAACTGGAGTTTTCAATCTCTGAACTATTGACATTGGTCCAGGTAAGAGAGTGTGTGTATGCGAGTGAGTGTGTGAAGCTGCCCTGTTCATTGCAGAATGTTCAATGAAGAAATGCCCCTATTTATTGTCAATATCCCCTATAGGGAAACATCAGCTCTAGTTGAGAAACATAGTTTAATATTATATCTTCTTAGATATTAGAACACAATCCTATGAGTCTTTAAGAATAGGAAATATAAACATGCACAATAAATATTTCAAGAAAATACGAATTTAAAGGAATAACTTAAAACTTAAGGTCTTAGAACATGGTACATATCTGAAAGTATGAAAGCTACTTTAATCTACTCAGTTTTATTGTATAGTGACTTATAAAACTCATGCAATATAGAGGCAGTGTGCTAAATATTAAGATGCATGAGAATAATAAGGCAAGCTTTTGTTCGCAGATTGGTTTGGGACATATTTATAATGAATTTATATTATTTTTCATGTTGATATTAAGAAATATCTTATGATTTTTCAGCCTTCTTGAGGTTAAATAGACACACAATATATTGTAATATGTCATTCATCCTAATGGAGAAAATAATACAGAGGAGAGCTCTACTTACTCAGGCTTGGATTATAAGGATTTTATATGGAACGTTAGAAAATGGCAATTGGCACTGAGTTAGCCATGTACCATTTTGGGCAGAGTTAGCCCATCAGACCAAATGTGACTGATTGTTCCCCTATAGGGAAGAGTTATCTGTTAAAAGAAGAAATGTAAGTGGTATTCAACAGTATTGCTTTCATCTCACTTGAAATGGAAATAAATACTATGATGGGAACCAGCATTTTCAATAAATATAAGGTGTGACCAAAACGTCATTCATAATAGAAATTAGGCGAATTAGTGAGATTCCCCTATGTCTAATGGGGCTATGTTTCTTTTATATACATGGTCGATTTAGTAATTTTGATTTATACATGTCATTGAACACTGAGACAAGACCCAAATTCCCTAGAATCCGTGAAAACATGGAGCTTCCATTTAAAAGAGCTTGGGGGTTGTGCAGTACTGGAGGGCTTAGTTTCCACTGACAGCTAAGTACAGTTTGTGTAGTTGGTGATGAGCCAAAGGAAGAAGGGGGTTTGTTTACTATTGATTTGGGTTGGAGAATTCCACAGAAATGGAGAAGGGCTAGGATAGTTCTACGATCAATCAAGAAAGAGAAAACATCGCATTTTGAGAATAGACATTCAGAGGAAATGCATAATAAAGGAGCCTATATCATGGGTAATTAACAAAAATGACAAGGATCGGTGGCTAATGAAATCTGATGGTCTGCAAATGTCAAGTAGAAATAGAGGGTGGTTTAATGGGAACTGCAGGCTGCGTTACCAAGTTGCATAGGAAGGTCAAGCATGTAATCCCTGCCGCTTCTACAGGCGCTGGCGTTCATCATAGAATGTTTGCATACAAACAAATTAAAACAACGAAAACTTAAAGTCATAGTCAGTAGGTTCTCCAGAGAAACAAAACCAGTGGATGTGTCATATGCATTTTTCCTCTCCTTATAAAACCTTTGAGTTTTCTGAACTTTCTAAAATGATCATTCATTGTTTTTAGAGAGAAATTAATATTACATTCAAAACAAGTTCAAACATAAATAAAACAATGGATAAAAAGATTTAAACATTTAAGTAACTTTTGCCTGAATCACCCTCTTCACTATGCCTTTCTTGCTCCTTGTTAAGGTCCGAATTCGTATGTTGAAGTCCTAACTGCCTAACACCTCAAAATGTGACTGTATTTAGCAACACAAATAAGTGGCTCATTTCCTGTGTTTCCTTTCTATCCAAACCAAGAGATTCTAAACATTTGTGTTCTTTGGTGACCAGGAAGTTAAAGGGAAATAATAGTCTCAGTTAAGTGGGGAATCAATTTGTTATAGACCGTTTCTTCTCTCTCTAAATTTGAAACATCTCCTTTTCATTACTCCATTCGGTGTGTTTCTATTTATTGAGAAGAAAGAAGCAATGACATGATATTGTTGTCCATGTGCTCCGCTACCACACTTATCTTGCTAGATGCACCTGTGTTTATAATGTCTGTTCTTTTGCTTATCTCTAACCAGAAATGTTAGTTAAGACCAATTGTTCCATTTGCTTAGTAGAGCTCATTTCTTATCTCAGTTTTTCTCAATCGTGTGCGTTTCTCTGCAGCAAGTCTCCTCAAAGTAGGAGTATGTCTATTGCTTCAGTTCTTCATCATTTTCCTCCTCAATCCAGTTAAATGTAGCTTTCAGCAAAGCAGATGTTTACCTCCGAGTTGCAGTGTCCAACAGCTAATACTCAATCTTACTACTCTTCTTTTGGGAAACTTGTTTTTCTTCTGCATTCCACTATGTGTTTCTTAGTTCTTCGTATGCAGAGTTGGATGTTCTCAAATCTGTGATTCCCCTTTGCTGATTTCTTATAATC
Organism: Desmodus rotundus; assembly: GCF_022682495.2. Lineage (NCBI taxonomy): Eukaryota > Metazoa > Chordata > Mammalia > Chiroptera > Phyllostomidae > Desmodus > Desmodus rotundus. Next base: position 5,393,329 of record NC_071396.1, on the reverse strand, counting down.
TCTTCACATCTAAGAGTTTGAATGATTCAGGGCTTCTATTCTAGCAACGCTTTCTCTGTTAGTGATTCATAATATCTTATGGACTTAAAAGTCACATTTATATTAATTTTTTCATTAAAATTCCAACTGCAATACATAAATGTTCCCTTAACATCTCCACTTGAATTTATATCATGCCTAAGAGGTCTAAACCCAACTCATGTTCTCCCAATTCCAAAAGAGCTGCTCCCGCAGTATTTCTCAAGAAAATGTAAATGAGAGTTACCTATTTCAAAAGTTGTTGTGCCACAAAGAACAATAAGCCAAAAGAAAAATTGTCTTTTTATTTAACAGTATTAGATTGTTCTTTATTTCCATGTCTCTGACAGTAAGCAGAGGGGTGGAGGGAGCAGGGGAAGGAATGGGAAGAGTCAGCATGGAACATGTATAAAGGACCCAGAGGCAAAGACAACAGGGTCGGGGAGGATTGAATGTGGGAGATGGGGGTGGGTAGGGCAGGGGGAAAGTAATGGGGGGAAATGAGGACAACTATAATTGAACAACGATAAACCAAAAGGAAAAACATTAAAAAATCGCTGGTAAGTAGATATTATTTCTTCAATTGCAAAGTGAAGTCATAAAATATTTTATAAATAGGAATTTGGGCCAGAAAAAGTAGGCAGACCACTCAAAGATGATGATCTTGAAGTATCAGCCGGGTAGCAGAGGCACAGCACTGCCGCTAACCATGCAGTGTTAGACCTGGAGATACACTCACCCTCAAAACACAATGTCCTCTTACAGTGCCGTGATAAAATACAACTTGTTCCTGGCTTTGCAATGGTCAACTCAAATAATAAATACATAAAATTTTTGTACATCATGAAAATCTTTCTAAATATTTATCCCTCTCCTCTCTCTCAGACAGATAGCACTTCCTACACAAGGCCTCTGCTCTTCAGGGTTTGGCCTCTCTTAACATGAGTCTTAACTTTTCATCCAATTGTTTCTGCAACGCTGAAATGTGTTGTTGGCCGAATAGAGCTGATTCTCTAAGACACTTCAGAGAGCAGCTTACTTTGTGGGAGTCAACTCCACACCACAGTACTGGGAGGTGAACAGGAGAAAGGAATATACTGTCTTCATAACCACCATCTCTTCCAGTGCTGCATTATGGGGGGGTTCTGTTTTTGTATTTGGTCTGCAAATCTCTTCTGCCATAACAAGATCTATGTTTTTCCCCTCAAAATGTCAGTTTCATATTTCTTCCTGAGTTGAAGGATTACCAGTGTCCTACTTTCACAAAATTAGGCAATTATCATTCAGAATCCATTTACTTCCCCATAATTGGAGTACAGCCATGGCCGTGGGAATAAAAGCAAGGCTCACAGTTCACAGCAAAGAGAAAAGGCGTATCTCACAGCTTGTGCAAAACTGGCGGAATGCTCCTTGGCCTCAGTGACACAGAGCATCAACGTAGAATTTTAATTGCAGTTTGGTTTCCGTCGCCATCAAAGAGCATGTTCCCAACATTTTTGAATAGAGCTAACTGAAACCAAATTAAGGCTCTCCCATATTATGATTTAAATTGACATAGCTAACGTTTCATGCCCCCCAAAAGCAATCTGTAAGTCATAGATTGTGTAGCAGTTTGCATAGATTGCATAGTTAAGTAGTCTGTGTACTTACTGGTGTCCCAGGTAACATTTAAATCAATTCAATTTCATTGTGAAAATGTCCTAATTATAATGTATGATAACAAGCAACACTAATCATAAGTGTTGCTGGACCTATTTTTATCTTCCTACAGCCTCATACATCTTTCTAATGGTGAGGGATATACCTGTGCTAGTTCATATCACGACCACTCTCTGAGGTCTAACAGCCCCAAATTGGAATTAATTAAATTCTTAAAAAGGATCATTACTTATAACTCATACCTACCTTCAACAGAAGAAGAGATTTCTTGTGTGTGGTGAAAGCCATATTTAAACCAAGATGAGCATTTTTTTAGCCAGTCACTCATTAAAAATAAATTACTTTGGAATTCATACAGACAGGTAACCAAACTTTTCGTGTTTTTTTCTCCATAAAAAGTTCTCCTCAAAACTACCTCCTAACAGTAATGTAATTATCAGTCCCTACAAAGATTACCTATCAACTCTGACATCATTTTCCAACCTAATTCTTAACTCTATATTTTAATTTATTATTTGTTTTCTTTTTTTAATTTATCAGAATGACATTAGTTAATAAAATTATATAGGATTCATGGGTACAATTCTATGATACGTCATTTGTATATTCTGTGTTCACCACCCCAAGTCAAGTCTCCTCCTATCACCATTTACAACCCCCTCACCCTCTACTACCCTCCCCCATGCCCCGTTCCCTCCGGTCACCACCTCACTGTTGTCTGTGTCTGTGAGGTGTTTGGTTTTTTCCCCACTACTTGCTTAAATATATATGATCAGGGGATTTTTTTCCCTTTCCTCTCAGAGCATATGTTAGAAATTAGTTGCGCCCTAGACTTTGTTTTAATTGATAGTAGAATCATAAAAGGTGTAACAAGAGTACTCAGTCAAAGGAAAGTAAAATGAACACCTCCATCCTATGTTCCTTTCACTCACTGAGAAACTCGTTAAATAAAACTGCTGAGAAAATGACTGGCTTTGATCTAGAGAGGAACTACTTCACCATCAAAAATTATAATTGGTGATTAACTTGCTGGCTCTCTATGATTTTACTTACCTCATGTAGCTTCGGTGTTTTACCAATAAAACTTCTTTGTCTCTGTTATAAATAATTCACATAATAACAGAATTTATGTTGCACACATAGTATATGTTCTCCAGACTATAATTCTAGCATTTTCTTCAAAAGGCCATAAAATATTCAAGGAAAATATGCAAATATATCCAGGGTCCTGCACATCACGGCATCCCTTAGCAGCAGTGTGGTTGTATTTCCTGAAATACAAATCCCAGATGCTGTCGAATGCAAGCCGCATGTCTGACGTGGAGAAATCCGAGCTCTAAACTCTTGTGCACACATAATGTAGTTGATAACTCTAAGAAAGAAATAAAAAGTTTAATGAGCTAATTAATGTGGTTTCCTATTTTTTCTTGAAGTTACCCGAAAGCTAGTGTTAACACATCACAATTTTGTGTTAAAACAACACAAATGTTCTTTGTTGCAATCCTGGAGGTTAGAAGTTCGAAATGGATCTCACTGGGGTCAAATCGAAGTGTTGGCTCCAGGGGTGAATCTATGGCCTTGTCTTTTCCAGCTTCCAAAGACCACCTCCGTCGCAGGGGCTCACGGCCCCTCTCTCCTTGTTCGAAGCCAGCAGTGACTGCTTGGGTCTTTCTTACACCGCAGTCCACTGACCGTCCCATTCTGTAGTCAAATCTCCCTTCTTTCCTCTTATAAGGACCCCAGTGATTAAATTTAGGGGACCTAGGTAGTTCAGAATCATCTTAATGATGCATGCAAAATCTCTTCTACCAAGTAAGTCAGGGGTGTCAACCTCATTTTCACCAGGGGCCACATCAGCCTTGCAGTTGCCTTCAAAGGGCTGACTGTCATTTTAGGACTTATAAATGTAACTGCTCCTTAACAGTTACGCGAGAGCTCCTCGCTGCCGCCAGGTAGAAACAAGGTGTCAGGTGGATAAGACCAGGTGGAGGGCCGAATTTGGCCCCTGGGCCTTGTGTTTGCCACCTGTGAAGAAAGTTAACATAGTCATAGTTTCCAGGGATTCAGACATTGGCATTTAGGTAAATATATAGAGATAGAGAGAGAGAGAGAGAGCATATCACATAAGGCTAAATCATTTTCCCTCATGTGATAAGCCAGCATCCCTGGGGTGTGGGGACATTAGTTGGTCATAATGTGTTATGTATCTTTCATGTTGTTGGATTTGACATGCTACAGAATCAAATTAAGAGTGTTTGCACATGTGTTTATGATGGATATTAGTCTATGGTTTCATTCATTTTAGTGATTTTATCTTAGTATCAGAATAAATGTTGCCCTTGTAAAATGAGGTAGAAAATACTCCATTCTTTGCTAATTTCTTGAATAATTTGTGTAGAATAGGTATCGTTTCTTCATATATATTTGCTACAATTCAGCACTGTATGAAAAGTATAGGACAGTTGACGCTGCAAACACAGCCTTCGACCTTGAGGGTCCACTTACACGTGAATTTTTAAAAATAAATACCCGTACTGTTTTGGTCCATAGTTGGAAGTTTGCGGATGTGTAGGGCCCACTTTTGCACTGATTGTGCCATTTTCTATAAGGGATTTGAGGAGCCATAGATTTGTGTATTCACAGGGTTCCTGGAACCAATACCCTATGGATACCGTGGGACTACTGAGTTTTGGGGAAGTCAAAATGTATACACAGATTGTTGACTGCCTGGGGTTGGCACCGATAACCCCCTCATTATTCAAGCATCAACTTCACAACACGACCAAGTATAATTTCTACCTGAAATACACAATTCATTCCATATTCAAAATTAAGTCAATCAATGAAAGTCACTTTATTAAGAAATAGGGAAAACCATTTATTCTTCACAGTAGATGCCATAAAAATCACTTGAAAATTTCAACACCTATGCAATAATAATAATAAAAAAAACCCCAGGGAACTGGAAATACACAAATCATTTTCACATGGGGGTAAACATTTTGTTGTGTTATGTGATTGAATGAATCTACTGCTTTTGACAGCACTGATTATTTTCCAAGGCACTGTGTTGAGTACTGGCATATAAAGAATTTATGCTTCATAAATTCTGGCTGATGGGTAAACAAATCTGATAGAAATAAGAACAGTGTTCACCTCTGGATAATAAAAATTAAAGGGAGTATGAGAAAACTCTCTGAAGGGAGGGATATGGCCTATATGTTGAATGTATCTTTGGTTGCAGACTTTTTTAAATTAGTGAAAACTCATCAAATTTTACACAAAACAGTTTGTACTTTCCCCTGTACATAGATATGACTGTGTAAAATAAATAAGCATTAAACTAGAGTTAAATTAAAAAAATAAAACTATGTGTGAAATGGTTTTCGATTTACCAGGATGTTGGGAGGTAACATAGATTCAATTTTGAATACCTTTTGTAGCACGAGTTAATATTTCTTATGTGCGCATTTACCTTGTGTGCATTTATTAGTGAACTGCTTTAAAATGTAACTAATGGATGAAGTAAATCTATTTTATATGGCTCACCAATAATACTTTTCATTATAGAGATGTTAAGAAAGGAGAATAGATCTAATAAGAACATCTTTTTCCCTTTTTTTCAAATATCCAGCTATGCTATAAATAGGTTTGCACAAAAATACCTACTGCCTATCAAAGTTTGAGCAAAGAAAGTCTCCAATGTCCTTTACTGTTATTATCCAACTGAAACTTTGTGATTGAAAAGTTTTCTTTCATCATCTTTTTCAATATTCTTTTACTTTTCCCAATTTCTCTGAAGCTTCACCAAAACTCTTTGTTTTTGGAGAAGGTTCTCCAGTGTTCAGTCCCCTCAAACCTTCCTTTCCATTTTTTTTAATTCATCCTTGAATATTTTAAAATATGCATTTTAACTACAGCTTTAAGGACCCCTGTGGTTATTATAACCCTAAAAGTATTATAACCCTAAACTGAATTATACTAAGGGTATTCCCATACTAACATGTTATTTTTCCCTGTTGTTGTTAAAAGATTTTGTTGTTAATTAGTTCAATGAAAACAGCTATGTTTATGACTTATCTAGGTGTTAGTTTTTTTATTCATGATATATTTTATGGGTTAATGAAAATTTGACACATTCTACCTAATATTTAGTGCAATATTACTGAATGTTGCAGGCACTTTATTATCCATCCAATTTTCCCAATTAGTAACTTGAAAATAACCCCAGCACCTTCCTCCCCAGTCCCCATATACAGTTAGCCTCAAAGTTTGCTTAATTTTATATCCTAGGTCCTTTCAATGGTCATCATGTGGTTTGTTTAAACTTCAGATCCAATTATCTCTACTTTGTGTCTACTTTCTTCTGCCTAAACTGTGAATTTTCACATCTTCTCTATATCCTTCCACCCTACACAAATTTTCCTATGACCCCAAAGCCTTCAGTGACGGTTTCTTTTTTTGGGGGGTTGTTTTCTTAATCATTCCTGCTAAGTTGCTCAAACAATAATTAGGAACTAATCATCTTGAGAAGCGAGAAAGGACTGTGACATGATTTGCTGTTATAATGACAGTAGGTATGAAAATAGTCTGCTGGTAATTAACAGATGTTGATAACATATATGAAGGCCAAGCATGTCAGGTTCTTGGGAGTCATAATTATTTGTTACTGCAAAAGCCTCAGACTGATAACCTGCTAATTGAAGAGAAGAAATGAATCCAGTGACTTGCGAGCTATGTGAAAGTTTAAAACTACAATTTCTGCATGGCTGGCCTTGTCTGAAAAACTTCAAACATAGAGCTTTAAAATACCTATGTATAAAATGTTTACTGTTCATGGACTTCACTTAGAAATTAATAGACTACCTACTGTGCTATCCTATATCCAAAGTACTCTATTTTTGTTCCTTTATAATTAATTACAAACTTAATACTTTTAATTGCAATCAAATAATAGCCATTGCATATTTGTGTAGATATATTATTTAGGGACTGTTTGTTAATTGTTTGATACAAAACAAATACAAAATATGTATCTCAGGCCCTATTTAGTCTATCAATGTAATGCAAGTTTATGAAACAATTCAGAAAAGTGGGAGGGAGGGAGGAAGGAAGGAAAGAAGGAAGGGAAGGAGGGAGGAAATCAAATGTGGACTTCTAGGGAAGAAATAAAAATCACAACTACCTATTCATCACACTCGCAGTCTCAAATCTTGGTCTTTGGCCGTTGCTCTCTGGCTGACAGTGGATTCAGTCAAAACAGCATCTGAACATCAGTGGTCTACATCAGTCTCTGAGAGTCTATTGTTCTTCCTCTAAGACAGTGTGTCTCCAATTGATCTGCCCATTGAAGCTGCTTGGTAAAGCTCTTCCAAAAATATATTATGGATGCCCATCCCACTTCCAGAACAAGTAAATCACCAATATTACTCATGATGAAAGATAGTAGTTTGAAAGCTCCCAAAGTAGTCTATTGCACGGCAGGGTATGACCACTGGTTCTGAACATCCTCCCCGCCCCTTCCTCCTGCCTCGTGGAACCACGTCTGCTGGGGATGGGCCTCTCCCCACAAATGCCAATGCAGCTGAAGTGGCTTTACGTTAAACACTTTGATTTTTTCCTTCAAAGACCTAACCATAAGACTAGAACTTTAATTCTTAGCTCAAGTACTATGTCAGTCTATGCAAAGTTGGATAATTATGAGGAAACAAACATTCCTTCAGCCAAGTCCTGTTGGCCCTTAGGAAGCTGTTTCTGATCTGTGTATTTTAAAACAAAACATTCACATGATTTAATGTCACTTTCTCATTCCAGCCCCAAAGGGAAGGAAATCATAATACAGCCTGTCCAAACTCCTTTTGTCAGACTGATAATGATAACTTTTTCTCATCTTTTAGGGTAAAATAATCACAAATAGCTTATTAAAAATTTACAGAATGTCATTCTTCATTTAGAATAGGCATGTTATGAGTCATAGTCACCAACATAGTAAACATACATTAAATTATAGAATAGTTTAAGGATTTTTTCAAGTAAGGTATCTCTGAACTGTTAATACTATTAAAACAGTGCATCTTGTATTTGACTTCATCGAACAATTGAAGCTGCTGTATACATTCACGTGGTGATCTTCAGATTCTTATAAACCCTATTTATTTGTCATATTTCTATAAATACAATTTTTCTCATAATTCGAATTATTTTTTATATTCTTCCAGCCAAGGAAACATAATTGACAGTCTCTCTCTGCTAGGCACTGGAGTTAAGTTAGTGCTTTTTCTCCTGAGGATAGCTGCCCACTGGCAAATTCAACCTCGTGAGGCAAAATATCATTTCATAACTTGGGACGAATATTAAAAAGAACTTGTTGGTGTGTTGTGACAGGAAGCGGTTGGAGTTCCTACAAGGGCCAGGGATGTTAGGAAGGCTGACTGGTGGGGACATCCTTGAGGGACAAATGACCTTTTGATATTCAAAACACTTTTCCAAGGTAGACTGTTAACTCCATTTTATAGGCATGGGAGCAGGGTATACATGAAGTTAGACAAATTGCCAAGTATCACAGGGAATGTGCAAAAGTCTGATTTACACCAAAATCTTTCTGTTCCAAAGCAGATTTTGCTCATCTGTCTGTTTTCCTCCTCGTTTCCACGTTGCCTGGGAATGCTGAGAAAAGCAGAGATCACTTCACACGGCCTGTGGTTGTCAGTTGAAAATACAATTTTCTCTTACATCCTTTACACTCTTAAATTGTACTTATTGGAAAAAGGGTAGGTGCTCTGTTGCCTGTGAAATTTCATTTTCACTTTGGTCTAAGCTGAAAGATCACAGAGTATGTTCTAATTGGGAGAGTGACAGAGCAGAGGCTGTGAGAAATGTGATTAGTATAATTTCATCAGGAGATTTTAAGTGGTCAAATATTTTGGCAATTATCAAAGCAATTTCCAGCACTGGCCCAAGTGCCCTTTTATGAAAACATATTTGAGGCACAACTTAGAGAGGGTGTGCATTTCCAGGAGAGGATACCCGAGGAAAATTGCATTAGGACACAGTTCTAGGTAGAAATATCATGAAATAAACTTCCGTCTGAATTTGCCTGTTTTAAATCTTATCATTACATGAAATTTGCACACATAAAAACTACAAACATCTATGGCTTTTTAGGATTCATTGCCTTTGGTAAAACTGAAGAAGAGTTCTTAGGAATAAGAAATGAATCTACAGATTTTATTTTTATTGTATAAAATGATATTGTCACATGCACTGAAAATTAATAGACATTTATTAAAATGCTAGGTGGAGGCGTCTCTGAATGGTGAAATGATTGTAGTTTCTTTATATTTTTTCTGTACTGCTCAAAACCTTGTTTGCCCATTTTTTTTGTTAATAAATTCGCAAGTAGAGTAACAGCTGCAAAAATGCCCCAAGCTGCATGCTCTCCAAACTCTTAACAGACCAGAGCAGACAACACGGGTGTTCTAGTAGAGATATGTTATTTTCACAAGACTTTGGTCATGTTTTTCTTTCTCTCTAAAAACCTGTTTTTCTCCACTAAGCCAAGTGCTTTTTGCCCATCAACACACACACATGGATCATTTGCACGCTCCCAGAAAAGTTTTCCTGGACACATTCTTCCCTCAAATCCTCATGTCTCATGATAGGCATCGTGCTAGCTCTGATGTTGGTCCCTTCAATGTTCTCTAGGATAACTTGCTACCCCTTGCGTCTCAGCAAGAGAAACTGCCCCAATCACAAAGTCTCGCTGTGCATATTAATGTATCCTCCCTGACTCACCCCTTCTGTGCATGCGCCCGTGTGTGTTTGTGCTCCCTACCTTTCTTAACACTCTTAAAATTATTCAGAGACTGAGGGGTTCGACCTATAAAAATAAAATAGTTAAGTGGCGTTTTAACTTGAAATTTGCTTCTAGCCACTGCATTGGTCTTCACAGCGACCCCAAGCGGCAGAAGCAATTACTATTCTTACATTACAGCTGGGAAGGGCAGGAATGAAGAGGTCAGTGGTTTGCACTGGGCCACGTGGGCACTGACTCCTGCTCCCCTGAAGAAGGAAGGTCAAGGTCTTGACCATCAGGCTGTGCAAACAGACTCCCTTCCTGGCTCCTGCGCAGCCCTAATGAGGATGAGTACAGTCCTGACCCTTGCCGTGTTCCACCTCACAACACTTACCTTTATCTCCCATTTCTTCTCTCAACAAGCAAGTTCCAGAAAAAGTTTCATTAGATGAATGTGGAAGACGGGTGTGCAAAGCCGGGTCCTAGTCTGGTTAGTAGCATGGCTGACAAACGTGTGTTAACCCTTCAAATGGAATGTAATAATTTTTTTTTCAGGGAGAATTTTAAAAATCTCTCAGCAACTTTCAAATGTACACAATGTAGTGATGGCTGTGTTAAGCACACTTATTGTGATAATCATTTCACAATCGTTTGGTGATACATATATATCTGTATCTATATTTACATTGCACACCTTCAACTTACGTAATGCTGTATGTCAATTATATCTCCAGAAAGCTGGAAAAAACTTTAAGGTATCAGCAAACACTAATTACACTTATTTACTTATATATTCATATGGCTCTGTTTAGCAGTCTCTCAGTAGCCCATGAATTTAATGTAGACCTTACCATTTTTATTAAAGTTATACTGGGGAAAAATGCAATGTGCACAAGTTCAGGAGGAAAGCAGTCACTTAAAATCACCAAATGACTGTTGTATAAAAATGGGGCAATTGCCACAGTAAGATCCATTTTATCTTATTTTGAGTGGATAACTTTAGTAACACCCATAGAAATAGTTTAAAACGATGAAAATAGGCATGCAGGTAATTGCTCTATAAATGAAAACAGTAATCTTGTAGAAAATTTCTCCTTTTTGATATTTAAAGCCCTGTAGTCATGCAATGGTACACTAAATATTTAAGAATCGAAGATGCATCTCTGAGGAACCTTTGTAAAGCTCATTTGCAAAATTGTGTTCAGTAAGCTGGACGTAAGGGAGGGTTTGCCCACTGCATCCTTGCCTGCGGACTTTTGATGCATTGGCCATTCGTGGACTAGTTTATTATCATGGTGCTATATCAAAATTTCTATAATATGTAGCTATTATTTTGCTTAACAGCTCAAGCACCAACACTCACATTCATGTAAAGTTGCACAATAGCCTGTATATTTAACTGAAAATATGTTCATTTGATGTAAAGGCGTTCTTAAATTTTGTAGCTTGATCAGGAAACTTTCTTTCTCTATATTAAGTCATGTCTGTACATCAAAGTCGAGTTCATTTTCGAGTTAAAACTATTTGGCAATTCATTGAAGTGGTAAGAACATACAAAATAAGCCTGTGGGTGGTTTGTTCATTGACACTGATCTTAAAGTACTATGGAGTTAATTTTAACATTTTGGCCCATTGTCTTTAGGAAGCTCTCAAGTGGAATTTTTTCCTGCTACCTATTTTCTTTCCTTTCATAATAATATGTTCAACCTATATTGAGTGCTTGTTATAATAATAGTACCAGCCATTTTTCAAGCTCTTGCCCATGTCTCAGCATTTTAAATTCTCACGAAAAAGAATGAGATTAATAAAGCAGATATTTGTAAGTAGGAAAGGAAGGAAATGAACCAAAGACATATAATACTAACAAACATTAGTCTCCACCTTATCAAGTAGTTTTTTTTTAATTTAAAATATCAATAACAAAAACCAATAACAACACCATCTGCCATTTGTGGAGCTCCCACTGTGTGCAAGAACACTGTGGCGACGACATCAGGCCTGATCTTCTTAGCCTCGGAAGTTACCATTGTGATGTGTAGTTGCCTGGCTTCAGAAAAGCCAAGTTCTTTGTCCAAGTTCACATCCCAAGTGAGTGTCAGAATCATGAACATAAGCCTATCATGTAATGACCCCAAACTATATCTTTTTTATTATACTGTGATAATGTCACTTAATTATTTTTTATTTATTATTGTGCTTGCATACTTTTACAAATAAGGAAACAGAATTTTAGAAAGGTGGCTTCTCAGCTTAGATCAGGTAAAGTTAGAATATCAGTTTAACTCTCTCTGATATCAACACGTAGATTCTTTTCATGTGAATGGTGTGGTGCAGGTGTTCTAAGAAATCAGGTGGACCAGGTCCCATCTATTAGACATCACTCGAAAGATATGGGTAGCCATCAATGAGCATAAAACATATGAGGCAAAACAGAAGAAAAATGATGGTGATATGTAATGTATTTTGATAAAGATACCGGCTGAATCTGATTCTGGGTTTTGGTGGGTTGTGACTAGTGCTGGGGCATCTGTAGACATGCAGTCACACTGCCTGGATCCCATGAGTTTCTCCAAACACCACGTGCTGCGGACTCTGAATCCCACAAGCCCTCATTAGGTTCCCTGATGCGGCCTTCTTCCTTTCCCGTGGTTCCCCGTAGCTTCCTGAAGTTTATGTCTTGTGTGGATCATGGTGCACCGTCCTTCCAGGCTTGTTTGAGCAAGGAATGAATCTTCTCAGAGCCCAGATACCTGATCACTTCATACATGACATTGCTCTCAACAATTTACTCAAAGAACATCAAATATCTGCAGAACATTTAAAGGCATGAGTGGGTCAGGTTTCTAAGAGATGGTGAAAGGTAAGAGAAATGTACCAGGTCAATATTTAAGTTATAAAGAAATAGAAGGAGCAAGTGTAAAATTCCTTCCAAGGAGTTTTCTTTGATTCCTTGATTCACAGGTAGATCTGATTGATATTTATGTTAACATATAATTTGGTAGTTTGCAAAATTGCTAACCTTGCTTCAGGTCATATATTTAAATGGACAGGGGCGTTAAAGAGTCCCGTGTGTGAGAAACTGCAAGCAGTTATTTTTACTTACACACACACAAGCGTGTTTGCTGTCTTCAGATATTTCTCTCTTCAAACATGAAAGGATAATCCTCCTTCAAAGGATGTAGCAAAGGCCAATGAGTTTGACTGAGAACATCATAGAGACACAATGTAAGAACTCTCTAATAAATTTATCTGTTGGTAAGAAATGCTATCATATTCACCACAACTGATGTTGGCATTAAACTATGTCATGTAAATCAGTGAGAAAAGGTAGAATGAACTATCTTGAAATATTAAGAGATACTGTGGAGTATTTCACTAGATGATTTCTCTTTTTAAATTTTTTTCATATTAAGAGAAAAAGCAATATGAAAGCACCTTGAATCAATTATACATGTAAATATCAGTCTGGTGCATTGAGTTGTTTAAAGATCTTTAGCATTTGTCTCATGTATTCCAGTAGATAAGATTTCTCTGAAGTGCAAGACTTATCAGCTCAGCACTCCAGCTATAACACCTCGCTTATTAAAGGAAAACAATCTTTTGAAATGTTTTTTGTACTTACTCTGTAAAATCTGTCAGGACAGAGAAATTATTATGGAGGCAAAGTATTAAAAAAGCAATTAGGAAGTGACATGTTATAAATAAAAATGCAAGCTTTTATGAGAATGTCAAATTTAATATTCATGTAATATGCCAGTTTAGAAAATGTTGCCAAAATGTGATATCCAGTCCCTTTCTTCTTGATGAAGCTAAATATTGTGAATTACTTGAGATGAATAGGTGCATAGTTATTTTATACATATATTTCTTAACCCTTAATTCCTTTTACCAAATTAAACGTTACACTGCTTATTCCACACATGTCCAAACTGGACATTCACACATTCTAACCTACTGGACATCTCACATTCTAGCCTGAATATTGCATATTTCTAGAAAACAGATTTAGTGCAATCAAACCCCTAACACATTATTATGTAGACTTGTTACATTATGGTTTAGACATTATATGCCCTAATTTTAGACTCTGAAATAATGTAAAACCTACTTAGAGGTGATTTTAGTCTATCTTCTATGAAATATTCTGGAGAGAACATATATCTTTGACATAAAGATATCCCATGCAAACCTTCCCAAATATGATAGTTTTCAGGCGCCTTTTATTGTGGCCTAGATGGGTGTTTTGCACACCCACACTGCGTGGGTTTGCAAGACATTAATAATTTTTATTCTGTGTTTCCTCACTCTAACCAAACCACTTCCCAACCTTTTGCAAAACAGCTGAGTTGGTAGTACGTTCCTGGGGCTCAGTAACTTTTTGAGTTGCGTGAGTTTATATCCATTACTGAGATGAGACTGTTCTCTTTAGATCCAAACGTACCCCTCACTGTCCCAAGATCCATGGGTCTCTTTCAGGGTGCTCTGGGTAGAACTTTTGAGTAGACTCAGGAGCAGGAAGGTCCTAAAATATTCTGTGTTTATTACCTGCCCACATATGAAACAGGTGTTTAATTTTTGCTTATTTTTATCAGTTCCTGAGTTCTGTAGCAGCATAAGCACAGATATTTCAGCAGACTCAAACACAATGGCATAATAACACTTGTCTCTCAGTAGTATAAGTGCATATGTTCATTTTTAAATTATGGGCTTTATGTAAGCATTGGCAAATAAATTACTTTAAGGTATTTTAAAATGTATTTACTCTCTAATTATATGGAACAAATATTTTCTGAGTTATTTCTTAGTGAAGTACAAACATGGTTCTTGAGTGGCATTTGTATACTCAGCATTTCTGAACTCTAAAGAAAATGCTGATGTGTAGCAAAATTTCTAGCTAAACTTTGTTTTTGCTCTAAGGTCGTTTAGGTTTCAATGATTAAAAATGCTTGTGGATGCACTTCATATTAATCTTGGGAGGAACAGAGTTTGACCTCTGTTAAAATTAAATATAGTTGTGAAAAAAAATCATTCTTAAAAAAACAGCTTTATGAAAAATGCCCATCTTCAAATTATTTTTCATCTCATTACTTTCATATGTATGTCTTGTTTCCATTCAGTAGGTTATGTCCTACAAAAAACAAACATTGATAAATGTATTCCAACTGAAAGTAGTTTTGTAACAGTAGCAAGAAAACAGAATGGCCTCAACCTATTATAGTTCCTTTTCGAGATTTCAATAAGCTTGGACAATAGTTTTTTTTTTTTAATCTGCAAAATATCCCTGAAAACATTGTATTATTTTACTGTTGAGGTTTTCATACCAAGGTCACTGAGCAAGAAGGAGCAGGCTTGTATTTTAATATATTCTAATATATACTTTTCCACCCTAGTTATATTTTCTCCAATAATGTCAGAATCTAGTAAAAACAGATCCAGATATGTGTTTAAAAAGAAATATATTCTTTTAACTTTTGCTAGCTATTAACTAGAGCAAAATGAAGCTAAAACTAGACTCCTGGATGTTCTAAAGTAGTAAAAAAAAAAAAAAAAAAGAAAGAAAAGAAAAGAAAAATCATGATCTTGTAGCAGAAATGCCTGCCAACTCAGACTAATAGCTGGCTTCCAGACTTTCTTGGAAGCATTAATATAAAGTGATTTTTCATGCTACTTCACTCATGTATTTTATTAAGCTCCACAGAGAGAAAATTTTAACATGATTCGGATGCTCTGAAGGTTATAATCTCTCATGTCTGCATCTGGAAGATGTCGGAGAACAGGTGCTAAACATTTCCATATTTTACTTCGACAGAAATATAGACTATCCAGTGAGGTTATTGTTATTGCTGGTTTGCAGAGGCTGGTTGAACATTTTTGACAGTATGTTTCATGTGGGGACCTTTTATGAGAAAATATGTGTGACAACTGAGTTCAGACAAAGAAAATTTCTGTGAACTATTGACAGCCATGTTTGATGAAAACATCAGTAAATACCTGGTTGGTGGGAGGGTTGGCTGGAATATCAACCCTTGGTAAGGAAAGGGTTCGATAAGCCAACTGGTTTATGTTTTCTATATCCTCACCAAGCAATCTTTGCCTATCCCACGACACAAAGACATTGTTCTCTCTTTTCTTCCAGAAACTTTATTGGTTAATTTTATGCTTAAATCTTGATTTTTGAGTAAGGGATTATGTGTGGGCTCAGCACATTAGATCAACATACAAATATCAAAGTGCTCCAGTATCATTTCTCAAAGAGAGTTTTCTCTCCTGATTGAATTGTTTGTCATTGGTTTAGAAAGTTATTTGTGTATTTGTATATATATTTTTTATATTGATAGATTATCTTTATTGCCTCCTCGATCTGCCAGTCTCATACTCTCTCGAGTACAGTAGCTTTACATTGCCTTTCTTTTAGTTTTCTATTGCTGCATTGCAAATTACCACAATTTAGTGATTTAAAATAACACCCACTTGTTGTCTCTAGATCCTCAGAAGCCTGGTATTATACTGTGTGGTTGGTTCCTCTGGATTCGCTGCTTAGAATCTCACAACGCTGAGATCAGGGAGTCAGTCCTTTGCTTTGTCATCTGGAGCTCCAGGTCTTCTTCCAAGTGTGTGCCTCTTATTTGCTGAGTTGCTTTCTTTCCACTCTGGGACTCCTGGGAGGCTGTTGACAGGAACATATTCTTAGTCCTTTGTGGCTGCTCTCTTGTTCTTGAATGTTGCCCTGTTTTCAACTTAAAAGTGAACAATGGTAGGTTGAACCTTTCCTGTGGTTCAGTCTCTGGGACGAATAGCTGGTTCTTGGAAACCGTCAAGAACATTGGCAAAGCTTTACCCAATCTGATCAGCAAAAAAATAGAGAAAACACAAATATCCAGTAGAATCCCAAGAAGCCCTCCAAATAACCTCTAAAATGTTATAAGATGCTATTTTTAATGATTCAGCAGTCTCTTACAGTCTTCTGAAATTCAGCTACACAAATACGTTCCTTTGCAATCTAGTGTACTATGTAAACTCAACTTTAAAAGTTGGACCTTTGTCAATTGAAAAGTGATTGGTTTACCTCTGTCCCATTTTAATGTGTTGTTGTTAAACCCTCTGGAGAATGCAATTCTTTTATATTCTAACCAGTTGATTTAAGGGAATCAAGTTAATAATGGGATGAAAGAAGAAGGAAGGTCGTCATTCCAGGAAGACATTGTTATTGAAGTCCACTTGTTTTCTGCAAATTCCCTGGAAGTGCTTGCACACACACACACACACACACACTCACACTCAATGGACTGTAAGAACCTGTCAGAGAACCAGTTGCCTGCATGTTCTCTAGAACTTACAGGCCACTGTCTTGTGTCAGTGGCCTATAAATCTCCACTTCCACATAACATGTGAATAACATGTGACTATATTTTCCTCATATGACTTCCTCTTACTCTTTTACTTTATGGTCTTCCTTTCTTGCATTTATTTTTATTTATATTATAAATCAGTTTAATCACAATGCCATTAATTTCTCTGTTCCCTTGTAAATCGCACGCTAGTTTTTCTCTTTCACCACCTCTATTTTATAAGCATTTTTTGTTCATACTGCCTCTAGCTTCTGGCTCATCTTAATTATGTTCTTATTTTTATTTGCCTTCAATGTGGTTCAGTTGTAACTGGTTGGTTACTTTGAATATATATCTATACACATATATACATATGTGTGTATATGTATGTATGTATACGTATGTGTGTGTGTGTATGTAAAGAGAGAGAGAGAGGGAGGTGGGGGAAGAGAGAAGCAAAAACTGGATACATACCTCAGCCATAATTTTTGTAGTTTTTTTCTTAGAATATTTGCTGAACCCTATATGAATACAATCAATTTTGTCTTCTCATCCATTATCCTCGATACAGCTTTTGTAGCCTTTCAACTATTTCTTGTCCACCACCCCTGTGAGCATGTGTCTTTTCTACCCTGAAATATTAAAAATAAAAAAGGAAAGCGATGAATTATAATAAAACATTAATTTAAATAACTGTGTAAGAATATATAAGTATTTTGTTGGTGTTTCACTGTAAACAAATGATTAATTTTCATAATATTGTTGGGAACCATAGGAGAAATGGATGCGTGGGCACCAAAATTATTCCTCATCGATCATAATAAAATTCTTTGCTTTAGTGCGGCTTGGGCCATTTAAGTATTAAAAACTAATTCCTTGAAGTTCCCTATTGTAATATTCCATAATAAAAGGGGTGTCATTTTGGTGTGCTGAGCTAAAGGGAAAATGCAAAACATGAGAAGTGGAACAGATGATAACTGGATTTTCCTCCCACTGCCATCATTATAAAGTACATAGTGTAACTTAATGTCTGGAAGCTGTTGATGACATTTTTTCCAAGCACTTGAACATTAAATACCTGTCTAATAATACCCTAAGAAATGTTTTTAAATGCAACAACCTCTTAAAAGATCATCATAAAAATCACTCTTAATTAGGTTTAAGAAATCAATTTAAGTATCTATGTAAATCAAATTTTATGTCATGTCATGTTGAATGCACCGTCAGGTAAGTCTTGGGAAAGACAGATATTTATAACATTCCTAAACAACACATGGAACTACTAAGTACTAAAATTGATTTTTATAAAAAGGAAAAATAGTTATTATTCCAAGAATCTCGGGGTTATATTTACAAACTCATCATTATAAATAATGACTAGATGATTTGGCATCACTACAGCTAGCAAGGACATAATTGTCCTTGTCATTTTAAAACAATGGGCAGTGAAGGGGGAATCCCCTTACAAAGAGCATAGACTTGCAACATTAAATTGTGTAAGTGTGATACTTAAATATTGTTGTATTCAGGAGCTAACTTTGTTTCTCAAGAGCTTCTTAGATCACCAAGGTAACACAGGGGACAAAGGGGAACAGGCCTCAGGGAACTGCGGCATCTTTGGTGGAGATTTTCTCTTCCTGCACAGTGAGGACATTCGTGGCCAGATGGATGTGTCTTTGGAAACAATAAGACGAGGGTATCTTTCACTCCCAAAGAGCAAATGTTTGTCCTTGGAGTTGAGTTGAATGTGTGTGTGTGTGTGTGTGTGTGTGTGGTGTGGAACATTGTTATCTGACACCTTCCATCACTATATTTATGTGCACATATATGCATATATTTAGATGCACATATATACACACACATACACACACACCCAAAATAATCCTTGCAGGTGTTGCTGTCGTCATTTCACTATACGTCCTAAAGGAAACTGATAATGTGAGCTATTAGAAGATCCTGATTTTCCCACTGTACTTTAATTTCATAAATTCATACATGTTCATGAGAAATATCAGGAAGTTCTGATTTTACTGGTATGCTTTAATTCCATAAAAGCTCAGTGATGACAAATTCTAAAGTTTCTTCAGACTCTTTTTTGTGTGTATTTACTGTATTTGCCTGTCTTTATTTAGACTTGCCTTTTCATTGTCTTTAACCATCTTTTACCTTTAAATAAAAACCCCGCATGGCTCCTTTAGCGTTTAGACAATTGCACATTGCACTTTATGTGAGTGGGTGTGGCAGCATGGCCTTGGCCTTGAAGTGCACAGATGCATGTCTGTCCAAATCAGTCTTCCTGCCAATAGACAATATCAAGTATAATACTGTTTTCTAAATATTTCCTAGCTCATCCAAAATGTTCACATGATTCAAAAACAAAATGTGTCTCAACCCTAAAGTCACAAATATTTAATTAATGCTTATTAAATGCCAGGTTCCGTGCTTGGTACTTAAAATAAAAACAAAAGTGAAAAATGAATACACATGAGTTTATACCTTTCAGGAGCACATAATGTAGTATTGGATCAAATATAATAACAAAATATAAGATTAGCATCACGCGATATAAATTATAGAACAAAATGGAAGACATAATACTGTAAATTATATAAAATACATGATGCTTCCCAGAATATTTATTTTTGATAACAAGCTTTTCATAGGAAATTATTCAAGTAAGCATCCCATCATTTTTATGAATAGTAATAAGAGATACTTTACATATGTGATCACATACTTATGAAAGATATTACATAAGATTTAGGTGAAAATAAGGAAGACAGGATGCTATAAAATTAATTTGGTCAAAAAGTCTTGTTTAGAGGCTCAAATAAATAATAACGTGGTTTTTCTATAGAGAACATTATCACTTTCCCTTTTTCTCATATATGTAAGTACCTCAACATGAAGTGATTAGCTTGCTATCAATTACTGAACATAATAGCCAAGGAACAAACATTATGGAGGAAAGAGAGAGACATTATCTATTAGAAGAATGATTAATTCTGTTTTGAACTCACAGGGCTACCCTATTTGCTAAAACAGCTATATACCAAACAGACCAAAGTCAATCAGTTCAAATTCGGTGTTACTGCCACCATGAAACCAGCGCATCATGAGCGAACATTTTGTCTCCACCGGGTTTGATAACCTCCATGTGACCCTGTTCTCAGCTGCTCTTTGCGAGTCACAAGGCAAACAAACAGTGGTGCTGGTGGGGTGGCTTTGGGATGGCCCCGAGGTGCTTACCGTTTTTTCCATTCCCGCCTTCAGGGTCCTCAGTGGTGAAGACTGACACACGCTCACAAAGTAAACCCAGAACACAGCCAGAGGCTGAATAGATGAATGCAGGGGCTTTTAAAAGGCTGAGATTAGATGGATGAATGTGTTCCCTTTGAGAGACAATCACTTCACTTGTTTGCAAATGAATAACAACAACAAAACCCTGAATTGTCAGGGCCTCTGTGTCTAATATTTGACCACATTCTACACTCACATCCGAACTTGGATCTACCAGGGAAGTTTTCTGGAGAGAGTCAAGCCCATACAATATAGAAAAAGAAATAATAAGTATATGGAAAATAGAGAAATTCAATACAGAAAAAAATAGAAGTTTGATATAGAAAAACATAGAAGGTCAGTATAGAAAAAAATCCTCTGAAGCATCAAAAATTAAGCAAGGGCAGTGGAAGTGTGCAATCCAGTTCGTAATCAATACCATTCATTTAAATGTAAGAAGCCAATGTTATTGTACCCTGTAGAAAAAAGGAAAAATAATCATCTTACCATATTCTCCTTTCCCTCTTTTCATCTTAGTGCTTGGCATGTAAAATCATCTCATCCAAAGATAGCAACATGACCTTACGATTTGGTGAAGCCCATCTCAGGTGGGGTGGTTTCTGATTCTGCAGGCCAGGAAGGGCCCAGGTACGTTACCGTGGGTCCTTGAGGAAGTGAAATGAAAAGCCAGCAGGGAGCAGAGGGCTTGCTCTGAGCTCTATCTAAGTTTAAGTGGAAAAGCAAGAAAGGTGCTAATGAAAATACGAGCAGTCACCGACTTCCATGGAAAAGTCCACAGAAAGAATCAAGTTCACAAGGTGGCCCCCGCATTCCAGTTTCAACCTGCTCCACACCCACTCATGGTATGTGCAGCGGACTGGGATTGCGTCAGGTTTTGCAAATGGTTAAGAGGGCACTTTCTTGTCTGTGTTTTCCCACTTGCTTTTGGGAGCAGAAACAATGTCTTTTCTATTAGTTACACATGAGTTTGAAATGCCCTCGTCTGAGCCAGCTTGTCCTTGGGCGGCTGCTGTTTTACCTCATCGCTCTTTGATTTCATTATATACTGAAGAAACTATTCTGTCTCCAACACGCATCCCAATATGGATTCTTTTCCTGAGATGTCATTTATCTTCCTACACCTTAGAAATTGGGTTTGAACACTATTCAGTGGAACCTGCTATTTCTCTTTCTCCTCCATACGTGTGGGTTTATGAATAGGAGGAACATTTTCTCTGCTGTCCATTATCGATCCCAAGTGATCAGTCAGCTGCTATTGATGATCTATCCTTTCTCCTTTGGAAGTGATAATATTTGCCTATGTCACCTCTCTCAAACATAAGGCTGAATTGCTGTTTCAAGTGTTCTAAACAACTCACTATGGCATTACAGGCTGGGTGTAAATCCCTTTTTCTTTGAAATATGTTTAACACACAGCACTGTATAAGTTTAAGGTATTTAACATGTTAATTTGATACTTATATATTATGATTGCCATTGCAACAATGAATAGCACTTCTAATACATTACATAATTATTATTTCTTTTTAGTCAGTGGCATAATGACATTCCAGTCTTCTAGCAAGTCTGATGATTGTAAAAGAATATTGTTGTCTATATTGACTATGCCGTGCATGGGATCAATAGGGATTATTTACTACTTATTACAAGTTTGTACCCTTAAATGACAAACTCCCACCTCATTCCCCGGTTCCTGGTAACCACCATTTTACATTCTGCTTTTTAGGAGTTGGGCTTTCCTAGATTCTGTGTGCATGTAAGTGGAATCACAGTTTTTGTCTTCCTCTGCCTGACTTATTTCATTAGTATAATTCCTCAAGGTCCATCCATGTTGTTACAAAGAGCAGGATGCCCTTCTTCCTCATGGTTGAATGACATAGGAATGATACCATATTTTAGGTTTCTGATTTCTAATTTTGGCCATGGATGTCTATCCGTTCTCATGCCCTTTCTTATTTTTAATAACAACTGTATCACACTTTATAGAGACACCAAGCCACACAGCCTCTTTGGAGGTTCAATTGTTCTTCCATTGCAATCCTAGAGTTCTTCTTGTTCATAAATAATCAAATTTGTAGGAAAAAAATGAGTCACTTTCTATCCATTTCCTGTTTGAATCAAGCTTGCATAAGCCTAGTTAGAAAGAATTCAGTACTGACACAGCCATCCTCTCCCTATCAACATTATAGTGGTCATTACAAATCACCTCACTTTCTACAATCCTTGTTTTAGATCATCTTACCTTCTATTTTACTGAAATAATTTAGGCCTACAAAACTAATTTAATTTAAATTGTGTATTCTCAATGTCAACATTTTTGTGTATCTTCTTTTTTTTTTTTTAATCTCATGATGGAATTGCGTTTGTCTTTCTGAGCCTGTATTCTCAAGACAGAATGTCCTAAAGGGTAGAAAAGTCGTTCAAGTCAGAGTGTTGCTTCTGGGCCTGCTGTGGCTACTATTTCGAACAACGCACCTTCCTTCCTGGGCCATCAAATATTTAGTTTAATAAATGTTATTTCTCTCATGTATTCCCATATTTAGTACTGTTACTTTGTTATTTGGAATAGAGTTGGGGGAAAATATGCTGTACCCTTTTACTTGTAAGCTTTTTAAATAAAGAAAATTTTTGTAGCTGTAGAAGAAGTAAATATAAGAATAACATCCTTAAAGCATTTTAAATTGCATTTATCTCTATTATGTCATAGGAATATTATCAATGTTTGAGAACTAGAAAAAAACATTAAACTATCTGATTTAATTCATTGGAATAAACAATGTCATTCAAACAAATCTTTTGGATAGGGGAATATTGCATTGCAAAACTTATGCAACTTATTAATTAAACTTATTAATTAATTAAAACTTATTAATTAATAATAATAATTAATTAAATATTAATTGATTAAAACTTATTAATTAGACACTGAATACCTCAAAATGCTGGTAAATCTCTAACACTATTATTCCATAGATTTATTTTGTATGACATAAATATATTAATTCCATAGTTATTTGAAAATTATAAAATTGAGTGGCATACAGATTTCTCTCTTATTGGCTATATGATATTAGTGTGAAATGAACTCCATAACATTAGCTTTTTACTCAATATTTGTATTCAACATCCATGTTGACTTGTGGACTCTGAATGGCATCCTTAAAATACCTAATTCTTATATAATTTTCTTTTGCTCAACAGACATGCCTACTCCATAGTCAGTAAAGAGGATGGACCATAGCAAAGCGAAATACTAAAATGGTAAGTACGATAAAATATATTGGCTTTTATTAATATTTAAAGATATTCATATAAATGCTATTGAAGGTGATACCTTATTATTTTATGAATAATGGTGATCACTGAATTGTGAGCAGTGGCAGGGCCTCGAAAGACTTACCCCTGCTCCTCACGGTCTTTAAAGCCAGAAGCTAAATCCCAACGAATTCTTCCCTACTCTAAGGTAGGTCATGTGTTATTTCCTAAAATACCCCCAAATTTTCTTTCCCTCTCTTGTTCTACTAAACTAAACACCGAATTTTTGTGAGTATGCCTTCAACTCATCCTGAATACGTGTTGCTGTTTTCATCATCCTGTGCCTTCCTCAGAGGGATGCACAATGCACATATCCACATATATAAACTCCAATTCATGGTCTTAGAAAAAAAATACCCTGCTTCCTGGTCTATTCATTGAGAGCCTCCCTGAGCAAACTGCTTCTCCCCAACTCCGCCTCCTCTAGAAGACAGTTCACTTATTATCTCTGAGTCTTCAAAGTGAAAATTTCCCACAGCCCACATTTGATCCTCTTTCCAGGATGTAGAATCATCATTATTGTAAAATATTGATTTTTACATGGACTGCAAAGTGCTGTTAACACGTCCTCTCCTGTCCAATCAGTATTTCACAATTTACTGCCCCAAGACGCTGAAACTCCTTAGCATCGTTAAGCCTAGTTTAAAGGAGCCTTCATGTAGTCTTGGCAAAATGGTTTCTCGCTTACTTTGCAATGAACAACTCCTTACATTTCTGTTGCTTTTGGTTCTCCTTTAGACTTTCATTTCAAAGCATTTTTTTCTTTTCCTTTTAAAAAAAAATCTCTCCTAGTCAGTTTGTATACTTTCATCCAAAATTATGAATTTAAAAGCTTTCTAGATCAGCACAAATTCTCCAGAAATAAGGCACTTGCTGTCTAAGGCAATGATTTAGAAGTAAGCCTTTCTCTATTTGCCGAACTTTTCATATATGGTGCCTCCTATAATACAATTATTGACTTAATTAAAGTCATCGTTTGTCCAACAACTAAAATTACCACAGAAAAAAAAATTTAAAGTGAGTTTATGGCTCATATTTGTCGACTCTCACAAAAATAACTTCTCTACAATATCTTCCTGTCTTTTTCTGCCTCCTCAGGTTTTAACTGAGCATTTTATAACACTATTTTCTTCTCATTCTTAACATGTGACATTTCTTTTAATTTTTTAATGATCGTCATAGTACTTCCCAGATTCTGCAGATACCTTGTGAGAGGATATCCCCAATGTGTCCCTCATTTCCCTGTTCCTTTGTTGCCATTTACTTCATTTACCCATATACCAAAGTCACCCAATACACTGTTCCTCTCGTTTCTGAACAGTTATCTATTGTGTTCTTATTATTAACCCTCGGAAAAATAAAATATTTAGTTTAATTTGTTTATCTGAGAATATTTCTTCTTGACTTTTGGAGAATAATTTTGCTTAATGCAAAATTTTATATTGGTGGCATTTTTTCCTCAACACTTCAAACATTTCAGTTTACTCTTTTCTCGTTTGCATGGTTACTGATCAAGAATTTAGTGTAATTATTACTGTTTTTTTTTTTTTTGTTTCTTGATAGTTAAGATTCTTTTTCTCTGGCTTTTTTCAAGATTTTCTTCTTGTCCTTGGTTTTCTACAGTTTACCTTGTGACCTCACTCTCTGATAGTTCTTTAAAAAAATCATTGATTGTCATTTTGTTCATGTTTTCTTTTGTGAGGATGGGAGAGATGGCTTCCAAGTGCTTTATGGTCAGAGCTAAGACATTCTTTGCATACATAATTGTTCCTTATAAAATTATTTTGTTTTTCTAAACAATAACAAATACCCTTATAGAGTAATAATGCTATACTATTTGATTTGATTGAAAATATTTGATTTAGCATGACTTCATTAAGACATTCATGTGACTATAGTCATTTAGCATGCCCTAAACATGTACGTTATTTTTTTTAATATTCAGTTTTCTTCTGTGTGAAGAAGGAAGAGATAAGTAACAAAAAAAATACATTTTTACTTAATGTAAACCTGATGTGTCAGCAGGGCTGTTGGTCCCCAGGAAGAAGAGTTAGGTAATGAGGCAGGAGGGAGGACGAGTATGAACTCCACAGCACTTCGCGTTTTCCTCTAACCACGGGCAGAGGGCGGGGGGGCTCCAACCCCCAGGATCTGCCTGTGTCCTGTCTCTCTCTGACTCTCATCACCAGGACCTGCAGAACATGTGGATGCTGGTTCACTTTCGCTCCCCTGATCTCACAGAGATTTCTCTTTCTGCCGGTTCTGCCTTGGAATCATAGAGGGAGAGGGATTCTGGGAAACATAATTCCCCCTCAGCCGAATCGACACAGCCCAAACCGTCACAGTTACTGTTCCCAGTCAGTGTTTTCATGCTGACTTTTAATCTTATAGCCGAACCACTGATGCACCATATTTAAAAACAAGTGCAGGTATCATTTGAAAGGAGACATGAAATGGGAACTAGATTTTTCAGACTTGAACAAAGTGTTTATGAAACCAGTGATAAACAAACCATGTTGGTGTGTTTTTCCACCTTTTAGAGATACTGTCTACTTTGTCCATCAGTACTCCTTGAGAAGTTGGTTTATATGAATGGAAAGACCTCCTAAGAATCTGAAACAGATTCCACTTCCCCAGGATGTAACACTTCTATTTGATAATAGGCTTAGTGTTTTATGGACATCAGTGAAAAGAAAAAGCTTTGGAATATTGGGGTATTATTAGAATATTGGAACAGCATTGGAATATTATTCTTGACATCTCATATTTCCAGCTATATGGAGAGTTATCTGCTAGTATATTATTACTGGTCTCCTTTGATTCCATAACTCACTCATTTCTAGGGAAGGAGGCGTGATTTACATGACTGGTGTATTTGGAACAGAGATTCGGGCACCTTCTCCACCACTCCATCATAATTGTCATAGGAAACAGTTGTCCACAGGAAACATCATTCCCTCTGAGGACACATGCTGTTTTACATTGCTACCTGTAGCTGGACCAATCTATCTCATTCTGCTGTTGAAAAACAGAAAGACCATGTCTTCTGACAAAATTGTGTGAACCACATGCCTGTCTGCTTCTTTCTATCCATTGCCTCAGCATTTGGGCAGGGAAAATCGCTGCTATCCTTAGTCCTCTTAATCCCAAAGTGATACATTTTGTTACTTAAAGGCAAAATTTGTCCTAAATGACAGAACTTTTTTCTTTGGGGAAGGTGTTATCTCAGTGCCTCCTGCTAGGTTGCTATATCAAAAACCTCCAAAATATATGGCTTTCAACATGACAGAAATTATTTTACCCAGAACACAGTGCAGATGATTCAGGGCTGATATTCAAAGTACGTGGTTCCCAGACTCCTTCCTCTCTATCCTTAGGCTTTGTGCAGTATAGGACCAACAATGTGTTACTTCTGCTTTCTAGCCTGTGTATGCAGTGGCTGGAAGGGAGGAGGAATATAGGGACAAAACCCAAAGTCAGTCACCTCTTCCCAGGCTATTTGCCCAACCTAATCACGCTGCCACATTGCTGAAAAGAGAGGCTTTATCACAGTAGTCATTTTCTTGGCTTGATTTATTTTATTGTATAAGAAGAGGTGGATTGATACTGGGAACGAATTAGCCAGATCCAACACAATGCCTGGCCTGGATTTTCTGGCATTGTCTGACTTGGTCCCCAGAGGGCGACCTTATTTTTCTCTGCTCTGCTCTGTAAGTGCCTGGGAGCCAGGTCAGCGCCCAGGCTCTAGGTCTGGAGGCCGGCCACACAGCACAGCTCTTCCCACCCAGCCCTTGCTGTTCTGGGTCTGACACAGCGTGCTGCGGGCTGCAGTGCTCAACATGCATAAATTTTAGTCCCTAGTCAGTTCGCCAGTTGGTGTTAACACCCAGGTTTGGAAGCCACGTCTTTCTGTTGAGTTTGATTCCGATCTTTGATCTTCAACCTGTTTGTGAGAAAAGGTATCTTTGTTTTAGTGGTTAACTAACACGTAGGTCTATTTCCTGAATTTTTCAGCAGCTATGGAGGAGAGAGGTATAGTAAGTACCACTCCTACTCCAGTATATATTCATTTATTTCACCCTGTGAATTAGTGAGCAGTGAGTTACATAAGCATCATATCACCCCATAAATATGAGGGCATTGACATCAGGAGAGTTAGTTATAAGGAAAACGTGTTTTAGACAGTACATCAAGTCAGAAGGTACGCACTTTGGGAAATGCTGGTACAACTTTGATTAATCACTTATATGCTCAAAACAGTACAAAGAAAACTAACTGGAAATATTTTTAAAGCATAAAGGCTTTATGGGAACCAACGTAAATTATTAGCGATGTAGCAGGAAAACATGGCTTTGGAGCATGACCGCACTGGTTTTGATTCAGATCATCCACTTCTTAGTCATTTGAACTTGGGTAAGTTACTTATACTCCTGTTGGGAACCACCCTGCCTGGTTTCAGAGGCTGTAACCCCTCATGGTTAAGGCTGAGTCAGAGTTGGGACCATAAGCCACTAAGGAGACAAAGCTTGTCTCCCTGGCAGAAGTGCCACCTCTGCCCACTTCACCCTGCTTGGCCCTGAGCTTGGCCAGTTAGCCAATGACGGGTAAGAATCCTCAAGGGAGGATCAACCTAAGACAGGTTCTGGTCATGAAAGAGGCCTGCAGGGAAGGACTCGGGGGGCTGTGGAAAAAGGGGGTGATGGACCCTCGCCCCTTGGCTTTGAAATAGCCTGAGTCCTCATTCTGTCTGCAAGAAGTCTCCTAATCTCTTGGCTGCCTTACTTCCCTTGCCTGGCTTAAGCCTGAAGCAATAACAGAGGGCAGTGCAGTCCTGTGCTGGGAGGGGCGGATTCCCTGGGGAATCAGGCCTAAGAAAAATACATACATTCCTGTGAAACCTACTTAATTTGTACTTTCAGTTTAAGAGATAAGGGTCCAGACCTGAGATGAGTCTGGCGCCTAAAGTTTTATGGCCCTCTAACTAATTGGCTGTAACTCAGAATAAGCCCTCAAAGTTCTCTGTAAATCTTGTATTGTTTAACCCTTACTGGCTGACAATGATTGATGAGCTTTATCCGTATTCCTATGCGAATGAACCTAATAAAAGCCCCTGTAGAGAGAGGCTCTGGGCCCTTCTCCCCTTCAGAGAAGCGGCCACCTTTCCTCCCCAAGCAGATCATGTCTTGGTAGTCTTTTTCTTCGGCCGTGGTAGAACCCGGGGGGGCTGCGTTAAAGCCCCCCCGACACACCCCCAGAACTTGGTTATCACTTCAAAAAGGGTGTTGCCATATTGCTTTATAAAATTATGGGGAAGATTAGCCTTGGCTGATGTAGCTTAATGGACTGAGTGTGGGCCTGAAAACCAAAGGGTCTCCAGTTTGATTCCTAGTCAGGGCACAATCCTGGGTTGCAGGCCGGGTCCCCAGTGGGGGCCACCTGAGAGGCAACCACACATTGATATTTCTCTCCCTCTCTTCCTCCCTCCCTTCCCCTCTCTCTAAAAATAAATAAATAAAATATTTAAAAAAATTATTGGGAGGATTATAAGAGGTAATATGAAAATACCTACTCCAGGATTTAACATATCACCACCCTTAATGTAATTTAATTTCCTCCTAATCACATAAACCCAAAGCACATTTAAATAAGATTAAGTAAGAACTTGTGGGCTTTATTTCATAATAGAAAGCCCTTGGATTTAAATTTTAAAATTATGGACCTATAGCAATGTTAATATTTTTAGTTACTTTCCAGTAATAGAAATTTAGTAAATATTCATTTGATGAAGGACTTAAGGATTTCCCATTAAAGGTATAAAAAGTATAGCCTTAATAATATAAATAATTTGAAAGTGTTAGTGCATTAATATGAGAAAATTTTTGTATATATATGTTTTGAAGTGATGAAAATAAGAGAAAATTTCCATAAAATTTCTTTTGAAGTCACTGTTAAAAACAGCTTCAGATAACTGATTAGCTTAATAATTATTATTCTCTTACATGCAATTGACAAAGATGATGTTACCATTTTGGTGAGTTAACTTTAAATAATAAAAGTTTGATGCTCTCTGAGATTTCTTAAAGGGTTAAGACAGTCCCGTTTTCTGATAAATTGCTGTAAAGATTTCTAAAGAAGGATGTTTGCCCCTCTCTTTTCACAAACAGGAGCAATTAAAAAAACATTTGATACTGTGTAAGAAAACATTGCCATTTGAAAAAGATGATTCCATTAAGATGATTATCACAAAAAAATTTCATTTTAACATCTCTGATAGTTTTCCTGTTGATTTGCTACTCTTCAAAGCCATCCTTATTTAACTTTTAAGATTTCGTACTTCCTGTTTTCTTCTAAATGAATCCAAATAAGCAATATTGTACTTTCCTTCATAAGATGTTACAGCAAACATGTTTTATGTTGTACAAGAAAATGGTTTTTTTCTTTACTTATTATTTGAAAAAACAGCTCTAAAGGGAAATGTACAGAATAGGAATATATCCACATAACATATTTCTGACAGAAAATGCCTTAAAATGGTTTTACGTTGGTTGAAGGATATTACGAGATTAGGTGAAGAACCGGGAAAAGCAAAATCACTAACTAACAAAACCACCAGTGATTGGAGGACAAGGAGCTGAGCTAGGGTGGAGGCGGGGGTGGAGGGTGGGGGGGCGTGGACAGTAACAAGGAGACTGTCAGGCCACAAATGGTTAACTGATAGCAACGAACCTAAATTTCAAGTTTTAGCCTCCACAGCCTTAGAAAAATACAGAGAACACGAGGGCACAGAATGAAACTGACCAGTATGATTGTGAAAGGATATGGCCAACGCAAGCAAAAGGTAGCAGGAAGAAATCAAGAATACATATCACATCTAAGGTGTATCCAGGTGAAGAATAGTGTGGTGAAACTTGATTGGAATAGTACAGTAAAAATATTGTGACCCTTGGATCAATGAGAAATTAGACGTAAAATGTATCGAACACATTTGCTGTATAAAATGAGATTGTATTCAGAACAAATAGAATGATATAAATGAATGGGAGGGAAAGGCAGCAGGGAAAAGGAACAAAGGGAAAAAAAAAACATCTTACACTTACCTAGAAATCATCTCTAGGTAAATGTTAGTGCCTTAGTGTTAATATGCCAAATGGCAGAAGTTGATCCTTGGAGAAAATACGTTCTCAGTCTTTATTAAAAAGAGAAAGTGGGCGTGGGGAAACACAAGCAGAATATCAACTGGCATAAAGGATGTGTTTCAAAAGGAGAACATGTCCAACTTAAGAGACAATCAAATGCCTCTGTGGTTAGGAGCATTTGGAAGGATTTCTAAGAGAGTTGTTGCCGGTCTGTCCACAATAAAACTTGCTAGAATTGTCCTGTCTGTGAGCAGTTACATGACCACCAGAAATACTGTTCTTTGATCACACAGGAGTGCGCTTGCAACCTAATAACCTGATACAGGTTATCTCCTGTGTATCAGCTATTCGTTTTTGAGTCCTTACTGAGTTCGAAGCACAATGCCAGGTGCTTTGAGCTATGGAGATACAGACTGTGAACACATAGCCAATTAGTGGCAAAGCCAATAGACATATGTGAAATAACATGCAATCACTGATTAGAGTTTATCCTTGAAGTCTACCTAAGGGATGCAAGGCTGATATCACAGCAGACTTGCGCTTGGCCTTAGACTTGAAAGGTAAATTTGCACTGTCTGAAATAAAGAACTTTATTACTTTTGCCCTAATATGAATGGTAGAAATCTTGCAAAGAGCTCACTAATCTACTGATTATAAGGTAGATATTAATCATCCAACTTTTTATTGAGTATTGGATTTTCTTCTAAATAACTTGAGAATACTAATTTTGAAGCTGCATAATAAGATGCAGAATATTATTACAAAAATGGCATTTCAATTCAGTGTGTCTGTGGCACATTTGCATAGCATTTTCTCCGTTGTGAGCCGAGTTTATCTAGGTGTATAGGATGTGCTTTGCCAGGGAGAGGAACCTATCTGAGTCCTATGTCCAGTGGCTGAGTTTTGCCCATTCACATGAATCAAATCGGCTGGACCGCAGCAAAATCTTGTGATGACAGTTATTTGTCCTGAATGAATACTAAGTACTGTGGAGGGGTTACCTAAAAGACTTCACTTAAAACGCGTATCAGGTAGCACATTGTTTCAGTTAGAAGACACAGATATACTGTACCATATACTATATAAAACAATACTATACTGTACTAAGTACTATACAATACTATATAATACCGTACTATACTGTGTACTTTAAAAAACTATGTACTATACTATTACTATATAGTATGATAGAGTGGATTTGAATATTGCTTTATATAAACATAGTACAAAGTGAACTATTAAAAATATCAGGCTTTGATTTTATCTATAAATTAAAGTTCCAGGAGACCTGAAGAACACAGTACTAAAGTCATGGCCACAAGACACACACACACTTGTACACACACACACACACACACACACAGTGTCACATGCCGTTGAAAGATAAGGAATTACAAATTGCCAAGAACAGAGTTGTCTCCATTTCGTTAAAAAATAGCAATGCTACCAATTTCATTTGAGCTGTTTAAAATATGAATTGGGCCCTGGCTGGTGTGGCTCAGTGGATTGAGTGCTGGCCTGTGAATCAAAGGGTCGCCAGTTTGATTCCCAGTCTAGGGAACATGGCTGGGTTGCAGCCAGGTCCCCAGTAGAGGGTGCACAAGAGGCAACCACACATTGATGTTTCTCTCCCTCTCTTATCTCTCTCTAAAAATAAATAACTAAATAAAATCTTTTAAAATTTAAAAATATATATAAATTGGAATTTCTCAGGCTCATATAAAATTCACTATGACTCACCACCATTTTTATTCCTTTGTGAATTTTTTTTAAAAAAAGCGTTTGGGTTCAAGAGAAATACTTGTTTTAAGAAGTCGTGTGTGTGTGTGTGTGTGTGTGTGCGCGCGCGTGTGTGAAGCACTTGTTCTCAGAGGCTGTACCGATTTCCATTCCAGCTAACTCTGTACAAGATTTAAGGCTGCATCACTTCCTCCACAACCTTGGTGTTGCCTGTCTCTTTCATTTTATCCATTCAGGGGTCAGTGTTGTGGTATCAAGGGTAATATCAAGTCTTAAATAATCACAGGATTTTTGTTCCAGCTCAGTTTTTTTGTTTTGGGGGTTTTAATTTTGGAGGGGGTTTCTTTGGTTTTATTTTTAAATAGGACAGTATGCTCAACAACCAGTCTTTCTCTATTCTATTGGCTTCTTGTCTGTTTCATATTCTGGTAATGACCCCACCATTCGCTTGATGAGATAGTTTTCATATCGGCTGTGATTATTGTTTTTTATCGCCCTTCCACCTTTCTCTTTGTGCTCAGAGGGAACTCCGTTAGGGTATTGTCTTTTGAGTTGAGGCATATCCCTCATCTAATCTTCGCTCTACATCAAAACAAATAGTTTCTCACAAGTTCAAGAACTTAGATTAAACAATGTTTGCAATATATAAAGCCTCACATCATTCATATATGTAGAAATAAGGCATTTAAAATGTACCTGAAACTTTACTAACTTAATATTGTATAAAATCAGTAACCTCTGCCTTTTAGACACATAAAAGCTAAAGTGAAATTGCTTAAAGCATAAGAAATTGAGAAAACATTAATGAAGTTTTCAGCATTCATGCCTTGTCCTTCCCAAACTGAAAACCAGGTTCAATTTGGAATGCATTAGGGCCATTAGGAAGATACTTTCTATTTTTTTGCTAGAAATATTACTTTTTATCTGTGTGTAAATTGCTTTTAAACCTGGTAAGGACCATATATAGATTGTCATGTGATGGGATGTCTTAGTAAGGTTTTTTTATTATTCTTTCATTTTAATATATGAATATATATTTTCATTGCCCCAACCAAATGCATATATATTTATTTTTGGTAGAAGCAAAAAATATTTGAGATATTCTGATCCAAATAGTCTTCATTACAAATAGTTTACCTAGAGTTTGAGGCCAAATGTATTACTAGTAGAGTGATAACTTCTTTAGATTTGGGGAAATGGTGTCCATAAAAATAAATGCATGATAACTCCTATATAGTAACAATCAGTTTTTATATATCAAAGTCCAGCGAACTTTACTCAATTTCACTTGAAAATCTACAGATCTGAAGAGTTGTCACCTAAAAAGAATAAGTTGGAAGTGGAGAGTCCTGGAAGGGGCTACAAGTTCAGTCAAATAATTCCTGAACTTGGATTTGATTGACCCTGGAGTGCATGCAGGGCAGCCCTGTACCTCCAGAAATAGACCCATAACTATGTGGACATGGGAATTAAGATAAAAGTGTCACTGAAGAGATGAGGAAATAATGATCTTTAAATCAATATGTCAATGTGATATGCATGTGGACAATTAAGGATGACCTTGATCTCATGCCATATGCAAACATAAATTTCAGATGAATCGTAGATTAAAATCTCAGTGAAAAGAGTTCTACAAAAATACAGAAAATGCCTTCATGATTTCTTGGTTTGTAAATGCAGGATATAACATTTATTTTAGAAAACACACTTATAAATTGGATACATTAAAATTAAGAACATCTGTTTCTCATAAGACACCCCCCCAAAAAATGAGTAAAAAAAGAAAGCCAGTGGGGAAAAAGTCAACATATATATGTGGCTATTCATGCACACATTTATATATGTAAATATGTTTACATATAAAAAGATATTTATATATCACCTCTTTAAAAGAAAGAAACAGGGCAAAAAGCTGAAAAATTAACAAGAAATTGGGTTGGCTATTTACAAAGAAAATATTTTTGAAATGGCTAATAAGCATAGGAAAAAAAATCATTCAATCTCCTTGAAGTCCGGGGGGCCCCAAATTAAAGCAGAGTGGGTTACCAGTTACCATTGTGCATGCAGTGTTGCTGGTAACAGGAAGACGACAACCAGGCATCGCATTATAATGTGCAGTGACCGGTACCCAGCTGTGTATCCAAGTGGCACTCGCTGCTGATCTCAGGAGCTCCCGCCGTGGGGGAGCTTCACTGCTCCCCAGCAGTCTGTCCTGCTGGTTCTGGCCTTCCCGTACTCCCAGCTTACCCTCAGTTACCTTGGTCTCCCCATACTCTCAGGTTACCCTCAACTCAGAGATCCTCTTGAGCTCTGCTTGGTCCCCTCCACTGGCTAAGAGTCCTGGGCTTCTCACAAGGCAGCGAGTCCACAGCAACATAGGGCCCATCTCATTTATTCCCCGTCTCTCAGAGATCACATTGTATAGATGTCGCCTGCCCTCCGGTATCTCGAAATCATTGTCATGTATTTTGTCTCTCTCTCTTTTTTTGGTTGTGTTTATGAGACATGTTGTTCTTTCTTAGCCAGAAGCAAAAGCAGTTATCACTCATTTTCGATTATTTTCTGCAGCGTGGCTGACTGTAGACATATCTGCCCCTGCCAACTAGTGAAAACACTACCTGGCTTTCCATTTCCTTCTTTATGTCTTTTACTGCTTTCTGCAATCGGACACTTTTAGATTTTAGATTAGAAAAATAAAATGTAATTGGTCATTATCTCCTCCATGCTGGTATCTGGCTCATGGAAATAAATATTTACTGAACAAATTCCAGTTTAGCCACCTGAACTATCACGGTGACCCAATGTCTCTCTCAACCCACAGAGCTATTAGAAAGATTCATATCATTCCCTGAAATTTTCACCTCTCATGTATTACAGAAAGTGCTGAAGCATTCTTTTTATTTCAATTTTTAAATTATTGTATTGTTGTTCAATTACAGTTGTCTGCATTTTCTCCCCACCTCTCTACCCCACCCCAGCCAAACCTCCCTCCCTCCCATGCTTCCTCCCTCCCCCTTGGTTTTGTCCATGTGTCCTTTATAGTAGTTCCTGAAAACCCTTAATAGTTGACTCAATGCCACCTAAATGTGCAAATTTCACATTGTACATTTTGTAAAAACAAATGTAGCAGATCAAGAATCTTGGCTTTGTTTCCATACCCTGGAAGTTGAGGCATTTTTCTGATCACTTCAGGTTCTCTGTCTCTCCATCAGACTGATCCATTCTTTAATCCCAAGAGACAGAGATCTTTTCTAAGTAGTGAGCATTTTAACATCAGGGCTTTCCTGTTCTCCTGTATTATAAACACAAACTAATTTCTTTAAGCCCTGCACGGAATGAAATTTGCTTCAGGAGAAAGAGTAGATCACAGATTTCTTTTAGCAATACTGCTCTAGGGGTCAGATAAGCGAGTCAAATATTTTATGGAAGACATCCAGAGAAGTAGCGATGTGCAAGAGTTAAGAGAACAGAATGTTTGACTGTCAGCCACAGTGGGACTAGAATCAAATTTTCGTGAAAATATGAGGATGACTCATCTGTCCCTGTAACCCAGCCTCCGCCGTGGTCTGAGTGTAGAATAGTGCAGAACATTTTCGTAAGCTAACCCCAGAGCGTCTGCCGTGAAGCGTCTCCCAGCCCTGGGACTGCAGAAGCCACCACTTCAAGGTCCAACCTGTAGGGCTTCCCTTTCTGGAGCATTGAAGTTCAGCTGGAGCTTCGTAAAATTAGAATAATGAATGGCACTACTTCTGTGTTATAGAAACTTGCAAAATGAACTTTTCTTGTCATACCTCGCTTTCATTTTTAGTCTTATTGGTATGATTATTATTAAGTATTCATTAAATTGTTGAAGGTTGAATTATTAGAAATTTGGAATATTTCTTATCCACTTAAGCCATGGGAATAGTCATAAGGTTTTCACTTATTTTTATCTTGGTGTCTGTATCCAGTCAGTCTGATGGACTGACTCATCTGGGTACAGCGACAGAGCACATGGTGATATTGTTTCAATATCTGTACATTCTTGATATTCTGCTGTCTGTAGAGTCAAAGATAATCCTCTTTTCCCCTGAGAGGGCCTTGATTCAGTCCATTATTTGATTTTTATTGCACTTGAAAAAAATTAAAGGCACCGTAATTCTACTGCAGATATTCCAGTGATTAGAAAAAGATGCCTTCTTACAACTATTTCTGCAACGTATTTTGACTTCTTTTGTTCTTTTTATAAAAAAGATTAGACAAAATTATGCCTTTTAAGTAAGAACTTTGTATGAGATATAAGGTAATATATAGATTCACTGTAACTGTAAGAGAGACACAAGCTATCGAGGGTGTTTGATAAGTTAGAGATCCTTGGCTCAAAAACTCAGCTTTTATCATAAAGCCATAGCCGACGTTTAATCCAGCACACATCTGTCACTTTAATTGCATGGAAAATGATTATTTGAATAGATAGGAGATGTCAGGGTCGCTAACCGGCCTGGATACAGCAATGTGGACTGCCTGAGTATTGTTGGAGGCGTTTGCAATGGGTCTGGTACAGGCACTCATTCTGTGTGGTTGTTGCCCCTATCTGAAAGGTTGCCAGGTATTTTTATTTTCAATGAGAAACAAATAAGATTATTAAAACTTGATCTTACCTCCATGTTCAGAGCCAACGATAGTGGTGTCATGAAAATCGAATGCCCGATATTCTCTCAGACGGTCCACCGTGTTCTAGATAACGCACTGGGGTGGAGCAGCAAAGTGATGTAACACATGTCGTTACGCTCAATGGTTTGCCCATCCCAATACGGATGTTTGACCGAGCATTGAGTAACTCAGTTGTTGTACCAAAAGTTTAGAAGCCTGATTTACAGTTTTATTAGTTATAAATATTTAAGCACAGTTATTTCTGGATTTTTATACCCAAAGAAGCAATATATATTTTACACAGGAGAAGTTTGAATGCAAGAATACAAATCTGGTGTAACAATGAGCTTCTCAGTAATTCAATCTACTTGACCATTTCACCATATTTAAGGATGTCTTAATACTTTGGCTACTCTACAACAAGTGTTTGTTATTGGTCTCAGGTCTTGGACACCAAAAACCCAACCAAAAAACTACCATTTGAGTATCGTCCTAAAACAGGTAGAAATGAAAATCTATTATATAACTTCAGTGCTGGAAAGGATATTGAATTGATCATCTCTCCCATAACTGAGAAATATGGCAATTCTACCTGATGTGTGTGTGTGTGTACACACACATATCTGTGTACACACATATATACACATACTTTTATGTACATAATGCTTATACATGAAAAATACACATACAAACATATATGCAACTTTCCTAGTTGAGAAATAACATTCAAAAACATAATTCCCCATGCCTTTCTTATCATGTTTTTTTCTATGTTCCCACTGCTGGCTTACTCTCTTAATAACATAAATAAAATTTTTGAAACTTCTCTATGTGAACCATACTAGATGACATGTGTGGAATGCTTTTCTTTGCCCTTTATGCACTGTCCTCCATATATTTTTTTTAATTGAAGAAGTTAAAACTTGTGCCAGTCACTGTTTATTGCCTCTTGACTTGAAATACACCTGTTTTACGCACTGTGAAAGTGGATCTGGGCCCTCAAAACGTTTTTCGTGGCCAGCTGTCGCTGGAGCCCGTTAGCAGGAGGCACAGAGGAGACAGTGTGAGGGGAGAACCTTTGTTCGGGTGCAGGTGTGCTCCCCCAGCAGCCTCCCCCACCAAGTGGCTGCTGCGGAGCCCAGTTCCTGTGCATTTCTGTCTCCCTTAGTGGGACTGGCCGCTCCTGCATCTGCCCTTCCTACAGTTTTTTAGATCCCTCTTCGCTTCTTCCTAGCCAAGCCCTTGTTTATCCAATCCCCTGTCGTGTTTAATTTTTTAATTTTATTTTATTTTAAACTTCCCCCATTCAAATTATCATGTGGTTTCCCCCCTCCGTGGACCCAGGTATTATGTTCTGTAAATAATGAGGAGGTAATATTAGTAATCCACTTACAATACCTCCCTTCTGTTCAGGAGCTTTATACTACACCTTCACGGATTGCCTATCATGAAATCTGTCACATACAGTATATGTTACCCCAGTGTTTTCTCTTCATTTTGCAAAATCTCAAGGTCTCTGCCCATTAATTTGTCATTTATGCCTTTCGCTGAATGTTTTCACCAGTTTCAGTATGGCTTTGGTGTTCACGACCTCTTCAAACTATGTTAGCATGCTCTTTTCTCCTCGTGCCCTCTGCTCAGGCAAGCACTCGGGCATGTACATGTTATGAGTTAACTTCGTGTGCAGGGAAGGAGCAGTGAGCTCTCTCCCGACAGGTAACCAGCTTATAAATCTGTAGGTCGTCAGTCCCAGGCACCAGGGACACACTGTCTTACTATACAGACTCCAATGGCCTCCCAACCTGATGCACTTAACTTTTCTTCAAGAGTACAGGGATCTCTGATAAATCATGTTCCCCTGGAATTTTCCACCTAGGGAAAGCTGACTCCCGGTGGCGAAAGTTGTGAAGAGTGTCCTCATTCATATGTTCCAGGGCCCACCTACCTCTTGCCTCTTCACTGTGTTTGCTCAGCAAAGTGGATGGTTCAGAGTTCTAGATCAGATTAGAGGGCACTCAGTAGGAAATAACCCATGATTTCTCCACACTATACAAGATGAGTTTTTGTAAACACATATGCATTAATAGCTGTATCTTTCTATATAAATCAATCTAGGAAGAAATTTATGTCACCTAATAACACCACTAGCATCCTGTGCCCACAACTATACAACTTACATGATTTAAAAAGTATACTCACAAATATCTAGATAACCAAATAGATATATGTGTTATAATTTCTTTTCATGAGCTTTTTGAAATTTGACTTATTAGATATGCTGGTCCCATTAATTTCCTTCAAAATAGTCTATATTTGCAAATATTTCCAGATCATTTACCTAATATATCTAGTAGAATCCAAAAATATTTTTGTGTTTTACTATATACAAATATGTATGAATTAATAACTTTAGCCATGTATTGTTTATCAGAGTTATATACAAAATGTTCTAGCAGCCTCAAAGAGCACAAACAAGAAAAATAAAAAACATTGTAGCCAGTAGGGTAAAAATAAGGAATTTCAACAAAATCTTGCAAAACAGTCCATCCTTCTCTAGTTCACTATATATATGCCTGTTGTGATTTAATAGGATCAGGGGAAGACTGGGAAATGGGAGGCTGGAGACAGAGTGACAAGAGGAAGAATATGGACAGAAATAGGACGGCTCTATGGTTAGTTTTAAAAAGGGCACGACATTCAGATCTAGTTGGCTTCAGTTTCTTTTCTA
Source organism: Desmodus rotundus (assembly GCF_022682495.2). Taxonomy (NCBI): domain Eukaryota; kingdom Metazoa; phylum Chordata; class Mammalia; order Chiroptera; family Phyllostomidae; genus Desmodus; species Desmodus rotundus. The sequence goes on along the minus strand of NC_071396.1, from coordinate 5,353,678 downwards.
CTTAACATTATTTATTTGCCTCTGGTTTGGCTTTCAATTCTATCAATAATTGGAATATTTTGAGGCCCTGTTGAATTATAAGTCCATCGAATAAAGAATCTGAAACTGAGTCCTTTTTTTTTCTGAAATAAACTGTGCTATTTCTCCCCAGGATTAATGCCTGTGACTTGGAACATCTAGATAATTTATCCAAGTTAAAAATTAGGGACTAAATGAACCATGCAGTGTGTTTATGCTGCTTAATGTAAGACGAACTCTAAGGCAGAACTGCCTGTGTCATTTTGCAGCCCGTGCTCCCTATTCATTTGGTTCCCTCCCACGGCTTCAATATTTCTGAGCTCGGTCAGAACTATGCCACCGTATTTCCTGTGCAAAATTTCCAAAGAAAAATATCAGCATCAATACGAGCATTAAGGAGTATAAATTAAATGCTTTCTTTGGAAGATTAAAATGATCACAGCAGAGATGCAGATTTCTCTCTCTTTGGAGGGTCTGGGCTTTGCATAAAGACTTTTTAAATTAATATTTTCCTCACTGACATTAATCTTACAAATGCAAATTTAAAACAGCAAGAAGAAAGAAGGGAGAGTTCAAAAACCATGCTATGAATGTGGTGAATTCCTCCCTAAATTGTACTAATTCTGGGGAAGATTGGGCTGTATGGCCAGAGGGTTGAGCCCTGTGCTATTAAGAAATAATTTTACTGTGCATTATCTAATATATCATTTAAAATAAGAAAAACAGAAGGCTTGGTTTCTTTGGTTTAAATCCAAATAGCATGTACTGTGAAAGAGTGTTTTTATGCTAAATGAGGCTATCTATCTGAAAAGATAGAATAGACCTGAACAAATTGTACCTGACCAGGAAAAAGTTGCCTTTTCTTGCCTGTTCTGTAATTATAGACATCATTTACTTTCCCAATACTTTGGAACTTAGTTTCAAACACAGAGGGGAAGAAAAACATTTTGGGCAGTCAAAATCCTGACTATGGGTGAAGTTTCTCTACACGACCAAAATTATTTTTGAATGCCTGTTTCATAACTATGCACTAAGACGGAGTAACCCAACAATGCATGGTTCTTATACTTCTAAATTCCATCTCTACATCATATACAGGAGACTCTTTTTACCCTTCCTTAGACACAATTAAAAATAAGTTTAATTTTGTGCATTTCTACAACGTTGTGTTTCTAACTATTTGAATACTTCTAATCAAATATCAAGGTCTTGTGGGAATGGGGTGGATAGTATCAGATAGCTCCCCCAAAAGAGGAGTTGTTACCAGGTGTCCCAGAGCCCCCACCTTAAATCACATTGTTAGACTAAATAGTGTGTTCCTAAGCCCCTGGGTAAACAGGCACTTGTATCCTTCAGGACGTTCCAAGAGCTTAAATATCACCTCCTAATCTCCAAGTATAAAGATAGCCCTGTCTTTTGGCAAAGTGAATACTTTAAAGCACAGTTACCGTTTTATTTTGTTGTGTTCTGTTACAAACTCTCCATTGCATGAATGAATGAAGAGTTCAGTATACGATGGAGTATCCAAGTCTTTAAAAATTGAGAAGAACTTTCCTGGTGTCTCACAAATGAAAGTGGAAACAAAGATGCTATCATTGTAACTCAGTGCGAGCTTAACCTGATTGAACTGGAGTGGTTTGTACTGAGAAGTAATAAGAGTAATTTAAGGAAAGAGGAGCAAGAAGTGGGCAGGCAATTTAGGGTCCGCCCTAAGCCATTTGGACTTTGCTGATGAGTTTTAAGAAAATGTAGTTTCCTCAGCCTAGTAGTGTCAAGAGGGAAGAGGGACTTGCAGGAATCTGTTCTTTCTGTTGTATTTCAAATAGATTGATTATTCAAATGTAAGGCAGAAAGGTCTACGAAGAGCATGTTGCAGTAATTTAGAAATGAGACAATAATGATATGGATTAGTGGCATAGATGTATATAAATGGCGAGTTATATATTGCCAATAAATCTTTTTCCAGCTTTATTGAGATGTAATTGATAAAATAGTAAACTATTTAAAGTATATGACATTTGATATATGTACGCATTGTGAAAGGATTCCCCACCTATTTATTTTTGTCTATTTTGGTGAGAGCATTTAAGTTCTACTCTCCTAGCAAATTTCAATGTACAATACAGTATTATCAATATAGTCATCATGTTACGCATTATATTGTCAGAACTTACTTATCTTATAACTGACGGTTTGTACCATTTTTAACAATCTCTTTTTATTTCCCACACCCCCTACAATAAATCTTGACTGATGGATGAATAAGTTTATTTAGACAATATATTTCCTTTAATAAGGTAATCAGGAAGTTAAAAAAAGAAGGAGGAAGTTCTTCCTCTGTTTGTTATTTGTAGATTTTGTCCTTCCCCACCTTCCACATGCAGGGAAGCTCTCATCTCTAGAGAGGTAGTTTTGGTGTTTGTATCATGGACATAGCGTATACTAGCAAGTAAACTAGCCTGCACTGTTATCCAATGATGTCATCTCTGTGAATCAGAGAGCCTTCTCACTTCTTACAAGGATTACTATTAAAATTAAAATGGGAGCATTATACACCTGAATTACTTTTCAAACATTTTAAATTAATCCCCTGTCTTGTAAAACTGTCAAACCAGTATAAATATTCCAAAAGCAGGGACAATTGATTAATAATTTTGAGTAATACCATTATCATAATAGCTGTCTTTATTTATATTAAATTAAACAGACCAGGCATCACATGCCTGGAATTGGACTTAAAAAAATCAAAACAAAACACTAAATCTGTTTAATGGTGTATCTACGTGGTTATTTACTTCTAACTTGTAAAGCTCAGTCTTGTCATTTATTATTTGCTAGTTATAGGCAAGCTTTTAACCTTTACACTGAAAGCATTTTACAAAGGCTGACAAAAAAAGAATAAATCTATTAAAAAGGACTCTTAAAACTGTACAGCTTGCATTAGTCCTTGAAGTCTATTGATTTCATATTTAGAAAATTTATTTTGCCTACCTATCTTTGACACTAATTTAGGGAATCCAAAAAGTAAGCAAAAGAAAACTAATTCTTAGGTAATTTTAGAAAATTAGAGAAATCTTTACTCATAAAGACTGCAGCTATTACATAATTAGAGATTGCATAGCAGAGAAATATCTGGTCTTATTCACCATACAATTATTGGTCCTAGACTGAGACACTTTCTTCCTTTAAACAACAAATGTTTATTGAGCAACTATTTTGAGCATAGCTGTCTTGTATATACCTAACGTGATAACAACATGTCCTAATTGTACTACGTGTTAATGAGTCCTCTCACATCTTACCTAGGGAGACGTGAAGTATTCGTAAGGATCAAATACATAACATATGCCAACAAATGAGATGTTTAAACAAAGAATGCTACAGCAGTAGTGAGAATGAGCAAGACGTCTGGTGGAGGAGACATTTAGGGAGGGGGAACCTGAATAAGGGGCAGAATTGGATGAGGGAGAGAACAGGAAAACAAGGAAGTGTCAGCCTTCACAAGGAGCCCTGCCTGCCCTACACCCATGAACTTACTCATATATTTTTCTTTCTCAGAGCACAGCAAAACAGAAACGGGAGCTATATTTTGTAATTTAGGTTTCGGATATCTAGTGGAAATACTCCAAGGCCTGATTGATAACCTTAAACTTTATCCTTTTATACTTTGAATGCATTGAACTTGACGTGATTTCTCCAAGAATAACCAGCCAGGATTTTACAACCACTTTTGAGCTTTTGTTCGGCTTCCTTTGATTAATCTTCATTTATGTTAATTCCCTTGCCATTTCCTCCACCTGGCAAATGCAAGCATGCACACACATGCACACACACAAGCAGAAATGAGTGCATAAGCGCACACGTGTATGAGTGCCCACACGCACTGAGTAGTCTTGCCATTTTATCAAGAGCAGTGCATGAACTGAAGGCAGAACTAGAAATGATATCTTTACCTTACTAGTTTTATGTTCACATTGCAGACCCTGATTACTCTGTTTTTTATGGCTACAGTCCCATTATTATTTATTATCTAATTCTTGAGATTAACTTAGATCTTATGCACACTATGATGCAGAAGTCAATATACACTTGAACAGGGTAATTGAAATAGTGAACCATGTTCTCACTTGATGAGGGTAGTTAAAAGAAACAGCTTATTTTATGTTTTAATTTTCTTTGTATCAAGTGTGTGTTAGTAAATAACATCAGTCTCTTCATAAATGTTATTTTCTGTCTTTGAATAAAGTTTTAATAATATATTCAAGGATTAATTATCTGCTCTCCAAAAAGTATTAGCATTGCTAAATATATTAAACTTTGGGGAGTTGAATTCTTATTTCTGGGTCATGAACTACCTCGTTTCTGCAGAATACAGCTCCCAGGGGCTTTGGACTTTCAAAAACTTGCCCTGTCCACATTAATCATCATGTCGCCCCAAGATCAATGACAACAACAACAAAATATCACATTCTCATCTAGATTCCTTCATGGTTGATAAACACATGTTCTTATTTTTCTTTTCTATGAATGCTTACCAGTACTTCACCAGGAGATGAATTACGGCATAATCCTGTAACACAACCCTAAGCAGTACATAAAAAGGGAGAGGTGATAGTGTGTATAAAATTCTATTGCTTGTATAATCGCAGTAATGATAACTACACTGCCTATTACTTTGAAGGAAATGCTAAATTTCTGACTCCTAAGCAAAAGCCCCTGATCCACCTATGGGAGTTCAGCAACAGCCCAGAATTTGGGAAAGTTTCATCTCTTTTGAAGAAAGGTTCCGAGTCACATTTACTAAGTTTCCATTTAAAGGAGAGCATTGGAAGCATAAAAGCCCTAAGATTTGGAATCATATGTCTCCTCTGAGACCTTTTCCCCTCCCTCCATGCATTGCTGCAAGTCAGCCTTTTTCCTGTGCACATCTCCACCCATCTCTTTAATCATGAGCCAAACTCCTCCTGCGAGATGAATATTTCTCGATCTGTTGGGGACTGTGGACTCCCTGACTGCATCTTACCCCCTTGAACCTGCTACTTGTGAGCGTTTGCCCCGATTTATCTTCCATGCAGCGTAGGAACTATTCTTCATGGTGGTCACCGTTTTTATTGTTTTGGAACCGACAGTTCATTGGTAGTTCTCTCTAAAGAAGAATGGTCTGGATTTAATCAATCAGTTGTTATTGTAGTAAAGAAGAACTCAAATTTTTTATCACATCTTCTGTCCTTATGTAAATATGTTCAAAACCTCTTACTAGCTTTTGACTTGATGCATTTTGCTTTCCTTTTGAATGCTACAATGATGTAGAGTCCAAGGCCTAGCACCATCATAGTCCATTGAATTGCTACTATCCCTTGGCTTCTCTTGGGGAAAAAAAGCCACGTGACCTGATAGTAATGAAAAGTGCAACCAAATGTTAGGAATCACATTGAGAGCAGGCCTGAATACATCTTCTCTGTTCATATAAATCAAGAGAAGCCATGCTTGGAAAATTAATGTCTTCATGGAGCCAGAAAAGCATAAGCTTTCTATCACAAATATCAGTTTATTTTAACCACTGACTATCAGAGTTTGCTGGAGAGAATATACAATTTCCAATGCAGCCCAGTTTGTTTTTGTTTTGGTTTACAATTGCTTTGAAGTCAAAAATGCTGTTTAACATGAAAGAAAATGAAACTAAATAAGTAGAACCAATTTCATGTATTTGTTATTACATAGATTTTACTATGTATAAAAAGCAAATTAATATTTTCTGATCAAACTGCAATCTAAAAATCCTGAAATGACAGCAGTGATTTACAATAGGAAAGAAGCAGAACTTGCATTTTTACTACATTTAAAGTTAATTTAGGGTATTTAGCTGCCAGAAGGTTCTCTTTGTCTTCTTTGTTTTACATGCTATATAAAGTGTAGCATGTTTCATGTTGAAATGCCAGAGTCCAGAGAAATATCAAGGAAAACAAAGACTCAACTTGTATGGATTAAAACAAGTATTAGAATTAGTCTTGCTAAGAATATAGAACTGGGAGGAAAAATGTTTCTATTTATCAGAAAACTAAATTTATATTTATAGTTTACTGAAAAGAAGCTTATTGTTCATAACTATGCATTTATCATGAACAGAATAGTAGGAATTGGAAAACAAAAGAAAAAACATTGCTATTGTTTTTTGACAGTGTATAATCTCACAATTGTTTTCATTTAAGTCCTTTGGAATTATTTTTACTCACTTGAAAATGTTGAAATTGAAATACATTATCTTTTAGATCTGATCCAGCTTACCCTTCTCTGTGAGAGAATTAGAGCATATGTAGATTCCATATTACTAATGAGATTACAAACTCCCCGATACTCGATAATCAAATTTGAAGTGGTACAAAAAACTCTGGAAGATTCATAGGAAGATAGCAGTACCTCAGCTTTATAACTTGCATCTTCCAATAAAATATTTTATACGGCCATGTGCTCTGTTGGGCAAATTGTATATTTCATCATCAAACAGATCCATTGTTGAAATCTTGACTTAATCATTTATTACTCGTATACCCTTGAATAATTTCTCTTTATCTATACATTGTATAGATTTGGGGTTATATCACCAGTTTAAGAGAAAGCCATTAAGTTTTAGCAAACAAAGCTTTTAAACGTCTAGGTTAAGTGGTCTTCACAGCCCTGCCACTGATTTATCAAATCTTTATTTTATTCATGTATGTGCTCAAATACCTAGGTTTCTTACAGAATCAAACTTTCTAATGAAAACAAATCTAGACTGAGATAAACTTTATCCTCCAAGCAAGCTGAGAAGAGGCCACATTCCAACATTTAGTGCTTGCTCAGGTCCAGGTTCGTGCTAAAATCCGGGATGAGTGGCACAGAAGTAAGTCCAACTGTTTTGTTATTTCCAGTGCCAAGTGTGGAGGCCTAAGTCTTAAAGAATGGTCCTATATTCAGTACCAGTTCAAAAGTTTTCGTTTCTTCCTTGCTCATATGTACACATGTGGCATACCACATGTCACATGTGTGGTATATGGGAAAAATTAAGAAGCACACATGTCTTATTAAATAACATGCTAATATTCTCTAATTTGTATCATGTGTATGCAAGATAGAGAACAAACTTCACATTTTCCCCTCATTTCTATCTCTCATTTTGAAGGATTTTTCACTTCTCATTATTACTGTGCATAACTTTCAAATAGAAGTTTGTTGGGGACAGCTATAATTCCCAGATCAATTCTTGAGACACTTAGAAATTTACATGATATTTATTCATTCATCAAACTTTAAGTAGAGTAAAATAGATATTCATCTCAATTTTTATTGGTTTAATAATATTGTAAAATGCTTTGTGATATAGCAAATACATAATTGGTCTTAATAAACACTTTTTATTCCCTCATCCAACAATCCCTTTTTATCTTTTTGGCCTTTCTCTTTCATTAAAAGCAAATAACCAAATGTAGATGTTGCATATTTATTTGTTTAGTTTCTTCATTTATATAGTTTCTACATATTATATAAGGACTTGAAAATTTTTAATGTTTTTGTATCTTATCAAAGGAAGGAGTAAGTGACTTAAGCTATCTACAGCTCTTTTTGAAGGATAACACATCTCTAAAATGAACTTGACAATACACGGGTGTGCCAACAAACTCTTATAAGCAGCTAGTTCCTATTTACTTCAAATTATCGGTGCCTCTTTTTAAGAACATTAGGCCTACTGAGGAATTAAAAGATATATTTCTCAAAATATTTAATTTACTTATTTTCTTGAAGGAGAAGAGAAGTAAAATTTTAAAGTAAATTTAAATGTGAATTTAAATTTCACTATGTTTAATGTGAAGTCATATGATCAACAGAATTGCATGTAACTTTGTGAGATATGTGATGGATGTTAACAAAAACAAAAAAACACAAAAAAGTAAAAAATACTGAAAAGTTTCCACTAAATATGATACCTTTGAAGAGACACATTGAATGAAATGGTATTTTAGATTGAAAAAAATATATCTCTCAAAAAATGCAACAGCAGTTATAGTCAACCCACAACTGAACCCTGTGAAATATACCAGTGGAGAAAAAATAAAATTATTACTCACTTCAAATAAAATTTTAAAAAAAGAAGTATATTATGATGATGCCCAGGGTATAGTAAATACTATTTCAGTTTTCATTAGTCTCATTACTATTACTGTTATTATTATACATGTGATTTATAAAAGAGCAATTTTTTAACAATAAAAGCTAGATAAAAAGTTGATCTCCTACATCCTTAAAATATTGAAAAAGCAATCTTTGTTCTTCAATGGCATTCATATATGATATTTTAATAAGGTACAAATGGAAGATATAGTTCACTTTCTGCAATATATTTTTTCTCTGTCCAAAAGATACAAAAATGAGGTGATTGATGTCCTGTCTGATGGTAACTTTTAGCTGTATTGGTAAATGACAAAGAGTAATTGAACTGACTCATACTAATTTCATTTAAATTACTATGTGAAGATCAAAATACTTTTCTCTAAATATTTCAAAATACTAGTCTTAGATGGCATTTTATTAATAACTAAAGTTTTCTGTTGTACTAGTCCTACCAATTATTCAATTTTCATAAAATATTTAATATATTTCAAAAGAAGAAAGTCAAGTAATTACTGAGGCAGAAAACTGTTTTGTAAAGATCACTATTAGTTTTGCTCCCAGATTATGAGACACTTAAAAGGCACTCTTTTTCCAACTCAATAATCCTTTATCTCTTTCTGTAGAAGCCTCCTCCTGTGATTTACATTTTAATGAAGTTAGTAACAAAACACCTATGGCCATTCCGAATGATCTGCTGTCACAAACTTTTTTAGGAAATTAAAAGACAAAAGTGAGTTTGAACATTATCATGCAAGCACAGGACAATGTGTGGTGTATGGGTGTAATAATCTCCCTGATCTTCCTCCATACCTCTGTTTATATTCGTCAAGGGAATGGTCAATTCCAATACGTAATAAAGCCTTGACCATGACTGACTTAGTAGCCCTGTATATAAGTCAACTCCCACAGGGGCGGTGGGGGGCAGAAAATTTAAGGAAGGACTTTGGCTATTGTATCACAGGCATGTGTAATTATTTTGATTTTAAAATTATGAACAAGAAGAGAAATAGCCTAATACTATAATGTCCGCTTATTATTTTCAAGATATACTTTTCATAAAATATAACGATGTGTCTTCAAAAGTTATTTTCTAGATTAAGAGGGAACACTGTATCTTTTGACTGTAATTTCTTGTACACCAGTTCATTACAAGGCTTTTTGCATAATGAGATTGTATTGCGCCTTTGCTCAGAATTGCTTCTTCATTGAGTTTGAGTGATGACGAAGTGGAAAGCCATTCTTTACAGCCTTGTGTTGTTTTTTATAGTCTCGTCTATGGTATTCAAGTCACACTCTCTTCTGTGTTGGAATTAGTATGCATTATTGGAGTAGGTGCCCACTCTTGTTATATGCATCAGAAAGCCTTCTATGTCCCACCAAAAGCATTTCTTTTCCATTATTATTGATCTATTCACAGTGCATTGCTTCCCATTATTTGAAACTGATTGCTCTAAAAGCATTGTTCTTGACCATTCTGAGTTCAAGCCCAACATTCACAGTTAAAAAGAATCACATTTGAAGGGATTAAAGTAACAATTCCAATAATAAATAATCAACAATAATCTTGATGTATTCACTAGTAGGGTAAAATGATATGATGTCTATGAAAGATGTCAAATTATATTTAATTGTATTTGCCAGATAATTAAATAAATTATATTTACTAAGTCCTAGGTCTTACTTCAAAACTGATTTGTTAACGGTATGGTAAAACCACATACTGTTATAATGGTACTTTCTTTCTGAAAAGGAGCAAGGTTTTTCTAAATGCCCAAAAGAATACATTGTTCCATTAGAACAACTTAAAATCAAGTGCAGCCTCCTACTTGGGGTAGATTGTAGCATCTGAATGACTTGTCTCAAGGCCAACGCAGCACTATGTTTCGTAATATAACTGCCCTGTAAGAGTAAATATTCCAATCGAGTAAAAATTAATAAAATTTGACCACATTCCTATTGAAGGCACAACTCAGCCTATGCCACTGGCCCCTTTCTAATAAATCATAAGGAAAACAATCTGAAATCAACAAAGGGGTAGTAAAAATACCCTGAAAAGGCACAATCACAATAGCATTCCCTTCTGCAAAGTGTCTGTTGGGGTAAACATTGCAAATCACTTTAAAGTTTATAACATGTACTGGTTTCCTATAAACTGCTTGTCAAAGTCACACTCGCAAGGCATTGCAATCAACCATTTTAATATCTTCAAGAAAATTTATTTGTACTTTTTTGTACAGCTGCTCGCTAGAGAAGTTTGACAAATAAAACCGCGTTGTCATTCTCCACTACCCTTTTTGCTTCTTCATTCACCTAGACTAATAAACTCTAAAGCTCTTCAAGAAGTAAATAAGATTACAATTCTGTACTCGGTCCCTGGAGTGTCCGTGGTGTGAGGACACCTCTTCTTATTTTAGATGATTAAATATGAAGTGTGTAACCTGTTTGCTACCAGCAAGAGCATGACATGCTGAGCCACCTTGAAGTTAAAAACAGAAAACCAGAAAACAGTTTGAATTCTATCTGATAGTATTTTATCTTTAGTATAGAATAGAGCACCGTGGATTATATCATTGATGCTACTTTTTTTAAGGAGGAAAGCAAATTTATTGTGGCATAAAGTCCACCACCAAGATAGGTTTTAAGAGTCTAACCTGCAAGTTCAGCCTCACTGAAGTGACTGTAGTTCAATTTCCTATAACCTTTCTCAGGTCAAATATTCCAGGAGGGGAGAGTGGGGCCGTTGCCATGGACAACAGTGAGTTAGATGAAGAAGTAGCTGAGGTCCTTTAGTCTCCTGCCCATGAACCTGGAAAAGTGAACCCATATGCACCGTTGTGTTGGGTACTTGTATATAAGAAGACTAGAGAGAATTATGATCTTTATTACCGAACAGTCTGGGAAATGGCCAAGCACTATCTTGCATTTGAATTAGTTGCCCTTTAATGCATATGGAAATGTGTGTGTACATACGAAATGTCTACTGCTAATACCCCTACAGCATCTTTCACTGTGGATAATAGAGCTAGGTACATGTTACCATTGAAATCAGTGTGAAAACAGTTTCAGAAAGATTAAGTCACTTGCCCAAAGAATCACAATCAGCAAAATGCCTACAATTTGACCCCTTCATTGGATTTATATCCCCATGTTTTTCTTTAATAAGTAAAACAATTAAGTCAAGACAATAATATCATATTGGTACATACAAAGTACTACAGATCTACCAAAATGACATACGAATAATTTTAAATGTGTAGATGTTCATGTTGTAGCACAGTTTACAAAAGCCACGGTCATGTGAAAGAAAAAGGAATATTACATTTTAACTGGAATTCAGGAGGACAGTGTCCATCACACTGAAACTTTGGTCTGGGAAAAGCTCAGGATCAAATCAAATCAAGCACACTTCTGAAATTATCGTGCATATTTAGCACCACCCACAAATCAAACACAATTTAATTTTGTATGTGATTTAAATTTTAGAGATCGCATTTATAAACTTTAGTAAAATTTATCCTGTGAAACATACAGACACACTGTCATACAACAACATACTTATCCAAACATATTAATAGATCCCATATTCCCCCCTAAGGCAGAAAAAAAGTAAATTCTTTAAAACAAAATGTAAAAAAACTTCACAATATTTAATCAGGTATGATATCTTGAATTAGGATATTTGACACTATATTTCAGAGGGGGCTTCTGTTAGTATTATGTCTTTGTGGTGAAATATGTGGAAAGAGCCATGGAGTTTTGTGAAACATAGACTTCAATTTACTTAAGAGTTTATGTAGTTGATTGTCTTCGAAGCTCTGTTGATAAAATTGTAAATTACCTTACGGGTATTTAATATTAACCTGTTGATTTCTCTGCCGAACCTGAGCTTATCGTTCATTTAAATAAAAATCAGGGGTTAGTGTACATTCCTTTGTTGTCTTTCAGAAGTCAGTAAATACATGTGAGAATTAGTTTTCAGTTTTGGTATTATCCAACATCCTGGGAGACATCAGCCTTGAGTGTAGGAGGTTGTATGGTCTCAATTTAGTATTTTTTGGTGCATTTGTTAAAATGCACTAGATATTACTCAGTTCAGATGCTTTAGGGGAATCTCATAGATGTTATCCTTTGAGAAGAGTAACTGTAAGTAACCACGATAAGAAGTTGGCCAAGAGAGCATTATCGACAACTAACGGGGCCTCCCAAAGCAAGGAAGGCATCAGGGATTACAGGGGAACCATATTTGTCTTGGTGCTCTGGAGGGCTTCCTAACCACAGGCGTGGCTCACACGGATGAAATCGTGCACTCACTGAATTAGGACGAGACTAACCATGTAAAAGAAATGCATCAGATTCTACAAGAGTATGTATATAAAGTTGAAAAAAATCAACCCAAAATGTTCTTATTCTGATTCAAGTATTAGTAGGTTTTGGTGCACTCTGCTTCTATTATTTTTTTGAGGTTTGCTTAAAATTCTTTCTGACATGAACTATGAGGTATCTAACCTATAAATATTATATACTTCTACCTATTGCAGTATCAATTGTTTATATCATTTTACATATGATTTAGAATATGATTGAGAACTGCTGCATTATATAGATGTATCTTGTACATGGACAGAAACAAAATGTTCCTAAAATGTCAGCCTTAGATTTATTTCTTTGGAAATTAAAATAAATATTTTATAGTACTTTTCTTATCATAATATTTGTGAAACTTGAGCAGTACAGATATTGTTGACTACATGCCCAGAAAATCTTATGTTTTGCAAAATATTCATACATCTATATAAAAAGAGAGACAAAATTAGTTTTTATTTTTATTTTAACCATTCTATTTTAGTGTAAGACTAGGTCCACATTCTGTGCTCAGCTTATTACTGCGCATTTAGTCATTAGATAAAAATTTTAAATCCTAATGCTTTTACATTTTGGGAAAATAAAGAACTTGTTCTCAATAACTGGGATTCGTTATGTAAGCTTTACTTTTTTTTTCAGAGAAATATTTGATAGAATTAATGCATAGTATAACACATAATTAATATTTTACTTGAGCTTGAATTCAAAAGTAAAAGTGATTCTTATGTTTTAGTAAGTGTGACTAATTGGCATCTTGTCGTTTAGCCATTATAATAGTAACGACAATATTCTTGCAGAAAATGCCATCTTGGACTTTCAACTATAATTATTTGTGTAGTTAACTAGGTTTTGCTACCTTCCCTGAGCCAATATAGGACCTCGTTAATGAGAAGTTTGCAGTGATTAATTAGAAACCTGTTGAGAAACATCTTTTGAAGTTGGCTAAATTAGGCTTTTCATTTCCCCCCCGATAGAGTTTTAGACTAATTGCCTTTTTCCCCTATTTGATGGCAGTTTGTGTGTTGAGAAGTTACTTTGCTTGCTTTACTCTCATTCAAGTTCATAGATGATAAGAAATAGTACAGTTTAATTTTATGTATTTTTTCTTTTATGTGAAATAGACCAACACAGTCTAATGTTGTTGAACTTGGCAGAACATCTGAGAACAGAGAAAGGTCAGCACTCCATAGGGATTCCATGTGCCACTCACTGGAACAGAGTCCTTAGAGAGAACAGTGAAAAAGCAGAAGAAATAATGAGACCAGCTAATCAATCAATCATTGAACAATCAATCTCTCTCAACTCTCTGTGTTTATATGCATAAATTGCTAATTGGAGGAATTTCAGTTGTTTGATTTCCCAGTACTAGGCTTAAATAAGTAAACCAAAATTTAGACCCCTTTTGAAATGTTTTCAAGCCTTTATCTATCTATTTATTTATTTATTTTGAAGTTGTGGTGGTCTTCTGTGTAGACTCAGTAATGTAAAAGTTGATTTTGCATTTTGCTTAAAGTGTTGCATGCCTTGGTTAATATACAATAGCATTTTGGTGATGAAAACAATTGTAAACATCATCTAGCCCCCAAACCACCAATGTGCGTAGGATTTTTTTTCTGGATACAAAACCGTGCAGATAAAAGACAAACACCCCTGATTGGGTAGCATCACAAAAGCAAAGAGGCCGTCTTTCTCGCACAAAGGAAGTTAGTGGTCATCCACTGAAGCTACTAGATCTTATGCAATTTCAACTCACTTCCCTTGTCGATTGCTTTTCACCTCACTCAAAGTGAAACCGGAGATCTCTGCAATGACCGAGAAGACCCTTTACAATACGATGTAGTTGACATCCCGTCACCTCCCTGCCCTCGCTTTTTATGACTTTGTCCCTCATTTGTTTCATTCCACGCTCTGCTTTCTTTGTTTTCGGACTTGACACACTCTCTGCCTTCTACTCATTTTCTATGAATAGAATGTTCTTCCTGCTGGTACTTGCATGGCTCACCAATTCCCCTTCATAATGTTGCTCCAATATGCTCAGGCAGTGCCTTACCTAACTATATGCCTAAAAGTTTCAACTCACCTCTCTAAGCTCCCCCAATTTCTCTTCTCTGCTGATTTTCCTTAGAGCCATCTGGCATATTACATAGTCTACTTATATATCCTTCGTGGTCTCTTCATTCACTAAAATATGAATTCCGTGAGACTAGGGGTTTTTGATTATTATGTTTTCCCTCTCACACCAGAACCAAGGTTGGTATCTGACATAGCAACAAAGATAGATTATTCTGACATTGTTCTTTTAAGTGTTCTTTCTATTAGTAGAATTGCAAGATCTAAAGGAAAGATTGTATGATGATTTGGAATTATATTCGTGATACTGTATCTTCTTTGGCACTTACAGTGATATTTTTAAATCTTTTTTTTAAAAATTATTTTTAATTTTTTAAATTGTTCAAGTGCAGTGGTCTCCATTTTCCCACTACCACTTTCTCCTGCCCCCCCCCTCAATCCTAGCCCCCTTTGGCTTTGTCCCTGGGTCCTTTGTACATGTTCCTTGATGACCCTTCCCCTTATTGCCCCTGTTGAAATTCCACTGGAATATATCATTGGCATTCTTTCATGGACTACCTACCAAAAAATAGAAAATCAAAGTTGGGAAATTAATGAACTTCATTTATTTATTTTTATACTTAAAGGACATTGCAGCATTAAAAACTACCTCACAAATTTGCTTGCAAAATATCTATTTAATGTCCTTAAAAGTCAAGACATATTTGCTCTGTCAAAAGTCTGATTTTAAGCCTTTTAAGGATCATTCAGTTTCTGCATATGCTGACCTAGTTGCACTTCCTTTGCACAGTCATAAAACCTTTGCAGAATATTACCCCCATTTGTAGATTAAGCATTATTAAAAATAAACCTGAAGCATCTAAGAACCCGCGTGAGCTAACCATGGAACGCCACTTGCCGTAACTACGTATCCTCATCAGTAAGCGGGGATATGTATAGTCCCTGAAATCTTGTGCCGGTCCATGTTCAAAAGCACCCTGACAGATAAATCATGCTAAAATATTATCCAGAAGGCTAGTGCATTCTCTGGGATGCTAGTAGAGGAGAAATATGAGAATAACATCCAGAGGCAGATGACCCAGGGAAAGGGACTCAGGCCATGATCTGGAGCACTCAGCATGACATCGTTTATCACCTGCTGTTTATGACAAGAGGAACGGAGAGTGACGGTATTTGCACTACTCGGGTAGGTGACGTCCTGCACTGGGGAGAGCGAGAGATTGGTTGTATCATAAGGACACGTGGACCTGGGACAAGGACACCAAAAAATAAACTCAATGTACGTTACACCTGTGTCTGGATATTTAACACTACCCAGAATAAAATAGTGGAACTTCGACATAATGTGAGCAAAGCTAAGTCTTGAGGAGCGTTGACTCAGTCTGCATGGCTTTAGGGCTCCTGTGCAAGTTGATTCATTAACTTGAGGGAGAAGTAAATAGTAACATCTTTGTAATAAAGAAGAAAAAGTTAGCCCAGGCTGGTGTGGCTAAGTGGACTGAGTGCTGGCCTGCGAACCAAAGGGTCATTGGTTGGATTCCCAGTCAGGGCACATACCTGGGCTGTAGGCCAGGTCCCCTGCAGAGGGGTAGGGGTGGGGGTGGGGGTGGGGGTAGGGGTAGGGGTAGGGGTGGGGGGCCCATAGAGCAACCACACACTGATGTTTCTCTCCTTCTTTTCCTCCCTCCCTTCCCCTCTCTCTAAAAATAAATAAATAAAATCTTTAAAAAAAAAAGAAAAAATTTATAAACCAGCTTCCCAACTTCAAACTTTTCAAGCAACAGACTAAAAGCCAGGTATTGGACTAGGGTTAAAAGAAAGTGAAATTAATCACAATTTATTTCTTAAAAACTGGAATCAAGACACTAAATGCCTTTAATTAATGCTAAGTGCGAGAGAAAGACCAAAAGAACATTTCTCTAACTCTGCATGAGCACTTAAGTTAATTTTCCTCCAGAAGTCACCTCTGACCATATATGAAAATAATCCTTTTATTGAGGAAATCCCTACCTAGTTAACAATGTGAGAATGCACATTTAAAATACTTCTGACTGGGAAAACTTTACCACAAAAAAAATGGTTAAATTTCCTTGAGCATAAAATATCCCCCCCCCCCCCAGGAAAGTATCTGTTAATGGCAGGCTATGATTAATTAATTGGTTCTGGGAACTATTACACCGTATTAGTCACTTTCATATTAGCGTTCCCAAGAGTGGCAAATAAATAAGACAGTGATCGCACTTCTACTTGTCCAGCCATTTCCTGCCAAGACATTTTGCTGATGCACAGCTTCTGTGTAATTTCCTACGATGTACTTCTTACCCGATTTAGTTCAAGCTTTGTTAGTTTAATGCTTAGAAATGACTCATGTTCTAGCAGGAAATCTTTTCCTCTCATTACTTCTGTGTGATATTATAGACAACAATGTCCCTGGGGGAACATGACAATTGATCCCAGCAGGGTGATTTATAGTGACATGGTAGCACCGTTGCCCATGGAGGGTTGCCAAAGGGTTAGCTTCTTCAATGTCAATTTCAGCCCAGCAGCGTTTTGGTTTCATCTCTAGCCAGGTAACTGCTGTCAAATTACAGAGGTATTCAAAACTCATGTCACAGTTTTGCTTTTCATTATTACTATATCTGCAATTTGATTGGTGTGGTACATTTTTCTTGCATGAATGAACATCCATTAAAGGAGATGGACATTTATAGGAAATTTATTCAACTAGAAAGGCTTACAGGTTTTTACACGTCAACCACATGAATTCACATTGCAATGATATTTGGGGAAGAAAAAAATGTAGTTTCAGTAACCACATTTTAAACGCGATAAAGTTATTTTCTTAACATGTGAAAGCATAGCTTTCATTAATATCATACGCTCATGAAATGTTGAATTATATAAACATAATAACTTTACTAAGAATAACCATATGTCATACATTTCACTCACATTATTTAATTCATACTTCCTAGTGACCTGTGAGTAAACCATGTATCATCATGTAAGGTAACTGACCCTCAGAGATACAAATAACTTGCAATATGCAAGTTTCTGGAGGAAGAAAAAAAACACCTAACAAGAAAGTGAATATATGTTTGAAACTAATCAGTGCTCCAAAACTTCATTCTCTGAAACTTCTTTGCTATATTTTTGACTTTTCTCCAAACTGGGTTTATTGTTCTGAAAGTAAATGAAAGGTGTTGGCATCTGGCGCTGTCCCCCTCATGCCTGCTGTTGGATTGAACACGTGCTAAATGAGTTGGAAGTGCTTGTCAATTTTATTTAAACTCACTAGGTTTGACAAAGTGTCAAAATTCAAAAGTCATTCCCCTTTCACAAATTTAAAATAGAAATGTTCAAAATATTTAGAAGGTTAAACTTTGCAAATTAGAATACAAAGCTTGCTACATTTAAACAACAACAACAAAAAGATTCTTCAGTTACTTGTGACAAATGATAAGGAAGCACTTAGAAAAGGAAATTGATTTTCAGAAGGGGGGATGACTTTGCTAAACATGCAACTGACATTTTCTTTCTGGATAAGTTTATTCTGGCACTATCAATTTAGGAAAACATGATAATTTCATGTAACCATTTTGAATATTATTTTTAACAAAGTGGAAAAACATGGACTGAGATATTAAATTGGGTGTATACAGAGCTACATGTATAATTTATGCAAAGACTATTGATTATTGTTTCAATGCCATCCTGGAGGAAAAGCTCTTACTGGGATGCAGCAGAACTAAATAGTTATCTAGCAATCTCAGTTGATATTTTTCCCAGTGATTTTGATGATGATGTATGAGGATGTCATTAAACTTGGGGGTAAATGATATTCAGCAATAGAGCATAGACACTATTTGAAGTGTTTACACTACCCCAGATGGGATGGGTTAAATTAAGAAGGTGAAAGATCACAGTATTTACTAAGTTCTATCGTTAACATGAAAAAGAGAGATAGACTGGACTAAGTGTAGGCTAGCTATCAAAAGTAAAGAAGCAGCAAAGTTGACAGAAGGAGGAGTCAAAATAGCCCAAAACTGACAAAAAAGATTTTGTCTGAATAGACGTAAGAATAAGAATCAGGAAATACCAGTGTATTCACAGGAAAAACCACCAAGGAGATACGATTTGACAGGAAGGGTTAAACATTGGTAAAATTCAGGCCTCCTTTCACATGATGAATTATTGTCTGGAGTGAGTATGAGAAATTGAAAGGGATTTCATTGACACTTGCATGTTGGACATAAATGATAAGGGCTTACTGAATGTGGCCTGACTCCTGAGACCACAACCAATATTTCCTTGATCTGTGGCATCACGCAGTCATTAACAGCCACATTTCTATTAGAATTTCCAGTTAGTGGGTTGAACGGGCCATATGGTGCATAACTATGTCTCTTAAATCTTCTATTTTTGTATCTAAATTAATTGAAGGATAAATGGAGTGGGTCATGTCGTGCTCAGATGTTTACTCAAAGCTTAAGGAAACAATGTAAAATAAAATGACAATGTGACTAGTAAAATAAAAATTTGGCAAGCACAATTAACACCACCACTCTTGCAAAAAAAAAAAAAAAAAAAAAGAAAGAATTACACAATTTTACCATTTAGTTCAAATCCTGCTTGAGTTAGTCCTGTATGTATTTGTGTAAAATTATTAATTATTATAATAGCCTAATATATTTTACTCCATAGTTAATAAGTATCCCTATATGTTGTGATTTACTAATATGTCGCAATCACATAAATAGAATAACTACTAAAATGCCTAAATATACCACTGCTTATTTATGTGAGTTTGGGAAGAAATTAACTTCTCTAATCTCAGTTTTTGCATTGCAAAAATAGCAGATATGATGAAATAAGTTAATTTTTTCTCATCAACCTCATCACAGTTCCGTCTACTTTATCATTCTTTTTAAAGACACAATTTTTGGTTTTCATGGTCCTCTTACATCTTTGTTTTATATTTAATTTCTGATCTTAAAATTTTTAATCTGTGTCCTACTTTTATATGGGTGTATTCTCACATTCATTTTGCAAGCATTTGAGTTTTACATTCAATTATTTTTTTTTCTATTGTTTTCTTCTTCCTAATATGAAGATGTAATATTACAAACTTCCCTTTCTTTCACATGGCCAGTGGATCACACATTTTATTTAAATATGTTGAGGTTCCTTTCCAGTAGTTCTAAGGAGGCTTTTAATTCATATTATGATCTCTTCTTTGACCCATTCATTATTTTAGGTGTTTTTAATTTCCAAATATAGGATTGCCATTTTTGGTGTTAATTTTTTCCTGTAATTGAATTACATTCAGAGAAATAGTTTGTATAATATATATTACTTGAATATTTTGGATTGTGGTCTATTAATAATTATAGGAAATATATATTATATATAGCAATTATTATATATCTGGAACTGTTCCACATAACTTACACATAAAGTCACTTCATCATGTTCAGAATCATGAGAATATAGTCCTCACATCTCTGGCATATTTTACAGTGTAAGTTGCTCAAAGTAAGATGAAATTGTGGGGAAGACTGGTTTTAAAATAACACCTAAGTTCCAAGGTTGAATAGTAATAAGGTTCCTCAGCCTTTTCTTTTTATTAAAATTAAAACAACTCTGCAGATTCTTCTTGTACAAAGACGGGACAGAAATGTATGCAAAACAGATATCTCCTGCTGAGAAAATATCCATCTTGACTATGCTAATTTTCCCCATCACTAAGAGCGGGAGAGTGTACCATAAATCAAAATCAGCATCCTCTCACGTGGAAGGACACGCTCCAGTGAAAGGGACACGGACTGAAAACGTGCTTGTTCTAGAGAGCAGCACAGGCAATAATAAGCCTTGAGAAAAAAAATTAAATGCAAATTAAAGTAAAGCAACAAAAGAACTGAACAGCAGTACTAACATTTATTTTAACAGCCACTGGGTCAAATGCCTTCTCCTTCCATCCCCCAAATCCTGCTGCTGCCTCCTATTGGCTGAACTGAGCTCGAACCCAAAGGTTCAAGGAGAGAGGACATTTCAGTCACTAAGGGTCCAGAGCAAGTGAAGGGTAGAGGGGACTTCACCAGGGGAACGTGGCAGACCCAAGTTCACATGTAAGGGCCAAACTCGTGCTCTTGAACGACACGGGACAAGGCGTGTCCTGCGACAGAGAGCAATGGATAGTCACCAAATGAGGGTGTGGGCACATTATCAACTGTATCCTAAAGAAAACCATCTTTAAAGGAAACAAGATGAAGTTCTAATTCCAGTAAGGGAGTTTTAACTAGAGGTATCACATTGGAACGTTGAATATAATTTCTTACCTTTTTAATTAAATAATATGTGTTTTCTTATGCTCATTAAAACAGGTTTGTGACATTTCTGATACACTGTGTCAAAGTCATAAATGGATCAAAATAAACTAAAGTTGAAATATAGTGTAAATATTTTATGTTTAACATACTATATAGTGGAAAGTATTTACATATAAATTAAGATTTAAGATAAATTATTTTAAATTAAAATTACCCTTGGATCTAGTTATTAAAATAAATACATATATAACTTAAGAGAGTATTATAAACTTAAACTGTGGTTCTCGTGAACTTATTTTTCAGTAGATATGTTGCATTAATAATTGTGAAATACTCTTTTTTATGTATAAAGTTCTCTAATTCCAATATGGACTTAATAAGAACATTTATTAAAGCACTTAATAGGCAAAAACAAACTGGTGACCAGAGAAACCAAAGAACAATGTATTTTTTGTTCAATTTGTTATACATTCTATTGCTTCCAGTGTAATTTAATTTTAAATTAGTATCAAAATATGACTACAGACCCTGTCTACAGTGGTTAATCTGACTCTTTAATATCATTCAGTCCCAATTAATTGAGGAAATTCATTTTTGTCTAGGATGATAAGTCAAGTGCTACATTTATTTCCAGGCAGCAATAATTTTTATTAAAACCATATGTTTTATATTATACCTATGACCCAGCGCCATCCTCCTCAGAGGTTACTTACCAAAATCGATTAATCTTTTAGGAAATGATATGATACAATTTTTTGTCATTTAAATACACAGAGTTGTCATCTAAGCAAGATGTCTTTTAATGTGTAAAATGGCCGCAAAAAGCTTACTGTGTTCATTTTGTGCTAAAGCTGCCAAATGATTTAGCATGTTCCCACTACTATGTTTTCCTATCAAGTTTTATAAGTTTATGTAAGTAAATTTGAAACTGATCTCTTAAGTATTAAAAATATAGATGTATGAAAGTTATTGAGAGGTTTTTTTCCCCTTAAGCCTTCGTCCAAATATTTATTTACAGAATACTATCTCTTTAATAAGGCATGTAATTGTTAGCCAATATTCATTTTTGATCAGTTAAAACTGCAGCAATGGAAAATCAAATTGTTGAGTACCTGTGCTATAAGAATATCTCAGGAGGATCTCTATTTTAGGAGGGTCGTCTCCGTGTTCCTCCCCAGCCCCACCCACCCTATGAAGTGATCACCAACTGCACGTTCCCTGTTCCCCACATTTGTCCTATAACCTCCATTCTCACCAAGTCTGCAGTTTATTTTAATCCTCATGTACAGACTGGTAACGAGAGCTGAGGCTTCACTGCATCTTCTTCATCCTCCTTCCATCTGTCCCGAACTTAACAACCAATCTCACTTTTGTCCAGAAAACCACATTTTTCTAACAGTTTTCCCCTCGAAATCTTCAATAAATCCTTAATGCCAAAGAAAATCTTGAGTACTTCAACCCTGAATTCTAGGCATTCGAGAGCACTGTCTTCCTGTCTGCCCAAGCTCACCTTCCATTATTCTCCCACACAGTGAACGCACTGCAGCGAGATCACGCTATTTTAAACATAAATCTTGCATTGCATTTTCCACTACTAGTCTTTTACCACACCATTACCCTTTAATGTAAAACTGCCTTTTCCCCACGTTCTTTCTAAATCCTACCCTCGCCTTCAGGCTCTAGCTAGCTTAAATCTTGCTTATTCCAATACCCGTTTTTAAGCACTCCAGACAAAATTGTTATTGTTTCCACTCTAAATGCCTGTGTAACTCAACATCTGTCTACACTTATGAATGTATTATTCACTAGTCCATAAAACTGTGAAAGGCACTTTATATGTTTAATTTTCTAGACTGATTTTAGAGACCCCTTTGTACCATCCTGGCTCTTAGAGGGTGGCTTCCTGACATTGAGTATGTATTTGATGAATGAAGATGCTATTTTGCTAACAAGAAAAGTGGGAAATGATAGGGAAATTATTCAAGAGAGTTAATTCATGGGATGGTCAATGCTTAGTTGCCCTCCTAGATGGATTCGCCCTTTTCCCATGCCCTCCTTCTGTGACATAATGGTTTAATATTTACTGAGCATAGAGGATGTTTGGCACTGCATACAACTCAATTGATGAGTATGGATTCTATGCAGTGAGCTTAAAATATTCATAATTTAAAAAATAGAGCCAAAAAGGATATGAATGCTCAGGCCAAAATGAACTAGCTGGAAGTTGGTTAGTTTGTTTGTTTTCTTTGTAAAAGACAATCAGGAATACAAAATGAAGGTATGCATAGGAATTCAATATAACTCACATTTATTGGAAACCTTATAGCCAAAAAGACAAGGTTAGCTTGTTGAGTGAGGCCTTTGAGAAGGGAATTATGAGTACAGAGATTTGGGAATGGCTATAATTTTAGTTTCCCATCTCACATAGTGAATTGAATGCAAATGAAGAAATGCTATAATTCAGAAAATGTGACACTGTCTACAGCCAATGGAGACGCTCAGGGAGACTCACCTGTACCCTCCAGCCTGACAGCGCCAAGTTTATACAGTTGGACTCACCCTGGAAAGTGCTGAAGCACCTTCAAGTAATGTCATAGTGGGCGTTTTGAGTTTTTATGTCAGGTGTCTTAGCCTTTCAAACTTTTATCACTTCCAATGTGTTTAACCACTCCAAATTATTGATTTACACTCCCTTAGCAAGTTTCATCATCTATAAAGCATATAATGTAACGAGCAGAGGCCAAAAACACAGTTTGCTGTCTGTAGCACATGAAGTAAAAAATATCCTTTCAGACATAAATCACTGGAAATATCAAGGCAGTTTGAAATTAAGGCCAACAGGCAGTACTTTCCATTGGTGGCCATATTAGTGAAAGTTTTAAATTCTCTAAAATGTGACAGCCATCGCCATTGTTAATTGTGTCCACCTTAATACACAGTTACTCTTCTTCTCGTGTAGCGTTTAAGGAATGGATGATCATCACATTTACTTCAGTAATTTAAATGTTTACTTGAATATTTGCTCAAACTTTGATGCTAGGTCAGAAAAGCAGACTGAGTTACTATAAATATTAATAACACTCTACAAGTGTTTCTTAAGGGAGATATTTGAGAACGACTTTGGTAGAACTACATTTACAAAGTTTTTAATGGCGCATACTTGATGGCATATTTTGAAATTCGTTAACATATTGTCAAAACAACTAATGAGACGTCTTATAATGTGATTAACACTAAATGGAAATACGAAACTTAGAGAAAAAGATTCTCACACTGATGCCTGCATATCACATAGATCACTTAATAGATTTCAAATATGGTATTTTGTGTATTAAAAGTAACATTTGAGTGATGATAATAAAAATATTTCAGTGTTTTTTAATATAAATATGAAATTTGATTATATGAACTACAATATGAAAAATCCAAAGGAGAGAGTTAAATGACATCATTTTTGATAGTTGAGAAAATGTTTGGTTTTTAAGAACTTTTGAAGATACTACAATTACTAGAACACAGGTATATGTTAAAGATAAAATTGTAACCAAATTACTTGCAAATATTTTTTAAAAGCTAGCTGACTCTTAATAAAGAGACTTTATTTATATGAAAATAGAAATATTTATGATAAATCAAAAAACTTTTTTCATCATGTCTTTTGCCTTTCAAACTGAGACTCCATATGTGCCGAGTGCTTCTGCAATGAGAAGCATTACCTTGTGCTGTGATATTTTGCAAAAGCAAAAGGCAATAGAGAGAGCAAGCTCGGGTGTGGAGTCATAACACACTTTTGTCACGTCTACTTCTTGGTTCCCAACTAGTTTTTGGTGGCCTCAGTCTAGGAAGGACCTCTGATTTCTGAGGCCTCTTTTGCTCCTCTGTAACATGTTGCATTCTTCTGGTCTCGATTTAAAGATGAGAACATTAAGGCTTTCTGTGTATGTGTCTCAGATTGTGAAGAATAAATTAATAAATAAAAATGTTTGGTGCATTTTAGAAGACAAAATACTATGATTTATCATAATAAAAATTATATGTTTAGTGTGAATTTTTTGAAAAAAAGTTAGACGTTCCAATGCATGCAATTACAGGTGCTAAATATTTCTGAGGTTTTATGTGTTTAAACAAAAAATAACATTATATTTAGATTAAATGTTCTCTCTGTCTCTGTGTGTGTGTGTGTGTATATATATATAAATGGCTCGTGAAAATAAAATTTATATGCAAAAGTATTGTCTCAGAGGATTCTGGGAAGGTGGCAGAACAGAAAGCACCAGGAATGTGTTTTTGGAGAAAGCTGCCCAGAGTTTGAGGAGCCAGTGGGGGAGGGGCCACAAAACACCCAGTCCTCCAAATATATTAAGTTGTACCTCAAATCACCATGATGACCACAGGAGGGACAAGCTACAATTAGAAATTAGATTCTTTATATTGTATGTTCATATTTAGTTCTATAAACTTCAAGAAGTTTCTCTGTCTCTTCCTGTTTTATTTCAGTTCCATGAGACAGGCAACAATGAATATTTTAGTAGAGCTTGGTTGATTGTGAAATGGTTCCCATAGATCAGAGTTTGATTTCTGGTGTGGGCAATTCCATGAATCATTTATGACATCACGTGCCGGTGTTCGTTAGGAAAGCATCGTAGGCCAGTGATAAGAACAGCTATTCTCTCAAGATCATCCAAGTGCAAAATTGCATTAGGGACCATGATAAGGGATTAAGTGACCATGAGTGCTGTCTTTATGCCTTATGTTCTAAGCAATAGAAATGACCCTTAGAGTCCCTGTGTTCCCAGCAATAACGTGGAGTCCTTTCACAAGTGACCCAGGCTACTCCACATTTCCTGAGTATCACAACGGGGCAGCTTCATGCTGGGCTCTCAGGACCATTCCGCAATGTTTCCCTTTCCTACTCATCGTCTTCTTTACGTTTCCAAAACTGCTGTTTCAAAACTTCTCTAACCCTCAAATATCTAATTCCTTAGCTCTATCTTTGCTCTTAGTTTATGACCCAATCTCCTACTTTGTGTAGAAAATTAAAATCCATGAACTAGTAACAGCTTTAATCCCCAAATCTATAAATATGTCCATTCTTACTTAGAGATTGACATCTTTGTGTATAGACAAAACAACAAAATTTCCCTCTTTGGAGGCTACACTTCTTACAAGGCTTCTTTACAGAACAGCTTCTTACAAGGCTTGTCACTGGGATTCAAAGCTCCCCAACAATGGGAATTTGTCTTCATGGTTCCCTCTTGTGGCCCAGCTCCTGCAACATCGCAGGAGGCATGTTCAATAACGTTGAATGAATGAGTAAAGTGAGCCTGATACCTGTGGTGAAGGGCAGCTTAGGAGTAAAACTAAGCATCCAAAGCCCAGGGAGGAAGTAACCCCCCAAGCAAAGGGTCCGAATTCAGTTGTAGAGGATTACATGGGATTCTCCATCTGGAAACTGACTACAAGTAATAGGCTTTGACCCACATTTATTTCTCTGCCTGAATGTCAGAGGAGAGGGTGACATTAAAAATGTACCCCTTGATGTGACTGATGGCACATGAGTTCGCACACTTGCTGGGGCAAAGGTAAATAAATGGAAGTGCACATTCCAGCCTCAGCATTATAAGCCCTGATATCAAATCCACTATCAATGATAATAACAAAGTATAGGCATGTTATCATTGCACTCAATTCTTTCCCCTCCATGATATAGAATTTCAAACTGTGTTCTTTTAAAATTTCATCTATTGATTTGAGAGAGAGAGAGACATCAATTTGTTGTTCCACTTATTTTGGTTGCTTCCTGTGTGTGCCCTGACCAAGGAAAAAACCCACGACCTTACATATCGGGATGGCACCAACCAACTGAGCTACCTGGCCAGGGCCTCAGACTCTGTTCTTAATTTCAAAATCGAGGACATGACAATATCTCATACTCCCTTATGACTTATTTCTGTGGTCTCTTATCACTACCAATCTTTCAACAAGGAACTTCCACACAAACGTGAACATTTTATAAATGTTCTCCAAACTTACCCATGTGAAACAGGTGGGCTTCTGGTTCCTCCTGGCATGCCAATAAACAGGACTATTTAAAGAGTGTTTAAATGATTTTAGAAGTTATGTTCAACTAAGCTGGTTATTTGAATTATCAGTCACCCATTACTTATCTCCAGGGTTTTAGAATTCTAGTTTGTCAAGACTGAAATGATGAAGGGAGGATTGATTCTATAATTAATTATAAGGGACTGAAAAAAACATTTTGTGTTTGCATAACTTTGCCCAAGTTACCATGGTTGTTTCTACTTTCATATTGTTTCAATTTCAAGAGGACTTTAAGGATATTGTGCCAGACTTAAATCCATCAACTGGAATTCTTTTTCAGTTGCAAACACTTTGCCAGAAGGATGCACATTAGTAGATACTGAATGTTGAAAGACTTATATTGGAAAAGATGGTGAAAGAGCTCTCAGGAAACCCTGTTCGGTATTATGCACTAAACATTATACTGATACCATAAAGTTGTATGAGAAAAGACCTAACACCAGGAAGCAGATGGTGAAGTTGGGAGACAAACCCAGTACCGCAATGAAGACATTGTAACAGCTGAGATAAACGCGCCTCTGCCATTGGCAGCCGATGAAGCTAAGCTGAAATTGCCATTTCAATGCTCTTTGGATACTTTGCTCGACAAATCCTTGCCATCATTTCCCAGAAAGAAATCTTCTGTAGCAAACCTATAAGGGAGGTAGATGTATGACTTTCTGTGATGTTCATGCTGAAAATTTTAGGACTTTATACTCTGTAAAACCCTGTCTTTAAACTTTAAATAAAATGACAATATGGTAACTTGATAAGTGAAGGTAGCCAAGATGAATAGTTTTTAGTAGCTCTTAACTCTCTCGTTACTGCTAAACTAACCCAGAGGAAAAACATCAAATCTCTTGCTTTGTACTATGGGGACAGATTCTTTTTAAAAAATTTATTGAATTTATTGAGGTGACATTAATTAATAAAACTGCATAGGCTTCACATGTACAATTCTATACTATATCATTTCTATATTGTAGAGTGTATTCAGTCTTCTTCCATCACCGTTTATACTCCCTTTACCCTTTTCTACCTCCTCCACCTCTCCTTCCTTATGGTAATCACCATGCTGTTGTCTGTGTCAATGAGTTTTCTCTTTTGTTTGTTTGTTTTTTCCTAAGCCCTTCACCTCTTTCCACTCAGTCCCCCAAATCCCTCCTCTGATAGTTGTGAGTCCATTCTCTGTCTCTGAGTCAGTTTGTGTTTTGTAAGTTTATTTTGCTCATTAGATTCCACATAGAAGTGAAATCATACAGTATTTGTCTTTCTGAGTGGCTCATTTCACTTAGCATAATACCCTACAGGTTCACCCCTGCTGTTGCAAAGATAAGATTTCTTTCTTTTTTTATTGCTGAGTGTTACTTTATTGTGTAAAAAGCACAACAGCTTTTTCGATCCTCTCATCTACTGATGGGCGCTGGTGCTGCTTCCAGATCTTGTAGGGGAGCCTCTATTATTTTGAATTGGTGTTTGGGGTTTCTCCAGATATATTCCCAGAAGTGGGATTGCTGGTTCAAAAGGCAGTTTTAGTTTTAATTTTTTGAGGACCTCCCATACTGTTTTCCCCCAGTGGCAGCCCCAGCCTGCATCCCCACCAATGGTGCGTGAAGGCTCCCTTTTCTCCACATCCTCCCTAACCTTTGCTGTCTGTTGTTTTATTGATGATAGCCATGCTGACAGGTGTGAGGTGAGATCTCAATGTGGTTTTAATTTGCATCTGCCTGATGATCAGTGATGTTGAGCATCTTTTTGCATGTCTGCTCCGCCGTCTCCTGTGTGTGCACTGTTCTCCGCACTTTGGGAAATGAGTGAGTCCATGAGGACCACAGGTCTTGTAGACAAGGGGAAAGCATGTGGTCAGTCGCTGCCTCTGAGATGCTGGCACAACCCTCACTATCAGAACTTGCCAGAGTGGAATTCACACAGTAGACCATACATTCTCTGGTCCAGGCATTAAGTTCAAGAATGTTGATCTGCTCTGTGAGTTTTATTTTCTTTACTTATGTACTATAGCAAGAGGACAAGGCATTTTCATCAGCAAATTAAAATAAAAACTAATAGTGATATCGCCTCACAGAAAAGATATTTAAGCCATTTTCCCGAATCCCTAATGTTCTTGAGATTTCGGTGCTATTCTACATGTAAATTTCACTGCACTGTGTGGTTCGATATTTAATGATACATGCAGTGTAACCACCTCTACTTCCCTAAGGGAAATAATTTTAGGGGGAAAAAATCTATAAAAGAAATTATCAAGGGCATATGGACGTAAAAGGAGAGCCAATAAAATTTCCAGGCACAAGTAGGTACTCAAGGAGAAAAATTATGTTAATTATTCTGTAATATAACATGCACTTTTTTCCATGAACAGTTTGTGTTTTAATGAGAAGGGACATTATTTATGACAGGCATTAGAATGTAGTTGAATATATCCTTTAAACATTCTCAGGAGCTTTCTTAATTTTGCACACGCTGTTTTCTTCAGCTAAGTGTTTCTTCCTTTTTGCCTCCTCTCTATATTTTAATACTTTAATTCAATTACATGTGGTATTAATATTGCTTATAAAGTGTAGTATTGAAAGATTCGAATGCTGTTTAAAAAGAAAAATGTTAATCTTTGAGAAATAATTTTAAATATTTTTGACATTTTTAATTTCAATACACACAGTTTTAGTAGGTATAACATAAAATAATTTATTTGTTTTGGAATTAGCATTTAGAGTTTAGTAAAGGAAATATTCCTTTTCTTTTAATGTATTATGCTTACCTGGTTTTCAGAAAAGGATGTTTTATAATATGAGAAATTTCTTTACATTTTTAAATATGCCAAGGTAAATGAAATGATACTGAATTACTTAAATAATAATGTGAAGGGACTGCAATTTTATCTTACCATGCTTTTTATACCTGCCTCAAATCTGAGGTAGTACAAATTTTTAAATATTCCTAGGAGTTAACTGTTACATTAATGGAGAAAACAAGACTGTTAGGTAAAATTAAACTTCCTAATTATCCAGCTTATGGTCCTGCCTTTTCTGTAGAGAACAACAAATTTTCCCCTTTTCTTTGGGTAATATCTGTATTCTTAACATGTAGCGCCACAAATACTCTTTAATGTTCAGTCCCTGTTTAAGGACATCATTATCCCTCGGTGTTTTTGCTTCTATTTCAAATGTTGACACGCTCTTTATTTAACATAGGGATGTATTACACGTTCTCATGTATTTTAACCAGTATATTTCTTAAATTCAATTATAAAGGTCTCACTTCTGAGGATGCTCATTAATCCAAGTGGCAATTATTTTTTTTTCTAGTCCATATACTTCTCTTTCAAAGAGATCTCTGTGACCCATGAAAAATATTACTGTTGGCACTCAAAGCCTAGTGATCTCTCCATAATGAGCCTGTGGCCTCATTATTTTCTTTAAGAAATTAAGCTAATTTTACCCACATATTTATGTTTTTATTCATGTATTATTTCTAGAGGAAATAAATGCTGCTAACATGATATTAAGAAGAGAGTAACAATGTCTTTTACTGAAATGGTTCAGCCATTTCAGCGTAGTTTGAGATCTGATCCTGGTGGTTGGACTTAACTTGTTGTATTACAATTAACAAATATATGGTATTTTGCAGCTTAAATAAGCTTTTAAAAAAAATGTAGTGATTTTTTTTCAAAAAACATGAAGATAGCTGTAAGCATCTCCAGGAACTGCTGTGAGGATTTTAGCAAATGTAAAATAGTAGAATTCTTGGCAGTCAGCACATGTCTGCAGCCACCATCCACCAGCACGGAAAACTGAGCGCCTGCACATTTAAGGAAACTTCGACACATACAAAACTTTTGTGGTAACCTACAAAGCAGGCTGGTAATAATGATTTATTTCTATAATGCTGTGACTTCCATCACTCTTTATAAATATTTTGAGATAACTTGAAATAAAAGTTAACGTAAATTTATTTTCCCTCCGTATTGTAAGCCACCCAACTTGGAAACTTAGGAACTTTATAGTCAGGATAAGCTATGTTATGCTGAGGTAACACACAACACACACACACACACAACACACACACACACACACATACACATACGTTTCTTCTTTTACCATGCTCAGTAACATTTTCTGTTATACCTGGTAGTACATATGGTAGTACATATGCTTGGCCTCACAATTCTGAAATAATATCTTGACTTTCTTTATTATTTGAAATACTACACGTATTGTTACTCTTCTGACTTCATTGGACTGGAAGAATAAATGCTGTCCCTTAGTCCAGAGAAGTCAAGTTGCAGCGAAAAATGTATAGGCATTAGATTTCAAAGAAACTTGACTACTTTCTCCAACTTTTAAGTCTGAATTAAGCAATCTTTTTCTTTTTTGGCTCATTGACAGATATTATGGTCATCTAATTCCTGTTGATGTCGTCTTCTGTCTAAGAGCCTCCGAAAGTGCTTATAGTTATTATCCTTAAGTATACATAATGATGAATTAATGTTAGTTTCTTGAAGTCTGAGATTATGTCTATTTTATTTCCTCCTTGCATCCCATCCCTGACACAGAAACTAGCACTTAGTAGATACATAAAATTTATTTTCTAAATAAAGATCAAATATGTGATGTGTACAACAGGTATTGAAAAGAATGCATCACGATTTCATTTTTAATAATAGTTTATAGAATATTCATTATCATTTTTAAAAATTTTTAAAGATTTTTATTTAATTTTAGAGAGAGGGGAGGGGAGAGAGAAAGAGAGGGAGAGAAATATCAATGTGTGGTTGCCTCTCGCGTGGCCGTGCTGGGGACCTGGCCCACAACCCAGGCATGCGCCCTGACTGGGAATCTAACTAGCGACCCTTTGGTTCTCAGCCTGAGCTCAGTCCATTGAGCTACATCAGCCAGGGCAATTTTTACTATCTTTAAAAGACAATGTAGTCTTCAGATTTCTACAATCACTTTGGAGTATTTCTACACATATAAAACACTATTTCTAAGCATTCAATACAGCAAAAACAATGCTTTACAATGGTTAAATCCTAAGATTCATTACATAAAATTTAAATAATATATAGTCAAATATCCCCTTGAAAAAATTTAAATGACCCATAAAATTCTGTATTTATATAGATAATTTTGTAAGCAGTCCCTTAGTGTCTGGTATCTGTCAGCATGAGGATTGATTGCTGTTTATATGTGTGAACATCAAATGTGTATGTCTTTTCCCTTTAAGGACATGTTTTACAATAAATGCGTAGAGCTTAACGCTAGGATCACATTCAGCGATAAGCACGCGAGACAAGACGATCTGGAGGGAATACAGAACAGCATCTTTCATCCACATTCACTCAAGGGCATACGTGTCTTGGTAAAAACGAAGTGGTAAAACCTATCTTATGGAAATTTTTCTCTCTCTGCCCTTTATCTTTTATAATTTGTGTAATATACATAAGCAAATTCTTTACAATTTCGAAAGGAACAATGTAACACTCCATTGCACATGCAGTGTGATTCATGGCACCACATCGATGTTATGTTTGAAAATGTCAGTGACAGCACTGCTGGGATAAAATGTGCCATCGTGGTGAGTATCTCATGGCAATAAAACATGTATGGCATTGCCCCCCTCCTCGTATTTCATGGAATTCTAAACTTTCTGTAAATAACACCGATCACTTATATCATTTAATCCCAAATCCTTTAGCAATAAAATAGATTTTAGAATACTAAACATGTATTCATCAGAGTATTTGAAGTATTTGTTTTGATCATGTATGGAGTGTAGGGACACTGAAAACCTACTTAAATATTTATCATACTTTGTAATAACAACTCTCAGTTTTTTTCCATGTTGGCAGCTCATATGTAGAGCAGCAATTTTCAACCTTTTTCATCTAATGGCAGAAATAAACTGATTACTAAAATCCAGCAGCTCAACAAAAATATATATTTTTTGGCCCATCTGACAAAAAGAATAGGTATAATTTTGATTCATTCATGCCAGATGGCTATTGTTGTGCTGGCTGCTGTGGTTTTTGTTATTTGACAATCTAAAGGAAAAGAGGTCAGTGCTCCTGACTAAATAGTCGGGTATTGCATGTTTTAAAAATTCCTGCAGCACACCAGTTGGAAATCGCTGGTATAGAGCCATCTTGTAAATGATGATGGAAATTAAAACTGAGCATGAAAATATTTTTTAGATTTGGATCATCAAAGAAAATGGTGTAGGGCATGACAGACGAGCAAGGGAGGCAAGATTTGGAGGCAAGAGTCGGTATAATATAAATAGAGACGGTGTGAGAAGAGGCATGGGGACTAATCTAATTTGATCCAACAATTTTTGTAAACAAGGAATATAATTTTGTTAAACGGAAGACAAGTTGTCTGCACAACTGTGAATTTCAACTAGAGACATGCTGATAATGGGAGCCATGGAATCTCCCAAAAAGTTAGCGATATGCTAAATGTCAGGTTTAGAGGTTTATTTTGTCCATGAAATTTAGGATGCATTATATTTTGATTTTTTTTTTTTTACCCTTAACCCTACTGAACAAAGGTTGGGACGATACAAATTTACTATGATGTATCATACTAATGAAATTTACATCATGATTCATGCTCACAAACTAAGGACAAGGTCTGAAATGGGAGCTCGTAAGTCACCACAACCTGTGTAATTAGTCATGTACAGAAGTCTCCTGCCCACTGGAGATAGTATGTAAATGCATTACCGGTTCAACTACAGTAATTCCCACATCTCATCAATGAGACTTAATCTCAAATCACAATGAAAGGAGAATCACAGAAGCAACGCAAGATAAAAGTTTACAGCAAAAGAACAATCTGCATAAAGGCAAGGAAAAAACAGAGGCAAATAATGCATTTATTATATATTTTTGTTTGCAGCATCAATTAGGAGAATATTTAATGTTTAGTGATGAATGACTAAACACTACCCAAGTAAACGATCATAGTAATTAAGATTGATGCATAATCTATTGGTATTTGACAACACCGATCACTACGATAATAATGTTTTCTTGGCTCCCAAATTACCTTCACCTAGCTCTCTTTGGTCTTCAGTCTACCAGTAGGATTGTTCTATGAAAATTAATTGTCCTAGTTATTGTGTCATTCAGTGGTTAAGCAAATACTTATTGAAGCTTATCACCCATGAGACAATATAATTAACGAAGGTAAGAAAGAATATCACCCATACCTTGAGGAACTTGTTTTATATTGAAAGCAATATGCAAACAAATAGTTTCAATGTAATAAGTAAGTATGATATCAAAGCAGAAATAGATATAGTCAGTGGGGTTGGAGTGCAGAGCAGAGAATTTGGGGGACCAGAGGGATGAGAGGGGTTGGGAAAATAGGCAATCAGAGAGCTCATGGCGGGGACCCAGACTGTGAAAGGCTTTGGTATCTTAAAGTAGACCTTTAAGCATAGAAGTAACAATGTAAAAATGGTTTTGTGGAAACATTGTGGTTTTTTTACTAAAAAAAAAGATTTTATGGCAATAGAGTCACAAGTGGGAAAATAACTGAAAGGCTACTGCAATTATCTTAGAAAAGACATTAATGGTTTAGAACAAGTTTTCGCTGATGGATTTGATGTGATGAGTGACAGGAAGAGTAGAGTCAAGGGTAAGTTCAAGATTGATTGAAGGCAGCTATTACATTTCTGGCCGAAGTGATCATAACCCCTCTCTAGGTACTTGTTCCCACCACCAGGCACCAACCCCTACCTACCCCATTCTCGTGCTCACTGTATGTATGCTTCCTTCTTTACATGATGCGTTCTCTTGCATAGGTTTCTATAAAGTATGTTTTAATTTTATACATTTTATCTTTTATATTTATAGGGAGAAATCTCTTATACAAGTATATTATGTCAACACACAAGAGTATAGGGTAATTTTATAGGAATCGTTACTTTTCACTTAATGTTACATTGTTAAAATTAATGCCTATTTTTCTGTTGCCATTATTTGTGTATTTGGACTGATACATAATTTTCCATGAGAAGAACATAACAGATTATTTACCCGCAGTTTAACAATGAGTATGTGGATTGTTATTTGCAACTGTGATGTAGGATCTCATTGGATATGCATATTATGGATATTTTAGTATAGGTCTCCTGGGGTTTTTTTTCCTTAGAAATGATCCAAAATAGTGAATTTCTGAGTGTTTGGTGTCTGAATGTTCAAGTTTAGGAGGTATTGTCAGTTTTCCAAAGCAATTTTACCAATTTCCTTGCCCCTCAGTGACTCGTGAGTAATGGTATAGAACCACACCCTCTCCAACAACCTGTAGTAGTCCGTTTGGTAATGTATCGGATAAATATGTGGTAGGTTTCCTGGGGAAATAACAAGAATTATGATAAATTCTCCCTTCAAGGAGCCTCAAGCTTTCAGAATAGCCATATTCCATCCTGGCTCAAGTTTCTGCCCTTGCCCTTGTTTCAAGCTGTTCTCCACACAGTAACCGATTTTGCAGTGAAAGTTTACAATTAAATATCTCAGTCAGCAGTCAGGGAAGGATGACTAGGATAGAGGGGGTCAAATATATGCTGATGGGAGGAGTCGAGACTTCGGGTGTTGAGCACCCTGTAGAGAATACAGATATCATATTACAAGGTTACACAGCTGAAATTTACGTAATGTTATTAACCAGTATGACCCCCATGTTACCCATGAGCCTTCTGGCCTTCTGGATCTTACAAAGATTGTTCAAATTACGGCACAAAAGTGATGGACCCAGATGTCCGTATCATTTGGAAAAGTAATTTTGTTTATAACATTGTGACAAATCAATTAAGGTGTTGGTGGTCTTAGGTATCATGTCCCACTGGGTCCACCCCCGTGACATGTGAAAAATCGGTGCATGACAGGGGGATAGAGAGCAAATACCATTGTTATTCTTGGAAGATTTAGCTAGAGAAATATGAAGTGAACTAGAGAATGATAGCACATGGTCACTTTGATTCCAGGAATCAACCTCATAACGCTTGTCGTATACTTTTACTACAATTATCAGCTGCTTGGTTTGCAGTCAGATGTGATTATTAAGTATAGGTTAATACGTGTTGTCATTTACCAGGGTAGATAACTTGTGTCCATTACATTTTTTTCTCTTGTTTCTTGCTATCAGTTCTCTCATTGGAATCTGTATTCTGCAAATGCAAGAACTTTATTACAGAAATTCAGAGGTGTGGAAGGTCTCTTTGACCTATCAAACATGCCCATAAAACCAGAAGAAAAGCAACTTCAATGTCACACATCAAGGATACTGATAGGGGTCACACTGACATATTTTATGTCCAATTTGTGAGCAAAGATGCCAGGAAATTCTGTCAGAAAGCAGCAGTACTTTTGCTAAATTGCTGTAATAAATTGTTAAGCTCTTTTAAAAGCTGGGAGGTATTTTGAATTGGGGGATGTGTATCCAGAACTTTATAACTGCAGAAAATTAGCTATAAATTTAGGGTATAAAAAGAACAGCAGGAGCAAGGTGTGGCTTTTTTCCCTCATTTTTTCAAACTGTACCTTTGAAATATTTTTTATTTATACACCTTTTAAAATAATATATAATTAGTTAGCATATTATGGATAGTTTACTATAGGTCACCTGGGGTTTTTTCTGATACATTCTGATAAAGGGCAACAGTATAGTGAAAATATTTTTATGGAAGGCAGTAAATTTAATAAATATGGTTTATTTTTGTTTGTTTTAAGCTGTCTCAAAATACTATAATAGCGAAGTGAATTATATAAATATCCCCCACAATTAAAACTTATAATGAATACCCTTTTAAAGAATAAAACATAACCTTAATTTTGTCTCTATACAATAAAGGCTATTATAGGAAAAGATAATATACATAAATTTATTTGAAGTTCAGTTTGTAGAGTCTAATATATCTCAAAAAGTTTTATTAATCATTTGGGCGATGCCATACTAAAGGGATGTGTCAGTTAATTGAGCATATATGGGTCATCAATTTACCACATTCAATGGATAATGAAATTAAAACGTGATATTTATAGATAAGGAAAATAAGTGCTAACTAAGAAAACTGACTTTCTTGACATCAAAGTAGTCTCAGAACATAAAACTTACAACATCTACTTTTCAACGTAGTATGGCATTCTCACATTTTGAACAACAAGATGACTAATTTCAGTAATATTTTATAGTCTGTATTTTAATATAATTTTTTTAATTCTTATTTATTTAAATTTCTATTAAGGTGTAGTTGTCATATAATATTACCTCAGTTTTAGTGACTGAACATTTATATACCTTCTGTCCTGACCGCTGCACTAACCCTAGTCCCCGTCTTGTCACCAAGCAAAGACTTACAGTACTACTGACTGTATTGCCTGTGTGGCACACCACGTCTCTGTGACTTATTTACGGTAGAACTGGCAGTTTATGCTTCTTATTCCCCTTCGCTTGTCTTCAATCAGTCAAAGAACACGTATAAAGGACCCATGGACAAAGCCAAACGGGGTAGAATTGAGGGTGGGGGATAGGGATAGGTGGGGCAGGGGAAAGTGGTGGTGGGAAAACGGAGACAACTGCGTGTGAACAACAATAAAAAATGTAATTTT
Source organism: Desmodus rotundus (assembly GCF_022682495.2). NCBI lineage: Eukaryota > Metazoa > Chordata > Mammalia > Chiroptera > Phyllostomidae > Desmodus > Desmodus rotundus. The sequence goes on along the minus strand of NC_071396.1, from coordinate 5,316,046 downwards.
TAATTTAAAAATATGTTATAAACATTTTATATCACTTAAAAATAGTTTTTAAAGTTCCCTCTTTTTACTTATGTCAACTGCAAACATAATACATAAACATGTTTTTCTGGTAAAAATGAAAACACTATGGTTAGTTCTAAAGGTCATTTCTACTTATCATTTCCTGTGTTGGTTCCCTCCCCCAAACTATGTTTTCTAGTTACTAGGCTGAACAACATAATATCAAGAATTCAGAAGCATGAAACAATGGCAATATTTTTATTCTCAATCTACGATTTTGACATGGCTCATAGGGATTTCTGAAGGGTGTGGGTAGAATCACCTTAAAGCTGGCTCACAGGTTTTTATCACAAGACAGAAAAGCTCTGTAACTATGTATGGTGACAAATATTAACTAGACATTATGGTGAGTGATTCCCAAAATATACAAATATTGAATCATTATGTTGTACACATAAAACTAATATAGTATATGTCATTATGTCAATAAAAATAAAGAAATTAAGAATTAAACAATATCTAAAAATAAGACAAAAACACTAAAAATGAGCTAATAAGAGGCACATATAAGACACTGGTCCATTTTAATTAAGAAATCTAAGCAGATGTATCAGGGCTCAATTCTGCCTGGGAAAGATTTCCTGCACTCTTGACTTTGTCTTGGTTCCGCGACATGCCTTTCTTTACATAAATAGTATCCGAGTGGTTTCAGTTACATAGTTTTTCTCGGTATCATCTGAATCAACTAGGAGAAACAGTTGAAATTAGTGAAATGAAGGTGTATGTGTGAGGGGGCAGTTTAAAACAGATGTCAGAAGAAAGCTCAGTGACCTGAAGGAAAATATGCCTGGAACACATGGAAAGATAAGCAATCTCATCCAAAAAATCTAATTGAAAATAAATGAAACAGTAACTAAAGAGGCTAACAGCAGAATGGAGTTGACATGAAAATAATCAGTGAACTTAAAAGTATTTCATAGAAGATAAAATATAAAGAACAGAGTTTAGGACAATATCAGAGGGTATAAAATAAATGTATTTGAAGTCACCGAGCAGAAGGGAATGTAAAACAAACAAAACATATATAAATTATATGTATGTACTCATATGAAGACGTATAGGAAGTAGTTGCTTTCAAAATTTGGTTTAAAAAGTAAACCTGTACTAGAAGCGGTTGCAGACAGCAGACACTTAAATCTAAATTCAAGAGTGTTACATAAACCACTTGTGAGAGAAGACAGTGAGTTTACAAACTACATTAGCGAATGTATCATAGTGTTCAGTACTATGTATTATTTAGTAAAAAGTCACTATTTAAATTTATCATGTGTATTCATGAGCTGTAACATACATATTAAAGGAAAGGTCTGTTTATCCACATGGGTTCTGGAGGAGACCAATATGGGATAAATCAAGATTGTAAGAACTGTTGGGAACATGCAACTATTTCTTACATGTAAGAAGAGAAAAAAAATAACCTCAGAATTTTAAATTATCAACATAGCTCACTGACAGTCATAGGAACCTTACGTGATCTCCCTGATACACACTTTTTCTCTTTTAGTTGCAGGCCAATGTCAGAGTCTCCAGATGAATTCTGTCACGTTTGAAATAGAGAAGTGTTTTGAAAAATCATAAAATGGAAGTAATTGTAATGAAAATAATCTACTCCCAAACGTACTAGTTAACTCCTTATAAAAATAATTTTTGTCTTTTATATACCCCTTTGAAAACACTAGATTAAAAATGTTAGTCATTGATGGAACATAATTACAGGTAATACCTAAAATATCAACACACATCACATAGGAGTTTATGTGACTAAAAATGTGCGGACATTTTTAGATGTCTAATGAGCACACTTTTAAACAAGAGTCTAAGAAAACTATAAACTATCACATTTTGTCCTGTCGGAAGGGAAAGGGTGTTTGAACTTTAAAGTCAAGAGCAATGCTAGCTGACTGTACTGCTCTCTCTGCGGTCTCTATCTTACACTGCTGCTCTTTGTGGCGTGTGATAACCGTCGCCGTGACCTTAGCCGAGGGAACGGGGTGGCCGCGGTACTCCAAAGCAGTTGATCTCTGGTGAACTGGTGATGTAGAGTTTCTTGTATAGATTTGGTCCTAAAAGGACCCTATAGTAGAGAGTGACTTAAAAAAACAAACAAACAAACAGATCACAAACGAATTGAAATCTCAAAAAGACAGGAAGTAGATGATCCAGTAATGCAGGAGTCGAGAGAAGAAAGTTGGCAGAGTCCACAAAATAAACAGAAGTGGACAGAGGCCTGGGAGGCACTGAAAGGAAGAGCTAGCTTTGGTCTGGAAAGCTAAGGCAGGCGACTGCAGACTTGGGTGCGAAGCTTCGCTAGACATACATTTTTTCATTAACCTTCAAGTTTCTGAAAACACCTGTGTTGTATGTCTGGCTAAGTAGTGATTAAAACTCTTTGAAGTGAAAAAAAAAAAGTTCTATTCTTTTACTGTATGTCCTTACAGCAACTCTAAAAAAAAATATATATATATATATATATATATATGGTTATCTGAGAATGTGGCTCTTTACTGCAACCCTCGAGTGCCAAGTGACTTCACCAGCCACTTAGTCTGTTGTCTTCATAGTGTTCACAGAAGTTTACTTATTTGGGACCCTTGCCATGTCAAACATGGACAAAAACAGGCTAAGAAAATCACTGGGATGCCAGGTCCGTAATCAGAATTTCTAGGATCAGCAGACTGTACTCCTCACGATTAGGGCCTACGGGGACTCGGAGCCTGTAGGTTGTGGAAAAGGTGCAGTGTGAATGTCCCATTGCGGCAGGGAGTCACGCAATCCAGACACCCACCTCTTCTGTGTATTGTAGTTATCCTGTAATTAAAACAAAGCGAACTCAAGTTGCTTGTAACTCCGGTGTGCGGGGCTGTGTCTGTTACCCGGGAAATAGGCACTTGAAAATATCCTTGGAGAAAGAATGTGCGTTCGTAGCATTTATGCAACAACGGCAGCAGCAATCCCTCTAACGCCGTCTCTCCTTTGAGTGATTGCACTTTGCCGACCTCTCTGCACTCAGGGCTCCGTCAACGCTGTCTTATTTCACCCACACAGACGTCTCTGAAGGTAGGCGCTATTACCGGCATGCTGCAGATGATGAATCTGGAGCTTAGACCGGTTAAATAGTGTGTTAGGTGTCGCACAGTTATTAAATGGCAGAGCTCCCGTTGAGCCCGGGCTGGTTTGACCTCCAAGTGCATGCCTCTCGCCACCTCATTATCTGACGTCACGCTTTGTAAAGCATGCATGATATGGCATGATGTATGGGTCACTTCAGTTGGCTAATTCAGAATTATGTGAAACAGGTCTTCCTACTGTTATCATTAGCTCACAGATGATACCATCAAAACATAGATAAGACACTGAAAACACAACACTATTTACTGAACCACATGTAAGGCTTTAACAAAAACTTTTACATTTCTGTCTTTTTGCTGTGTGATGATTTTTTTTTTTTTTTTTTTGCACACTGTTCTCTGCTAAGGTATATTCTAGGACAAAAAATAAACACCAATTCAAAAGTTTAGAGAGAGAAAGTTCCAGAGCCCATGCTTTGACATTGATTTAAAAAACAAAAAAGGACCATTGGGAAGCTTCTGTGAATTGTTTGATTTACTAGATAATAGCAACTTCAGCCTAGGTGTGTGTTATTCAGCACAGTAGCCACTCCTCACATGCGGATACTCACATTTAGATGGAAGTTAATTACAGTGACCTAAAATTAAAAATTTGGTTGTTCAATCACACCAGTCACATGTGAAGTTCTCGAAAGTTACATGTGGCAGGGGTTAGCATATTTCAGAGCACAGGGAAAGAACATTTCTGGCATCAGAAAACATTTAATGGGAAAGTGCTGTTCTAGACACTTAGGCTTACTGAAAAGGCCAAATTGGTTTAAGTCACTTTCAAGAGCTCATCCTCACACTAGCTGTTAGATAAATGCGCACGTGATCAATGCCCTGATAAGAGAACTGAGAACAAAATACATGTTTCCGATGTAGGGTAAACAGTCAAATCAATTCATACATATGTAAATCTAAATTCTTGGATTCCATTTGAGCCTTCATTTGGAGTGAAGGTGAAAATGAGTTTCCTATTTCTAATGTGCTTATTAAAGATGTTTAAATGAGCCCTGGCTGGGTAGCTCATTTGGTTGGAAATGTTGTCCAAATAGGCCAAGGTTGGGGGTTTGATCCCTGGGCAGGGCACATACGAGAATCAACCAATGAATGCATCAATAGTTGGAACAACAAATGGATCTCTCTCTCTCTCTCTCTCTCTCTCTCTCTCTCTCTCTCTCTCTCTCTCTCTCTCTCTCTCTCTCTCTCTCTCAGTAAAATTCTCTTTTTACAATGGCTCCTATATATATTGGAAACCAGGCCCTAGCATGAAACGTTTTAATATAAGAAAACACTTCACATTTTTGAGTATTTCCTTTGTTTCCTAGGATTAAATTCCTCGTATAACCATACTCCTTAGACAATGCATCTAAGTGTGATTGTGGTGTTTTTATACTTATTTGTATGGTAAACTTTGTAACTATAGCTGGCTATAACTGCCTGTAAACATATGGCCGTTTGGGAGCTTGTGCTTAAATATAAATCACAGTCAAAAGCATTACACGACATAATTATCTGGTCACATACATTTGAGAACACATAATTTTCAGTAGATGAATGCGAACTCTCAGTATCCATGTAGCATAATTTATTTATGTGCTTGGAAGAGCTGTTTGGTTTATGCATTTTAATTTAAAAAAAAAGACAACAACTAAAACAGCGCTTGTTTCTACTTGCTTTCTTTCCAAATTGCCTCAGCTAACTTATTTGTGGAACATTTTTAACAGCAGAGGCTTTAAAATGGCTTTCAAGGCGAGCTGTAAATAAAAAGCTTTTCAATAATTCTGGTTAAAAGGTAATATTACAATAACCATAGCAATAGAAAAAAAAGGTTGCAGTGCATTAACTGAGATGAATACAAGATTTTGTGGCTAAAAAAATGAGGTACCTTTATATTCCTTAGTCACTGGTGAACTTCTTATATTTTCATGTATGTGAAGTTTGTTGAATGGGGAATTTTCTAAATTAAAAGGGAAAAAAAGCCAAACTCAATAATACAAACTATAAGACATCATTAATGATACCAAAAATAGATATGCATCCTTCAGTTGGTCAGATCTAAAGAATTTTAAGGTCCCTCCATGCCTGGAACTAACCCTTTAGGTGACAAATACTTGATTTTCCCACTTCAGGTAATTTACCTTTATCCATAGGATTAGTGAATAGCATGATGGAGATGTTTTAAAAACGGAGTCAAATTGTTGTAATAAATAACTTTACATAAAAGACATAATTACATGAGTAAGTTACTTCAAAACAATATGTGGGCGTGTGGGGCCAGTGGGAATGGCAGGAGGAAGTATTTACATGGAAGTAAACCATGTAGATGGTTTGAAACAAGAGTGGAACGGGTCTCTCAGATGGAGCTGGTCAGTGAAATGTGAGAATGAGCTGGGGAATTGCTGCTCACGCTAATGGTTTTTCTGATCAATACTAGGAACCTGCATTGTAGGCCTTCAGGAAGACGACATTGGTCCCCGCTGCCATTGCCACATTTAGTGATAATAAGGACGGTCATAATTCGCCCTCCAGAAAAGGGGTAAGAATCATAAAAGGAAGCTAGAGCTATGTCTCCATAGATTTACACATAAACAATCGAAACAAAGCTTTAGAAGTGAAAAATTAATCATTTAGGAGCACGTAAAACTTTCAGTTAATGTAGCCTAAGGGGAAAACCTATTTTCCACCTTCTCTGAATTCTTGTTCTAGGATGTGTTGGCCATCATCCAAAAGTCTCTCAGCATCTTTCTGGAATAACTACGCCTTGACTTAGAGGCTGGCTAATTTCAGGAACTCATTAATCTTTTCCTATGAATTTGTCAAAGTTCACATTAAGAAATAAATATTTATCAATGGATTCTACAAAAGACTTCACTTCCTTCCAGGAATTTTTGTAAAACTTTGGCTGCCCGGTTTATATGCCAATGAGAGTTTCTCTAAGATGCTGCACATCCTTCTGGCTCTAACCTAAAAGCTCCCATCTACCCGTGTTCTCCACACCTAATGCTTCCTCTCCGCCTCAGAGGAGGGCTTACTTTCTGATCAACACCCAAGGTCAAAATTCATTCTTCTCCGTGACAAGACACATTGAGAATAGCACTACTAAATACCACACAGGAACTAGAAATTCAAAAGAACCATTGTCAGACTTCTTACTATCTGAATTCTAGCTGACTTGATGATGTACCTAAAATAGGAAAAAGAAATACATATGAAAACATATATATTATTTAAAACCACTAAGAGCCTATACGGTACTACATAAATTCTTGCATAGCAACTTATTTAACTTTGGCATTCCTATTAAAAATTTATTTTTTAAGACCATTTGGCCAAAGAAGAAACCAGGTCTCACAATGCACTCGCTTTCTTACCCTCTCTCTGCTTGTATGTGGTATATTTGGCGTGCAAATATAGTGCAGCTTCCCACTGTAAGCCATGTTTTAACATAAGGAATCACTGTCTTTTAAATCTGATAGTTTCATATGATTTACTCATTTTTATTTATTCGCATTTATTGTGCACAATAATTGTACACCTACTATGTGCCATATAGTAGATTGTAATAAGTTTCCAGCACATAAACGCAGTCTCTCTGGTTGCCTCTTGTTGGTAGACTGATCGAGATATGAATAGAAGCAGAGATATCGAGCAGATGACAATAACCCAGGGAGGAGATAATGAAGCTGAGTCCAGGAGGGTGACATTGAACATTGTTGGTGGTGAGATGCAGTCAAATATTCATCAATACATGTGTATCGAGAGTATTTACTGAAGGAAACTATCTGGCTATGAGAAAGTTAGAACTATTAAGGACCACTCCTAGGCATTAGGCCTGAGGTACTGGGATGATGCACTAGTCATTCACTGAGTTAGGGAAAACTAGGAAGAATGAATGTGGGAAGGAAGGGGGAGATCATTTCCAAAATTACACTATCTTTATCAGAAAATGGTATGCTGATGAAAGTCACTGTAACTGAAGCATTTACCTTGTGTAATGCTGATGGTAACCAAATGCTTCAGGTGGGTTTATACCCTAATCAACCCTCACTGGTAAGATTTAAGCAGACTATTTGTTAAGTAGTCTTTTATGATTATCTACTTTCACTAAAATAAATTTGCCTGATATTATTCAGATATTTCTCTCCTGCCTTCAGAATCCTTTTGCTGAGCAATAATATTCCATATGCATGACATTTCAATGGTCTCTTTTCATGGAAATTGATGAAACAGATATTCAAAAAGGACGTATCAAAATCAAGCAGTTTAGAATTACTGTGTCTAGAAAGATAAACGAGCAATGATCCTTACTTGTTTGTTTCTCAAGATCGATACAAACTGCCCTAGAATTTGAGTTTCATTCATAGACGTACACTTAACAGCACGTATAGTGGAAATCATTCTGGTGAGGATGTGTTTGAAGCGTGGCTTTTCAAAAATAATGACAGAGAAAAAAGGAGTGGCAGGTAGCGAGCAGAACTGTCTGTCACCGTAACGTTATTTTTATCAGCAGTGTAAATAAATTCAGCTAATATTCACTTATTTGCTGGCACCTGGCCATCAGCAGGTTGAACTGCACTCCTTACACTGAATAAGGGAAACGAAATATTTCATGTCACTCTGCTTAGGGGAGGCAAAGCCCCGGTCGGTTATGACTCTTGCAGATGGAAAACGTAAGAAAAAAGTTCTTATTTGAATGAGCTCGATCGATAGATTATTTTGATTGATTGATTTTGAATGAGGTTGACACTGCTTTGTTTTTGGCGTTCAGATAAACTTTAGACCCCAAACAGCTTCAGAAACCTTTCTTCCCCAGCGGTGAGCAGAGGACGTAACCAGTCATGGGTTCCTGTGTATATTGGGAGGTTCCAGGTAGCGAACTGGAAGAGAGGATCACACTTGGTAGCGTGTTAGGCTTCCAGGAATTCCCAAAATGTCTTTCCCACAATTCAAGAGGCCAGAGTCCAATATCGAGGTGTCAACATGCTTGTTCTCTTAGAGGCTCTCAGGGGAAATCTGGGGCAGGCCTCTCTCTTAGCTTCGGGTGGTTTCCGCCAGTCTTCGCTGTTTCTTGGCTGCCAGCAGAATACCTCCATACTCTCTCTCTGAGGAAAGTCTTTGAATACACGTCAAAGATTTAACATTTGGCCCCAAATTATTGTGCTTCAGCATTCCTTTTGTAGTGAAGTGCATGTTACTTTAATAAACATGTGATAAACTACTATGTCAATCAATCAATCATTTTTAATTAATTCAATTCCATTCAATTAATTTACTCCTACAAGCTTAGCTGTCCTTACTTTAAGGGAAAAAAAAAAATCTTAAGTTGCTTTTGTTTAGTCTTTTAGTGTAACTCCGTGCTTGTGGTCAGAAGAATTTGTGGACAATGCCATCCTATATGTGTTGCATGTTACCGTTGCATAGCATATATAGTAACGGAAATGTTGCCTCCTTGTATGTTGCTTCCTTATTTTGGTGTTGTGGAACTTTTTAGAGATGTACATGTAATAACATGTGTAGGTGAACTTGCCATAAACCCCCAATTTATAGGTGACAACTATTATTGTACATGCTTTTACATAATAAGTCAAAACTCAAGGTTATACATGCATGGCATACTGCTTTATTGTAGCTCCGTTTTTCAATCTTTTCTTGTTCTATACTCTAGTTTCAAATCCTTGAATATTGACTCAGATCTTACTTATTTTGTGATGACAGGGATGCAGGAAACTATATTGTATTGCCAAGCAAATGTTTGTTCCAGCACAAAAGATAAATACAGAAATTACGCAAATGCTGTATCTTCCTCTACCAAATTGAAAACTTGGTTTACACTTGGAAAACAAAACGAAGATTTGAAGCACTCCGATAGAAAATAATATCCCTCATTCCTGAAAAGGCGTCTGCTCCCAGCTCACATTTCTTCATTCTGTCGGAGAGCTGGTTGACAAATGTGTTCAAACGGCCCCTGTGAGCCAGGCACCCAAATCAGCAAACTTTGCTGCTTATCCCCGAAGCTCTTCCCATCTGTTATACAGGGGGATGCAGGTAATTCCATGCACTTCATCTTTGAACTTGATGTGAAATAGTCTCATGCCCTTCTCACATGCAGTGGTCAGCACTGCTCTGAAATAAATATTGTCAGCTGGATATTTTACTAGAGGTAATCAGCATGAAACTGTCTCTGGATGTGTTATGCATGTTTAATACATAGCATGCTAGTAGCTTTGCACCCAGTTCAATCGTTTTTAAGCAATTTCTTAATATGGAGTGCCACATGGTAGTTTGGGTTAAAAATAAAAAGCACTTGGAGATTAAGGGCTTTCATTTTATTTTGTCTCATTTTTACCAATAAGTGGTTAAAGATTCCAGAACGACAAATGTTCGTGGCCACCTCGGTGAAAAGGCAGAGGAAACCCTAATTGCTAGCCCCCATGAAAAGCTATGACTATTTAATACATCGTGCATGGGGAACATTTGCAGCATTAAAAAGGTCGTGATTCAAGTCATTCTCAGTCACTGATAGTCCGTGTGTGAAATTTTATAGTATGGACCCCGGAGACAAGCACAGCCATGAGGTTTGGACTGGCATTTGAAAACAAATTATACCCTTGCTTCCAGACACGGTGCTTTCTTATAAAAAAAAATAAAGAAAGAAGGGACATTCTGAAATAAATGAATGGAAACAAACTGAATTTGGCAGTTCAAAAACGTGCTATGTTATTGTGGAAGAAATGTCACAGAAACACGCTTAGAGAAAATCTGAATCAGCCCGAAATGAGATGTGGGGGGGGGTTATTGAACAGTATTCATTTTCATGGAAACAGGACAAGGTTATCTAGCACAGGTGTTTCCGTAATTGTGATGCATTAGCAAAATTAGCTGTGGTCAATGGCCCTCAGACAGGGCCTGCCACCTGTACGTGAAATGGCCTAGTGCTATTACCGAGAGATGTGACGGGAAGCATGTTCTGCAGAATTCAGTTCAAAACCTATTTGTGCTTATGCTGCCTTATTTTGTTAACAAAAACCTTTCCCCTACATTGTGTTATTCCTGAGAAAAAACAAACTGAGGAAATTAAGCACAATGTGATCATCTGAACCGAGTTGGAGAGAGAAAATGATTGGGAAGAACAAAGCAATCGAGCACATCCGGAAGTTGAAGAGTTTTCTAATGTTGAAACTATGACCAGCACTGGAAGCCACTTTCGTTCTGAGAGGCTGCCTCTGAGTTAATCTCTGAGGATCCCAGATACAAATTCCAGGGCCTTGAGCCCAGCCAAGTAAATGCGACTTGCTGAGAGGATCCAGTGGTACTTACTCACAGTTAAGCTTTCCAACCATTGATCGGATGGTTAAGCTGCACGGACGATACATACTTTTGTAAGGCAAGATGATGTCCTTAAATATCAATGGACAGTGCTTGCATTTGCAGAGAACAGAAATGTTACATGATACAGAGAACTTCCTTAATAATCAACAGAGATCAAGTGTATTATTTTCTCATGCTAAAGAGATGTGGAAGGTAGCATGAAATCATGAATATTTTACTTAAACTCATTTCCAAACCACCGAATTCGAAGGCTGCAGTGCCAGTTACCAGAGTTCATTGCTTTAGGATTAACGGCCTCGACTGAATTTTTAGAAACCAAATGCATCATAACCACACAGTGTAAACTACTCTATTCACATATTTTATTAGAAACTAAGTAGATATTCGAGTATTCTTAGGTCAAATAGTCGACATTATGACTAAGACATTACTTCCTGATAAACTGCTTTGTCATTAGAAACATCTAAGAGACTGCTTTTAAAAGGAACATGTGACATAATTCATCTAACCTGTGGGATTGATAGTTATAATCTGATTTTTCATAGACAAAGCCTGGATGATTACTGAAGCTATTTTAATATGTCAAATTAGTTCAGTGGTACCAGCAGTCACAGGCTGTATTAGAACTCATGTCTGGGGGTGAGTTTGTGCGTGCATGTGTGTGAATGTGTGTGGTCTTTTGTTTGTTTATTTTATTTTCAAGCCCGGAATTGGTCATTGACAAATAGTCATTTAATTCTGATTCCTTTTATTGCAACCATAGAACATTTCATCCTAGTTCCACTTCTGGGAAAATCTGGACTAGCCTCCCGTAGTGAGAGAGTTTCTCTAAGATTCTCCTTACTAGCAAGTAGTGCCCTTAGGGACAGACACATAGTCTGTTTTGCTCCTGCTTAATATTGTGCCTGCACCCAATGCGTTCTAGCATATAGTGAGCGCTAATTAAATGATTAACTGAATGAATGAGTAAATGACTTAGTTACTTTCTAGATGAGAAAACTTAGACTCAGATGTGTTAAGTCATTTGAAGAAGCATAGCATAAAAGTTAGGAACTTAAACTCTTCAGAGGAAAAATCTGGGCTTAAGTCAAGGATTCGCTACTGCTTGTCTATGTGATTAGGTATATTTCTTAAATACTCACTCCCTCATTTTTCTTACCTGTAGAATGGAGATTATAATGGTTCACCAGCCATATGCATAGATTAAATGAAATTATTTGTGTAATGTGCCTAGTAGAGTGCTGGAGACAAACGAACGATTTACTGTATTTAGTTGTTGTTATCGTTACCTGCGGGTGCAGGATCATCATTGGGTGGGGGGCGCATTAAGTTGCTAACTTCCTAAACTAAGACTGATTGTAATATAAATTTACTAGTAGCTTCTTAAAGTTCATAAGAACTGACCCTAAAATCATGTAGACAAAAGAATGGCTGAAGAGGCAACCCAATAAAGTGCTGTAATATGAGTGGCGAAACCATGTACCAGCAAATGGTCTTCTCTTTGGTTACATCACAGCATCATAGATGAGAGCATAGAAACCGGAGAGGTAAGACAGGCAGACAGACAAATAGGTATTAGATACACAGGTAGATGTGTGTAGGTCTAAAAATTCACATATAGATAGATGGATTTTTAAATATACTGCTAAACACAAATATGTTTCTTTCTTATTAAACAGTAACACTATTGTTTTTCTTTATAAAAATCATCTATGATTGACTAAAGCTCCTATGCCTAAAATTCAACATTTTAATTTTGTGTCTAGTTTTTAGAAATTGAGGAAAATATTTATTGTGTGATGTTAAAATTTCCCCAGCAGTTTACCTTTGAAAATAATTTTGTGAGCCCTTTAAATGTAACTGGTACTTAATTTTAGTAGCAGACCCTTAATTCAGATGGCTTTTATAGTTCTATATATTAGAAGCAAGTAGCAATACATTGGTTGATAGTTCTAGAGAAAAATGGATGTAAAAATGTGTGTAACAGAAAAACATAACTGATGTTTACTATTAAACAGAAAATTAAAGAAAGGTCTTATATAAATATCTCATTAATTCAGATTGCACATGTGCCAATTGAACACATGCTTTTATAAAAAAATAAAAGTTTATAAACAAATTAACTAAAAGGGCAATTTGTACTCAATGTGAAATAGTTCCTCCAAATAAAAGAGAAGGATTCATTTGACTGAAGTCCTCTTTTTGTTTTAAATAGGATATCTACTGACAAGGAAACCCTAACAAAGAGGCTGGAGTGAAAATACTGAAATATAGTTAGGTGTTACTGAGCCTTGTAAAAATAAACACAACTAAAATTGTATCATAAGTTAATGGTGAAAACGTACTGGAGTTTACAGACATCAGTATCAACTTGGGGAATCTCAAAGCGCGAGGGCATAAATATTGATCTGTTTTATTTCTCTCGTATTGATCTCCTGATCGTGCTGTGTAAAATCTTCTCTTATTCTCACTCAGTACAATGCCCTTTAATACCAAATGGACCTTGTTTCATAAGTTAATTTTAAGAGAATAGCCTTATTATGATAAAAAAATTTCAATTTTATTTAATATTATATAATTTCAAAACTAGTAAGTGGGAGCCAAGGACTAATCTATGCTTCAAAGAACAAGAGAACTACATTTGGTATATAAACAGACCATGCCTGAAAATGTTGTAATTCTCTGTAAAAAATTAAATGAGGGATTTTTCTGTCAATAAAGAAGCTAAAAAAAGAAAAAGCAACAACAAAAACAAGAGTGGAAAAACGAAGCCAGATAATCCCTTTGATTACTTGAATAGACTTTGATGATATAGATATTGGATTGAGTATGTCGAATGGATATTAGCTGTGAAATAAAAGGTGCAGAAATAGGACAATGCGGGTTTGCAGGAAGGCATGTCATTCCATACTTCATAAGCTTGTGCCTGCCTTGCAGTAGCTACAGTCTCGGGGCCCTTGGCTTTGCCGTGTAATTTCCCACATGTCTTCTTTGCTGACACTAGATCTCTGTACAGCAGGGATGGGGTGAGAGCTTAAGGGATATTGAACTTGGCAGCTTTTCTAATGAATATCAATGGGAGAAGCACCTGTGGTCAGACACTTAGGGCCAATCCCCTGAGGAAATGGGACATAAATCACTCCAGTTCAAGACTTGTCTACTACACATTGCATCTAAGTCTTATCAGTTCAAAGGACCTTGGTGTAAGTTCAGTGTAACTTCCAACACTTAATGGAATACTTTCGCCAATACGCCTCATCTAAAAATTTTGTTGTGGTATGAAACATAAAACATTAAACACGAAACTTTATAAGATAATCCATCACATACAGACCCGAACTACAAAACATAGTAAAGGAAGTTCTTCAGACTCAAGAAAAATGTCACCAGATTTAACTTAGATCCATAGGAAAAAATAAAAATTAAGTATGTGGCTATATGTAAAAAATAATATCAAATCAGGGTTACTGACTGTAAGATAAATTACAGCATTACATCATGGGGGAATACTAAATAGACATGTAAACATACAATAATAATGGCCAAAGCATTGTGAGTAAAGGAAACATACTGTGGCCGTGTACTTGATTCTCTCAGCTTTCATTTATCTGAAAATGTATTTATTTCATCCTCATTGTTTCAGGAATAATTCACTGGTTATGTAATTTGAGGTGACAGTTCTGTGGAACATTTGTGCTTTCTCCCAGCACCTTACACATATCTTTCCATTGTTTTTTCCACGTCTCTGCTTTCCTAGAACTTTCATATTTATCTACATGTAATACCTGTATATCACTTTTCTGTGTCTTCTTTCAAGATTTCCTTTTTTACTTTGGTTCTCAGTGTATTATCTGTATTATATACAGTTCCAACTTACTCATTTGTTTTTCTGCCATAATTCTGTTATACAGCATTCCATATGTTTTAACGCACAAAATAATATGTTCTAAATGTGCAAAGTCAATTAATGTCCTACAATTAAAGGAGAAACTTAATTGAACAACTGAATTTTGCTCAGGATGAAAATGCTGAGAGTTTTTGCTTTACTCATTCTAGAAAAGAAATAATATTCTACTTTCTGGTTTAGTTTAAGAAATCAACATCATATAATTTTAAGATGTAAATTTTCAATAATCATACTGTAACCACTCAGATACTCATAAAAGTCTATTTCACTTTAAGGTCATTTTTTAAACTTTTTTCCATCTTTATTGTATTTTCTCCATTACCATTTAGTCCCCTTAGAACCCCCTCCCCTCAGCAGTCACCACACTGTTGTCCATGTCCATGAGTCTTTTTTCCTTTTTGCTCAATCCCTCCACCCGTAACCTCCCCCCACGTATCTGTCTTCCTGCTCTCCGTCTATGAGTCTGTCCCCATTTTCCATGTTAGTTCGGCAGATTCCACATATGAGTGAAGTTATATGGGGTTTGTCTTTCTCTGACTGGCTTATTTCACTGAGCATAATGTTCTCTGGACCCATCCATGCTGTCACAAAGGGTAAAATTTTCTTTTTTTTTCTATGTCTGAGTAGTATTCCATTGTGTAAATGTCCCATAGTTGTTTTATCCACTCATCTACTAATGGGGACTTGGGTTGGTTCCATATCTTGGTGATTGTAAATAACACTGCAATGAATATAGAGGTGCTTGTGTTCTTTCAAATTAGTGTTAAACTTTATAACACTTTGAAGATGCTTGTACAATATCAGTTCAATCAAATAGGCCTAATTATGAGCAATACTTTAAAGTTCTTAAGCAACCTAATGCATTACTTTGCCCTACCCAAAAAATGTACCAGGACAACCATTTGCTAGAATTTATGTAATAAAAGGTAAAAAAAGAGACTCTTGACAGAGAGATTTTATGGCAATGAAGTGGCTGTTTATGATATATGTAAAATTTGAAGGAGTTCTAGAAAATTAAACTCATAACATTAAGTATAATTATATCAGTTATCACAATTGTCTCTCAAAGCGTTTCCCCCTTTGGAAAAAATAACTGCTGTAACAAAATTTAACACTAAAGAATTCTGTTAGAATAAGCCTTGCCTTTCTATATTTTCTTTCAAAGACAGAATGTGTTCTTGTGTGTATGTCTCTGTATAAGGGATGGATTATTGATTTGTTAAGATACACTAAGCCATAACTGTCCAACACGACATCCAAAATTAATTAAATACTTGACTCCTTAATTTCATAGCTCATAGTTTTGAGTAGCTATGAAACTCATCCAATACTCTTAATTGTAGAGTCATATTTAGCCACTCCAAAGATAATTGGGACTGAACAAATGTATTATATTTGATTTAAAATTAAATATAATATAATATGGCAGAAATTTCTTACTTTTAAATATACTTTATCCTGCACAATAATCTAAATCAATACTATGAATAATTTTTCTAAAGGTGATATTATGAGTTCCCTATCTATATAAGTTACACAAAAATTAACACGGAGCTATTCATAGACATTAAATTTATAATTGGAATTGAACACTGCAAAGTGATCAGTAATTCTGATAATTAAATTGCCAAATTTAATATGTGTAATGTGATCCTTAAAAACACATATGAAATACTTATTTGATTCCGGGCATCTTCTTCTCCATAATAGCCTGGCATTTTAGATGAAACTTTTATTCTCTGAAAGTATAGAATTTCTATTGAGAGAAATGGATAATTTTTAATGTTTTAATATTCAAATAATGGCTATTTTGAATTATTGGAAAATTCCATTATTAAAAATGTTTCTGTATACTGAATATTTTAATTTTATTCATTAATTCATACATTAACAAATATTTATTGAATACTGATTGCATATCGATAATGAAGAGTATTGATTTGAGAGAAGGCGAGAGGAAGGGAGAGAAAAAGAGAGAAACATTGATTGGTTGTCTCTTTCATGTGCCCCACCTGGGAAGCAAACCTGTAACCTAAGTATGTGCCCTGCCAGGGAATTGAACCCACAGCCTTTCAGTTATTGGACAATGTTCCCACCAACTGAGCCCCACCAGCCAGGGCTTGTGTGGCTTTTATAATTTTGTTCTGGTACAAGGTCAGGGACACAGGTATTTTTCTTGGTTTTCTGACTAACTGCATATCCATGTTGTTTTATGGGTCAAGGTCTCTACACGTTAATATATTTTTAACATGGCGAATATTTGATTTTTATTTTATCATTTTTTGTTAAATATAATTGGCATTTTATATCTTTTATACAATATAGCCTGGATTGGATATTTATGACTTTATACTAGATCTTATAACTGTTTATATTTTTAATGACAGTTTTAACCTAAATTATAATGTGTTCTTTACTGTTTTTAGTAGATGATAAAATATGAAATACATGAACTCGTTTTGCAGTTTGATGATCACCAAGGTATTGGTGCTAATCTGTGACATTTACAGTGTCTTCTTGTTGGTTTTGTACCATCTGATTTTAAAAGGAATTCACACTGAATTCTTAGGTTGCAAATGAATTATATCATATTCGAACTTGAGATTACTTTTTGTCCTGGTTTAGATCTTGAATAAAGTGATAAGTTAACTAACTGTATTGTCTCACAGGTCAGCAAATAATCTAATAAGTAAAATTTATTGACTTCGTTCAATAATGTTAAGCATTGTTCTAAATGCTTTACATATACTAATTTATTTAAGCTTCATATCAACCCCTTAAATTAAGTCATATAATTACCTCCTTACTACAGATAAGGAAATTGAAGTTCTTATAAGTTAAGTACTTGTTCAAAGCCAGTGAGGTGAGAGAGCTGAGATGAGAGTCACTAGCTCCCTCTGGAATTTGCAGAAAGGACTCAGTCCGTGACTCCACAGTGGGTGTCGGCAGATTATTGATTATGGATTCGTACCCTGGGCGCCATACACTCACCTTGAAGTATGCTTTTAGCAACCTTTTCCCTGTTTGCGACGTGACTGATACCTCAAGTACGCTGTCCTAATCATTTGATAATATTGTTCTTGACTGAAAAGAAAGCATGCACTTCAAATTCCCTAAGATTGGGAATGGACCCTTATTGATCGTAGTTCTTGGGTCATTGATTTTTTCATGAACAATATTATCACTTTATAATGGAATTAATGCCGAGTTTAGCATACCACTGCTTGCCAAAGTCAACGGCTCTATGTACAAACTAATGAAAAAAAAATATTGAATAGAATAAAATGTATTAGGAATTGTTTAAAAACAACAGCAATAACAAAACGAGGTTTAATGAGAGCCCTCATCTTTACAGATTGGGTGATGTAGACTCTAAAATTCAGCTTTGCTGAAACTGCTTCCGTCTCTCTTGATACAAAGTATTAAGCATACTAAGTTTTCCTCTACTACATGGAAAATAATGAGATGTAAATTTTACAGTTATTTTTTATTTGATGTTTATAGAACGTTTTAGCATTGACAAGTTGAGGTTTATTTCAAATAAATTTGGAATTAGAGCTGATTTACTAGAGCCGTACATTGTGAATTACATAGGCAATATATTTCAAAATATAGATATATATTGCTATTGCAATATAGAAACAGATTGCTTATTTTACCATGGCAGGATTATTTTGCTTTAGGGAAGGAATATTAAATTCCACGAATATTTGTTGAGCTCATTTCTATACATTGAAGAAAGTGCTTGTCCCCAGTGTTTTAAACTGAAGTGATATAAAATATTATACTTCCATGCATGAGGTACCACTCCTCCATGAGACTCTGTTCTGAGCCCTGGCTTCGCACTCTGCACTTCAGGTAGAATCATGTATCTGCCAACTCTATCCCATGCTGAGGGAGGGAGGGAGAGAAAGAAGAAAAGAGAGAGAGAGAATATGTGTGCCAGGGGGTGTAGCATTAAGAAGATCATGCTTTATTTCAAACAACTAGAACAGGAACAGAATCGCAGAAATGGAGATCCCATGAAGGATTATCAGCAGGAGGGATGAGGGGGGAGATTGGGGGAAAAGGTACAGGGAATAAGAAATATAATTGATAGGTACAAAATAGACAAGGGGAGGTTAAGAATACTATAGGAAATGGAGAAGCCAGAGAACGTATATGTACAACCCATGGACATGAACTAAGGGAGGGGAACAATGCTGGAGGGTTGGGGGTGCAAGGTGGAGGGGGAATAAGGGGAAAAAATCTGACAACTGTAACAGCATAATCAATAAAATGTGTTTTAAAAGAGAAGATCATGCTTTAAAATAGTGCAGGGGTTCTTTCTCAAATTGTCACTGGGTCACATTTTTCATGGCATTTCTTATTTCCTGGTTGCTGATCCCTCACCTCACTACAAGTACTTGACTTCATTAATTCGTCTGAGTGTGTCAATAAGCTCGGGAGATAAATTTTATTTCTCTGCATTTTACAAATGAGAACCTTAGGGACAATTTGAAGGTAATTGTTCATAACCTCCACCATCTCCACATTTCCCTGAGAGTTTGCCTGAGAATAATTGTAACAAAAATTTACATTAATCCATTTTGTTTAAATAAATAATGTAACAATAAAAGTACCACTAAAAATTCTTATTCTTCTTAAAGTCATTGGCTATGTACTTCTTATTTCAGTAGAAAAAGTTATGAGCAAAATCAAAGCAGCCTTTTCATATGTATATAATGTTGTAAATAACCAATAACCTTAAATTTTCAGGGATTTTATACATTTGTTTTAAAATACAATCATTATTTAAAAGTAAATTATATTAACACATAATTATATATTATTAGCAACAAAGGTGATAAAGTCCTAGAAGAAAGCATAGACAGTGGGCTCTTTGACATCTGTCTCAGCAGTTACTTTTTTTGAACCAGTATCCTCAGGGAAGGGCAAAAACAAGCAAAAATGTACAAATGGAGTTCTATCAAATTAAAAGCTTTTGCGTCATGAAGGAAACAATCACCAACATGCAAGGGCAATGGGGAAAAAAATTGCAGATCCAATGAGGGGTTAGTGTCCCAATTATGTAAAAATCTTATAAAATGTAATATAAAAGACAACCTGATCTAAATTAAAAATGGGCAGAGAACGTGACTAGACATTGTTCTAAGGAAGACCTGCCACCAGGCACATGCAAAGATGCTCGACATCACTAACCATCAGAAAACTGTACATCAAAATCACAAGGCGTGGTCACCTCACACCTGTTAGGATGTCCATCAAAAAGACAAGGAATGCGTGTTGGCAAGAATGTGGAGGACAGGGAACCTTCAGACACCGTCGCTGAGATGGTAAAATGGGGCCTTAACTATGCAAAAGAGCATGGAGGTTTCCCAAATACTGAAACTAGATTATCACCCAGTCCAGCAATTTTACTTCTGGGTATTAATCGGCAGGAAACAAACAAAAACATTAATTCAAAGAGGTATATGCCATCCTGTGTTCCTCGCAGCATATTTACAATCACCCTGGAAGTGTTCATCAATAGACTAATGGATAAAGAAGCGGTATGTGGACACAGTGGAACATATTACTCAGCCGCACAGAAGAATCAGCCTGTCGTTTGCAGCAATGCGAATGGACCTAGTCACATACATAGAGACAAATATCAAGTGATTTCACTTACATGTGGAAAGTAATGAAACAAATGCACAGACCAACAAAGCAGAAGCGGATTGATAGACACAGGGAACAAACTAGTGGCCGCGGTAGAGGGGAGGAGATGGGGAGCTGCAAACACAGGTCAAGAAGACTACGAGGTATGCGTTCCTGCTTAGAAAATGAGTGTCGTAGGGAATGTAGCCAGTAATACCGTAATAACTTTGCATGGAGACAGATGGTGCCTAGACCTATCGTGGGGGTCCCTTTGTAATGCATGTAAATATCAAACGTCTATGATGTACCCCTGAGACCAATAGAATAATGGATGTCAATTATCTATCAATAAACATTCAAAAATAAAAAGGGTAAAAAATACAAGCACAGGTGGTAAATACTCAACACTCAAGTTTCTCATAAGTCTCCTATATGAATTGTGATGTACGTTCTTGAAGTCATTCATGTTCATTGTATCTGTCTGGTGGAATCCTAAGCAATAGCTTGGTGTTGTACATGTTTTCATCTCTTTACTGAGTTACATCATGTTGGTAGCTAGATATTAACCATGGTGGAAATGTGTACACTGTGGAATTTGACAAAGACTGGAAATAAGGACTTGATGATTTGCTGACTGTCTAGTGGTAAGACAGTGATGGGAACATGTTAGGAAAGCGGGTTGGACTTAGAGAGCGACCAGGTCTGCAGTTATTACTTCACAACTAGTATGCGCACACCCGTGCACACACGAGGGAGAAAATACCCTTTTAGTAATCGAACACTATCATGTGATTCAGCAAAGGAACTGTTTATATTAATAACTAATGAGGGATTTCCAAAATATGTTTTATGTCACTCATTTTACCGGCTAAAAAGGCTTATTAACTAATATTCATGTCAGAAGTACACTCATTTATCACTAATGTGAGGAACTTCTTTGCTTTTATTTGCAGTTTGATTTTGTGAAATCTTGGAGAAATTACAAACATAAGTTGCCACAGATACCAGAGGTCAGCAAAAAAAAATCAATAAAAAGCATTCTGTGAAAATCAATGGGCTATATGGAATTATAAGTGGGTATTGTATTTTTATTAGTAGTAGTAAATTGTGTCCTATATATCTTTTATATTCATACTGAAAATATAATAAACTCAGACATTATTTTCGGAGAGTTCATTGTTGAACATCCTACTGAAAATAACTCACTCAGTAAAGGCTGCAATATCAAAAAGAAATACATAGTTCAGGAAATCTTAATAAAAATATTAAAAGGGTATAGAGAAACATTACCAGATTCTGTCATGGACTGGTAATAAGTTGATGGGGAAAAATAAAGAATGGCAAGTAAATATGTTTAATTTCAAGTAGGGTTTGTTGCTTGTTTGGTTTTTAGTAGTTTCGTGATGGGCAGTTTTCTGAGAGGCCTCCAAGGATCCCTGCCTCCCAATGTTCAGGCACTTGTGTGATCTCCTGCTGCGGAAGGGCCTACACCTAGAGACTTTCTTCCAATGATGGAATATAGAAAAAGTGAGAGGACACTCCCGCTGAGACTCCGTTACGAAAGACTGACTTCCATCTTGCTGGCGCCCTGTGCCTCTGGATGCTTTCCTCCACTCGTTCTGATAAAGCAAGTCGTCACGCCCTGGGTTCCGCCATGGAGGGGCTCTTGCGGTCATGTACAGAGGCAGCCCATGGCCAAGACCCAGTGAGGAAGCAACAGCCTTCAGTCCAACAGCACTCTGTATGTGGAAACCTGCCAACGATGATGTGGGTGGGCTTGGAAGCCCACCAGTGCCCAGCTCAGCCTTCCCAGGCGAACCCACCCCTGGTCTACACCTTGATGTCAGCTGGAAAGAAGTCCTAGCACTAGGTCCCAGCTAATCCTTACCCAAGTACCAGACCTACAGAAACTTTGAAATAATCCATTTTGTTGTCTCAAGCCACTACTAGATTTTGGCACACGTTGATAAGCAGTGATGAATAACTAGCACACAGATCACGTAAATAAAGTTGAAATCAATGTCCATTAAAAGTGTGGTAAATGCAAAATAAACAATGATCTTCACATCCTTGTTACTTATACAAACTAGTCTTAAAACAGAGTAACCTGGTTCTTTAAAGTTGCTTTCTGAATTTTCAATACCTTACTATTAAAGTTTTCCTTGTATCTAAGATCATTCTAGGGATATTTCCACATCGGCGTTGAGGTACTATGAAAGTATTAGGTCTTAAATGTCTGTTTAGATGACTGAGTCAAACAAGGAATAAAATCATTATACTGGTACACAGTTTGGAGGTTACTTCTAAATAGCTTACAATCCCACTGTCTCTTAAACACTGGGTTTATGATACTTGTTTAATCATTGTGTATTAATGTTAGTTCAAATTCCACATTACTTTAAGAGGAAAAGCCAAAATGATATTCATCCCACTAGTTTGTTAAGACACCAAGTTATTGACTTCTTTTGTGATACGTACAGATATCTTGGATGAGGGCGCCGCATAAACAATATGATAAATAGAGTCATCCCATGTTTTCTCCAAGAATATTTTTCTGAGTTAGATGTTTGAGATCATAGTAGAACCACAAATTTAAGTCATAGTTTCACTGGACTTAGTTTTTATATTTTCCATTTTTCCCGTAAATCTGGATGTGCACATGATTTCCGCTGTAGCAGCAGTTTCTAGGGATCAGGGTGGCACATGTCAAAACCTACCCAGTGCGCCCCCTGTAACGTGGTTATACAACCTCAAATCCTACCTCTAAAGGAAAAATTATTTCACGTCCAATACTTTTTAAAAGAAGCAAGGAACATAGGTGTTGCACATACAGTCGACAGTGCTGAAAATTCAATCAGCAATTTAGGAGGAAATAGTCCAGGGTGTGTGTCCTCAGATGGTTTTTACATATTTGGACATTTAATACATGTATTTACTTAACACACACTTAAATGTGTGTTTGCCTTTATTACAGTCAGGTGATTGCTTTTTATTTTCTTTAGATATTTGTCCTTTATCACCCAATCTTACCCACAACCTTTTTCTATTGGCTTTTTCCGCCCCCTCCCTGCACTTAATAATTATGCATTGTGGTTTATCTTTCTATTTTTGGAAAGAATGTAGCTAAAATGTAACTCTGTTGTGTTTATATTCTTATTTTCAGTGAGACCATATCTTACAATGTTAATAAATTTAATTGGTTAGCAAGAGAGGTGGCTGTAGCATCATTATTTATGAACGATAGACAAGCTACAATAAACATACACTGTTTATTAACAAAATTGATGATTTAACGAAGTCAATCAGCTTGATTAAGTAGAAAGAAAGAAACCTTCTAATGCAATTAGTTACTTTTTGTATGCCCAACATATGCTTCCTTAAGATAGATCTCCCAGTAAACCTCTATGTCTTATGAGATGTGTGCTGTAATAGCTAAATGCTTTTACAGTAATATTTAAATATCTCTAAACGATGCTTTCCTAACCTATAAAACTCATTACTTTGAAAACAATGTAGTTATTATGGTCATAAATATTTCTAGAAAGCCTTGTATTTGTAGAATATGCCTGTGCCTAGATCAATTTCTAATGCTGTTATACCTCCTTTGCAACGTTAATGAAACCCAAAATGAGGTGTTCTTTAACAAGCTTTTCATTCTAGCAAAATATATAATTTGTGTTTATTCATGTGACAGAGGCTGTTTTTGAAAAAAAAATCTTTATTAATCCAGAGGTGTATTTTATAAGAATATTTTCATCAACCCACAACTACAGGCAGAATATAATCAACAGAAATAATTTTAAGTGCTCTAATGAGTAATGAAATAAAAATTTTAAAACAGCATGTAGAATGAAATGTCATGACCCAATTTTCTAGATTACTGTATACTCCTTTTTAAGCAATGGCCTGTGTCCATTTAAAACCATGCACCAGAGAGTCAAAATTAAATTTATAATATGTTAGCAACATATTTTTCCTATCGATACCCGCTTTATTTTCTCCAAAGCTTCCCTCTAAATAAAGAAATAGCACTATGTTCTTAACTTATGGAGGCATATTCTCTTGAAAATCAGGAAGATGTTAATTGAAATTTTATTAAGTTGTTGAAATATGTTTTCATCCCCAAGGTCATAGTATATATGTATTTGTTGATGTATTTTATCTTTGGCTCACAAGTAACTTGCTGTTTTCATGTGCCTTTGACTCTTGTTCACCAAATTGCATTAATTAAGGAACAGTGTACAATAGTTGCTTTTGTGAGATGTCTATTTCTAGCCCAAGTCTTTTCTGGCTTGGGGATCTGTGTGACAATACAGCCAGGGCTTTGATTTAGTTCGAATGACCCAATATCAGCCCTTTCCCTCATGCAAAAGAAAGAAAAATTTGAGAGGTGATAAGTTCAGTCTAACCCACACACTAGATATTCTTCCTCAACAACAATGAAACTGTGTTTATTGATTTAGGGAAAAAGATCACGAAAACAAGGCTGTTAATATGGCTCAGTTTAGCATGATTAAGTTCCAAATAATTAAAATGTTCAATTTCAATCTTTAAATAGTTCTCGTTGAGCGTAAATGGGAAGAAATGCTATTCTCTATTAATAATTATTTATGAACTGAAAGTATTTAAAAATAGTAGACTAAAGTAAGTCAAATGGAAACACAGCTATGGAAATTCGTATGTAGCGTGTACCCTACATAGTATGTAGCAGGACTTTAAAATAATAGCCGATCCTTATTAATTTCCTCTGGTATTTATTGTCACTATATTAATCCTGATGAACTCATTTGGTATTAATGTGCATGCCAAAGCTAGTTCTTTGGGATTTCAACAGTGATTTCAGCAGTGATTAATTGCACAATTATCTTAAAGGGTGACCAATTTTCTTAATGCCTCCTACCTGACAGGAGAGGTTGAGCCGCATTGTTGCAGGTATAGAGTATAGCAGGTGCATTTGTCTTATATTCACGGAGTCCAAATTAATCCCTGTGTTTAAATCTCATGTGTCTACTTCAGCTCATTTTTTTGCTATCATTTTGCTATTTTCATTCATAATCTCCATATGCCAACCTGATGAAAATAGCATCTTTTAAGGATTAATCATTGAATACAGGGGGCTATATTTTAAATATAAATGGGTGTTGGGACATGAACTAGATCATTACAGAAAGAGGGGAGCAACCAAAAAATAAGTGCTCAACTGAAAAAATGGGAGCAAACTGGGAAACTGAGAATGGTAGCTGAACAAAAACGGGAGAAAATGTTGCCAGCCTACAAAAAACCCTCAGAGCCCGCAGGCAGGCCGTTTAAGGTGTTCGGACTCTCCCGGGGCGGGAAGTGGACGAGAGGAGGCAGTCTTCTCCAGATTACAGAGGCAAGAGGCCACGATGACAGGCTTACCAATGGCATTTCAGCCCCGCAAGACATACAGCCATTTCAATTAGACGAGACACTTCCGTGTATCCAAATAATTGTTTTAAAGTCGTGTATCTTGTTTTCTTATATTTTAATCATTTTTTCTGTTTATTTGCTCCTCTATTAGCACTGTTTCTCTAAAAATTTTAAAGTTAATTCAGCGAAGTCTGACTCCAAAGGAAAACCAGTGAAAAGAGGGTGTATGTAAATGTGCCCCATCTCCCTTTCTCACACTTTTTCTTTCCCTCCCCCACAGACCCGAACCCAAGCAATTACACAGATGAGGAAACAACCTATTACACACACAAGAACCCCGTTTCTCTGTAGTTAAGTATCACTTCTCAGCCTTTGGTTATCCAATTTCCAAAGTACACTTTGCGACAGGTTCCAATTCCTCAAGGATGGCCAGCTCCTCCATTTAAAAATTATGATTTTTTATTTGCTCTGCATTCTGTTAGATGGAATTTTAATGTGCTACCTTATAAGTTAGGGAATGTTTGACAACCTGGGGTCAGTGGACAACCACTGTTGGAACAGTGGATCATTTAGCAGAGCATTCCAATGTAGTAAATGGGAGGAGTATACAAATACCACCTTCTAGTTAATAGTCCCGTGTTTTCTCTATGTTAAAACTATATTTCAAAAATATTCTCACAGATTGCAGCACTCAAGGTAAATGTGCTTTAAGTTACTTATGTTTAAAATTAAAGATGTGAAGGGCAATCTAATGGAAAAACATGGGAGAGAGAGACCTTGCCAAAATCAGCCCAGAATCATATACCACAGGCCCCTTTCCATTCTAATGCCATGAAAATAGCAAAAAGGAACAAAAGCAGCCACATTGAAATGTCATAAGAAATCAGGAAGAGCTAGGAAGATGGAGAAATCTTTGTGAAATGAGTGTTGATTGTTGGAGTAACTAGCAACTCAGGTTAAAGTACCAGAACATCGGAGATACATAAAACAAATACAGTTTTAAATAATTAAATAGAAAACAAACAGATAAAAATGTAAGTAAATGAACAGAATTATATGAAAACAGTCAGAAAAATGTGCCAAAAAATTATTATGAGAAACTGATAGGAGATGAGGTCAAATGATTATATAAATCTGAAGATAGAATGAAAGAAATTGAAGATACAGTTATAAAAAATACACCATAATGAGCACAGAAAAATAGATATGAAAACCAGGAAAATATATTAAGCTAAATGAATAAATAATTTAATTATCCAATAAATATCTGATGCAATGTGTCAATAACTTTACTGAAAGAAACATTAAATGAGAAATTTGTGATAGAAAATGAATCTCGAAAGGAAAGTCTGGAAGGCAAGATATAACGATTCGCAAATGCTAATAATAGGTGATGCATTTGGAAGGATATTAGATCTTGAAATTGCTTATAATTGAACCTAATATCCTAAATTAAAAAACCTAAAAGGCAGGATTAAAGAAATCTTTGGTTTATCTTTATTTCAAGAATCTTCCTAGTTTTATTTACAAAAGCAATACACAATTTTTTATCATATATTTAGTTTCAGTCTTAGTTTTGTCTGAGAATACAATTGTCCAGTGGTGTCTCAATAGGATTGGTTCCAGGACCCGTGGGAACCCAAATTCACGGATGCTCATTCACATGCCTTGTATAATAAAATGGCATGGTATTTTCTACACACATCTCATGTACGTTGAATCATCTCGAGATTATTTATAATACCTAACACAGAGAAAGGGCAATGTAAATAGTTGTTAAACTGTGTTGTTTAGGGAACAATGACCAAAAAAGTCTGTAGAGACACATGCATAGTAGACCTAACTACATACTGTAACATCTGCAAGAAGATAACATCCCCCCCCCAATATTTTCAATCCAAAAGTGGTTAAATTCACAGATGGAAAAACCGCAGATACGAAAGACTGACTGAATATGACACAAGTATTTTTTTTAAAAGATGTAATTTGAAAATACACATACCTGTGCAGATGAAATTTTACAAACATCTTTAGAATTTTTTATGCTTTCCAACCATTTACACAAGTTAATACGTGTCTCTGGCAGCTGAACTCTCTTTAAGTTCCTCTTTGTGCCATTATCTAAAGATTATTCTTGAATAAGGAAAGAGTAATATAAGTAATGTTGGGCTTTCTTTTTTGAAACTCCTTGAAAAAATGAAATAGTTTCAAGTTTCATTGGCAAAATTGTTGGCCCAAATTTGCTTCCTGCTATTTTTCTTTAGAGCCACAGACTGCTCGAAATAGAGTTGAAGACACACATCTCTGTGTATCGTGAATATTCACTCCTGACCAGCCCCAGAGACATACACTGCTTACCCCATCCTTGAACTCTGCAATGCATTTATCCCTAGGACACATGATCAGAATGAGAATCTGCATAGAGCCTTGTGAAAATAATAACTATGTTATTATAAGAATACGTAAACAGTGTTGAAAAGAACAAAAGTCAGGTAATTTGGGAGTGTGTAGGGAGATGGCAAAAACTTTATTAACAAAAGAGTAGTGATTATTAAAGTTTTATTACATGCTTTACAACATTCTCAGTGCATTACATGTGTTGGCTTATCTAAGACTCCCCCCAAAAAACAAATGACATCATATTCTTCTCATTTTAGAATTGACTCAATGGGAAGATCAGAAAACCTGCCCAGATTCACATAGTGAGAGACCCCTAGAGCCTGGCGATGAACCCCATCAGCGACACTCCGGGGACCAAGGTAAGAAATACGACTTTTACAGATGAAAGCTTGAATGGCCAGATGTGTGATTCTATGAATGGTGATCCTTTAAAATAGTCCTATCACTGGCAGAATTTCTGTCACTTTGAGAATAATCAGGCTTATCTCTCTAATGTATTCCAAAGGTGAATGTTTTGTTTGGGGTTGTTATTAACGAAGTTGAGAAATGGACATTAAGCCCAGCCTTGGCAGAACACAAAATGAACCATCTTATCTAGAGGTGCACTGATGCATTGAGATGCAATCTGCACAAAGAAGAGCATTTCATTTGCGTGGGCAAGCTTATCTGTGTTCTTAGTGTGAAGCCAATTGAAACTTCAAAGGCTGTCTGCCTTCCTGTGCTTTGCATTATTTTCAATTGATCGGGAAAATGTTAATATGACTGGAGTGGCTGAAACTATTAGGGGAAGACTGTTACTTGAATCAAAATGTATTATTTATTTTGTCTGATTGGGATAGTTAATCAAAATAATATTAAAACTTCACAGCTCGAATGTACTCTTTTACACTTAATTATTCTCTATAAAATATTTATTCTAAATTATTAAAGTTTTAAAAATTGATTCAATATATATTTCAGTTTTATTTCTTAAGTATTACTCTGTTGATAGTGGCAAAACATAAAGTATGTGTACTAAAATAGTAGAAATAGAACAGCAAAAATGTAAGACATGTTAAGCTTTAAAAAATCTTCTAAATGTATTATTTATTTTACTTTTGTCATTATTTCTTGACTCTAAGGTAGGAGCACATTAAACAGTTTTTCATTCATTTATTCTACAACTGCTATGATAAAAATTTCATATGTAGAATCTGTGAAATACCACAAAATTTATTCACTGGAATAGTTTTCCTATATTTATCATGTAGTTTAACAAACACCATGATTCTGTTGCCAGATACAGCCATTAAGTAATCTTTTCTAAGATATTAAAAGTTCTGTTTTATCATTAAAAATTTTATAATTCAATATATCATCTTATCAAGATGTCCAATTTCACTTACACGTTATTCTAATTATAAGTGTGCAACATTATTTGCAACTATGTGTGAACTATCAGCCGTTACTCAAAAAATGTTATTGCATTATAACGTTGACGAGTAAAAAAAATGGATTCCCAGCTGGGGTCGTCATCTGGGTGAAATTTGCCTGTTCTTCCCAGGCCTGGGATAGCTGTAATAGAGGTGTCCCACCCGCTAGGGCTTCATGAATAAGGAACGAGAGAGGCGGAGAAGTCTATGGCGTCAGGGACCTATAGAGCGATCAGTGACCTCTAGTCAGAGGTCAGAAATCTAAGATAACCTCCAAAATGAAGCCAAAGAGATGAATTCAATGGCCTTTTCCCCTTACCTTATCATGGATTTCCAGCTGCTGTCCCTGACTGGCCAACTCCGATAAGGAAGAGAGATGTCGTAGGGGTGCATGTAGGTCAACCTGCCAGGGCAGAGAACAAGGTGGGGAGGGATGGAGAATGGATTTGGTGGGTCAAACACGTTTCCCACAACGGTTCTCTCCAAAATCCAACTACGATATCTAACTGTCCCTACTTACAAAGAAACATTCTATACTTTGAAATCAAATATACACCTACTTGAACTTTAAAAGTGTCAGAATATACTTCCCCTACCTTGTGTCAGGAACTTCTCAAGTTATGGAAATAGAGATGTAACTTCTTTGCCTGATATAATTCATATTCTGGAGGAGAGAAAGAGAGATATTGCTGTCGCAAATAAAGTGAGATGATAAATACTTGGCACCATGAAAGCAGAGATGAACATGTAGCCAAATTTCAAGGGCAGAGAGGAAAGTAAGAAGGACAATAAATATACAAGCCAATGATTGTAGACTAGGAGAGGAGACTGATTTCTTACTAATATTAGGTGACTGAAAAAAAAAAAAAAGACACAGACAGGAACCATAGAATTAAGCGTCTACTGCCGGTCGTCAAGACTGAACTCGTACAACCAGGCCAAAGTAAAAAAGATTTTATTTAGAAACTTGGTCTTGAATTAAAAAGGTTAAAATGAGCTTCCGTTCTTAAGAAGTTCCTCTTTCTGAATCCTGGAAGATTTTTCATTTGGCCGCATATTCAGCAGAATATCTTCTGTTAATTAGCTCCACATTAGCACCTGTGACCCTGCCTGGCACGTTCTCCAACAGGCATTGATGGAAGAGGTTTTGGCTCTAAAGCAAATTCCAAGGAATGTTTTTATGAGCCAATGATTTTTTTTTTTTATTACTGAAATGTTGAGTAGTCTGCAGTTAATAGCTTCACTGGCTATGTTTAGGAAATAATTAAATTTACACATAGAAAACATAACATATCTTTAAATCCTATTATTTTTATAGTCCTCCATGACATTAATATTCTTTAATGGTCTTCATTAAAAGAATAATTTCAATATGTAAAACAACAACATTAACATTTTTATAATACAGTTATAAAATGAGAGAGGTAAAAATCTACAAGCTTTCATTGAAGATCTTTTTGTTTTATCTGCCAAAACATCACTTTAAAATGCTTTTGGTACTTAAACACTGAAAAATAAATTTTAAAGTATTTGTTTCATGTATGTATGAAATGTTTTTGCTTTGTAAGAAAACATAAGCTCCTTAGGAATCCACTCCTCCCCCCTAGTTACTAGACCCATAGGTAGAGCCAGGTCTGAATACAATCTTTCTTGAGGAGTCTAAACCCACTAAGGGACAAAAGGGATGATACCCAAAGGAACTGTAGAAACATAGACAGTACGTACTGAAAACTCTGGACCCTGGGGTGCTGGAAAAAGAAGAGTTTATTGGTACGGGAGCACACTCTCGCAATAGTGGGTTTAATATGCTGTCTAGGACTCCAGAACCTGATACAAACATGCTACTTGACTGCATCTTGAAGCCTGGATGAAATAACAGTCATCCCCAGTGAAGGAGAAAGGCTCGAAGAGCACAGACACTGTGAATGGATCAGGTTTTTCATCATAGAAGGGGACAGTAGAGACTGGGCAGGTCACATAGGGCAGGAAAGCCAGGTACCGCAGTCTCTACCACAGAAGGGCTCAGCAATACTTTGTTTACCAACCTGTTAAGTAGTGTGCTAGTTAGGAGCGGCACCTGGGTTTTTGGCTGTTCAGTGTTGGCTGTTCTCTGTAGGCCAGGGCTGCCTGTAGGAGATGCTCTTGCAGAGCCTGCCGCCCTATTCACAATGGAAATGGGAGGATTTTGAAATAAAATCCAGGAGGTGGTAGTTAACCATCCAAAAGAAGGTGGAAGGAATTGTCATACTAAATGACAGGGTCAGTGATTTCTGTCCACTCACAATGAGTATGTAGAAGCCCCAGCCCTCAATGACAGGGTAATGGTAGGTGTCAACCCAAATCGAGGGAGGGGCCAGGAGATGTGCAGTGTAGACCAGTCAAGAAGAAAACTCCAAAGAAGATGGACATTGGACTTGATATATATCAAATGTTACAATTAATGTACATTAATAAAAGCTTCAAAATAGAAAACAAATATTTTTCCCTTGAATTAATAAATTTAAAAATCAAGTGCTGTTAATAAGAAATAGATAGATAGACATGGAATAATGCAGTTTGAAAATAAATGGATAGTAATGATATAGTACAATGACACCAACAAAACATTATATGTTGATATTACACGAAATAAATTTTAAATGCATACAAAGCATTATTACAAATGTAAAGAAAGTCCCACCTTGGATGAACTGCCATTTACTAAAGGTGATAATTTACATATTTTTCACTCTTTGTAGTGTACATTCTGAGGATTTCAAAAAGTGAATGATGCCGTGTGTCCACCATTATATTGTCACTCAGCAGTGACATCGCCCTGTGTTCCACCTATGTACCCATATGTTGTTTTAATCTGCAAAGAATAAAAATAGGACGGATTGGTTTTTCTAAGTGAGAATGCCTTCACGTCCAGTGCAAATGTAAATTTCTGCTCACAATTGAATGTGCATTTCCCACTGTGATTCTAACACATTACAAACAAATTAATTCTATTTGATTTGTCCTTGTTATATTCATGGCTTAGGTTCTGTTTTACATTTTCTATTTGCTTTGACATTTTCTTATGTCTCGATCTCTAACTCATAGGCCTGAATGTCACTATTTTATATGAAATGCTCTTATGTTACTTCGACCAAAGTAAATGGTTGCTATATAGTGAGCAAATTATGCTTTTGTATTAATCTGTTCAGTTTCCTCTTGGTTCATTGATTTCATTTTGATAATTTGTCATGCACGATCAATATTCAACTGGTTAATATAACTGAGTAAGCTTTATTGCTTTGATTTTTCTCTTGACTCCTTTTCTCATTCTCCTTTTAAACCTTCATGAATTCTATTTGTTTTCTTTCATTCAAGTTTCAAAAAGTATATTTTTATATCCCTTTGGATTATATTAGTGGCATATTTAATCATTGAATTTTATGCAAGCTTTCCATACATTTAGTGTTTTCTGGGTAATATTTTATTCTAAGCTTGAGCATAAATACAAAATGTTTTTATTTTTCTGAGCTATTTAATAACAAGGAATAAAATTAATGTAATCAGGCAGATTAGTAAGCAAAATGCATTCCCACCCTTGAATAATGGTGAGTCTTTTACTTCACCACCAAGACTATATAGTTCATGGAATGCACAGTATTTTATTACATCTGTACATAATGAAAATGTCCCAAGCTTTAAGTCAACTTGAATGGACCACAATGTCCAGATATGTAGTCGGACATCATCCTGGATGATTTTGTGAAGCTGTTATTTAGCTGAACGTAATTAAACATTTAAGTTGATACACTTTGAGCGGAGCGGATTACTCTCCATAATAGGGGCAGGCCTCATCCAATCACTGGAAAACCCTAATAGAACAAACGCCAACCTGCCCCATGCAAGAAGTAATTCTGGCAGCAGACAGCCTTCGGGTTCAGACAGCATCTTGAAGCACGTCCTGTTCATTCTGTTTCTCTGGAGAACTCTAATAAGCATTCTCGAAGATATTTCTTTATCGAGCATATATTTGGGGGGAACAAATTGGGTTGCGCCAATACTTGCCATACTTTTCTTAAAATTGTATTTATTTTCTTCTTGAAAATTATATTCATCACTTACCTGCCTAGTGGCAGTGTGTTATTTGTGGTAAAGAGGAAAACTGGGAAATAATAAGCATTGAGACAGTTGTGCTGATGTAAACGTGGGTGGGAGTGAGAAGGGAGAAGTGTGTGCTGCTAACTCATTAAGTTATGACAGTACTGTTTGTATTGTACTCCAACATTTGGGAACTTGTTTTTCCCATCTTGCTGCTGCCTACCCAATAAACTTCATTGTGGCCTAGATCCCATAACTTACTCCAGGAGAATTCTGCCTCCCAAATGCATTGACTGGATTACCAAGGACACGAGTTATCTTGTTTAAAGAATGAAATGATTCTGTGAAAGCACATAAGGACCACCGTCATCTCATGTAGTTAACCTGAATTTCCAAATAAATGGAATTTTCCTTATCTGACCTAGTAATTGGTCTAACTTTTCCCCAGTATTTCAGGTCCTGGAGAATTTAACATGGTCTTATGTAAAAATAAGTTGCATAAAAGAAATAGATTGATTGTATCAGACTCTAAATTCTATACTACTTCCTATTTTTCAACTGAGCATGCACAGTTAACAGTAATGATTTGCTTTGTGCAACATGACTATTAAATCTATTTTAAGCTACTGTAATCTCTCATTATTACATCTGAATTACTATACTGCTTTATTTTTAAGAAGCTCTGGGTCATTACACACCTCAAAGTGTGATAGATCAGATTAAAATAGCAAAGGTATTATAAGAAATAAAAAATTTAAATTCCACTCATAATTAAGGGTGCAGCCTAGGAAAACTTAATTTAGACAAAGATGAGCATGCTACCTTGGGGAAATTTGGAAAAGGTCACAAAAGCACTGATTATTAAAAAACACTCTTTTGCAATTCCTACCTTGTTTGGCCATGATACTTTAGTGAACAAAGACTTAGGCAGAACTAAGAGAAAATAGTACACATAGAATTTTTTCTCATAATAGTTTTAATTCCACATCTACCATTTGCACAAATATTGTTTTTAATTTTTGTTTGAAAGAGTATGTTGAAAGCTGGGTCGATAATTTTAAATGTCCAGGTGATCACATTGTTTTACCTTCACGAAGCTTGAGAATAACGAGTCACAAATCCTAGGTGAAGGAGTAGCAGCCACACCCTTGAAATGCAACAAAATGTAATGTAATTTTCTAAAAAGCAAGATGAATAAAATATAGTAGGATGGATATTTATTAAATTTTATTTTGAAGTGATCTCTTATTAAATTCATTATTTTGGGAGCTCAGTTACCTTAGTGAGCCGCTAAGCCAAAGCCACATGACTGAAAACGGTGATTTCATGTAGCTTCCCCACAATGCTCTTTGAGTCCGTTGACCCTGCATGTTGGACGGCGAGTGCTCTTGGCTTTGCTAAGAGGATAATTCTCACACAGGGGGCCTTGAAGAGCCTCAGGAGATACGATAGGTAGGTAGGTAGGTAGGTAGGATAACAGGTACACTGGTGGATAGATACATAGACGCATAGATAATAGATGTATACTTTTCTGAACAATACACTTTTTTCTATCTGAATATATTCACAGTAACAGCATGTATTTTTAAAACTCTAGTTTAAACTCACATCTTAATTCAAATCCATGTATCAGTTTTTCTCTTTTTAATTTTTCAATTACAGTTTGCATTCAGTATTATTTTGATGAATGGTGATTGTACACTTTTACATTATGCTACATACGTATTTATACCTGGAAAACTACCTGAGGAGAAAGACTAGACAGACTACATTAAAGTTTCGAAACACATTTCATCTGAGTGAAGGGATGAAACTGAAAACTGCTACTTTTCTGGGAGTCTATAATGGAGAGTTATTTTAATGTGGACTAAAAACGGACTGAAGTGTCTTTGCATTTTACATTTTCATCATAATGCATGCAAGCCATTAAAATTTCATATTTTCCTATTTAAATAGAAGACCTGGATTTCGGTGCAGTGCAGAGTCTATATGGTGTGTTCCACGGGCAGGGGCACAGGAAGGGTGGGGTTTAATTTGCCCTTGTTCCTCCAGCAGGAAATAATTAGACGTCCATAGAGAGGTGCTGAGGTGTAGCCATGTTTTTGAACTCGAGTTTCATTAATTCCCCTTTCTTCTTGTATTAAATGTGATTTCAAAATCAAAGCCATTATATTCGGACAAGGTTCTTTGGTTAAAAGTGGAGTTGATTATAGGAAACTTAGACTCTCAGGTGTGAAGTCATAAACAATGATAGCCCACCGCATCATGGGGCTCTGGACCTAGGAAAGTCACAGTGACCTGCATTTGGTGATAGGTATCTTATCACTTTAATAAAGGACTTACAATCTACTCCTTATGAGGCCCTTAAGATCTTATAGGGTTATTGTTAAGGAAATAAAAATTCATTGTTATTATCTCATTTATATTCTAATTGGCAAGGCTTTTACACAATTAAAATTTTAATGTTTTTTTAATAAATATAAAGCATTTTGTTTTATAATGTGAGTTATTTCATAAGGGGCGTGTGGAATACACATGAAACAGTAAATGAATTGCGTTTTTTTTTAATGTTAATGGGCTTGTGACTAGGCCCAGAAATAGAACTAGTAAGGTGTTAGCTTATTCTCATGAAGAGTCCTTTTCTGTGTGTTAGTTGCAAAAACAAACAAACAAAAAAAGGCTGAAACCAAGTTGGAATAACTTGATGCTGATTCTTAATACTTCTTCAAAGGGAAGCTTATAGGGATGTGGAGCAGACAAAATCAAGGTCATGGTCAGGGCTCAGAGAGGAGAGAGAGCGTAAGCTAGATGTCTATCGGGGAGCTGATTATAACCTCTGGGATAATGTTCCATTTGTCTTTCTGAATAAATGGAGTTGTGGAGCTCCGTAGAGATGATTTCAACGAAGACTTAAAACCCGTTAAAATATTTTCTTTTATTCCAGCGGGTAACTAACATGAGAGCAAACTTTCATCCCACTCCTAATACACACTCCTATCCCTGAGGCTCTCCAATACCCTCATACCTTCCAACACACCCACTTACAATACAAGACTAAGGGACTCTAAATTGTAAATTTAAATAAATATTAACTAAACACTAGACTCTGTGGAGAAAACAAAGCCCAGATATATTAATTTTTCAAAAGTCGATTGCATTTCTGTGTGTCAACAGCAAACTAATAGAAATAAAATTTTGAAAATAATTCAACTTGTCATAGCATCAAAAACAACTATGCAGGAATAAATTTAAAAATAAATATGAGAGCTCTGCATTGAAAACAAGAGACAAGTATTGGTGTGAATGAAAATAGACATATATTTAAAATGGAAAGATGTATTTTATGTATGGATTAGAACACTCAATATTCTAAAATTGTTAATGATTTCATAAGGTTCATTTTTCAGAATTCATCTTATAATATTTATATTCATTTTATAAATATTTTCTATATTCATTCATTTTATAATATTTATAAAATTGTATAAAAGTCAGATCTCAGTTCTGCAGTTTTTAACAAATATTTAAGCTTGTGTGATCTAATATTTATAAAATGGCTTTGTATTTAGTACCATTTCATATGTTAATTACAATAATTAATTTTCAGAAGAGTTTAAAATATTGGAGAAACCTGTATCATTTCACTAAGGGTTGGAATGTGGTCAGTTCATTTTCTCCATAGGTATTTATCTAGCACTTGTAAGGTTAGTAAAATATCCAATTTTTGTTTAGGCATTATGCCAAATAATGAATAAAGTCAATGCAGAAAAATAATTATGATTGAATGATACCCTGAAGAAAAAGTATGAATTTTTTATTGGTCTTTTTTCCTAAAAGATTCTCTTGCAATATCTAACTAATATAATTTTCCATTCTTTTGGACCATACAGGCAATTTCTATTTTATCATGAGATGCTTATTTGAACTTTTAAAATGACATATCGAACGGAATATTTCACATTTTGCCAACTTGCCTCTCAAGCATGCATTTGCACTGTCTTGGGAGATTAAAAGTACTTGTGAAAAAATTAAGTATTGACAAACTATTATTATTGATTTTTTTCTGATTACTCTCTTTTGTGATCTGATACTTCTGGTTATTTTTCAGAAAAGTAGGTTGTTGTTTTTAATTAGGTGACCCTAGTGAAAAATGACTCTCAGTCATTTCAGGAGTAAGTGTGCTCCTCTGACTACTAATAGTCACCCACAATAAAATTCAGTATACTTCTGTAATATTTAAAATTATTTTAATTGAAACATAAAGAATGATACTAAAACACCCAGCCAAAAAGTGGAACTCACCTGTCCATTTATAGTGGTCTACCTTACACAAAAGAAGCAAAAATTGAAATAAGCTGTACATTTGACGATTTTCTTTGTTGTTTCAAAGACTGTATCTTCCAAAATGATTTTCTGTTTTTCTACACAAACTTCATTTTTTATGTTCTGAGTGACCTACATATAAACTTTTGAAAAATACATACAAGTCCTCATATTTCATATGCAAACACAGTAATTAATAGATTAGTTATTAATCACACACAATATTAACATAGTCAAAAATCCATGTTCTATGTATCATTGCTTCCAGGAAATTTCTTTTGAAAATTACTTTTTCTACTTACTAAGGAAATTATTGCCTTGGGGGAAAGAATATCATGTTACACTTTTATGTGTGAATCTTTTCAAATGTAATTATTCGAATGGATAACTAAACACGAATTCTGCTTTAGGGTTGACACATGCCAATTTGTTTCACAGGTCATCTAATTATAAGCAGATCATCCACCCACCTTAGCTCTCATTCTCTTGCATTTTAGAATAATTTCAGATACCAGGGAAATATGTGATAGTTTATTAGGTCCTTGTGGGAGTACATGCATTATAATTGTCTCAATCATTTCTGTTTCCTAATTCCTTCGTCATTAGAGTATCAACAATAAATGAGTTATTAGCACATAACAAGCCATTTTAACAAAAAGAACAAATAAGTGAAAAAACTCAATGGTCAATATTCTTTCTATGAAAGAGTCTACCTGGTAGAAGCATATTCCAGGACATCATCATGCCATTTTAATCTATTGTCTTCATTATTCCACACATAAGACAAAGACGTGATTCACTACTTACTTCGAAGAGACATGAACCTGCTGTTGAAATTGTGCCCGGGTGGGTGTGCAACTCTCTTTAAATATACAAAATGAGACAACATCACAGAACGCAAAGCAAAGGCAACCAAAAGGGCCATCAAGAGAATATTTTCCTCATTTATTTTCTTGTCACAATCTTATTTAACTTTCGTGCCTCTTAGAAGAGTGATCTAAATAGAAATGCAGAGTCTCTTAAATGCAAGTTTAATTAAAAGTTCAATTTATTATAAGGTTATTACCATATGAAATCAATCCAAGATCCGAAATTCACTGGAACAAGACTCTTGGTATTTGATTTCTCTTCTCTCTGTGGGTGTGGTGTGTTTTATTCTTTGTAACTTAAAAAAATGTGTCTTTGATCAGCAGCCTCACCTGGGAAGAAAAATGCCCAAGGGCAACTCAAAAATTCTCATCTCATGTTTTAAATCATTAGAAACAATGTGATTGGGCCAGGCGCGAATCTTGGGAAATAAACTAATTAACCTGAATTATATCAAGTGGCATCTCAGGACCTTTTGGCTCGGACCAAGAGATGAAGTCACATCTCTTGTATGCAGTTGATGGCTTCTGCTTAAGTCACAGGCATGGGGGACAATGACCAGAATATGGGGAAAGCTGGTGTATTTTCTTGTTCCTTGGCTTGATTTCCCATGACTTCCTCCTGAGTAACTTTGCCTCTCACTCTCTTGCCCATACTCTGAAACCTTGAGTACCCATTGCTTCATCAATGACCCAATCAAACATCCCTTTGCATATACTCTCTGTGGTTTTTCTTTATTCTTTTCTGGTTTTACTTCCCACCTTACAGCTTAGATTCCATGGACTAAGACTACAAATGCTCTATTCCAAACACTTCCAACACACTCAGGTGTCTCGCAACACTCACCTGACAAAACCTGAACTATGGAAAAATAACAACCACCAATTTTCTTCACCTTGTACCCCAGCAAATGAATATTGTTTTATATAAGTTACACAGTCCTATTGATCGCCCATGCCTATACATGTCTAGTGCCATCAATAACCGACAATTCACCTGACCTACCTTTCTTACTGAGTTTCTCCCCTAAGATAGTTCTCCAGTTCTTGAAAATGACCACAGTGTATTCTTTCTGCTTAGATTGACTCCTTTAACCAACATGCATACATAATATATGTATGCCATATACAATATATATATCAACATGTATGTGTATATACAAGGATTCAACCTACCATACTGATTGTCTTCTCCTATTCATCTCCATCTCAACTAATTTGCTTGACGAAAGGATAATAAAGAACTTAAAGGGAACTTTAAAATAATCTACCCATCACAGCCTAAAACAGACTGTCTGTATGAACAAGGAAACAAGTGCTTTGAGCTGCGTGGAATGATTGAGAGAAAAATCATAACTGGCCTTCTGCTTCATGCTTAAGGAGCCCTATTCTACGTGAATATACAAATCAATACTAAATACCCATGCCTCGAATGCATGGGTAGTAATATATACTTTCTACATTAAATTGTAACAATTTTCATTAAAAGTGCAAATGCATTTAAAATGCATTGATGGAATTCTCCCAGAGTTTTCATTTTGCTGTGTGTGTATGTGTGTGTCAAAGGGGTTGGCCATAGAAAGGGTCTTAAAGTAAACAGTTTTCTAATGTAATATTCTCTTAATAGGTTTATTTTGTAAGGCATTGTCCGTCTCCCCTCCTCATGGTGGCGTCGGAAAAAGTCCCCTTTATACAGCGGACACTGGAATGCGTTCACTGGTGTGGAGAGAATCCTGGGAACTTAGCATTTTCCATTGTTGTCTTGCTGTTCTGTTGAAAATGTTTAGTTAGTTTGTGGATTGAAGGGAGTAAGTGTGCTCTGCCACGTGGACCGCAAACAAAGGAAAAGAGTCTTTAGTAAACAAGAGAAATGAAATTGGACACTATTCTGAAAGCAAAAAAAGATGTCGAGAAAGGATTTTCTGGATCCACTATGTTGTCTGAGGCCCAGAGCCTTTCCACTCAAAAAGTGAATTTGTTGGGTAAAGAAAGAAAAGTCTTTCTTCCTGTGTCTATATAGGAGCCCCTGAATGAGCATTAATTCAGATCCCGGTTCTGCTTCTTGTTGTCCGAGTAACCTTGAAAAAGATACCTAGCATCCGTAGGTCTTATTTTTTTATCTACAAAATGAGATATATTTTTCAAAGTGTGTCTATCAGGTGGTCGCTGTAAAGATTTTTAAAAATCATGCATTTCAAAGGGTTTAGCACAATGCTTGTCATTAAGCAAGCGCTCAGTGAACGCTAACTGTGCAGGAAGACGGTGACTTGGTGAGACAAATGTCCACACTGCTTGGGTATAAAGCCTGGTTTCCTTGCTAACTGAGCAGCCTTGGGTAGCCCTTCATCTCCTGCGCCTTCATGCCCCTCCTATGGACTGGGGTTAATAATAAAGCCTTCCCTGTAGAGTTCCCAGGAGAATTAAAGGCGTCACCCAATGCCCAACATACAACACTCAAATAGTGACTATTACAGATTATTGCTCTAATTAGACCTTCTGGCGCTGACCCTGCCAGGTCCTTGCCCCAGCTTTGGGGGAGGCGGTGGCAGACTGCCCCAGTCTCTGGGCTTCTTCCCTCCACTGTGCACCCACAGCTCACAGCTCTCAGCGATTCAGCTGGGGAGAGAGACCCCTCAGACTGGGCGGTACAAGCAGGGAATCGCTGCTCCTAGCCATGGCGTCCTTGTGTTTTCTTCAAAGCAGTCATCGCAAAATGTCCTTATTTCATTTATGTTTCTTCTTGTTTCTATTTTTCTCCTCCCTAAATTATACGTTGCATTGGGAAAGGAGGCATATCTGTCTCCTTCACTGAGAACAATGGCTGACATGTGTTGACAGCCAAAACTGTCTATTGAATGAGACTTTTTTTTTCCTCTAAAATCACTGACAGTTAAGGAAGCTTGTCTGTCTGGATGGGCCAGACAGTCTTTCCAATGGGCAGTTGAGGCTGAGGGTTGGCGATTACTTATCCAAGTCCTTGTTCATAGACCAGCAAGATGCTCTGTTATACCACCATTTAGAAAATCAAAATGCCCTGTTGCGATAGCACATAGAACGAATTTACAGTCTCAGTAAAAAAGGACGTATAATTTAGACCGAAGGTATTTTTGATTATGTACCTAACCTGACCAAGTTATTCCCAGGGACTAATCATGTGAATATTCATATAAATATATATTTTTATTCTTCTACCTTCTCCCTGCAGATGGCCTTATTGCTTCTTTTTTTCCATTTTTTTATGGTTACAGTTTAGCATAAAAATTGAGGGATAAAAGCAAGTAATGGACCCTCTATTTTTTTCATTTTCCCTTGATGGACTGTCAGAAAAAGGGGATTATCCCAGCCATATTGAAATTGTGACTCATGGCAGGGAAAAGAATCCAAAGTTTAGGGAAGGGCAAGTAAGGGAAAGAGTTTCAGTAAGTCAGAATTTACAGCATCAGTTCAGCTTGCAGATGGCGCCAGTTTTAGCTACTGCTGCCCCCACTTGGCCCCAGGATTCGGAAGAGCACAGGAGACCGCTTTGGATAAAGTGCACTAGATTCGGTGAGTTTACTCCAGAAAAGTTGTATTATCTTTGATGTCTCTTATGTTTGGCAAATCTGGAGTAATTTGTCATCAAATGTCTTAGCATAAAGCTCCACCCTGTGTCTGTTTATTTTATTTTCTCTAATGGCCAAAGGCTCTTCTTCAATTTTGGGGGCAAAATTTTAAAAAGGATAGGTACCAGTTCTTTTTTGATTGTTTGGTAGAATTTACTAGTGAAGCCATCTGGAGCTGGACTTTTATTTGGGAGGAGGCTTTTGATGGTGGTTTCAATTTCCTCACTGTTGATCAGCCTGTTTAGATTTCTCAGAGCTTCGTGATGCAGTCTAGGAAGGTTATGTATTTCCAGGAACTTATCCACTTCTCCTAGGTTATTGAATTTGGTGGCATATAGTCTTTCACAGTATTTTTATATGATCCTTTTATTTCTGTGATCAGCCTGTGGAAACTTCTCCTCTTTCATTTCTAATTTTGTTTATTTGAGTCTTTTGTCTTTTTCCCTTAGTGAGTCTAGCCAGGGGTTTGCCAATTTTATTAATTTTTTCATTAAAAAACCAGCTCTTTATTGTATTAATTTGTGATATAGTATTTTTGTTCTCTGTTTCATTCAATTCTGCTCTCATTTTATTACCCAAAACCATATTACAGAGTTAATGTAGTCCCCATCAAAATCCCAATGACTTTTTTAAAGAAATACAATAGAAAAACATCGCATTCGTATGGAGCCACGGAAGACCCTGAAGAGCCAATGTTATAAATGGTATTTAATAAGACTGAGATGGTAGAATCAAGCACATCACTATTTGTCTGATATCAGATATGATATAATTATTCTTCTGTTGTGGGAACAGTTGGAAATAGGTCATATAGTGTTACACTTGTTAGGATATAACAAGAAATCAGAAGTCAAAAGGAAGTTAGGAGGTTTTGAAATACCTCCTCATATAATCTTAATATAATTCTTGCAGTTAGGTTTGCTATATCCTGAGTGAGTCGAGAACAGTCCAGCGAAATATCAGTGTGATCAGTGGTATTCATAGCTATGGGTATGCTGAAGGACCTGGACTGGTAGTTGTTCAGTTGTGATGCGTCTGTTCTGTGATAAAATAAGAACATAATACACTGTGAGCTGAATAGATGCATTGTGGGGTGGCTCACCTATCTTCCACATTTTGCAGATATATATGACTAGTTTCTTAACTGTGACTTACCTGTCACAGGTAAGTTGAAACTCTCTCAAATACCCTGGAAACACCCTTACCTTTACCTCTCAGTGGCGCTGACAGAGGATTATGGCTCAGTTCTTAGTCTTTGCAGTGCCGCCCCCTG
Source organism: Desmodus rotundus (assembly GCF_022682495.2). Lineage (NCBI taxonomy): Eukaryota > Metazoa > Chordata > Mammalia > Chiroptera > Phyllostomidae > Desmodus > Desmodus rotundus. Next base: position 5,272,656 of record NC_071396.1, on the reverse strand, counting down.
TATTTCAGTGACGCTGGCTTCAGTGGTCAGGCAAGGAGAGTCATTCCCCAGCAAAACTGTCCTGGCAAAATCAGCGGCGGCACGCCGTTGCACATTGCTGTCTCCGTTAGGTAGACCACAGCGTTTGTGGCACACAATGCTGTTGTCTCGGTCCCATATTTCATAGCAATAGTGAGGAGATGAAAAGTGATAACAGTAGGAAGAAGGCTAATAAGTGCAAGTAATGGAGGAGATTTAAATGCAAGGTACACTGTGAATCAAATATTAATCACAAGCTGTCAGTGATAAATACTCTTTGTTTGTTATCTTTTTTTTCTCCCTGAGTTTACTTGTGTTCAAGAGTGCTGTTCACATTTTACAGTTTCATCAAAAGCTGGTGTCATAGCTATCCAAATAGAGCCTGGTGCTTTGATTCCAATTAGTCTGAAACTTGTATTATCAGAAAGCTTGCTGACGTCATTACACAAGGGGCTTCTTTAAAAAACTTATTTTAAAGGAAATTGGAAATATCTTACTATTTCTTTTTAAAATATTATTTATAAAGTTAAGTTATTCCCATGGCTTTCCATTGGCATCTGTTGTATGTTTGTGTGATGGGAGCAGGGACAATCTAATAAATCAAATTCCCTAATTTCTATTATTTTTGTACCCCAGATTAACTAAAATCAAATCAGTTTTCTTTTAAATGTGACCTGTTTTAACCACCCTAAAAAATTAGTGCTTGAGTAATTATCTTCAGATTTCTACTTTGTAACTTTTTTTAGATCTCATATGACATAGTAGAATAGAGTATTTTTAAATGTTTTTCCTAGAACTGCAGTTCTTTATTCTTAACTTAAAAATAGCAATATATACAGTGGTGATTTTGGTAATTATAGTTCACTGGAACTATAAAAGACATAGGAGCTAGAAGAAGAAGAAGAAGAAGAAGAAATGAAATCTGAAGTTAGTAGAAAGAAGGAAAGAATAAAGATCAGCGCAAAAGTAAAGCAACTACAAAACAGAAAAATAACAGAAAAAAATTAACAAAAGTAGGAGTTGGTTTTCTGAAAGAATATGCAAAAAAGAAAAACCACACTCTTCTCCAGACTAAGAAAGACAAAGAAGATTCAAATAAATAGAATTAGATATAAGAAAGGAGATACTGTAATGAAAGCCTTGAAATAGAAGGATCATCACAGAGTATTATGAACAATCATTTGCCAACAAATTTGGTAACCTAGAAGAAATGGTTTGATTCCTAGAAACGTGCAACCTTCCAAGACCGAATCAAGAAGAAATAAAAGAGAAAAAAGAAGAAAAAACCTGGGCGGGCCAGTAACAAATAGGGAGATTGAATCAATAATAAAAAACCAACAAAGCCCAAGACCAGATGGTCTCATGGGTGAATTCCATTATTTCTTATATAATTTTTCTTCCACTTACTGTTTCCAAAGTTGAAGTCACGATTACTTACTTGGTGGACATTTGCCCTGTGATGACTTTATCCTGAGCCTACACTTATAAATTCTCTGTCTTTCTGCTCTACTTCTCAGGGTATTTTTATGACTTTATCTTGTAAACTCAATTTATTACTGTTGTTATAACTTTATTTCAGCAAACCTTTTTAGCTTTAAGAGCCGTTTCTTCTTTTATTACTGCTTCTGTTTGAGTGTGCCATAACTTTGCCACTTTTTGAAGATAACATTTAATACATTGTTGAAAAATATTTGAGATGATGTCCTTGAATATATGTATTTACTCGAAGTCATTTTTTCTGTTTCTTCTTATTCTGCCTTATAATATGCTGATAAATTTCAAAAATAACTTTTATACATGCTGGTCAATGTTTAGAAAGCATGTACTGATCATTCATAATCTAAATTTTTTTAAATTAAGAATATGTGATCTTTTTTCTTTTTTTACAGACATGCTTCTTTTCAGAGCGTTCAGAATTAACTTATTTTCATTGCCAGAAATGAAATGGTGAGGAGGGTTTGCTGTCTTCCGAATTCCAGGGCCCACACTCTTCTTCTTCCATTCCCTTCTGCAAAGCATTGAACTGCGCCCCCTGCTGGTAAACGCCTGGCTGTCTGCACTATGCCCTTTGGCTGGAGGATCAATTGTCCATTCAAACAAAGCAACTTTCTATTAAACCATCCATTTCTCCTCCAATCTGTTCTTCTTTCACCCTTTTCCCCCTAGCCTCCTCCACTGTTTCTGGGCTCAAAGGCCAAAAGTTTCCCAAGGCTCATGAACTTCCCCATTTACTGTCCTGTTTACCTCTGTTTTCATCGGCCAACTCAACTGTATAACTTTTCATCTTCACCAAATCTGCAGATCCTCGTCCTGACTCTGCTGCTATTGGTTTATATCTTTTCTATCTCTTTACGTTATTTTAATGAAGTGTTAGGAGAGGGGAGGCAAGTTCATACGGGAGGCACAATGTCTTCTTCAAACACGAGCTCCATAAAGATGTGTGAAATTTAATTTTGGTCTAACAAAACTAACTACAGCTCTAAAATGTCAATGACTGTTTAAGTCATATAACATACAATATAAAAACACATAGTTTACAAATTTTATTTTAAAATCGTATATTTTATTTTACTTGTGAGATGGTCCAGCTTTTCCAAAGAAATGAAAAGGGCAATGTCATACCAAGTCACCATGAGAAAATGCTCTACTTCTTATTCTTCCTTTGCCTACTAAAATGTTGCTTACATTGTACCCCAGCAACCCATGATTAATCCATAAGCAAGTTTATCCTGTAAGGAAGTGAATGTGAGGTGGGGCAAAGGAATAAAAGAGGCAAAACTTTAAAGTGAAACATGAAACAACTTAGTTCTTTGTAAGTATTTTTTAAATAAATTGTGTTGCTAAAATACGGTTGAAAAGTAAATGTAAATTTTACTTTTTTTGATGAGGGAATTTAGGACACCAAAATGCACAGATTTTGTCATTCTTAAAGCCTGGTGACATTCTTTTGAAAATGTTTAATTTAGCATGTGGACTCCCTAATCTGTAATGTTTAAAGTAGTAAATAAGTATTTACAGACATTCACAAAAAGTAAATATTCCAAAGCCCCCAACTCTCCAGAATTCTCTATTATTGTGGAATAAGTGGGGAAAATCCATGGGAGATTCTCACACACCCAGTTGTGGAAGTGCAGGAGGCATATGCAAATGTAGTTGTTCTGGAGGCTGCTATTGTCTAGATAATGACAGTCTCCCAGTACCAGCTTGTTTACATAATAGTTTACAGTTCTAAAAGCTTAGGAGTGGGATGTTGAGGATTAAAGATTTACCTGCTCTTGGCTGAATGCACGTGGGATTTAGGTTTTAGTTGCCATCCAATCTCTCTAACCTCTTCTTGTTTACTGAAAATCCATCATTATGTTCTGCTCTGAGCCTTTCTTTTATGAATGACATATTATTCAGTCTTACTGAATAATAAAACACTCATTAAAGTAGGCATTAACTATAGAAAGACAAAGAAGTGTTATTCCGAAACTTTGCTCTGCCAAGGACCATTGGTCCACTTCTCCCACTTCTTTTTTCAATTCTCGTACCTAACAGTCTCTATTTTTTCACAGAACTATTTCATGTGTAGTGACATAATATATCAACTCTCTTTCCATTTTCTTTTTTATTTGCCCTTCTGCAATTGGAAAGGAAAACTGCTAATATTCTAGTATAATAGACATTTTAAATAACACTCGAGTGTCCATCCTCTTTCCAACTCTAAAAGCACTCACACACAAAGAAAAGCGTATTTGTGTAGGAGACATGGAGGGGAATGGAAAGCGTGGGTTTCTTGAGGTGCTCGACTTGTGCGTGTCTGGGTTCAGAAATAAAGACAGTTAGGAATGTATCTCCTACGAGACACAAATAATGAATAGTCTCCAAGGGAAGCAGAAGCCAGGCATCAGGAGCTATGTTGAGTTTCTGCTTTTAAGCAGAAGCCATAAAAAGAGCCTGAAGAAAGGATGTCTGTAGCTCAAGTCTAAACGAACCAGCAGGTTTAGAAAAGGGGAAACAGTCTCATACACAGCAGCTAAAGGATGCCACCCACCTCATTGTTACCTGTTCTATTATATTCTTGTATTGGAAGTATAAACTCCCAATGTAAGATAGATTCTGGCCTGGTCAATCTTGAAAAGCAGTACATTGGGGATGTGGTTAATCTACCAGGTATCAAGGTGTATTTTACTGTGTGGTTTTGGCATTGCCTTGAACAAGGAGATAGGAGGAAATCCTAGGAACAAACCAAACATATATAAAAAAACGTATTTGAGAGAGCGAGAGCACTGCAAAGCAGTTCATGATTGGTAAACTACTTAATAAATGGTTCTACAATCATTGACAATTCATATGTCCAAAAATAAAATTAGGCTTGTATTTCACACTTAGTTCAAAAAACATGCCCAATTAAAATATAATAGGGAAAATTAAAGACTTAAACAAATAAAAATTTGGGAAATTCTTCGTCTATCCATATTGCAAAAAAAATGAGGAAGCATGCTCTAGAGAAAACACCAAATTTGTTGCTGGAAAATCTTTGGGGAAAAGATTTAGCCTGTGAATCAGGGATCCAATCACATCTCAGCAGAAGCCAGGAACAGAGATATTGGTATCCAGAGAAGATCTGTGGAAGACCCCCTTGACATTGGCTCAGATGTCCTTGAATTGCACAGGAGGCCGACAGGTGTCAAGAATTTTACAGCAGCAGAGATATTGCCAGCCTGGACCAGAAGCGACAGAGAAGGGATGAACTGGAGAAAGAGCAATTCTGAGAGCAGAGCCATGGATGCACAGGCTGAGCTGACAGCAGCTTCCCGGGCTACAGGGCAGGGCTGCCGCCGGAGCAGGACCAGAGGACAGTGAGTTTGCATTTGGCCAGCGTGACCCAAGAGGCTTCTGACTTGGATTTTGATGAAAAAAGGCAGGAACAGTGAAGTGTCCTTCAAGGAAGGACGAATAGAGGAAATTAACCCAGATTTGGATCTAGATTTTAGTTTTGGTAATAGCAAGGTTATCAATTCCAAAGCATTTAAACTATTATGCAACTGAATACGATGTATTTCCTTCCTTTAGTTAATTAAAGAGAACTATATATATATAAATATATATGTAACATATAGAGGAATGGGAATTAAATATTAAAATATTAGCAGTTGTTAGGAAACTTTAATTTTTCTAGTTTTCTCTGTCTTTCTAGGATAAAAATAGTTTAATTTTGTTGAGGAAAATGTTTTATATATAAGGGAATTATATTATATTAATAAAGTTTTTGTGTGTGTCAGGTCCATTAGAGTATAAGTATAGAAGCAGCAATGACCTTATATGAAAAACCTGATTTCTAGATTTATTGCTACTTAATATTTGGGCTTTGGACAAGCCACTTAACCTCTCTAAGGCTATTTCCTGCCCTGCATACCTCACCAAGTATGTGTAAAAATCAGATGAGATTATTTATTAAGGTTCTGTAATTTTCAGTACAAATGTCAGGAATGGTTATGGCAAATATCATTTTAATATAACTCTCAGTTTCATATATGTACACAATATACATTTTTATATGCAGATATTTTAAAGTTTTTAAACTGTCAGGGATCTCACAAAACATATTAATACCAAATCATAATAAAGTAACTCACTTATGTAGGATTCTTTAAAAACACCAATGCACCATGAATGTTTATATTCAAGTAAATTGTTATACTGTGTATGTGTTTCTAGCAGAGTTTGAACATTTAATTTAAATTAACAAATGTATTTGGTTAAGAGACTACAAATGCTGAGGTTTTGAACCACTTGTTCAAGTGTTACCTTTGGAATCTATAAACATTTGGGGAATTCAGATATTGTTTTATTTTTCTTACTGTTGTTACTTGTTTTGATTTGATTGAATTATAAAGAAATTGATTCATAATTTACCTTTGGAAAGGAAATATTCTGGTCTCCATTGCACCAAATGAAAGCTCGACTCTATAACTGAAAGGAACCAATATAAAACGTTGGATTCTACTTTTCACAAGTTCTGCGCACTAAGGAGTGAGAGAGCCCGGGACTTCCCTACTCATTACCTAGCGCCCAGCTGTGACCTCTGAGATGTGGGCAAAGAGAAGGCTTCCAGCTGCACTTTTATTTCCCAGGAATTTATATGTAGTTGGTGTCTTTTTGTCTTAGTTTTTACATTAATTCTGAAAAAGAAAGAGAAAGGATCTATGACTATAAAAACTGAAAATTCAAACAAAGTCATTATGTATACAGTGTAAGACCAAGGAGAGTTCTCTGAGCTTAGTGTATGTTCCATAAATGCTTACTGAATAAACTACACAGTCATGACAATTGAGGTTCACTGCAAGGAAACTAAAATTTATCTTAAGCTCTCATTTATTAACTTCTTTTGGCAGAACACATTTTACGTCTAGGAGATAAGATCACGACATGTTATTTATGAAAGAGTTTTGATTTGATGTTAGGCTCGGTCCAACTAATTAAGTAGGAAAAATGATGTTATTTTAGGCTTTTTTTAGGTCTGAATAAAAGTGACTGACAGCATATTAGAAACTATTGATACTGCAGTCTTGCCTACCAATGTGGAGGACCCATCCACTGGTAATTTAGTCTCGATCACATATTTAAGATAGCAGACTAATTTCTTATTATGATTGAAATTCCAAGCTAAATCTATTTTTCTATCCATTATGCTGCTAAAATTTATAATCAGATAAAAACTAATTTTTTTTGTTTTTCTTATTGGCATAATAATTCAGTTTTCTAAAAAAATGCAATGAACCCACTCTGTGTTATTTAATAACTCAATTGACCTTGAAAATCTCTTCTCTCTAGAAGTGATATATTTTTACATAGGCTTTGTGAAAATGGATATTCTTCATTAGTAAAATTAATCACAAGAGTGCATTAATGCAATAACAAAGTTGACCTGATTTTTAAAAATATGGGGTACTTCTGAGTAAATGTCCCAAGCAATGTGAATCAATTGAACATATTCACCTTCTTGGCAAGCATTTTCCTAATACAATTTTCTCCTTTGCTCCATTCAAAGCTCTACTTCTATTGCTGTTAAATTATACTTTTGGCTCACTGAAGTGTTTATGAATCAGCATTACTTTAAGTGAATCTATCTTCACTAGCATTACCTTTAAATATAGACAGTTTCATTGAGTAGAAATATAGTAGGTGAATGTAAATCAAGTCTCACATATAAATTATTAATCCTAATCTAGTGCTTTTCCTCTTGAGTCCTTGATGATTTCACGAGTGATAAAGTAACCATATGTCTCAGTGTACTAGCCCAGAATAAGTGCGACATTTATTTAAGATTTCTAAATACATAATGGATAAGGACAGGGGTAGCAATCCTTCAGTTTTGAGTATTCAAGTATAGAATAACTGGCTTTTGTTCCCCTGAAAAGAACACATATATTTCTCAAGGAAAATAAAATTCTCAAATACATTACGAGAGTAGGCAGTAAATAAAAACTAGAGAGTTATACATATTAATAAAATAATTGCTTGCTTAGTGTCAGATGTATTTTTTTAAACTCTCAGATGATCACAGAGTTAGGTACATGAAGACTCTGTTTAAAAACAAACTCAGCTTTAGGAGAGTAATGATGGTTCCACTTCTCGCTAGTTCCGTCATAGAACTCTGATGAGCCAAGTCATTTCAATTAAAGAAAAAAAACCAAAGCATTTGCCTTCCTAAATTCTCCTCTTGCCATAGGCTTTGCTCTCCTTTACTTTGTGCTCTGACGTGCTGGCGTGTCCTAATTAATTGGCATGTTGTCGTTAGCATTGCAATCACAGTTTGCCAGAAATTAAAACGACCCTTTTATTCTACCTACTTATAAGAAGCAGCGTTTTCTTTAAAATGCTCATAGAGTTATCATAATAAAGGGTAGGGCAATGAAACAGTTTGTATAATGATTAAATGAATTCAACTATTTCCAGGTTACTTTACTGAAGCTTTATCGTGCATACTCTATTCGGACCACACACTCAGAACTACCCTTGTGAACGGATCGAATGTAATACAGCATCTTATTTCGATTCCTAGTGGCAGGAGCAAGTTTATTGAGGAGAACACAGATAGTGAATGTCAGGCACCAAATACTTGACGTTAGCTGTATGCGTTATTTTGACTCTACTTACCTTCATCTTCATCCATGTTTTTCCTCAAATTTTCTGTCATTTACTTTCAGTATCACAAAACTGTAAGCTATTATTTTTTTAATGTTGAATTAATTGAACATGCTAATATATTGTTATCAATGTTTGTTCTCAACATTATTTCTAGGTGCCATCTTTTGCTCAAGGGTTCACATTTCTCCTTAGTGAATATTTTTTTCATAAAATTGTAATGAAAGTCTGTGCAGACTAAATTATATTACTATTTTTATGTCCAGATAGAAATTTATTTTCTCTTACTTATGAATTACAGTTTAATTGGCAAATTAAATTTGCTCATCAAATTTCATATTTCACACAACTCCATTTTTGCGTATAATACACTTACTTTCAACATAATTGGTATTCCACAGTAGCTAGGCTATTTGTTGTACACACTGGCTTCATTAGCTTTTAATATGTTTCTTTGGGGGCTGCGTTTGATTGTTAGTCTACACATAGAATCATTTTTATTATTCTTGTTTGATATTTGTACTTCTAATATGAGGGCTGACTTCCTTTTCCTTAGGCACATCTTCACCTTAATTTTGCCTTTTAACATGGCCTGTATTCCATTTAAAATTGATATTATTATACGGTGTGATGTAGGCATTCAATTCAAGGCCTTTACATTCTGTTTTCCAAATTGACACAAACTGTTTCCTGGACGTATCTGAAGATCCAACTTTTCTCTCACTGTTCTGCACTACCCGGTCTGTCGTAATGAAGTTTCTATGTAAGTCTAGATCTATTTCTGCTCTGTGTCATGTATCAATCTGTCCCTCTGTTTGCCAATTCCATGCTGTCTTAATTATTATGGTTATAATTTTGATGCGGTCATTCCTTCCAGTTTGTTTTCCATCTTAAAGAGTTTCTGGGAGAGCCTTCTCCATTTGCTCTTATTTAATAACATCAGTTTGTCATTTTTCAGAAAGTCTGCCAGGATCTTGAAAGACTTCCCTTGAATCCACTGATCAGTTTTGAGATGTAGTATGTTATTCTACCCTTTCTTCTGTGGCTCTTTGACTTTCTCTTTTAAGGATGTTTGATGGGAAGAAAGCCATTGATCATCCAAAAAAAATACTGACTGTGCTTCGGTTCTGCACAGGCCATGCGCCAGACCCTGGGGGAAAGACGGCGGACAATTAGACTTTCCTCTTGCTACTAAAGGAACATGAACTTCATGAGAGAGGGAAGAAGAGGATGAGACAGATGGATATAAATTAAAACTCAGATAAGCAGTCTTAAGGAAACAGTGTTTTATCAAGGGAGTCATTATTTGGGAGGCAATATGTCTTCCCTGATAAAGTGATACTTAATCTGAGCAGTGATGTCGAAGACAAATAGAATCTGATGAGTTTTCTGGTTGATAAATGCCTTGCTGGGTTTCTTAGAGGAAAGACCCCCCTACCCCTCAGTTCATCTTCATAACCCTAATAAGTTGTAAAACATGATCCTTGATTTTGCCAATACCTTGTAGGGAATTTTGCTTTTATTTCGGATTCTGAGTTTCATCTTGTTCTGTTTCTGCAGATATTTTACTAGGAAGATTGGAAAGACTGACCCCAGAGCTGTTTTGTGTATGCTATTGAAATCCAGAAACCCTGAATTATTTACTAAGGGCAAAAAAAAATCCAATACTACTGCATACCTACAGTGCCTTGTTATTTGGTGAATTCAGAAATTTGTCATTTGTGCGTGTGTGTGATTGATTCATGTGCACATTTACAGTCACGTAGTAAAGAGAATCCATCCTAATCCAGTCTGTCGACTCTTTCAGTGTTTGTTTTAAGTTAATAATAATGATTAGAGTAATTTTGATGATGGTAATAATGATGATTCTGGTGAATACTTTATTTAGTGTGAGACAAGTGCTGTGTTTTTGCCCTTTATTTACATAATTTAATCCGCTGTGTAACACGTTGCAATAGGCAGAGACAGGATTTAAACTAATGCCCTTGTTTTTCAATTTGTGATCCTTAATATGTTCTATTGCATTTTTAGTAAGTGAGCTTGTTCATGCAGAAATTAGGTCAAGTTCCATTTGTGTCTATATTGTCTACATTGCCAGTGTACGTCCAGTGTGTTTTCTAGGCAGGCAGCTTGCATACCGCAGAGTTCGGTTCAAAACTGCTCACCCAGAAATCCCTTTATCTTAGTCTGGAGTAGTTTAATTGGGGAAGTTTGGAAAAAACAGAGAGGGAGAAGAAATGTTGTTAGTAAGTGGAGCCTCCCATGGAAAAGTATGCAAGGAATACAGGGGAGGCAAAAGATGAGAAAAGAATAAACAATGAGATCGTGACGAGAAGCTGGCTGATACCTCCTGTATTTTTGTATGTCCTTCATATGATTTAGAACCAGAGCTAGATGCTCGCAGCAGCCAAAGCCAGCATTTTCCCAGTCGTTATTGCAGCCCTTATATTGTACACAGGAATATGCGTGTATGCTTGTGTGTGTGTGTGTGTGTGTGTGTGATGCTTTTGCCTTAAACCCCTTGGATTTTTCCCTTAAATGAAGAGAATATCTGTATTTCTTTTCAATTTGCCTGTGCTGCATAAAGTACTGGATAAAGGTAAAATATAGTGTTCAAATAATTACAGCTATGCATTTTTATATTTTTATAGATATGATGATATACATAAAGCAGGAAACATTTCAAAATGTTCAAACACATTTTGAAATTTATGTCCATTCCTTGAAATGAACTAGATAACGCTGTGAGTGAATTTGCTAGGATGATGAACAAGGTAACTTATTTTCTCCTTTATATTTGGACAAAATATAACTTCATACCTACTATCTTCTCTGTTACTCACTTGCCACAATTTCTAGGTACAAAAATCACTGCCCACCCCCAGTCATTATTTATCATCACAGTGTTTGGCTTTGTAGAATACCGTTTCTTCTTTGAGAGTAAATGAGCAATTTCCTCCCCTTAAACAAACTGGTAATGCCTTTCCAAATTATTTCTTTAACTGTCAGGAGGCTTTAATTGGAAAAATAAATGTTAAATTGTATTATACAAAGAAGAACAGGCTATAAGCTTCTAGACAAGATCGCTGAGTAGTTGGCCTCCTCCCTGCTATGTTTCCAGGGAGCAGAAGGTTGGCACTCAGGGATGCCTTGTGTTCCTTGAGCCTAACAAAGCTGTGTCCCGAAAGGATTCAAAAGATGTATCCAATCGTAGTTCCAGATGCCACCCCCACCTCTAGCCCAGAAGTGTAACAATTCTGCTTGTGGATGTGCAATAGAAAAAAATAAGGAATTTTTCTCTACATCTGTATGTCTATGTAGATTTTTCTTGTTTCCCCCCCCCCCCCCCATCACAAGTAACTTCCTTGCTAATCACAAGCAAAAAGGAAGGTTAAAGTGCATGAGGTAGTGTTGCTCCAGGTCACGGTGGCCTCAGTGAGAATCATTGCTGAGGTGCCGCAGGGACATCGAATATTTGAATATTTACATCCATGCTTCAAGACTAAAAGAAACAGATAGATACAAGGTACAAGAAGAGATTAGTCTTGAATAAATTACACAATCTTTTCAATAATGTAAAGTTATTGAGAAGGGCAGATTTGCCTTGATTCAGCATTTTCTTACTTCAAGATCAAAAGTTTTGCCCAAAGGACATGCTGCCTCTTCGAATCACCACCACTTCTGAGATGTTCGTTCTCATAACTGCCTAATTACATTTAAGAAACTGTTTGATTGAACGTTGCTGTTTGATCATAAACCACATGTTTCCCAACCATTTAAAGTCAATCCACAGTGTGGTTTGTGTTGTCATTGATATGGACAAAATAGACACTCCTAAGTTCTTTGTACCAGGGCAAACTTTCTGGATGATTTTTCTCAAAGTGGCAGCCTATCGAGTATTATCGTCCTTGTGACCTTCAGGGCAGCTGAAGTCACCCTCTGGTATTCAGAAGGATATTCACAGGAAGAGGAACAGGGAATCAAGGACCATTTCTCATGAGATCCTCGGAAAGTTTTAAGGGTAAAATAATATTTCTTTTCTGAGATTTTCAATTTCAAGTGGCAGAAAGGTCATACCCCAAGTCAAATCTATACAGGATTGTGGGGAGCTTTGCCTGCAGAGCCCCCCGTCCACCGCAGATGAGAATAAGTGTACCAAGACAGGATCTGCTTGTAGAGGAGAGGAGGCCAGTCTCTCAAAGGAGAAGGACCAGAAGTCTGTTCCTCAATGGACTTTTATTGGGTTTAATTTGCACAGGAAAACAGGTAAAGCTCATCGATCATTGTCAGGCAGTAATGATCAAACAATAGATAACATTCAAAGAACTATGAGGGCTTATTCTGAGTCAGGGTCAGATAGCTAAAGGGCTATGAAACTTTGGGGAACAAACTCATTTCATGCTTGGACCCTTATCATTTAAATTGAGGGTATTAGCAAAGTAGGTTTCATAGGATTTTATGCATTCCTCCTTAGGCCTGATTGCCCCCAGGGAACCTGCCCTTTCCAGCACAGGGCCACACCCACCTCCAGCATTGTTTCAGGCTTAGGTCCAGCAGGGGAAGTAAGGCAGCCTAGAAATTAGGAGACTTCTTGCAGACAGAATGAGGACTCAGATTATGTCAAAGCGGAGTGGCGAGGGTCCATCACCCCCTTTTTCTATAGCCCCCCCATTTCTTCCCTGAGGGCCCCTTCATGACCATGCCTGTCTTAGGTCATCCCTCCTTTGAGGAATCTTACCCGTCATTGGCTAACCAGTCATCTGCTCAGGGCCAAGCAGGGTGAAGTAAAAGGGGGCAGAGGTGGTGCCCCAGCTGGGAAGATAAGCTTTGTCTGATTAGTGGCTCATGGTCTCAAGGTCTGTCACTCAGCCTTAGCCACAAGGGGTTGCAGCTTCTGAAACCAGGCAGAGCAGTTCCCAACATGAGATAAGGCAGGGCAGATGTAGGCCTCGAACCTGCGACAACTCAGCGTGCCTTTCTTTTTCAAAGTATGTCACCCCAATAAATGTAACAAAAGTAAACAAATTTAAAAATAAAATAATCATTAAAAAATGAAGGAAGCATGCCATAAATACATGTATTTTTTGAAACAGAAATAACCACAGGCAGCTTTCTAGACAGTAACCACACCGAGTGGAGCAAAGACTCCAACCCCAAAGGCACAGCTATGGGGCAAACCTGCAGTCTCTCTTGGGTGGCCTGGTACAAATGATGCTTATCGAACACGCAGGTGTGCTCACATCCTCACCATAGGGGATTTAGTGAGAGAAACAGGAAAGCTAAGGATAATGCCGCAGAAGGAGAGGGCTGCAAGCAGAACATACCAGGCAATGAATCAGTGAGTAAATGGGGGCCGTACATCGAGGGCAAATAAAATGTAGTAAAGAGTTTGCGTGATTAGAAGGGAAAAGAAGCCATAGAAGAAGAAGCCACAGGTGTGTCTGAGCGGAAGATAAGTACACTTCTGTCATTGGAAGTCACTGCAATTTCAATGATTTTCCAATTCTCCTTAAGACAGCTCTTTGGTTATGGCCCCAGGCAAGTGTCCTATTACTTTTTATCCGTTTGCCCACACCTTGAAACTTTTAAGAGAACGATACAAACACCCTACAATGGTGCAAGAGGGTTCACACACACGCACACACACAGATAACAAACAAATGCCAAATCTACACCAGTAGTTCTCAGCTGAGGGTGATTTTCCCTTCAGAGGGCATTTGGCCATGTTCGAAGACATAATTTTTGGTTGTCACCAAAGGGAGTAAGGAGATGTTATGGCATTAATGGGTCGAGGCCAGGGACACTGCTATACGTCTTGCGAGGCTCGGGACACTCCTCCCACAAAAATTATCCATCCCAAATGTCCATAGTCTCCAAGCTGAGATGCAACCCTGGTCTCAACTGAGACAGGTTGGGTCAAAACATGAAAACTTCTAATTTGAACTCATTCTGATATATTTCCGGTATATTTTAACTATCTTCTTCTATCGTAAATATAAGTAATTATCATGATTTAGAACACCTAAAGCCAAACAGTGAGCCTCCAGAAGGTCATGTTTTGAGTATTTTGTTCTGAAAGAGCCTTTCCTTTATGCAAGGAAAAGAACATTGCCGGGCATTTCTTTGAATTGTAGTGTTGCCGTTTGATGACGTGAGTAGAAGGAACAGGCTCAGATGCAAACTTCCAGAGAACCAAACAATGTTGACCTGGTGGTCAAGTCTGTCACGATTTGCACAAAGGAAAATGTCCATAGTTTATTTCCCTCTGGCCCTAGGACATCAAAAATACGTTGACCTTCTGCAGCCTGATTATTCATTTGTTAGGTGGCTCTTTGCATGCATGTGCTTCATGATAGTATGTTATAGACACATTAGGATTATATGGGATGAGATCGATGTTTGCCTAGAATGATTTCAACTTCCAAATAGAATCTGTTCCTCCTTCGCCAAGGAAAACAGTCCATTATCATTTACCAGTCATTAGATCCCACTGTTAGCCATGCAAAAGCCCTGGGATACCCAGCAGAGTGAGCTCATTCGGTCGTAGCATTTTAATAGGGGCAAATCAGAGCCTTTACAGGTTGACACAGGGTTGGAATTCATGCCTTTTGGGGGGTGGAAAGAGAAGAAAGCAATTCAGAACAGAATATTCAAGCTTTAGCGGACAACTCGAATATGAAAAGGGGAAACCAGAAAAAAATGTAAAGCTTTGAAACTAGGCTAGGAAAGCCTAATTCATTAAATACTTCCTACTTTGGACTAATGCTTCTTCTCAATGGCTTCCATTTGTTTAATACTAACACACTTTTTGTTCCTTATATAAATTGAGTCAGGTTGCTATGACAATTTTACATGTATGGAAATCAGGGCTTAACGTGGTGCATACATGTGTGCACAGTTACACTAGTAAAAAGAGAGTATAGATATTTTATAATCTGCTTTTCAAATCTTCTCATGAAGATTATATAAATGAATTCTTAATATGTGTCCACACAATACAGAAAACTAACATTCATTGAATATTTTACATGTTAACTACTCTGCTGGTATCTTTATATAAATTACTTTATTCAAAAAAGTAGTTGTATCATATTTAGAGACATGACTGGCAATAAATAACAAAGAATTAAAACATTGTTATTTTTCTGGTATCAAGAATTCCAAGATATTATAGAATCCACACCCAGGGTTTGTTGCTCAAGTCCCTGAAGTTCCTCCAATACCCCTTCTTCATAAAATAGGAACAAGTCTACTTCCCACTGTCCAAGGGAGAACACTGCCTCCCAGCTTGAAAACTGGGTGGCCCCCGGCAGGATAGCGACAGATTTGGGCGATCTGGTTATGATGCTTCTCTCCATGTTGGGTCCTATTTGAGAGTGGGTAAAATTCAAGTTGTAATCATTTAGAATCAGGGAACACAGGGAGGCAAAGGCTTAGAAGGGAATCTTGAAGGATCTCTAGCCAGGTGATAAGCAGCTTCACACTATTTATTATGCTGAGAGGAGAGACCCTGAGGACTAGTTGAGTAGTCCATTGTACTGATAACCAGATCAGACTGTTTCTGAAACTAACAAAGCCATTTGGACAAGAGTATCTCAGATTAAAGTCACAATTGACTGCTGATAAGTTGTTTCTCTTATTAGAGCTCAAAAATAACATTCAGAATTCAGGTTACTTTTTCTCCTTCCCTTCCATTCCTACCAGAGTGGCATTTTATCTTCTTCATTTGAAGGTAACCTGAACCCTTCCAAGCATCGTACCCACATCCCAGTTACTAGGCAGGAAAGGAAGGAAGAAAGAGAGAAGACTAGGTCGTCCAAGTTCTGCCCTTAGGAAAGTGTTCTTTTCCACATGTCCCATGTTTTGCTTTTGTCCCTTCAGTCACAAGCAGGTCTCACGACTAGCTCTTGCTTTTTAGGAAATCTGGGAAGGTGAATGTTTAGAGTTTATAGCCTCTAAAGCAGAAAGAGGAAGTGAAAAGAAGTTGTGGATTGATTTCATATTGCTAATACAGTGTTGGTTGCAAAACTGATTTTAGCTGAATAATTTCCTAACTGGCACAGCTAGTAATATTAGTAAGATATCACATTGAGGCATACTATAGCAGACTGCCCTAGGCAGTGTGCTGTGTTATTAACATGCATCACTTTATGAAACTTCACTCCAGGCCTATTTGGAAAAATAACATTATTCCTTTTACAGATGAGGAAGCTGATGGTAAGTAACTTGCCTAAGGATACAAAGAGCCAGTAAATGTCAGAGATGGGATTTAGAAACCAGAACGATCTTACTTCATAGCTACCACTATTCTCATTATAACCACTGCTTCTTCCACTGTGAAGATAAAACATTCAACTGTAATGGACATATTCATTGTCATTCATTAATTATGACATTAATTATCCTACACCTAAATGACTTTTCATTATAATCAGAACCTCCTGGAATCAGATGAATTGAATTTACCTAATATCCAGAATATATATTTTTAACATGATAAAGAGTGACTTTTTTAAAAAAGAAATGAAACTTAACGTGGAATAGAGAACTGTGGTACTTTTTTCACATGCTGAAGCCAGTGAAACGGAACTGCGTTATGAACCATGTTTGGTTGCTAACGGTTACCACCCAAGGACATGTATTCAAAATAATTTCCTCTTCTAAGTTGCAGACTTAAAAAAAAATTTTTTTTAACTCTGCTAAGAACAAGTCAGCATGGATTTTTCCATTCTCATATAATATCCCTACAGCTGATTATTTGAAATAGCAATCTCAGTAGAATTTCAAGTTTAGTAAAATCATTTTCTCCCACCATGCTGCAACATTCTTCCATGTTTACAGTGTAAAAATCAACCGGTTCAAAATAAGAAACACAGTGTTGCCTATTACTTTTTCCAAGGCTGTTATGAAAACATAATTTATCATCCCCTCAGAAATTGGTTAAACCCAAACCAAGTAATCTAACAATAACAAAATATCTATTACAGCTGGTGTCCTGTAGATTAAAAAAAAAATAGCTACAGCTTCGTGTACTGCTGATTGCTACTCAAAGTTGAGAGCAGACCATGGCCTTATAGATTTGATGGGCTGAGTGGATCACATGGGAATATAAACCTTCACTCACACTGGACGACACATTTAAAAATTCAGCCAAATGAATTGCCCCACACAGAACTGGATTTCATATGCACAGAGCAGACAGTGGCCACAAAACATGACTTAATAGATATATAGAAAAGTTACTTTTTTAGTAAACAGGAAAATAGGACACTTTTCCCCTCTCCCCACCAAAAAGCAGTAACCATCTGTCTTTGATTGTAAACCTTGATTATGTATTTAATATGAAGTATCTGGAGATCTCTGTAAGTCCAAACTATTTCCAGAACATAATACATTACTCCATGAATTGTTAATCAACAGTTTGTTAAATGAACTATTGAGAATTTGATTGGCTGTTTAATCACTGAGCAGGGGCCACAGAGGGTAAAAGTCAGAGCTAGTATGTTTGTAGTCTTGTTACCATTACTCTTGCTTATAGAATGTTCCAGAATGAGCTAGCTAAGGGAAGAAGGGAACATTAGGAAATCTGCCTTCTCCCTGGGAAAGTTTGAACAGATAGGCAACACACTGTGGCAACTATGTCACTTCTGTTCCTGAATACTTGAACACATGAGTAATATTCTATGATGAAAAATAGCCATTCAAGTTATCTTTTTTCTGGAAAGTACCACAGAACAAGCATGGGAGAACAACTCAATCGTTTTTTAAATTATTGTTTTTAAAGCCTAATTCTGACAACGGCTATTTCCCTGTCTGCTTCTTGGCTTCCCTGCCTTTCCTCCTGACTCCAAATCTTCTTTCCCCAATAGTTTATGCTAAAGGGTATTAGGTGGGATCAAGACAGGCTGGTGTGGCTCAGTGGATTGAGTGCTGGTCTGTGAACCAAAGGGTCAAAGGTTCGATTCCCAGTCAGGGCACTTGCCTGGGTTGCGGGCCAGGTGCCTGGTAGGGGGTGCGTAAGAGGCAACCACACTTTGATGTTTCTCTCCTTCTCTTTCTCCCTCCTTTCCCTCCCTCTAAAATTAAATAAATAAAATTGAGGGAGGGAGGGGAAGGAAAGGAAAGGAAAGAGGGAAGAGTCTACCTGTACTTGAGCGGGCAGCACAGGAGTGAAGAGGCCACAGGGAGTGAGGAAGACTCAGGTGTAGCAAAAGAACATGATGCCAGATTGAAGGACCTATCACAAGCCCACATCAGGGACAACCTGATCAGAAAAAGAAATAAGAATAGAAATGGATTATTATAGATAGCCAAATAAAATAAGACGTAAAATGTGTTTTTTAACCAAGTACATAAATAAATGAGTTAATTTTCAAAGGACAAAACCCATTCTTAAATGACATGCTGGTGGAAGACAGTAGAAGAAATGACAGACTCAGATAATCACCGCTTGGAAGCCATCGCAGTAATAATAGTTAATTCATCCAAGAAGCAGAAATAGCTGTGAAACGAGTGGGTAAAAGTTCTATGAGGAATGCAATCGCCTCCGTTATCTTGCTGCAAACTCTGTAGAAAGCCTAAAAGATTACTGTGCCCCGGAGAAACTGGCGGGGGAATCTCAATCCCGGGACCGAGTTTCACATCATACACAACGGGACAGAGGGACACCACGTCCCGCCTGGCAGGACGGAATGGGAAGAACACAGCATCACTCTTGGGAGGCCCCTACCAAAACGCTATGACCTAAATGCAAAAATGAAGACCTACCAGACAAGCATGCCCTACGAGACACTCTGCAAAACAATTGGTCTATCACTCTCAAAATGCTAGAGTCAGGGGAGGCCCACAACTGCTCCAGGGGGGAAACAACAAATAAATAAAAATGAAGAACTAAAGGTTCCTGACAAGTAGGTGGAAGAGCTGATACTGGCCTGATCCCATTGACTACAATGGCCATGGAGAGAATTGGCAAAACTTGGATGAAGTCTTCCGATTAGATGGTGGTAATATATCATTGCCAGTGGCCTTATTTACTAGCTGCATCGTGGCTGTACAAGGGAAGGTCTTATTTGTCACTGACGCATATGGAAGCGTTCAGGTGTGAGGGGCATCATCCAGGCCATTTACTTATAAGGGGTTCAAGAGCTAAAGGCCTTTTTGTGACATTCTTATAATAGCAAAAGCTCATGGTTGTGTGAAGTTAAGAGGACACAAATTATCTGAGAGTTATAATTCCATACAGAATTTCCGCCAGAGCCCTAACTCTGAAAAATGCGACACACACTATTTTCCACACAAACTTCTCTTGCAAGTCCAGGAGAATAAAGTTATTCGAAAATGATTGTCCAATAATTGTGTCTTTAAGAACCTACGCATAGTTGCAGAAAGCTTCTAAGGAGTTCTCATTTAAAAATAATGTTTAAAATGTGTGTTTCCAAATTACTCTAATATTATATCTACCAATTACGGGTACTTATTTCTTTATAGCTTCTAAAGTTAATTTATTTTCCCATTACTCTTTTTCTGCTCTTGGCTGAAATCCATGTTTCCATATCTTTTTAAGGCTGTTTAAAGAGAAGCATAGTTCACTGAACTCTGTTCGGATAATTTCTCTGCCGTCTCGTGGGGCATGTTCTAAGAGGGGAAATTTGCTTACATAAGTTTCAATTAGTTACTAGCTCAGATGTAGAAAAACATTAAAATTTTTAAAAAGTTCATTTTCTGGTAAGGTAAAAAATAATTGGCAAAATACGACATCATTTAAATTCCTGAAAATCTCAGTTAAAAGTTTAAATTACTTAAAATAAATGGGAAGTTATCCAAGTACCAGCACCCAAATGACCTTGATAATTCAGGACTGGATCCAGGAAAAATGCATTAGAACCACTGACAGAAGCGTAAGGAGGACCGTCTGCGTAGTGCACTGCCTTCCTACCAGAGTTACTTTAAAATGTATGCGTGAGGCCGAGTGCTGCGTTCGGGCAAACTGGAAATCTGCCATCAGTCCCGCCTGCCTCCTAGGAGGCACCTGACCAGCATCATATTGTAAAACTCGACCGTGGCGAGCTCACTTACAGCTAGCAGTTCGCACCATTGTATCAAATGACTCACTCGGCGTGCAGTATGACAAATACATGATTAATTCTCTTTCGGTATGAAAACGTCTCTGCTTGTGTGGTTTTGAAAGGAAAGGTGCCTTTGAGGATGAATGAGCAGAGTTACCCAGAGACAAATAGTCTTGAGGGCACCGGGTTAACCTACTCAATCAGGAGAGAAGCAGAGCTTCCCTGGAGATATTCCAAGAAGCAAAGACTCAGAAATAAGGACACTTTTAATTTGGGTGTTCAATCCTAGAAAAGGCCGGTGTTTGCTTTTTGTAATATTTTTAGGTGTAAGTGGTCCGGAAAAGGACCCGTCGTCATCTTACTATGAAGGGTTACACAATTATTTTTCAGATGCAGAAGAAAACCTTGGAAACAGGGACAGTTTTCTTATCTGCTCTAAAAATATCTTACCACGCAATATTCCCCTTAAATATTGTTAAAACAAGATAGTACAGGGAAAACATTTTATAAATCTATTAGCTCGACTTAACAGAGATCTTTTCAGATGACCGTATTTGTCATGAAATTTTTTAGAGTCACACAGAGCTGATACATAATTAAATGTTTATTACCATTACATGTATAATAATAAATGTAATTACCATTACATGTATAAATGCAATGGTAAAAGGTAATATTACCATCATTACTTTGGATGCAAATGTCTCTTAGGGAAACACATTCTAAGTTGCCTGGGGATTTAGAACTGAGAGGGATTTCCATTGGGAAGCACTTTAGTGTTTTAGGAAAAGTATAGACTTTAAAATGAGGGGCCCGGGATCCAGGAGAGTGTAAGACACTAAGTAGGAATGCCCTTTTGTGGAAGTAGATAGATTCTTGAGAGCTGATGTGACCTATGGGCCTTGCAGTGTAAATGTGGCTGTGAACCTGAAGGTGTATGTTCCTCTAACTCAGTGTCCCCCATTCCCCTCTGACTGCCAGCCTCAGGAACCCCGTGGAAGGGGCTGCATCCCCCACACCAGTATGCTTGTGTGAGGATGTGCGACTCCCGATGAGGCGTGTTTGCTGGGGCAGTGTGGGCCGAAGGCCGAGCACCTGGGAAAGGGCCTCAGGCTCCATTGTCCCAGTTCTCCGACTGGGACCGAACTTCCCATCCTGCCTTAGCTCATTTAGAATAAGAAATCAGGTTTCTCAGCTTTCAAGTAAGATCCAAGCAGTAAGATTTACTTTTCAGAGTAGTTACAGAATTTAAGTAAGACAAAATAAACAAACATGCTATTATATCTTAAACTGCAGCAATTATTAAGGGTTGTATTTTCTTTCATTAGCTTTTTGTTAGGTAATCTATTGTTTATATACGTGAAAACAAATAGCTTCTCTATGTGAATTACCATAAAACATAATGCCAGTTTTTTTGGATATTTTTTTTTGTCTTCCAGCCTCTCCTATTCTTTCTAAAATCTTTTCACTTCTGAGAGTGTGACAACTTCCTGTAGTTATCACCCGGGTCTTGCTTTATCTCAATGACACTCCACATACACTAGTGGCAATATGATAGCCTGTTGCAAAGATGACTAATTATTTGTATCATGCTCACTGGGAATGAGGTTCTGATGCTTCTTAGTGAATAAGTGGAACTCACCCCTTTCTTTCCCCTCTCCATTCTAGGGTGACCTGTCACATACTCTAGCTAATAGAGTACGGACAGATGGCCCCTTGCAGATCCTAGAACTAGGCTGCAACATGTATTGCAGTTTCCCCCTTCAAGCCTTTAGAACCATGAGGCTGCCTTACTGCGAAGAAGAAATCCGTCCAGCCTATAGGTGAGGGAGACGAGGGAGGAACCCAAGTGGCCAAGCTGGAAGCCAGCATGGCCTGGCTGGGGGTGAAGGAGACCCCGAGAACTTTCAAGCCCAGTCCTGGTCTCAGAAACTGAGCCTAAGGGAGACAGACAGGAAACGGGAGCCACAAACTGCCTAACCAGCCCACAGAGTCGTGAGAAACCATCCATCTATTTTAAGTCACTGAGCATCAGGGTGGGAATTGAAGCGGCAACAATGCTGGAAATAGAGGCAGGTAATGAGGAGGGAAAGAGAATCCTCCAGTGGACAGATGTCAGCATCCAAAGACGGTTTTCCTCTTCCTGCTTTCCTGCCAAAAATCAAATCCTGCTTTTTACCACAAGCCCGGGGTGGAAATTACTTTCCCTTTGCTTGGAATGCTTTCCCTCTTTCCTCTCTTTAACCAATTTCTACTTATCCCTCCAAACCCTTTGCTCTAGGAAGCTCTAAGAGCCTTTCTCCCATCGTTCTAAATGTCCCTGTTCCATCCTCTGGTCAGCCTAGGAATGTCACTCTGACTCTTTATGAGTCACCTGCCTACCTCTCCCTACAAGACTGTGATGTTTCAGAAGGGGCCATGTTATGACAAGTTTTTTGCCACCAGCACTCAAGAAGTATCTATTTAACAACTGCCAAAAATGTTCACTTGTGGGAAAACAGTGTTGTTTAATGAAAGGGAGGTAGACAGGACTTCTAGCCCTTACGTGCACAAATTCATCTAATTACTCCGTTTTATAGTCTTGTAAGAATAAAGGAGGCAACTTCACCGAGTACAGCATTTTGTTCTGTCAGCAATGTAGGGTGGCTTTTGTTTTCTTTTTCACTACTCAATTTGTTCTTTTTAAAAAATAAGCCTGCTTTGGATAACTCTTTGAAGTAAATGAAGAAGGTCAAGGACATCAAGTGAGGTTAAGCCAGGACCAGCTCTTGCACCCAGAGCATGTGGGGTGACATATGAGTTTCTTCCAAGAAGTGGGCCAAAAACATGGCTTCCAGATTTTGTGTACTAAATTTGAAGAGGGATACGTTATCCCAAATGGACCTGGGGTGATACAATAATTAACATTCTCAACTACAAATAAGGGGAAAAAAAGAGTGGCAAATTTCCAAGAACTGTTTCTTTTACTGTTCTTCAATTTAGTCTGATTCTGTCAGGGCCAAAGCACAAGGCAGTTAAGGAAACCTTATGGGAATTTCCTAATTGTTTGATTTAATTGAAAAGCAGATTTTAGAGTTACTTGATGAGGGTATGGACCGCACACCCTTTAGGCGAGGCTCCGTAAGTAGTTTCTTTACTTTGTATGTTTAGCACCGTTGAGAGCCAGCGGATTTTTGGACTCCACGTATTTGGATTGTGCCTATTTCCAGTTATGCCGCGAGCATCGCGTTTTAGGAGAGACGTTGGGAAGTAATTAGTGTGTGTTCGCAGAGCATAGCCGTGGTAATGAAGGATCACAGAGTCCTGAGGGGTCTGGAGAGGATAATCCAAGGAACCACATGCAGGAAATACAATATTTCCCTCGAATAGTTGACAAGCCTTTGCATCAACAATGTATTAGACTAGTGGTGTTGCGTGATCCCCAAAGGTAGAACTTGGCGTTCTAATTTAAAGTTATAAGCATTACATTTCAGCCTGGCATAGGAAAGAGATTTCTGACGCCTTAAACTATGCAAATGCAACAAAGACTCTTGTAGAGGGCCTCGGTGGTCTGCAAACTCTATCATTCAGGGAGGTGCAAGAAAATACGCACCAGCGAAGGCCGAATGGAACAAACGTGGTGTGTGTGTGTGCGTTTGATTGTGTATGGAACCCTATCCACATTTCCCAACTATCTGTTCTGGGAAATGACTGGTCTGTGTTCATCTTAATTTTTTTAATGAATGTCCATTCTGACTTCACACCAGTGGGAGCCTGTGGGAGCCAAGGAGGTTTATCTGAGGTGTGCTTATTACTAATTTAAAAAAAAAAAAAAAAAAGAGGCCACACTTAGTGTATGTATAATGATGTTATTTTTGATGGCTTGACTTTTTCCTCTGGTAAGTTTAAAAAAGCAACCTTGCAGTTAAAATCTGCAACCTCTGTACTAGATAACAGTCTAGTGGTAAAGTTCATGAGAGATTTCAAGCCAACAATAGTTAGTATAATGAGTTTATGGGGGCACCTCTAGTCCAGAAATGTTGATTCTCTGACTCAAAACCCACAGCCGGTGGATTTCAGCGACGGAGATCCTTTGTTTTATCATGGTCCTCGATTTGTACTTTCCAAATTTTCCAGGCTAGGCTTTTGCCTTGTCATCTCACTACACCGCTCTGTTTTGGACTTAATAGACTCCAAACCCCAAATCATAGATTTCACACCCAGTGGCATGGAAATAAAGCAGTATAAATGGAATCAGAATTTTTTCTTACCATTGAAGATAACTTTCACAAGTGATCACCTGTAATTTACACCTCCTAAAAGGAATTTTTATGTCATATTTACTAACATAAGGAAATAGTTGGAATGTAAGATGGATGCATTCAGATTTTTCTACATCTGAGGAAATTAGTGTCTTAATTGCATGCGGCACTTTGGATTTTAAACAGATGGCCACGTAAACAGTGCCAGCCGCAATAAATAATGTAGAGGCAGCGAAAGTGTCCAGACACGACCTGGTATTGATGTCATGTTCATTGTCATTCAATTTTGTTTTCATATTTCCTACTATGTTGTTAATATTTCATCAGCTAACATTTATTTTTTTTCCTGAAACTATTATATAACTACTGAATATTTAACACACAATAGAATTGAAATATCAAGTTCATTAAGTTTTTAATCTATTTGTGGCTGCTTGAGTCTAAGAACTTGACCAAACAAAAGATACTCGTATTAATAACTAATGCAAGACTGCTACATATTAGACATCTGTATTCTAACAGTAAAGAGAAGGATAGCAGAACAAAGAAAAACCCATCAGCATGTAAAAGGGAAAGCTCTGGCATTATTTAAACAATAGTAATATGCTTGCTTTTGAAAAATCTTTTAGAATAATGCATCACGCTTCTCCTACATGATGTGAAATGGTGATGTGCATACCTCAGTCCCGTTTCTCTGGTCTCCGAACAACACCATGAGTCCTCCAAGGCACGCTCCCTGCAGAACCCAGATGTGGCTTCCGAACGTTTCTCACCTGAGTGCTCGGCATGGCCACCGCCCATCCATGAGGACAGGCACTCGAGTTAACATCCATCTGCCTTCCTGTTTGCTATTCCAAGTGGATTAGTAGGAGCGGGGAATTTATGCTGGACCACTAATGTGAATTTAGAGAAGAGCCAAAGCTTGGATGCTGAAGTACCCTATAATAGTCAATTTCTAAAACCTAAAATAATCCAATAGCTGAAATGGCATCTAATCCATAAAGGTGAAGGATATTTTGTTGTTGTTCAGCCTAATACACTCAAGCATTGAAATAAAATCCGAGCCCTCGAAGCAGTTCAAAGTAAAGATTGTTTAGATCCTCCATAAAAAAAAAATCATGATAACTTACCTCTGATGAGTGTTTGTGGGTGAGAGAAAACAGAGCTAAGAATTTTCTTATAATGTCAACCACAGGCCAATCACTAAAAACAGCACTGTAAATAAGACAAACTATCTCCTTCCTCGTGGGTCTTACATTTTAGGTGGGAAACAGGAAGCAAGAAAACCAACAAAGAAATAGATAGTTTGACAAAGGTGGAAGTGCTCCAATGGGAATGTGACACAGTAATGGAATGGGCGATGGGAATGGAGTGAGGCGTTACCAAGATGGTGTGATAGTTCTCTCTGGATGATAAACGAAAGGAGTTGGCGCATTACATAAATACCAATGTTATAGTTATTCACTTAGCACTTCTGCTTCCTATTTTATCATGGCGTAACTGCTTGCATGGAAAGGGGCGAGAGAAGAAAACTCCAGGGAGAGAAAAATAATATGTACAAAAGGTATGAGGCAGGAAGAGTTCAATGTGTGCTTTTGCACAGTAAGTGAATGAAATCCATCGGTGTATACAGAAGTTGCCAACGGCCTGCAATGTGTACACAATGCTTACTTCACACAGGACAAATCCTCAACCAAATGTCATGCATGTAGCCACTTGGTTTTCTCAATGTAACTATTCAAACCATCATCAGTAGACGTAGATATTGGCTGGGTTAATAATACTCATCTGACTTTGCTGTCTATCATCTCTCTCTCTCTCTCTCTCTCTCTCTCTCTCTCTCTCTCTCTCTCTCTTCTCTCTTTCTCTTTCTCTCTCCCTCCCCCTCCCCACCTGCCTCCCTCCCCATTGGGACAAAAAGTTTACTTTTTCTCCCAAATGGCAGTAGTCCAAACTTGGTTCAGGGTTATTAAGCATCTATTGATTGTGCAATATTTTCAGTGAACAAAATAAAAACATGGGAAAATGTGTAATGACTATAATTATTGTCTGAAGCAGTGGTCAGCAAACTACCATCCACAGGTCAAAACCGGTCTGCTGCCTGTGTTGCACATAAAGTCTAATTGGAACTCAGTCACGGCCATTCATTTGCATATTGTCTATGGCTACTTTGTTGCCGCAACAGAACTGGGCAGTTCAACGGAGGCCATATGGCCTGCAACTCTGAAACATTCACTGTCCAGCCCTTTGCAGAAGACATTTCCGAGCACCTTTTAGGGAATACTTCAGGAATGTTGGAGGACATTTAAAACACCCACATGTTTCCTCAAATCCTTCAGCAATAATTTCAGTTTTTGAATTACACCGATTCTTATTTCCATCTACTTCTCTAAACTTCATCTGAGCCAATTCAATTAATTCTTTTTTCAGTTCTGGAGAAATAAGGGTCCTTTTTATTTATTCTACAAAAATATTCCATGTGCTTTGTAGACCAAAATGCTACTTGCTTCCTTCACCAAGTGGACCCGATTCTTTCTTTTTTATTTTGAAATCTTTCTTTAGGTTAGGAATACTTCTTTCCCTCCATCCTTTCTCTGGAATATTTGTATAAAATATTGCTCACATTTACATAATAGAATGCTTCTGTAGGCTGTATTTCTTCCGTCAACATGGAGAAGAAGACTTGGCTAAGAGAGAGGTTCCCCTGTTCTCGCAACTGGAGGCTACACATTTTACTGAATTCGGTGAGATCCAGCCATTCGTGAGCGGGAATTGTTGTACAGCTCACATCGGCAATTTGCGAGTGGTTTGTTTCCGCAGACAGTTTCTGAGGACCAGACAAGAAAACACCAATCTTCTCTCTTGTGCCTTTGGAACACTGCATGAAGGGGTTCTGCGTGGGGAAGACTGCTACATGGAGACAGTTGTCAGAACTGGGATGCAACCTGGACTTCTCACTGCACTTCAATCACTCCTTAACAAAGCTTGGCCGCTTGAAAGGCAGCAAACAGGAGTCAGAATCCTACATTTAAGTCCCAAACTATACATTTAGAAATGGGATTACCTGGCCAAATCATTCACTCTTCCTTAGGCAAGAACTATAGGCTAGTCTTAACAATTAGAATTATCTTAATTTCATGGCTCTGGCCTTAATAATATGCCTTTTGTAAGTTGTATCTACAATGAACATATAATGGAAGTTAACATACAGAATATCATTTATTAATGTGTAGACTACAAGCCAGAGTTAGTAAGTATATACCTTGAACTATTGATGACAGTATTCAATAATTGTGTTGGGAAAGAAATTTTGATATGGTCTCTGCTGATGTATCTTTCCATTTGGTAACAAGAAGAGTTTTAGTTCATAAGTTTATCTTATAAAGCATGCTTAGAAGTATAGTAAGTGTTTTTCTTAATTTTATGATTTAATTCCGTGGTCAGAAGAACGTGGAAGAGTACTTAAATAGCCATAGCGATGCACAAATATCAAGTATTAATTGGAATTTGCAAGTTGATATGTGACAAGTAGATTTACACAGTACACCTGTAATAACGACTCACCGATAGCTTGAAAAGTGATGATGACTTGCACGCGTCATGGTGTCGCAGAACATGAAGTTGCGCAAGCTAGAAGAACAGTCTTCAAGTGTAAATTAAAGTGGAACTTTGTTATATAGGAAGTCAAGTGTTAAATGAGATTTGTAACTTCGACATATAAATTCATAGAGGTCCCTACCAGAGGTATGATCGGCAGTAATCCTATCCACATTCCAGTATTTAAAATAACAGAATTATAGCACCGTACCTCTTTTCACCAGTTCTCTTAGCTGAAGAGCTGTGTGTAACCTTTCCATATTACAGGGGAATGGATTTATGGCATGATTACAGCTGTTTTTAAATCAAGCATTTCACTTTAATATTTGTAGTAAAAAAAAATCCTCTGTGTTGATGGATTTCTCATCCTGCTCTACCTGCAAAATAAATCATAGATGTTTTGATATTGGAGCCCTCCTAAAAGTAATCCAGAGCATTTGAAAAATGTTAGCATACTATTACTAATTTTTTTTTTGCTTCCTATTAATAACAAAAGCTAGGTAATGATTGTGGATTTAAGCCCTAGATTACAACTTGTAAATGGAGCGTGAGCCCTCATAAATTGTGCTGCTGTTTTTCAAGCCACTGGAGTTGGGAAGTCCCCAACATGTCCCTTATAAATCTGTATCTTTGGGGGCTTGCATATGCCATGAAGCTGTGTTTGAGCACAGCTTCAAAGGTTGTGGTTTGGGAAAATATAACTTTGAGAACATCCAGAACAAGATTGCAAATACGCCAGTTTATATTCATGGCCTCACTCTTAACAAATGGCTCTATTGAAATCAAATATTGAAAACAGTATTTAAATAGATGTTGTCAGAAATCACGACCGGACTGAGATGTCACCCGACTTGCACAGAATACATCAGGAACGTGAACTTGGGGCAGAGTGCAGAGCTCTAGTCTACTCACAGCACAAGCAACAAGCTGACACCTCAGCAGCTCTTAGGCCCCACAGCCCTAGAGAACACTATTACAAGAAACAAATGAAAAAAATGTTCTTCTCTCCTGGTGGGCTCACTCCCTGGGGGAGGAGATGGAACATATTAATTCCCTCCATTTATAAAGGGGAAAGAGATCATTTTCTCCCCTCCCCTTTTGAGAGAGTTTCCTTGGAGAAGAAAATAATGCCCTAGCCTGGTTGCCTATCTGGGAATGCAAACGTTGGTCCTTAGAGAGATGAGAAGTTTATTGGTTGGAAGCAATCGCTGGACCATAAAGCTGCAGACCTCCCCTTCGCGTATGTGAAAAGTGAAATGTTTCCAGGAGAGGTGAATGCAAACATTCTCTGTCAGTATAAGCTCTGCATTTCCATTACACGGGAGACTGAGATTTGAGTAATATTTTGTGATACCTGAAATCTTCCGCACATTATGTTGTAGCCTCATTTTTGTCACTATAATTTGGTTATTTTAAACATATTGTTCTATGCATACCATATGGAAATGATATATGCTATATAATATTTCCTGGTTTAAAATTATATAGCTTACAACAGGCTTTTAGATGAGGATTTTTATAGCTTTTGAACAGTGACAAAAATAACTTTTTAGTTTTATCACCATTAATTTAGACGTGTGCTAAAATTAAACTTGGCTAGAAGGTGGTCGAATTCAAGTTTACTGACCCTTTAATTTTATATTTGGTTTAACAACCCTATTGAGGTACAATTCGTATTTAAATAACTGCATGTATGTCATATGTACAATTTGGTGATTTTGCACATACTTAAACACCCGTGATAACCATCACCATAGTCAAGATAATAGACATTTCCTTAGCTCCCCAGAATTTTCCTTTTCTTTGGTGGAAAGAATATATAACATGAAGTTCACTTGCTTGACAAATTTTGAAGTATAGTTTCAATTATGCTAGACGAGTAAGTTCTAGAGATTTTCTGTGTAACATATCGGTATAGTTACCATCATGATATAGTGTACTTTATATTTAATTTTAATAGTTTATTTTGTTACGCTTTGGAAGATACTTAGTTATTTAAACAGTGATGTTGTTCGTATGTAGACCATTTCCACTGGAAGAGTTCTTTGGGGAGAAAGAAAACAATGCTCACAATTAGTGGTAGAAGTGGACATGTTATATGAATAAATGTAGACAGACAGACAACATAATTATTTTGTTCCCATGCCCCCATTACGGTTCATGTGCATTGTCATACTATGTCAATATTTGAACCTGCGAGGCATGCTCATTACGTTCTATATAGTAAGCAATTTACAGTACAACAACAGGTAGTAGAGACAGCATGTTACTTAGAGTCACTATGGTGCTGGGGTTCCGATTTACCAGGCTGCTCATTGTGCATTAATTTGTGCTGGGCAGAGGCAGCCGATAGGTTTTAGCTTGGTTCTCAGCTGTTGTTTGAGGGTCGCTATTGAGGAGATAGCCAACAGGTATTTTCTAACCGCCCGCCTCCTTGTGATTCTAAGAGCTATGTATGACAGCTACTCCATCTCTCCTTACATCCATAGATTGTATCTCCCACAACAAAGAACCCCGTGCATGGCAAACCCAAGTTTCATTCCCTGTGAAAGGAATACAGCGATTTATATTATACTATTTTTGAGGAATGGTACATTTTAGTAAATTAAGGTACAAAGGGAAATATCAGGTGTAACACCACCAGAGTGTAATATTTTGTGAAATAACATTTTCCTCTCTAATGTACTCCGAGTGTGGACACGGTACTAAAATTGCCTGCACCTGTGCGGTGCACCATCCTTCTTACTACGTTTCCCGCTAGATGGAAATACATCTCCTGGACACTGGCCTATTCTTGATAGTGTACCGAAGGAGTCTGGTCTGTTCTAGACAGTGTTTCAAAGGGTTCTATTGGACTTTGTGTCCATCTCGAGTTGGAATCTCAGTGGATTGTTTTTATGTGATATTGATCAAACATACGATTTCTTCTGCTAGAAGAAACCAAAGGGCCCGGGAAGTTCATGGAGGTTGCCTGACTCTTGTCATTTTAAGGATTTGATCTGCTGTTGCTTTTTTCTGTTCAGAAATGCTTTGACAAACACCTGGGAATCATGTCAAAATATTTAAAGACTATGAGATGAAAAAAAGATAAATGTTTGAACTTTGTCTTCCTAGTTGCCTTTTTCCCTCTTATGCTTGGTGGATACAATTCAAAAAAATAAGATTATGTTGAATTAATAAAGATGTTGTTTTTTGAGATTATAAAAATAATAAATATGCATTGTAAACATTTTGAAACTCCATCATAGTAAATTTATAAAACACATAATCCCCCCAAAAAAATTGATCAAGCATGCCTTAGCTACTTAAAAATATTTACTGTTAATAAGATTGTCTAATACAGCTATCTGAAAGGAATAGACACATAATTTTCTTACCAAGGAAGTAGATACAACTTTATGCTGATAATTTAATGTGATATCCACTTCAAACACAAAAGCAAATAAAATGAACATACTGTTGTTATATAAAAATTGTTAAGACTTAAATAATCTAGTAAATAAAGAGGCTATTGGCATGATTTTTGCTTAAATATTACCTATATATAAACAAAGACAAATTTTGGAATAGACTAGCTTTTAAAAAAAATTTTTTTTAATTGTTTCTCATTCTGAAAATATGAAATAATCATTAATATTTTTGCTTTCTCAAGATAGAAAGAGGGGCAATTAGAGATAATTGAGTATCAACGTCTCAAAAATAATTTAATTGAGAGCTCATTTAATAGAAAGAAATTCAGGGAATATGGGAATTATTGTATTTGGAGACATGAAAATGCATAAGAAAAAAGGTTAAAGTAACTTCTCATCCTGATACATTTGGCAAAACATCTAACAGATGTTAGCAGACTTGCAGATTCCAAATAGAATTTCTTAAATACACTTAAAGAAGATGACCTGTTTTGTTTTTAGTCAGTTAGCCATTATTTTGGTTGAGTCGGTTTGTTTTGTAAAATGTGAAAGGCGAGTCATTTTTTGTGATGGACTACATTGATTCCTTGTACTATTAGTAGTTCTGTTCTAGTTTTAATGCTCTAAAAGGTGTTTCCTGCCCAGATTCCTGTCTCCTTAGTGACTCACAGCTCCCTGAACCGCTTCCCCTGCCCAAACCAAGCCCTATCCTGACCCCCGGAAAACAACGCGTCATTGCTATACTTTGTGCTGTAGCCTATTTATTTCTTCTATCCTGAGCCTGCAAACACCAGGTTCACTTCTATGTTCCTTTCCTTGGACACACCATTCACTAAAGAATGTTCTCTCCACTGCCACAACCTTCGTGACGCTGCCCCTTCATGGTTCAGCACATTCTGTGTTCAACACTAGTCTGTTCCCAACCCCCAGGGGACAGGGGGTCTTGTCATTGTTGTTATTGTTGTCATTTTGTCAGTCACTTTTCTTTAGCTTCCTGAATACCGTCACCTGGATTGGCATGGCCATCTGCCCTCTTTCTCCTTCAGATACACCCTATTAAATACTGAATTTCTGATTAGACAGAGCCTAACGTTGGTCTTACAACACTCAATCAGCAAGTTGAAAAGTTAACTCATCATCATGACTCTAGTTTTCGTCTTGATTGTGTCTTTCTGCTGAGCAAACAAAGACCCCTCTAAGGAGAGCAAGGAAGAGTTCTGTACTCGCAGCTTGCCTTGGCCCGGGCCAGTCACATCCCTTAGGTTTGACACAGAGTCTGGCGCAGAGTGGACCCGGACAGCATTACAGGAAAGAGAGGGAAGGCTTCAGATAAGCCCTGGCTGCAGGCTGTTGGCCTTGGAAAGCTAGAAGGAAGGTCACCAGGAGTGTTTGTTTGATTTTTTTTTCAGAGGAGCATTTTTGGCTTTCTCCAGTACATCCCAAGCTGGAAGAAAATATAGGAACTCTGTCAGTTACTGATCAAGTCCAGGCAATTTGGGGCCAAGGGCTACACATTTTTCTGATTTGGCTTCTGGCCCTGGTAGCTGAAGATTCCAGGTCAGTCCTGTTTTTATATACGACCTGGCTGTTGTGTGTTTGTATAATGCCTCTCTCTACCAATGTCACTGCCATTCTTTCTGTCACCTGGGCTTCACACTAGTCATCTGAAGTTTTTGGTTATCTCATTCATCTTGTGAGTTTTACACTTTTCAGTCTTATCCGTTTTTATCAATTCTATATACTTCTGAACATCAAATCTCCATTCGCTTCCCATTGCCCCACCTTTAGTTCAGTTCTCACCGGGCACTCTGCCTTCAGTATTTCTCTCAGCATCCTATTTTCTACTCTGCTGGTCAGTAAATAAACTTTATTTTCGATTGCATCCCTTCCTCCTGTGGCACAGTTGTGCGTTCTGGGCAGATACAGCCCGGCTGCCTTCTTCACACATGTCATAAAATCAGTAAATGGCATGTATTGAATAAATGATAGCAAATAAAATGAACCAACCCTATGCAATCCCCCTTTTCTCTCTCCCCCCAAACAGTGCTTTTGTCAAAGATTTCATGTAATAAAAAGTGAGTTAATAGACATTTTAAATTTTCAAATTAAATAAAATTTCCCTAAGATTTGCCTTTTCCCCAATTTATTAACAGTTCCATATTTAGAAGTAAGTAATTCTAGACAAAGGAACTGTTGTATCTAAATCATCAGGTAACCCTGGTGGCTGATAATTACAGTAATGGCAGCCACCACGGCGGCCCACTGCTTGGATTCCTGGAGCCCGAGGTGGTCACTCAGAGGTATCTCTGCCCAGCGGCCTGTCAGTCATCCGCTCCTCTAGTGAGAACAGAGAGTCGCATTACTATCACGGCAGAGAAAGGGCCACTGCCGAGCAGGCTCTGTGTGTGGCCCACAGGGGCAAGGGCGACCTTCACGCCAGCAAGGTTTCACTTAACAACTTCCATTTGTGGCACATTGGATCCTATCAAAAGGTCTTCTCTCCCTTCTCTCTCTCTTAAATTGAATAGTGCACCTCCAAAATACCTATCTCAACTTAGGTGGTAAGCGGGAGAGCATACTCAGCCATCTGACGAGTTGTATGACATTTGGATTTTTATTTTGGCTGAGAAGTAAAATTTGCTCATTAAAAATATGTTCAAGTAATACTATTCTTATAGAATAATTAAATTGTCCCATGTAAATCAAGTAGAAAAAACCATATGCTATAATCATTTCACTACTCTTTCCTACAAATAGCTGAGGTAAGCCAGAGGGAATTCTGCTGGGTTTTAGGTTTAGCAGGAGCAGGAAGCATTTTGTTCTCCTCTTGCATCCTGTTAACACCTAAAATAAGGGAAATATGCTTTTTGAAAACAGCACATCCAGTGAAAAGTAACTTTTAATTCAACTTCATTGAATAGAATTTTCTGTGCTGTGAATCTTTGCGTGGTACACTTTACAGCCCAAAGCAGTCACTGACAATGCCCAGTGATATAAACGGTAGTCATTTTGTAATTCTAAATACTTGCCCCAGTCCCTTTAACAGTTGATCCTGGTACCGAATTTTGCGTGTGTGGTGGAAGGAGGTTGGCATGACAGTATGGACTCGGCACATTGTATGTGGCCACATCTGGAAGCAGTTCCTGGCTCTAGACTCCAGGACACCAGGACCGGGTGGGTGTCCCCCCCGTCACATGACGTTGTGCCTCTATCATTGGCATCACGTAAATTCCTCATTCTCCCTTAGTTGTCTATAGTTCCTTGAATAAAAGGACTTTGTTTTTTGTTGTTTAATGTTACTTTATGTAGGTTATAGAAAACATTAAATAGTTGAAATTAACAGTAGTGAATATGTAATATATAAAGAATTAAGGCAGATTCATTAAGTCATATTACATATGACAATTTGCAAAAACAGATGTTATATTCATATGGAATATATATTACCTATGTGGGATTTTGTCCTATTCTTTTGGTCTCTAGGGCTCTTTAGTGTTTATGTATCTCATTTCTATAACTAATAGAATTAGAGGAAAGAATAGTATTTAATAGGATTCTGAGTTTGAACTTTCTAAAGAAAATGGAGCAAACATAGTTTTCTTATCCTTACTTCTAACACTAGGAATGTTAACTTTAATATTGTACATAGACTAAAACTGTCCCCAGAAAACTATAGAAAGAATTATATCCAACAGCAACACAGAAATGAGTCTGTCAAATGTGGCCATGCTACAGTTTTATTCTGGTTTTGGAATTTGGGTCCAAAGTACTTTCTAGAGAACAAGAAATCCATCACATTGATGAGGCTTACTGTTCTTTATGTTCTATCCTTTCCAGCTGTGAGGGAGAAATGCATTATCCTCTGTGATCCAATGATTATTCCTGCGTTCAGAATATAGGCTGCATTAACTAATTCTCCAGACGACATGACTAGCCAGAGTATCTGCCACATTGTGTGGAAGGCAGCTTTAATCATGTCACGCCACGAATCCGAAATCAGAAAGCCTTTATTTCCAGGCGGAAAGAGGAAGCAAGTAAATATAATGAAAGGTTTTCCATTTTCCTCTTGGATTTTGGCAAAAACCTAGGGTTGTGTAAAGTGAAAAGATGCAGACTGGTTTTGTGGATTAAGTGAAATAACATTTCTTCAAATAAGGTATTGAAAATATAAGGCATTACTATTGGAATTTTCAGCAACTGGAAAGCAGAGGAAAATAAGATAATCATGTGTCTCCACCGTTTCAAGACTATTCCAGTGGAGCAGACTTACGCTTGCATGTAAGGATTTGGTGCCACTTGGTGTCAGAAATGGTAGAGCAAACATATGACCTGCCTCTGAGATGCTCTAGTGTGATAGAGAACGCAGACTTAAAGCTGCGCCTCTAGTTAAATGTCAGGCGGGTGAATTTTACAGTGTCACCGAGACCTATTAACTGAGGATTTACATTAGTTTTTCTTTTTACATGGGTAGGAAAGAACTCTTTAGATAGATCCTCGTGAAGGTAATATCAATCAAAGACTGGAAAGGTTGGAACAGTGTTAGAAAGAAGAAGCAGAGAAGAGAACGGTGTGTTCGAGGTGTGGAGTACAGCACATCCTCAAGTTTAAGGAAGAACGATGCCTTCAAGGAAGTTAACATAGTCTGCTAAAAAAATGAAATAAAAGGCAATTATAGCAAGGTTGTAGGATGCAAAGGTAATACAAATGGAATTTCCTTCTTATATACTCCATCAAGAAACAATTGGAATTTGAAATTGAAACACAATACATTTTACATTGGCACCAAAACATGAAATTGTTAGTTATGAATCTAACAAAATGCGTAGGGAAATTATCTTAGGGAAAACAATGTTCTGATGATACAGGTCAAGGAAGACCTATTTAAATGGAGAAATAGTCTGTGTAGATGATTAGGAACATTAAATAGTCTCAAATAGTCAGTTCTTCCCAAATTGATCTGTAGGTTTAACACAATTCCAATCAAAATCCCAGTAAACCGTTTTGTGGCTCTCAGCA
Source organism: Desmodus rotundus (assembly GCF_022682495.2). Taxonomy (NCBI): domain Eukaryota; kingdom Metazoa; phylum Chordata; class Mammalia; order Chiroptera; family Phyllostomidae; genus Desmodus; species Desmodus rotundus. Next base: position 5,236,176 of record NC_071396.1, on the reverse strand, counting down.
AACTGATTCTGAACTTGAACTGAAAAGGCGAAAGCTTCACAACAGCCCAAGCGATATTGAAGAAGTATAAAGTTGGAAAACTGATACTATCTGACTGCAAGACTTATTATATATAAAGCCACAGTAATCAAGATAGTGTGGTATTAGCAAAAGAATAGATAAATCAATCAATAGAACAGAATAAGTAGCCCAGAAAAAGACCTACACAAATACTGTCAATCGATCTCGTAGGGTAATTAGTAGACTTCCTAATGGATATGGGTAACAGTTAATGCAATCAACATTGAGCATTGTATCAGCCGTGAGGATGATCATGCTGCATGAAAATCACATTTACTTCTCTGCAGTCAGGATTATTTTATTAAAAAATAAAGAGCAGTTACATAATAAGTAATCACTACTACCTCTTCAGTGTGCATTGTGCTCTTTAAATTTAGCATTTTAATTTGAATTTCATCTTTATGGCCTTGGCTGGTGTAGCTCAGTGGACTGAGCATGGGCTGCAAACCAAAGGGTCACCGGTTTGATTCCCAGTCAGGGCACGTGCCTGGGTTGCAGGCTGGGTCCCCAGTGAGGACCATGTGAGAGGCAACCATACATTGATGTTTCTCTCCCTCTCTCCCTTCCTAAATAAATAAAATATTTTCTTAAAAAATAAATAAATTTTATCTTTAACTATGTGAACTCACACCTATAAATATGCCAGATTGTGTGATAAACACAACAGCCTATAGTCCGACTTTTTCACAACTAGATTCAGGGAAGGTCAATGAACAAAGGAACTTGGTACCGTATTCATTTCCTCAAAACAGGTTTTGATACTTTAAAAATCCCCTTCACAATTAAGCTAATGGTATCCAGATACCTAATGGTGCTTTGAGTGTTCGATAACAAAACGATCCGTATTTTTTCACCCCAGTAGGAACTGGCTGCTGGAATATCTGTAATTTTACTGTGTTTTATGACCCTATGCATAATGGAGAGCTCCGAGAGACAGTGAAACACCACCTTCTATAGCCTTAGGAAAATAAATTTTGAAAAGTATTTCAATCTAAAATATTAGCGATCAATTTCTGTCATATGCACCCAACTAACTGGAGCACAAAAAGGCAGTGATTTCAGGAAATGTTTAAATTTGCTCCCAAAAAGGTGGAAAATAATCTTGGCACACAGATGTAAACACGGAGGCCTAGAGAATATATTTTCAATTTAAAAATGAATACCAGGAGAGGAGAATACTACATTTTCAAAATGTGTTGACTCCTGTACACTTAGCTGAATTCTAGTGCGTGGCTCAGTTTTGGCATTTTATTACAGTTTCTCTCTATTCATATAGCTCGTCACCAATACCCAACAAGCTACCCACCAAACAAACCATGTTTTACCTGACAAAATTCTGTAGTTCAAGGTTGTAACGTGGGCTAAGGAGTGCTTTTGTGGTTCTCAGATGTTTTCATTAAAATAAAAATAGATCTCACCATTAACTGGAACATAATAAATAGAAGAAAAAAGGAAACAAAATATAACCAGAGACATTGAAGTTAAGAACAATGTAACAATGGGCAGGGGGGAGTGGGGAGGGGACAGTGGGGAGAGGGGATTACAGGAACTACTTTAAAGGACACATGGACCAAATCAAGGGGGAGGGTGGAGGTGGGGGAGGGAGGGGGGTTTGGCTGGGGTGGGGTGGAGGGATGGGGAGAAAAGGCACACAACTGTAATTGAATAACAATAAAAAATTTTAAAAAATAGATCAAGTTGGCTTTCAACAGCTAAAGGTTTAACATGATAACAAAGAGCACCCACATAATTCAGTCATGGCAGACATCTCCGTCATACCTGTCAGTGGTTAGTCAGGAAGTGGTGACGCCCTTGAAGAAAATTTGTCATAATAAGTAAAAATAGAAATGCCAAGTCCCGTGAACATACCCTCATGTCGTACCAAAGAGCTGTAAGCCAGATTCTCTTACGAGTTTGAACTCTATTTCATTCTATTACAATATCTTCCCTGTTGTTGTTGTAAATGAAAGCAAGGCAAGTATGCGCGATGCTACTTTCCTTGGTTGAAAGCCATGTGAGTCAGAGTTAGCAATGCTTTCATTAGTTACCTGGTAGGAGAAAGACACAGAAACAGTTTTCTCCAATATAAAGATATCAGATAAATCCCCAGACCTGAGTCCTTGGAGGATTGTTGGAAACTTATTTCCGTCTGAGCTCCAAAAGCAATAAACAAAGGTTTATGTGGAAAAAAATAAATAAAAGTAAAAGCGAAATGTTATGACCTTCATTCAAATGTTAACTAGACTGACCTATAATGAAACTCAAAAGGAAATCACACTTGTCAGCATTGGTTTGACATCATACCGCTGATTGAGATAACACCTTTTTTGTGTCTTTGTCTGGGTTTTGATATTTTTGATTTTATAGTGACAATTCAGATGTTGGGGAAACAAACAACAATAAAATTTTACTCTGGTATTGTTTATATTACAGCAGTCTGTTAGTTTTTTTCTTATGTTAGAAACCTGGACATATTTAATAAAAGACAAAAAACTTTCTATATTGTCCATTACATAATTTTTACCACCTTTTAAAAACCACAGTCTGAGGGACTGGGCTCTGAGGTAGTACTTTGGATCATTTCAGTCTAATCATAGAACGAAATTCAAAAATATTGAAGGAAGTAAAATAATTCCTCCTAAAAATGCAATCAAAGTACATTGAAATGATGAAAACATATTTTAAAAAGTATCTTTAAAACTGCCAAAGGCATTTTTTTCTTACAAATTATCTTTGTATTCCAAACAGTACTCCCTACCCAAAATATCATGTTTTCCAGTGATGCATGTAATTTTCTTTCTCTTTATCCATCATTTTAGTCAATTTTATGATTGTTGATGGTGTTTATATATTTTAATGGTCTTAAACTCTTCTCTGGATTCTACTTTGAAATTTCTAGAAGCAAAAGCAGATAATGCGTTCTGTAACTGTCTCTATGGCACCTCAAAATCAACATCTCTGGAATATTTTCTTCTCTTTCAAATTCAAAATGCCTAATAACTATTCATTTTCCCTCTAAATATCTGAGAATGACTCATTATTCTCCATTTCTATTATCACCAGTCTGGCTAGTTCTCATTCTCTTCCACTCATAATACCTCTACTATTTATTCCAACTATACTTTTTTCATTTTTAGCTCCTCCCCTTTCTAGAACATGCTGTATTTCCAGATCAATTTTCTGGAATTGTTGTTCATCACCTCATTCTCTGGGTCAAGCAAATACAACAGATTCTTACTGCCTTTGTGACAAATGAGTGAATTACTCCAAAATTACCATACAATTACTCCGTGTCCTCTCAGTACTCATCTCCTGTCATAACCTGACGTTAATGGACCCTGCCCTGAAGACTGATCTCCTTTCCATCACGCTGAAATTCTTTCTACATTAGAGGCTCGGTGTAGCGTGATCCTAATACCCGGACTGCAGCTGAGTCCCATGTAGGGGTCTTCTGGGGTTCTTTGGGGCCAGAGGGCGCTTGTAATGACATCGCCTACATAGGTTGATGGAAAGTTTTACTTTTGAAGTACTATGGACCACTTTAGAATCTTTTAGTCAGCTTGTTGTGATATTTAAATGCCAGCTTTACAATTTTTGCCAAGGATTCCTAGAGTTTTCTTTACATCTGTGAAAAATATTTATTTATTTTAAGCAACCTTTTGCATTTGACCAGTATTAAATATATACTCCTAATTACTAATAATGTTGGTATAAGAGTTTGTGAGCATTTGGGGGTCACAGAGTACTCTGAGCCTCAAAATAAAGATATTTCTTTTTTTTCTACATTGTTATTCATTAGAGATTCAATATATTGAGCCTCCTGGCACCCACTCACCTATATTCTGGGCATCTTACACATCCCAGGGTAAGGAAAGGACCTTATGTTACAGAGCAGGAGGGTGGGGGTGGTTCACGATAAATTATTACAGAAAGGATTCCGCCTTTCTGTCTCTGGAGGTTCCTTCCCCCCACGCCCACCTGCTAGGTTCGCAATGCCCGCCGCCAGAGGAAAGACGTCTCTCAATGCCAGAGACTGGTGAAAAGGAAAGGAATTGTTTATTCAAAAGTTACACAAACTTAGAATAATGACCTAATGTCTTCAGTAAGATACTAAAGTCCTCTAGAATACCCACAGATGCACAGTCCTTCCCTCTCCCTGTGCCCAGTCCGGGGTACCGTGTCTCAGGAAAAGAAGTAGAAGTCCGTGATTCAGGCTCCCAGCACCATCAGCTGTGTGGCTGCTGCGATCTCCAGTTAATCCAAAGCCATGTGGCACCTTCTCATGGCCCAGCAGCAAGAGTCCTTTCTCCCCTTTCTCTATGGCTGCAAAGTCTCTCCTGCTGCCTAAGCCGCGTGGCAAGAAGAAGCACTCCAAAACCTCGTGGTCCTCTTTACTCTCCTTCAGAACCGCGTGGTCCTTTTCCCCACTTCAGAACCACATGGACCTCTATCTATCTACTTGCTTCAGAGCCTCGTGGTTCACTCCTTCCTTCAGAGCTGCATGGTCTCTTCTTTCTCCCCCATAACCTTGTGGTCCTCCCTACTCTTTGAAGCCGCTTGGTCTCTCTCCTTTTCTATGGCTGCCGGGCCTAGGTTTAAATCCCAGTGCCCATCTTCCTTTGCAGCCCCATTTCTGACTCCTCCTACAGTCAGCTACACCTGCCAGCATCCCTGTATTCTTCCAGCTTTTCTGGGCTGCCATAGTAAGTCTGGGCAGGTGTGGCCCCATGGCATGGAGCCAATCATCTCCATGCTCTCACGCAGGCCCTGTAACCAGGGGGAGTTGCTTCCCAGTCCCATCCTGGGTGGAATTTGGTCCCATCCCCCTGGCTCAAAGCATGGCCACAGCTACTTAACACATCCATGAAACCAGTTAAAGGTTATAGATATGTTAAATGACTGTGCCAGGGGTTAGCTGCAAAGCTCTTGCTACCCAAAACAGCTCTGAATGGCCCTGTTCCATGTGTCCCATCCCCCTTGGCTCAGGCCTGTGGGGGTGAAGACATCCTACATACATTTTTCTAATATTTCCTGGACACCCTGAGTCCTGGACCCCATTATAAATCCCTTCTTGGGGCCCTCCTCTTGGCTGCACCCTGCTTCACTTAGGCGAGTGTAAGAAGTGGACACCTGCCTTATTCACACACCAGCTTTTATTTCCAAAACTAATGCATTGGCAAAGCCTTTAACCAGGTATCAACTATATTCTTGCACTTCTTCTGTTCTGTGGTTTAATTTTTATCCGTCTGTCTATTTCAGCTTTCGTCATCTTTTTATTTGTCAGTTCATGTTACACCGATAGCAGGAAATCTTCCGTCTCTTCACTGGAACGTCTCAGAATTCACACTTTTCATGGCAGAATTTCCCTCTGTTGCCTTTCTGGAGCGTGAGACATTCCTGTTTCAAGTAACTCTAAAGCTGAAATATTCAACCTGGCTTCTGAAGAGTGGTTGCTTCTTATTTTTATATGAGAATGGCTTTTTTCTCCGTGAGCCTCTCTTCAGGACGCCTTTAATTATTCTTCACGCTCTGAGACAGGTGTGGTGAAATGCGTGTGGGTTTATTTTCTGATCTGAACTTTGGGGAGATGAGAGCTGCCTTCAAATTTGTAGAATCTGAAGGTGTTTCTTTCATCCATGAAAATTCTTTTGGTTTTGCATTTATTCCTAACGTATTGCATCAGCCTGAGGTTTTATGACTAAAAAAAAATAAAACAAAAAAAAACCCCACCTCAGGTCCAGTACCTTAAGTAATGCTGGCACAATGCTAATTTTATCATTTTGAAAAAACCACTGTGACTGGCTGAAACTCCTCCCTGCCCTGAATAATTTCCAAAAGTGAATTAATCGCTAAGGGATTCTTTGTGCAGTTACCTAATTGATGATGATAATTAAGCTTAAGTATTGCTTGGATATTTACTAAGTAATGATTGTAAACATCAAAAAGGCTTAAATCCACACACAGCCAGACGGTTTAGAATCTTGATATTCTGTTGCGAGTATCCAAACTTCTTTTTTGTCTCTACCCCTTAAAAAATATTCCTCTTAAATGATCAGCAATATTAACATCCAAAGTATACTAAAGGTGCCCTTTTGTCAGACATCGGTGAAATGGTTAATCTTATTTTAATAGTCCAATCTCCCTTTGCAGTAGGAACTATTTTTATTCCCAGTTTACATACAAGGCAACAGAGGTCTAGATAGGTAATCTGCCCAACACCACAAAAGCACTCTTGCCCACTTCAACGAAAAAAATGCATGAAGGTAAATTTTTTGTTGGCTTGGTTCAGTAATGAACCCCACAAATATTTCAGTACCACAGTACTGAAACACAATGGAATACAATAAATAGTTTTTTTTTTTTTATGTGCCAGATATTCTTCATTTGTTCCTCCAGATACACTCTCCACCATTTTTCACTTCTCTCTGTGTCCCGGGCAGGAAGAGGGGTGAGATTGTGAACTGCATTAATGCCCTTGCTTTCTAGCTTCCTGTTGGACTCAGCTACGAGTATTTCTGCAAGAGATCTAGGGCACCATGAAGCTGTGCTACCCCCTGATTCACATGACTCCACAGATACAGTGGTGGTTCAATATCTGTCACAGGTAGCCATGTGTACAGAGCCATCGGCAGGACTCTGTAAGCGGAATGGACAGCACACCTTTAGCATTTTGAAGCAAAGGTGCACCACCCTCTGAGACAAATAGTCTTCTTACTACAGAGCCTGACTAGAAACTGAACACTTGACTATGAGCCAGCAAGTTATTATAGGACTGAGATGCTAAGCATGAACTGTGTGCTGTCTGATCCAATAAACCGTGATTTGGGCAGCATACCCAGCGTCGTTCCATCATCACATGGAAGTGGTATATATGTTATTGGACTTAAAAGGATTCTGAAGGTATAAGTTACATGGTCAAGTGGTACAGGTGTGCATGATCCCTATTCGGGCTCCGCGGCCTCCACTCTCTGCACCAGCAGCTGGGGACTCCAGGTGTTCCTTGAAAAAGAGTGATTCAAGAAGAAAAATGCCTGGTCTGAGTGACAGCTGTTCTGCACATCAGCTGGCGCTATGGAAAGTGGATGACCACAGTACTTCACTGCTGTTCAGAGTCACCCCAAAGAAGAGTAGGCAGAGATTTGAGCAGTGCACCTGGCTCTTCGTCTTGCATAGACAAAGGTAACGGTAACATGAATTTATGCTGAGTGTAGTCAGACGTCTGAAAGGGAGAATTTAGAAAGCTGATGTTGAGGGGGTCCAGGAAAGAGGCACATGTTAGACTTCATTGAATGAGCACAGAGTGTGAAGATATCTGGGTTCCGTTTCACACTCACCACTGAGCAACCACGGAAGAGTAAAATTTTAATAATCGGGTGGGTAAGATGAAATTCTCCATGGATATCAACTGATCTTTTCTTGTCCTGGGGACCCCCAGCAAAGGAGGCATGCTGTCGGGGATGCAGGTGTGGCGAGGACCCATCTGCAGGATGAGCGGCCCCCTTGCTTAAGTCCTTGTAGAGGCTCGGCGCGTTCTGGCCCAGCACGTTGCCACGAACCGGAACACGTTTTGTGTTCATGTCTTCCATCCACAAATTTAGTATCTTTTCCACCTTAACTAAGCCCTGACCGCATGCTGTAGCCATACCATTAACAAAGTGTCTCTTTTAGAACCTGTGGTAACAATCCCTTTCTGTCCTGTAGAGCATAAATAATTTGTTACGACATAAACTCCACAAGCCAGAGAGACCGCATTCATCCCAGTGACTTCCCTGTTTATTCAACAGTCATTTTCTGAATGTTTGCTATTTATTCCTTTTTTTTCTCAGCATACGTTTGCTGAGTACCTCACGTAACCAAAGGACTCTTCATTACACTATGAATCTGGGACAAAAAAAAAAAATAGGGAAAGGACCTGAGTCCCCTGGCACTTTCATTCTAATGAGTGATTTTAAGGGAGAAAAGCAATAAATTTAAAACCCCAAATACTCAAGGGAATTTCAGAGAAATAGTTACCTCGGAGTCAATAATATAGGACCGTGAGAGGAAATTGTGAAGACAGTTTGTAAGGAAAGGCCTTTTCAAGATGCTATTTGACATAAAACATGGCTATGGGGAAGGGGCCAGCCATGTAAAATCCATTCCATGATGAGCAAACAAGAAGAAATTGGCCCAAGCCATGTGCTGTGGGGATAATTTGTCTTTATTCCCATTTTTATGTTTTTCATCCTGGACTTTATTATTGTTGCTGAGTCTTATTATAGTTCCCTAATGGATCCTTTCGCCTTCACTCTCTTTCGTAAGCAGTTTAGCATTGATGCCTCTGACAGGCTTATCTTTCGGAGGCACAGATTGTAGCATTTAACATCCTTACGTTGTTCAAAAACTCTCACTCCGTTCTCCCAGCTTGTAGTATCACATCCGAACTCTGCAGACTACGCTGTTATAACAAGCCTTTCTTCTCGCGACGATTTGCATTTTCAGCCATCTCTCCAGTGTGTCTTTTCGTACACATTTACCTTGGTCAAAATAATGTCTTCAGTGTCCCTAAAGGCCCTTCACAGCTGAGATTTTGCTCGTGGTGTTCTCCTGGCAAAAGCGTTCCCATACTCTAGCAGCTAATGAAAATTCTGAGCCTACTCTAAGATTCCTCCAAATTAGTAAACTGTTTGAAATCACTATCCCACGACTTCCATAACCAGAGATATAAAATGAGCTAGAGAAGTGATAAAAAAAAAAAAAAAAAAAAAAAGGACACTTTAGCAGATATGGTACAGGGGACATTCGTTACGTCTTCTTTCTTTTTTTTTCCTAATAACTGAATGATTTCTGTCTTCAGGAATAATATGTCTCATAGACTGGACCTTTAAAACTCACTCTGGACAGTCCGTTGAAACTAGAGCAAAGGTATTTGGCCTTTAGCTCCATCAGTCAAGGGAAGGAACATTTGATTTTAAGTGATTGGGGTATAGTTTCTGAGAAGATCTCTGGTATTTTCCGCCACTTTGACAGCCTTCAACAACTGTAATAGCCGCTTCAAGCTGAGGGAAATGCATATTGTTTCGTATAGTCTCCTACTGATGCTACACAGTGAAACTCAAAAAAAAAAAAAAAAAAGACATCTGTATTCTTCCCATTTGTACAAACTGTCCTAATGACATATACCCTCTTCAGGAACGATGGAGAAGTATACAGCGTTTTATATTATGCTACTTTGTTTAATTAGAATTGACTCAGAATGAAGTTCCGTTTTGCCCCTTGTGATACAGCCTTGAACTTTCTCCACTTACATGGATTTCTCAGCTCCGTTGCCTAGCAACCACGCTTCCATTGCTATTTGCCTCTGCACTGAGAAGAGTCAGCTGCTCCCCCCATTCGCTTTGCATTTTTTAAGCATAAACAATTTTTCTCCTCTTTGTAAAGCAGCTGGATCTTTTAGTTCTGTGTTATTGACAGATCTGCTCCATAAGCTATTTACATTTTATATCTTGTACCCGACAATTTTTCTCGTCTGATAACTTAGGGACTTGGCATTTATCTTCTTTTTGGCTTCTCAGCTTTACGGAGTTGTAATTGTCTCTTCATGTAATAAATAAGATATCGGCAATGTTTGTAATAGAGGTAGAAATGGAAAAGATGACATAATTAATTCAGCAAATACCGTATTATAGTACCTCTTTCTGGGACTAGGGATATAGCAGTGACCAAATCAGACAAAAATACCTACCCTCATGAAAGTGACATTCTATCTACTTAAAGAAAAACAATACATTCAGTGTGTGGCAAAAGTAGGTTTACAGTTGTTTATGTGGAAACAATACAATAATTAATAAATAATAATGCAAGTATAAACTCTGTATTTTGCATACTCACAACTGTAAACCTACTTTTCCCCCACCCTGTACATGAACAAATAAGAGAATAATACATATAGCTTGTGCTGGTAAGTTATAAGTCAAAGATTTATGCAAGTCTTTATATAATATATATGTGTCTGTCATATATATTTCATGTATAGTTTGATGGCATGTTTAAGAAGAGTAATGAAAAGCCTTAAATACAAAATTAGTTAGAAGACCTTGGACTTGAATGTGAAGTATTATCAGTTTCATAACACATCCACCACTGATGTTATGGCTAAAGAAACTACTGAGAAGAAAGACGTGGAGCTCCTGGTGGGGAGAGGGTTGCAATTTTGTGTAGGGTAGCCAAAGAAAGTCTCGGAGAACATGACATTTAAATAACGATTTGAAGTAATTGAGGGAACTAATGGCATGGGCGGTAAATGGTTACTGATAGAAAATGAAACTGGCATGCTTGACATCGACATTGACATTAGGGACGTGGAAGATGTTGATAATAACAAAGTATAAGATCGTCTGTGGGAATGGACTGAGTAGTCGAGTGATGGATATGATCATAGAAATGCTGGGAGGTCAAGAAACTGAGTAACAAAGTAACCCAATGGATTAGACACATGGATTTTCCGGTAATCAGCAGTGATGGCAATGTTCATGTCCTACTGCATGGCAAGTGCAAACTCTCCTATGAGTGATGGATAATGAGCTGGAAGGTAGCGGTGATGATACAATTGACAGAACAGTAGAGAGCAGAGAAGGGACAGGGGTCTTGCCAGGAACCCCCTGGGTCACTCAGTCATGTATTCCTGTATAGATGGCAGCAAAAAGATTCATAGTGAGTGATACAATCTGGTGTCATGACATGGAGGATGCACATAATTTAGTGAGATGAAAAGCATTCTGAAAATAACAGTGAGGGGCGTGAGTCTTACCAGTCCCGCCTCCTGGAGTTTAATTTACAGAATATGTAACAGAAAACAGGCATTGCTCCAGGACCCCAGGGGAGTGCTACCCTAAGGGAGATCTGAGTTTCACCTGCCCCAGGACAGTAGAGGAGAGCACTAGACTATGAGTGTTGGGTGACGGCCAACCGTGAGTCCCTAAAGGTACAAAGGGCAGTTTTCAGAAGTTGAACAGCAGCTTACATCAGGGGCAACTGAGAGCAAACAGATACATCTTAAGGGAAAATCAAATCTCCACAATGAGGGGTGATAGAGAATTTCTGGTCTGCTGACTGGAATCGGTGAATTGTGGAATCACGGTGGTGAGTCTTAATGGTCTCAAAGAAGATTCAGGGTTCCGTGCCCATAAGCATTTATTATATCTGCATATATGTCATACATATTCACATATTTATACCAACTGACAAGCATAGATACACAGAAAGTAAGCATTGCAGTTATCAGACTACAGGCTAAAGATGAGATGAGGATATTAATTCCCATGTGTGTGACTTGAAAGTCACTTGCAAGTGACATTCCTCTGGAGCTCAATAAACACTCTTCAGTGAGTCACCTCTGGCAATAGGAATCTATTATTATACCCACATACCAAAAGACCAAAAAGCAAAGTTTCCTTATATCCGAGGTGGATGAAAATGGTTAGTATCATCCTGCTACACTACTACACTAGTGGGCCAAAAATTAAAATACATTGATCTTTCCTGTAACATCTTCATTAAGATTTACTTCCTAATAGGTTGATTTATTCATTCACAGAAATAATATAAATTAGAAGGAAAACAGTAAAAGTCATCACAACGCCCTCTCACAGTTACAGAGCTTTTTAATGAGTTTTACTCACCTGTTCATCTCATTTTATTGAGCAAACATTGAATCTATGTTTTTTAATTCTTATATTGAAAAGGAAGAGGACCATTTCATAAAAGAATCTTGTATGCCTTAATTAAATTATAAATTTCAGTGGTGGTTCATTGTATGACTCACTGGCCTTTATCTCTTTGGTTTTCTAATTTAAGTTGGACTCACATAAGGTTCCTAAAAACCCACACTGGTAATTTGTTTGTTAAAATGTAGTTTCGAATAGGATTTTGTAAATGTCTTTATCTCACTTGAAACATGGAGCAATTCAAGTGTTTCAAAAATTCAGAATAACTGACAGTTTCAATAAGAATTTGTTATTCATGTACATGAGTGAAGACTTATTTTTATTTCAAGAGAGTAAGCACTTTATAGACTGAGCACTTTATAAAAGCTCCTCAAAGCTATCAAGTTGTCTGTTCCGAGATTCTGAACAGGGAGAGCTAGGCCAACAGCACTCGCTGCACGTGACCTGTGGATTGGAAAACCTGGGGGCCTATCAGCACTAGGGCATTGGAGGTCAACTGTGGTCTTCCCTTTTGGCTGCTTTTACAGAAATTCTTTATTTCATTGAAGGGAGTGTTTTATCTAGAAAGAAATTTATGATTTTAAAGAAATATATTTTCTCATCCTCAGGGAGTCTAGATGAGATATTGTGTATCTCAGGAGGGTCCATCTAGGTCTGTCTTCCTTCTTTTTTTTATTTAATCTTTACTGCATTTTTTTCTGTTACCATTTAGTCCCCTTACCCTGTCCTCCCCCCAGCAACCACCACACCATTGTCCATGTCCATGAGTCTGTCTAGGTCTGTCTGATGGGCAACTGAAGTCTCAACTTGCAGAAAATGAGGCAAAAGAAGAGCTTTTGTTTCCAGAGGAGAAAGAGCAAAAGAAAAACACTTAGAGAAATAGAGGAAGGAAAATGTTAGCATTTGAGGGCTCAGGGGCAAGGGTCCTGTCTCCGAGAGGACCCTTGTCCATCTCTCTCATTGGAGGCTTAGAAGCACCATGTCCGGGCGATGAGGAAAAGTTCCCCTGTGAGGAGCAGATTGCGAGTCATCATCAGGACCCAGGTTGGATAAAAAGGGTCAGCTCAGTGCTCTCCTCAGAAAGGGTTTGTGCACCTAATTCACGAGAGGAGTAGTTTCTGTCTCTGTGGCCTGGCAATCACTGAATTATCCCCAAACCAGGATCCCTTCAGTTGCCAGGTAGTTTGTCCCCTGCCTTCACCCAGAGGGATGGAGAGCAGCTTCCTTTCCAATAACCTGCGGCTGGGTTAGGACACCTGAGTGCAATTACAATGGGGACCTGGTAAGGAAATTCAACTTTCACACTATTGTTACTTTATGTTCTTTTTCTTTCCGTATCAGCTAGAAATAACAAAAGACAAATGTTGTATATAGATTATGTTGACAGACACCCCAAAAAATGAATATATAGAAAACACACAACAGAATTCATTTAAATTTATTTACAAATGTTCTCACAAATGTAGAATTTTATTATATCCAATTTCCATGAGCGTAGAGGTGTTTTTCTATTAAAGCTCCATAATGTCTAAATTTTCATTCTCCCTCTGAAATATCATCACACGTGACACTATTTCCAGTGAGACTCCATTTCCATTATCTATAACATTTCCCCTTTTGTTTTCCGTGCTTGATCAAATTATATTCTCAGATGAGTCAGCGGCGGGGATTGCATGCACTTTCGTGGGATCTAATTATGTGAAATTCAATTGCACAACTTTATTATTCAAAAAGTGATCATGCCCATCTTAATAAGTTACATGAAACAAGTTTATAAAAACATGTAAAAGTGTATATAATTGTTTTTTGTTTTTCTCATCCAGGTTCCTTATTTTATTCTCTGACACCTTCTTACCATTAACTTTTTTTTTTCATTTTAGCTACTTCCAAGTTTACTATTTATTTATAAGTACATGGTGAGATTCTCCTTTGGCATAGGTAAATCATTGCTACTTAAACTTATACAGAGATAACATCAGAATATTTAATAAAACTTTGCGAAGCAACAAAATATGGGGGCACTCTTGAAAGATGAATTCATAGGCAAACCCATTAAAGGACTACATATTCTCTCCTGCTGTCTGCCACAGAGAATACAAATATTACATCTGTTATGATTTAATACATTGGTTTAGTTTCCTCACAAATAAATATTTTGGAACACAATTATCTTATACTTCACTTTAAACACAAAAAATATTTTTCTATTAACTAAAAATATGAACTAATCATTTTTCTTATGTTTTTAGTACACAATTAAACAGGAAAACATGTTTCTTTTTAGAAAGCCAACAAAAGTAGATGAAGATATCTCAGTTTTCCTTTTCCTCTTTCCTCCAGTCCTATCCCGCCCAAACTCAGCATTTTCCTCGCCCTGCCTCAGATTACCAATGTACCCCTTCAGAATATTTGTTGTGAAATTTACACATACATTTTTCATACATGTATCCAGCTGTATTCAAGACAACCTGTTCTGCAACTGGCTTTTATTTTTACACTGAGCAGTGTGTTTTCTGGTGAGAAGAATAAAGCAATTAATCTTGAGAGAAACTCTCAAGTTATTGTAGGCTAACGTTAAGAGTTCTGAGCAAGTTCAAGGTAGGCTAGGCTAAACTATGATATTTGGTAGGTAGGTTAGGTGTGTTAACTGCATTTTCAACTTATATTTTTAACTTACAATGGGTTTATTTAGAGTTAACCCTATTGTACGTTAATGATCATATATATGTATACACATATATATATAATATGTTTTAATATGAACACTTTACAATTGCACTTTGTATAATGTAAATAGAGACATAGAGTTAAACCTCTCTATTCTATAGCTGTAATATATATATATACCTAAAACTGAAGTGTACAATTAAATGTAACATTTTAGACAGCTGTTAAAATCTGGTCAGTTTAAATTTAGAAAGCATAGTTTTTAGTTTTACATTTTTCAAGAAATAAGGCAAAAAGACTTTTAGGGGCGGGGGGGAGGGGAAGGGCTGTCAGGAACATGTCTGACAGACACATGGACAAAGCCAAAGTGGAGTCGGATCAAGGGTGGGAAGTGGGGAGGGCTGGGGTGGGAGGGAGGGGGGGAGGGAAATGCAGACAACTGTACTTGAACAACAGTAAAAAATGTGGAAAACTAAAAATGCAAGGTCAGATTCTATAACCTATTTATAATAATGTTGTCAAATGAAAGTATTCTAGTTAAAAGTCAGCCAAATCCACACCGGGGAGCTACATCATCTGCAATGCGGGGCTTGTGCGGAAGAAACCGTCCGAGAGCACAAACACTGGTTAACTGTCTCCTGTGTTGACGGCGCTGTGTGGAACGAGAGAGATACACGTGTGAAACTGTCATGGCCAGCGAGGCACTCTGCACCGCACACTTAGAATGAAATGGTCCTCTGACGTCACACACCCTGTGGATAGGAGAGGAAAGTGGTCTAAATGGGTATTAGTGCAAGTGAGCAAGCCACATCAAGAACCATTCTGTCTGTGGTGATTTATTCCTTCTTGATAAGTAGAGATCCAGACAAAAACTTGTTACAAATAATTAATCTTAAGTAATAAAAATATCAATGACTATTCAATCGTAAGAACATAATTTTATAAATCATATGTGTTTCTAAGCTTGGGTACTAGGCAGATATTAAATACCTGTTCTCAAAAGTACTCACAGTATGGGAGAATGTTAACATAATAATCTGTGAAACAAATACGAGATACAGATACACTAGCAGCATAACTCCAAATGGGTATTTTTAGGGAAGGGTAGAGATAGAAGGAGGTTATGGGAGCATAAATCAGTGACAGACAGACATAGACAGCTGAAGTAACCATTACAAATACTGAGTGTGTCTCTGGTTCAGGGGCTTTCATAAGACTTTTTCTCTATTCTTCCCTGGGATATTAAAAAAAAAATTAAAGGTATTTTATATCAAATTCCGAGTCAGAAAATAAAATTAAAGACCTTTCTCTGAACACGTACCCTTTCTAAGGCCCCACCTCCCTGCAGCTAGGGCGCAGTCCCCACACTCTGTCCCCCGAATTTAATGTGTACATAACGTCCTTGCATCCAAAACAATCATAAATAGATAATTTTTTTACTTTTTAATCAACTAATCTCATGAAAGACAGGAACCATTGTCTTTATTTTTTTCCTATAAATAAATAGCCACACCTGGTCACAGAAAAAAGTTGTGACTACCTTTTCCCAAGAAATATATTGCTTTTTTTTTTTTTAGTACTTTTAATATGGATGTATATATCGATGTACACAAAAATGTGCAAAGTAATTTTTAAAATTATTAGATTCTGTCTCTAGTCACTTTTACGCGCTTGTGAAAATAGCTGCATGCCTTTGTTGGTTAATTCATGCATTTGCATTTTCTTTTCAGCTGGCATTTACTAACTGGTTATTAGTCATTTATTTTTTATCTCCAGAAAGACCTCTAAATTCAGTGCAATTTACCCTCATCGTTTTCCCCAGTGCTAAATTATTCTGAACTTCTAAAGTCATTTAATATGAGTTTAGAGAGATAAAATACATCAAACTGAACCTTTTGATAAAACTTCACTGCCGTGATGACTATTGCATGTACTTGGAAGGACCCTTGTACCATGAAATGTTGTGAGAAGCTTATCCCATATAAATGAGTTGTTTGACAATCAAAGAAACATCATTTATTTATTATTTCTTTTGTATTTATTATTTCTTTTGAAATGACCCTTTAAACTCCATTTTTTGAGCAACATAACTTGTTTCTGTTGAGTTGTGATTTTGGGGGAAGCATTTCTCAGCAGTCAAGCCTTCAAATAGATTATACTCTCAAAAATGTATAAGTACAAATAGCTTACTCACGATTTATTGATTTTTAGTTTAAAATTTAATTTACACCAATGAAGTTCTCCAATGTTTTTCTTCACAACCTACTGGGGAGCATCCAGGTGACATCTGAAGCTAGCCATCCTTTTCAGGGGGAGTGGGGGGGCTAAAGGAAGACAGACCACTCCAGATTGGCAGGTGTCAGGGAGGCTTAATAAAACAGGCTGCTCACGAGGCTAGTCTTGGGAGGCTGCAAGATGAGTAGATTTCTGATGCAGTAGCCAGAATCTGAACAGTTTATATGGAGGCCTTTACCTGGGCTGAGTCACGTACCAGTTCAGATGCACCAAAACCTAGATTTCTATCTCAAGACTGTACCCCTTGCAGGAGCCTCTGAGATCAGGGAAGGTGAGCACAAAGCACTTTCCAGTGTCAGGGAGAGGGTGAGAAGGTTCCGTTCACTGGAGCACGCGCCACGGGCCAGCTGGTGGTAGTGTCTTTTGGATGACCTTCTCCAACATTCTGTCCCCGGTGACTGACTCACAACCTCACATGCCCCCCACCCCATGTCTGCAGTGTGTCCTGACAGATCAGCAAGGGGTCTCCCTCGTGGTTTGATCCTGAGATGCTGATGGGGCCGCAGCTGTAGGAAGCTGACCAGGTGGTGCCTACCTCGCGTGCTGGCTGGGGGCGGCAGTGCCAGCTGGCATAAGGAGATACATCTGGGGTGGGACCTTTACCTTCTTCCCTTTTCCAATGGAGCGTTGGACACCATTCCGGTGTCATACTTTTCAACAAGCCTGGCATGTAGCAGGACAAGGGGACCGCAGTGGAGAACGAGTGGTTTCCCTGCACCCAGGGGTAGAAGACGGGCCCATTTCTGCCGGACAGCTCAGGGCAGGTCCCGGTGCATGAGCTCTTCCCAGGTGTGAGGGGGCTCAGCGTTGTGTGCAGCACAGTAGTGGGGGGCAGCGGCTGTTTCCTGTCACTTCCATGCCTTCCTATCTCAGCGGGGGTCCCCAATCTAGCATATGGGGCAACAGGCCCTACTGGTTGATCATTCAAATGTATTACAACTTGGGACAATTTTTTATTAGAAAGTAGTATTAATATTTTGTGGAGAGCATACATATCAACATTGTTGGGATCGATCATGTGATCAAATTGTTATGTGATTAAGAGATTCAGGTGTACCTCTTGATCAGTGTGGCTCAGTTGGTTGGGCGTTGTCCCATAAACTGAAAGGTGGCTGGTTCGATTCTCAGTCAGGGCACATACCCATGTTGTGAAGTGGATCCCAGTCGGGGCATGTGAGAGAGGCGACCAATCAATGTTTCTCTCCCTCTCTTTCTCCCTCCCTTCCCCTCTCTCTATAAATAAAAACAGTGTTTTTCTTTTTAAAGAGATTAAGACATATTATGATTCACATATATTTCTCCAAATAACTTGTTTAGAACGAGGCATAGTTAGGACTAAGTATTTCAATTACCTTAGTCCAAATAGCCTTGAGATAGTGAAATTATATCATATTAGAATTCTAGAGACCTAGGTCTATCACAAACCATCTGTGATACTTTAAAATTCAGTTAGCATCTATAACGTATCTTCCTTTATGCAATGCTGTTGCTTATCACTCTTACATCATTTCCTTTGACACTCTCACTGACTCTTGCATACCTTCATCTTTTTATTCTGCAGACTGTTTAAAAGCCAAGGAATGCTTTTCTACCACATAGTTTTTTCCCTGTGATTCTCCCATTTGTTTTATGTTTAACCAAGTTCACTTTCTGCATCACCTGGTGAGCTAACATATCTCTGTTAACTTGTTATTTCAAAGGTATTTGAACCTCACTTAAATTTTTACGTATCTTCTGAGAGAAGAAAATACTGGAAAGAATCCAAATTACCAGGGTATTTCCATCTTCTGTCTGAATGTCACTCACTGTGTAAACACAGAAATTGTCAGATGAAGCAGAGAAACACAGACCCTGCTCTTCCCTGCTGAGCAGATTCTTAAAAACATTGAATGTCTTGAAAGAAAAATGAACCAAGTCTACTTTGAAATAAGCATGATGTTGCACGCTGTGACAAATCACACTTGCAAGGTAGATGCACATCGAAAACAGATTTGCAAGACAGAAACAGGAAACGATGTAATGCTAGCCAGAGATTGTACCTCCAAAAAATTTTTAAAAAAATTTTAGCACTTACAGGAATTTAAGAAGGGAAGTTTAGCAAATAGAACAATAGCAACATTCTGTGTTAACACGTGTTCTCCTGTAAAATGTGCCCAAAGTGTAACCGTTGCAAACCCAATGAGGTGAACCAGACTTGAACACGGTGAAAGTCGTCTCAGCCACACCTGGTTTGGGCATGCTGGCTTTCAGGTCCTCTGAGCTCTTCTCTCTAAACTAAGAGTCAGATACAAGTGTCTGCAATATAAAATTTTTATCTCACACGTTTTGAAGAACTTTTTTTGTTTATGCTTTGTCCAAAGCATTTGTATTCATTTAGGTGACAGCAGTTTCATAAAAACATTGTCTGCTCAGAATCCCATGTACCTTGTATTAATATTACACCCACACACGCCTACAAATGCAAGATAAAAAATACACCATCAGAATACCTTGAAAACCAAGCACTCTATAGTGGCTTCCAAACAACAATTATCAAGTTAGAAGAGAAATGAGTATAATGATATATTACTTTCACCAGAAATCTTCTTAAAACACAGGGGGAGTGATATTATTATTCTATTTTTATTTTTTCACAAATGCATCTGACTTCAGGGTAACAGATGAGCTAACAGTTGAAGAAATAAAATCTAAACTTAAGTGTTTACTTTGTTATTTGTGATAGTAATCAATCTAGTTTGTGCTTGATCTGAGAAATGATGCAAATATTGCATCTTAGAATCAGTTATTAGAAAAGCTAAACTTATAAAAAATATCAAAAATGATGAAAATATAATATGTTTTATATTTATGATATAAGCTACCCAAGTAGAGGGCTTTCTTTTCCTGTTTCATTGTACTGTGCCAGCATTTAAGGGTCATAGAAATAAAGTGATAAAAAATAAGGTGCACTAGAAAACACTTCAGCCAAATTGAAGAATCACATCCAATCTACCAATCACATCCAATGCTTGAATTCAAGTTTAACTGGATTCAGTACATTCTGCTGGGTAGACATATGAGTCCATTATTTCTCTATGTTGTTAACCACTTTTCCAGCCCGTTTAACAAAGAATTGCTCCTCTTCCCACTGACTTGAATCCCGTCCCTGATACCTGCAAGTATACCTGGTTGCATAGTAGCAGTCTTCCTGTCTTTGTAGCTGTGTTTGGCAATGGAGTGGGAGCCAAGGATCTGACCACAAACACTTCTCCTGGGCTTCATCCCCCTCAGGTCCTCTCTCTGAAATTCACGTTCCAGACAGACTAGAACACGTGTTCTTACAAAGAAGTGGAACTCTCCTCTTTTCTGGCCTTTGTTCATAAAGTTATACCTGCTGGAAGAAACTTTCCATCTCTCTATTCCAGCTTGAGGAAATCGTAGCTTTGAATTGCAGCTGAAATACCACCTCTTTTTCCAATCGCTCTCTGGACACATTACCATTCTCTTTTGTGATGCTACATTCTTGTAGGCAGTTATCATTCTTTGCTTATTATTGGTCTAAGGTTTAAAAAAATCATGGTCTAGACACATTTGCATTCTGACTCTACCACTTACTAAGTGTCAGATGTTGAGAAATTATTTTTCCAATGTCTTATTTCTCCCAACCATAAAAGAATGAAATTAATGGTCCCTACTGCATAGCGGTGTTATAAAGGAATAAATAAAATAATCCATGTACAGCATTGTACCTACTACCTGAAAATAGTAATCTTTCCATAATATTAGCTATTCCTCTACTTTTCAAATATATTTTATTTATTTTTAGAGACAGGGGAAGGGAGGGAGAGGGTGAGTGAAACATCAGTGTGTGGTTGCCTCTCGCACACCCCCTCCTGGGGACATGGCCTGCAAGCCAGGAATCGAACTGGTGATGCTTGGTTTGCAGGCCCGCACTCAATCCACTGAATTACACTAGCCAGGGCCTTAGTCCTCTACTCTTCTACATCCACTTTTTGTCATTGTTTAGACTGTTTAGATTATGGGTTCCACATGAAGCCAGGGACAACAGGAATGACTTGCAAAATTCTCAGATGCCAATTACTTAATATTTGTTTAGCATGTCCATCTTGAAAAATAATAAGCTTTAAAAAGGGCCACCTTTCTCTATTCTTAGTTTATGTTCATATGACTTCCTAAAGTCATGTGACCTTACTAATTCTAATTATCTCACTGCTGATACACGTACCAATAAATTAGAACCCATGATCAATTATTTATCATGGAAAAATACATACTTATGTAGGTTAAAATTTAGTTTTAACACATCAATCTTTTCTCTATACAAACACATGTTGTAATTTGCTTTCTGTTTATGTGCCAAAGTAAGTGCATTCAGAAGATGAATTATAAAATTGTGTTCCATAGTCAGAAAAATGTTTATAAACAAGGTTTCTTTTTGGATGAAAATAATATTGCGATTGGTTGAATTTTCACTCTCAAATAAGGGTGGGGTTTTTCCCCCCTAAAACCACACTGAATCCATTGCATATTTTAGTTGTGGGCACATGTACTTCCTGCCTTTCTCTTTCATGAAATTCTCCATGAGCTACTTTCCCCCACAAAACAATACTTTGCATATTTTTTATTAATTTTCAAACAAAAAATATGTTGTTTTGCAATATTCCCTGCCATGTGTTTTTTTCTTTCACTTCTCCAGTGTGGGTTAAAAGAAAATAAAAATCCTTAGACCAACTTGCCAGACCCAGGTATCATATAACTTCTCTGACTGAAAAGTACAGATAATTTGCTTGTTTTCCCAGAGAAACGGGCAGGCAGCCAAACCTCACAACCCAAATTAGTTCCCAATTTAGTGTTCGATGTCATTTCCCAAGGACTAGAATGAAAAATGAGACATTGGACATGTTAACTCTGAGGAAAATTATCACTTCACCTTGTATAGGGCGTCTTTAAGGGATGAAATCAGAGGAGATAAATCACCTCTCCTGGTGACAGATCTGCCTGTCACCAGGGCGAGAGATGTCCCACCGTGAGAGGGCAGGCCCTGAGTTTCCCTCGGGTTATGACCAGATAGATTTTATGCCTCAAAATAATTATAGAAATTTGAAAATGGAGATGATGTATGCAGGACACACTTCCAAGTTGCTTTTTCCAAATGACATTTTAAGTATGTATATAAATACCAATGGAAATGCACACACATTTGTGAACTGTGTGTACCCTTGAAATAGATACCGAGCAATGAAAACAATTACTCAGTGTTTCCCCTGAGCAGACATTGTAATGATCTGTGATGATCGATACAAGCAAAAAAATGGGCAGGCCCAGACGCGAGGCATGGGGTGTTTTGTCCCCCAAATTTTCCTTCAGAAAGCAGGAAATTGGCCTATTTTTAAGTAGCCACAAATGATGTCACATTGCAGTAAAATCTCACCCATAATTTATTTTGAAGTCTAACGTCCTCTGGGAAAATGTACATTAACCAAAAGTGATATCACTCCAAATCAAATGTCGGATACATAGAAAGGTGACCTTGTAGAAATATAAAGGCAAAGATATTTTTATCCAGGGTTCGTGTGCCTCCCTGTGCCGAGGCAACGATTGAGAGTCTGAGTTCCTGTTATAAATGAGTCTGGTTCGAAGTGGTAAAGGATTTTAGGGGAAGATTTGAGTACATACCTTCAGAAATAATAACCAGCACCAATGTCCAACGAATGGGAATTCCCAAAATTCTTCAATGTGAGATGAAACATTGACTTTCCTTAATCCCTTCATTTTCTTCACCTGCCCCCCCAAACCCCTCCCCTCAGCCCACTGTCAGTCTTTCCAAGGACCCACGCCTAGTTTCCGTTTTGTGCATCAGGTGTTTTGTTCATTAGATTCCACGTATATGTGAAATCATACAGTATTTGTCTTTCTCTAGCTGGCTCATTTTACTTAGCATAATGCTCTCCAGGTCCATCCTGCTGTCACAAAATGTAAGATTTCTTTCTTTTTTTACAGCCTTGTAACAGCCCATGGTGTAAATGTACTACAGCTTTTTCACCCACTCAGCGGAGACTTGACTTTAGGTGATGAACGCACAATACAATATACAGATGATGTACGATAGGACTGTACACCCGAAACCTATCTGATTTTGTTAGCAATGTCATCCGATAAATTAAACAAAAATTGTTAAAAATTGTTAAAAATCGTTTTACTTCAAAGCATTGCTTCACATGATACTCTATAAAGTGTTATTTCACCCAGGCATTGAAACAAAACAATTTTTTAAATTGTACTACCCATTTTTTGGTTGCCTGACATCATCCAATTCTCAGATATTTTTTCTTTTTCATTCTGTGATTTCTCTTAATTCAACATTCATTGTTTGGAGACGCTGGCTTTATGTTAAAGGACAGTAATGTCACCCCAGAAAACACAGTAGGCCAGTGTTAGGGCCGCAAAGCCTAGATCAAGGAATCAGGGTTCAGGACAGAGAAGACTTCCCTAGAATAAAAAGGAAAATGATATTCTTTATTTTTAAGTAGTTTTATAACTACTATATATTTATAGTAAATCTCAACTCATTACAAATATTGAAAAGAGGCCTTTTTTGTATGCAGAAAATTTTCTCCTAGCAGCGAGATGATCTATAGCATGATACATGTACACACACACACACACGTATGTATGTATGACTTCCTTCTCCATAAGCATCAATTTGGAAAAACCTTGATTGTGCTTCTGTTGAATTAGATGATAAAAATTGGGATTATCTGATTTTCCCTGGGTATTCATAACACTGGGGCCAGCGGTGCCTATCATCTCTGTTGTTTTCAGATGTATCTTAATAGGATGTGAAAACAAAGAACAAGAAAAAGTTCGATAAAGGATGCCAGGGTAAGTTGGTCACATGGATAAAGGCGGTCTTAGACAAGGCCCAGCCTAAGCCTTTGACCCTGATCCAGGAATGACCTAGTTGTAGGTGCGAAGTGCTCACAGGTCTCTAGTCCTGTTATCACAGCCTGTAGACAAATTGTCATCGCTCTACTTCTCATCAAAACTCACTGTAAGCCCTGTTCCCGAGAGTTCTGTCTCTGTTTTGATAAACAGTGTGTATAACAAATAGTGAGGTAAAGTATACCATAGGCCTATGTGGGATACATCCCTTATCCTACTTTTTTATCTTCCATTTATATTTTCCCAAGGACTTTCTAGAATTTGAGTAACTTACTAGAAATCAGTAACATCAACGACAGCAATTCAGAAGTACGATAGGCTGAATTCTTTGGAGGAGAAAAAAATGCCAAGTTGACGGGCAGCTAGACTATCAACTAAAATGTGATTTAAATGTTCTTAACTGTTTGTTTTTTCAAGGAGAATGAAATCGATTCTAAGTCATGTAGTTTACATTTTATAGGGTTACGTGGTGTTGTAAGCAGCTGAAGTTTGGTTTTCTGCATTCTACCATTGCTTGGTACTGGGTTTTGCAGACAAGTACCACAGCGCTGCAGGTAATACAGTGAAGTGCTAGGTACTTTTAGCTACCTTATAGAAGTTAATTTTAATTTAATTCCAATCTAGGGAATACTAAGATGTCTCAATTAACTTAGCATTGAGTAATTAAGAATATGAATATTTTTAATATAAAAAGCACCAGGATCCATTTTATAAAAGTTGTTTAAATATAATAACAATCGACATCAAAGTCGATTATCACATAAAAGGCATGCAGAGCATACTAATGAATGATAAAATATAATCATAATGTAACGGCCATAAACATGTAAGACTAAAATGTTTTAAAATTAGAAACATACATTCATTGCTTAGTATAATCTTCAATTAACATATTCCACAATGTTGTCACTGTCTTATCTTTTACTTTTTGTTGGGAAAAAATGTTCATCCTTATAATATTTAATGACAGCTATTCAATAAAC
The DNA here is from genome assembly GCF_022682495.2 of Desmodus rotundus. NCBI lineage: Eukaryota > Metazoa > Chordata > Mammalia > Chiroptera > Phyllostomidae > Desmodus > Desmodus rotundus. The sequence continues at coordinate 5,211,524 of NC_071396.1, read as the reverse complement.
CTTAAAACAGGAAAACATATTGACTTAATTCTCTTTTGATGAAGTCTTAACATTGAACAAATGTAGCACATCCTTTACAGATGGAAAATGAAAAAGAAAAAATTGCACTAAATCATGGGATGAAATTCATAATCCCTGGATCAAAATACACTATGTGTCAGAGCTTGAGCAATAATTCGGCTTGTTAAAAAAATAGGAAATTAAGAAGGAACTGTATAATTCTACTGCTCGATATTTTAACTGTTAGCATTTCACTATTCACCTTAAAAAAAAAAGACTTTTTGTTCATTGGCTTGCTTGCTGATTTGCTTTTTAATGTTCTCTAATGTGCTGTAGCCAGGTTGTTACAATTTCCTTTGGCATCTGGAAATCACATGTTTGATCACTAAGGTCATTTTGCCACTGCCAGCTCTTATTAACTCCTACTTTTTTTTTTTTTTCTGTACACATCTCTGAGTTCATATTCCTCCACGAACTGCTACAATTTAAAGCTATAACCTAATAGATCTGTAATACAGGGCAGGTTTCCCACACAGGAGACAGCTCTTGAAATCAGATAAACATTTGATAAAATTATTAATCCAGAAAAATTACTTTTAGTCATTTAAATGCCAGTCAGTAACCTGCATTCTTTAGCTAAACAGCGTATTAAATCAAAATATATTCCCCTGTCCCTACCACTCACCGCATCTTACTCTGCATTCAAAACACTAACAATTTCATTGTCAACAAGTCTTGTCAAACAAACAACCCGGCCTGTGTATTATTTAAGCTGTACATCCTGGATGAATGTAACCTGTAGAGAATTTTCTCTCCATGTCTAGACAGAGCACTCTCTGGTACTTCAGAAAACACTTGATTCTACTGGTATTTTTTCTCTGACAACTTTTATACATGGTTTGCATGACAAATTCCAACTTCTTTTCTTTCCTCTCATTATAGATTTTTATGTAAAATGCAGACTTAAACATTTTCTTAGAGTTTGCTTCTAGGCATGACTCCTGTTTAATTCCACTATTTTATAATTAAGTACTTCTTAGCTAGGGCATTTTAAATTTCCAGGAACAGAAATTAACTTGGCCTAGCTTAAGAAAAACAGGACTTAAAAAAAAAATACAAAGGGATGTTTCCTATCAGACGGAAAGCAGCTGGGGCCCGAGGATGGACTATAAATGAAACAAGGGGAGCTATCAGAAACATAAAATGTGGGTGTTTTCTTTGGTTCTTTGGTGTTCAAATTTTTAATGCTTTTGAACTGATTTCTTTTAACTTTTTTAGCACATCAGCATTCCCTGTTATTCATTTCACATAAGAAAAACATAGCCTCCCAATTCTAGGCTGCTAGAAGGATTTTCTTTTCTCCCTCCTACTTTAGTAGGAATCCTAAATTTCCAGGGCAGGGTCTCTTGAGTGGCTGAGGAAGGGTCAAGGCTCCCCACCAAACCAGCTGCAATGTGGGTGGGGGGGGGGTTCCACCCACAGGGTCCCCCCTACCACGGATGAGAATAAGTCTACCAAGATATGATCTGCTTGGGGAGGAAGGGTGGCCGATCTCTCAAAGGAGGAGGACCAAGAACCTTTTCCTCCATGGGCTTTTATTGGGTTCAATTTGCATAGGAATACGGGGAGTATAGGTAAAGCTCAATCATTGTCAGGCAGTAGTGATCAAACAATAGATAACATTCAAAGAACTATGAAGGCTTATTTTGAGTCAGGGTCAGATAGCTAAAGAGCCATAAAACTTTGGGGAACAAACTCACTTCAGGCTTAGACCCTTATCATTTAAATTGAGGGTATTAGCAAAGCAGGTTTCACAGGATTTTATTCATTCCTTCTTAGACCGGATTGCCCCCAGGGAACCTGCCCTTTCCAGCACAGGGTCACACCCACCTCTGGCATTGTTTCAGGCTTAAGGCATTGTTTCAGGCTTAAATCAGGCAGGGGAAGTAAGGCAGCCAAGAGATTAGGAGACTTCTTGCAGACTGAATGAGGATTTAGGCTAGTCAAAGCCGAGGGGCAGGGTCCATCATCCCCTTTTTCTATAGCCCTCCAAGTCCTTCCCTGAGGGCCTCTTCGTGACCATGCCTGTCTTCAGTCATCCCTCCCTTAAGGAATCTTACCCATCATTGGCTAACCAGTCATGCACTGGGGGCCAAGCAGGGTGAAGTAAAGTGCCCCTGCCAGGGAGATAAGCTTTGTCTCCTTGGTGGCTTATGGCCCCAAAGTCTCTCACTCAGCCTTAGCCATGGGGGTTACAGCTTCTGAAACCAGGCAGGGCGGTTCCCAACATGTGGTCACATTTCACATCATCAAAATATACTTCATATTAGATGCCAACTTATGCTCATAGCATCGATTTTCCCCTTGACCAAAAGTAGGCACGAGAAACGGGGACCCATTTTCTGTGCTGAATTAGTTCGCATAGAACGAGAGAACATCAGAAATCAGTAAATTTACTGAAGGAAGAAACAGAGAAAATGGGACCATGGGAAGCAGAACAATGTGTAGCCTAGAGACTTCCCTGTCACTTACGCCAGCATTCACATGTTGGCTAGTCCGTTTTATAGTTGCACAGTGTCATGTGTGGCATTTCATTTCCTTCGGCATCATTTCCTCAACTGAATAAAGTAGTTTTGTGGGTCAAGTAGCATGATGCATGCACATGAGTTGTGTGCCTGTGGGGCACAGGTAGTATGGCTGACACCGTGCATCGATATGCAGGGGTGGCCGACCTTTTGGCATCTCAGGGCCACACTGGAAGAAGAAGAGTTGTCTTGGGCCACACATTAGAAACATTGCAACGTGTGATCACAAAAATATCTCATAATGTTTTAAGTAAATTTATGATTTTGCATTGGGCTGCATTCATAGCCGTCCTGGGCCACATGGGGCCCGTGGGCCTTGGATTGGACACCATGATAGGGCATCAATATGGCAAGCCTGCTAACGGTTCTGGCCTCCACTCCATTGAACTCTCCTTAGAAAAACATCCCCAGATTATCGGACTCCTAAGTCTGCCTTATTTTTCTCACCGCACATTTTATTGCTTCAATTACATCATCGTGGGGTGTATTTGCTGATTAGCTCACTCTTCCATCAGATTGTGAAGTTCAGGAGGCAGCATCTTTGTTCACACTGTTTGCTACGGTGGTCCCACTTTCTGAAACAATGTCCGGGGTGTAAATTTGTTTATTGAAGTGCACGTGTACAAGACACAAGACACCCTTTGCATTTTGGTGAAATGATAGAGCATGCCTTTCAACCTCCACCTTGAAGATACTGTGATAAGCCAAAGAAATATTCTGCAACTGCATTGCTGGTACATTTCATGGGATTCCTTAAACTTGGAAATTCACTGTTTCTTAATGAAAAAATAATAGTTAGGAAAGTAAAAGCAGATTAAAATGGAGTCAGTTTGATCTCCATTACTTCACATAGTAAGAAGCAGAATAAAAGATCTAAAAACGCTCTGTTTGCCTATCATCTTCTAACCCAAAGAACACTTTTCTGGACGATGATGTCATGCAAACAATTTAACTAATTTGTATAGTTTTCCAAACACTATGTTTGCAACATGGAGTATGAAATACTACTTTATATTAGAATGAAGGTTGATTGGTCTCAAATAAAATACAATATGTTTGAAATAATGTAATCTATATTGAGCTATCAAATGATACAGTCAATAAATTGTGATTTGTTTGGCTGCTATGAATTCTTGCTCAAAAGATGAGATGAAACTAGCTTATCAATAGCAAGAAAGACTATTGAGGAATGAAAGCATTTTGAAATTGAAATGAAAAAAATGAGTTACTGAAGTGAAAATAAAAATAGAAACTAAGATAAAGAAATGTAGGACATCTGAACCCAGACAGGAGATAAAATTATCTATCATTGTGGAAAAGGGTAGTTACCCTGACCTGAAATGGGAAAGACCCATTCTAGAATGTTCTCTATGATTTGTCTTACTGTGATAGCTCAATAAATCTATGTTTAAAACGATCACAAAAGATTGAGGAGATAAGAAAAAGCACCATCACGTACCTGGCAAACAATAAGAGAATGTGAGAAATTAGTGGAGCAAACACTTCTTAAAAAACGCAAAGTCAACTATGCGAAAATATTATTGCAAAACAATTTTAAAGTCACCATCATGGTATCACGTATCTCATTACTGTCTGACTTCACTGTTCTTTCTCAGTGTGAGCGTATTCTCCCTCATGTTTAGCATGGTTACCTGGGAAAGCTCCCATCTCACCCTGAGCTGCTAGGCTCTACGGTAAAATTACATTGATTCGCAGCCACAGTATACAAAAGTAGAGAAGGAAAGAAAAAATGAAGAGGAAGGCGTAGATCAGTTTCCAGAAATTTGTGATCCAAATAGAATGAAATAAAGACACACTACGTAGAAAGCACACATTGTACAAATAGATGCAAAAGAGAAGAAAACTTTCTGCAGTTACACACACTGATATGTTGAGGCTATTTAGTGAAAAAGTGCAACTTATGCTAATAGTATAAAAGGAGGAACAATTGCACTCGACATAATTTAATAATCTGCAGTGCTTTGGCTTTATTTTGAAATTAAGTTAGAATTATATAATATCCATGCAATGTATAAGATGTAATGCATTTAAGCAACAAATTGTTCCTATTATCGGGGAATATTTTTTAATTAAAAAACTTAGTACTTCCTAAGGAGAGAAAAACATGTTATTGAAATTTTTTTGTTCAATATTAAACTCTTTGCTACCTTTACAGAATGATAAAGTATGCTGAAGTATGAAGATTAATAGAGTTAATGCATATAAGCATTATTTGGAAAACACTTTACAGAACGAAGAACTTTTTTTTATCTTCAGAAGGTAAGGTCGTGCAGTAAGCTACACATGAAAAATTCTAAACATTGGCCATAAGAACACATGTAATGCCCCTTTGGAAGGTCCATAACTGCATTCATTTTAAACAGACAGACATGTGACAAGAGTATTCCTATTCTTCTAGCATTATTTTTTTTCAGAAATAATAATTAGCGAGCACTAAACTGTATGTTCACTAACCACTCATTTATTTAGGTGCCTTACAAAGACTATTAGAATAATTGTAGCTTTAGGTGCTCGTACTGTGATAACTAATGTCTCCTGAGATGTGATGGTGTACAGGTTACAATATTCTGACAGTGATTTTCATGCCGTATAGTAGGGCATGGATTCTTGAGAATCAGATGAAATTCTCTTCTATTTAGATTACCTTTTCTCACTGTCCCAATGGGCTTCGTATAAACTGACACAGCCATGAATTTGTTGATATGAATGGCACCCTGTCATCATTATGTAGAGAAATATATGGTGCTGAGTGAAAAATAATTTCAGATACTTTTCAAGTGCTTTCTGCTGCTGTAACAGTAATTCCTGCAAATTACATAGTAGACTAAGTAAAATAACGATTCTGCCCGCAGATCTAGTGAACTGTGTATTCTGTGAGGAAGGTTGAAAATTTGTCTTCTGATAGTACCTAAGTGTGGTATGTGAGACATTTTAACTTTCTGGAGGTTTATAGATCTCCAAATTCCCTACACTAACTCTTGAGAAAAAAAAAAAAAAAACAACCAAGTACTCTTGCCTTTTTGATAAATTGTGAATGTACCAGTGTTTACTGTATTTATATCTAAATCATGGGGGTAATTGGCTCACAGTGTTCCAAATGTATACACAGAGGAAGTACATGCACTAATTGTTGTTGTGGATTGAGAAAATATGCATAGTAACAACCTTCATAAGGTTCTCAACAATAAAGAAGTTAAAACTTACCAAGAGCTTAGAACGGTGCCTGGCACTTAAATAAGAATAACACAGTTGTTGACAATTTGATAGATTTAATATATGTAACTTGTAAATATCTTTAAAATTATTTCATTGCCTTCACAAAGCATTGCATACTTTTATTTCCTATTTTAGGTAGGGCTTTCCTTTTGTTCTTCTTTATCTAAATAACTATTGCAGTATTAGACATGATAGAATTGGTTCACTAAATGTATGATTCAGGTTTTTTAAACAGTATGATGGAATTTGGAGGACTTTGCCATGTTGTATGATTATTCAAATTGCTTAAATCCTTTGGTATCGCAAGAGCAAGTGGTTGCAATTGTGATGAATTTTATACCCAACAATTTTTCAAGGTGATTTCATGTCACACTTCTGACATCTATGCTTGCTTCATTTCTCAACAATTTTAAACTCACCATTATTTAAAGCTTGATTAAAACATCAAGTATCTCATAAAGCATCTTCCAAAATCTACGCTTTTCTTCTCCCTGAAACTCAGTGCCAACCCCAAAGGCAGCACGAACATTTTGAAACACTTCCTGTATGAAATCTTATTTCATTGCAACCTTTACTCAACAAAATCAAAGCATGTTATGAAAATTTGCAAATGGCCTCTAGAATTTATAAGAAAATTTAAAGATCCAAACAATGTCAAAGGAAATCTTAAAAGAAGAAGAATGTGGGACACATTCTACTAATTCTCAAGACATGGGAGCAGTAAAGGATATTAACCTTGTCCAAAGAGGGCTGTCCCTTTGCCCTCCTTCCTTGGGGGCTGACTTCTAAGCCTGCCTGACGAGACGCCTGTGTTTACCTGGGGGCCCGGGGCTCTGCCACTTAGTCCATAGTATGTGCGTTATGGTGGAGGTCATGGGGCACTGGGTCCACATCGCCCTCGGGAGAGGCTGGAGACTAATGCCACCTATGTGCGTGGTCAGTCGTGGCTACGTGATCACCCCCCAGTAAAATATCTGAACATCAGGGTTCATATGAGCTTCCTAGAATCTTCTATGAGTCCAGTGACACCTAGAATCTCTGACCTGCTCACTCCTGCACCCTGCCCAATAGGCCTTTTCCTGTTGCTTAGTGTCACCTGCGTCCTCTCCCTGGAACAGACTGACACGATTGAGCCTACCGACTCTTCTGAGTTCTGTGAGCCTCTCTATTGACTTAGGAACCTCGAGGTGGTTTCTGGAGACCTCTTCAGCTGGACAGTGGGGTGGGGCAGAGTAGGCTTACGGTTGTGAATACACAAAACTCAGAGTTTATTCTTGTATTATTAAATATTGTGTTATTTTTCCACGTGAACAGCTGTAACCCTACTTTTGCCCCACCCTGTATTATGAGACGACAGTAATTGTGGACTTGGCATGACATATAGAAAAATTGATCAGTGGAACTCAGATAAATATTACATATGGTACTTATTAGTCATTTATGAAATAATGTATGTTTTGGGGAAAGCCACCCTTTTACGTCTTAATGACTTTCAGATTGAATTGGTATTATTAGTTTCTAATAGATCTTCCCCCAGCCAGATGGGAAGTGTTATAAACAACTTCAAGTCTGGGTCCTTACCCTTCACTCTGCAGTTTACTTCTCTTTGTGTACAAAGTAAAGTCACTTCTCAGACCCTCTGTGCCTGTGTAAACTGAGGTCGTTAGAATCAGAAGGTAACTTCTACATCTTGGTCAGTTCTGGCCCAAGTTTGGGAGAGGCTAGATGACATTTAGTTGTTTGAATTCACATTCTTTAGGAAAAAACAAAATTGTCTAGATTGTATATGTTTTATACATGTACACATATATACATATATGTATATATGTGTAGATATACATGTGTGTATAATTTAATCCCTAAAATAATGCTGAGACATGATCAACTTGCTTAACACATTTTCAAGCTCTTCCTATTTGGTTAGCTTATAATCCACAATCTTTACCGAGACCTTCTTACATTGTAAACAGTGAGAATTAATTCAAGAAATCATTACTTATTAACTGAACCATAAGAAACCCAAAAACTGTGAAAAAATTTCTGAACCTTCTGGGATACGTGATGTTTTAAGCAGAGCACTTGCTTGTTTCCTTTAAAATTACAGTGAAACAATACTCAGGAATAGCCTGACCTTTTCATCATTAAGATGTTGGCACACCTGATAATCTGGAGCCCTTCTCACAGTGCGAGGGTGGCTCAGTGTTCCAGGAAGGATCTGTAGACCCCAGAGAGTGAAAATGGGAACGATGCTGAAAACATCGATCGTCCCGTAAGATGCGTAAGACTCGTGCTATGAAATACATGCAGACTTTTCAATGTCCTTTTCAAGTACATTGCACAGTGTATTCACTAAATGCCATTCAGTTCTAAATAATTAAAAGCAAAAGGTACTCATTGTTGATATTCCAGGACATCCTTCTTTTAAACTGCTAAGCATTTAAATATTTTGGTTTAACCAAAAATTTAGAGCACGTAAGATACTGTAGAACTTCTTAATAACACAAGAATGAGAATCAGCCATACCCACCTATGATGGTACCTAGTATATTATGCCAATAGTTAAGCAAATGATTAAAGCTAGTGCTACCTGGCCATTGAGACTATGGCTTTTCTACATATTCAGATAATTCTGCAACATTTTAAATTTAGTTTAATGAAATTTTATAATGAAGCACCTTCTAGACAGTACTGTGACTCAATGAGTAGATTCTGGTGCAAATGTCAGGTCAGGGATGCTGGAAAAACAATCCTCTGCCCTGGAAGGTGTGCAGAGGCATCACTTGCTACTTTTTATACAATGACTAATCGGTCATCCATCCAACAGTACTCAGCTCAGGAATCCAGTTCTCTAGCTACTCCCTGGGAGGATTCAGAAGCCCCTCTCATGAGTTGTGATGGCACGTGGCATCTCTCTCTCACAGCCTGTGTACCTTACCGTGACCATGTGCCTGCTCCGTATCTTACCTGGTGGGGCTGAGCTCCACTTGCCTCCCGGATGAATCTCCGGTGATCTGATTGGTCAGCTGGCAGCAGGAAAATCTGGGATGACCTCTCTCACACGCATAGCAGTTGCTTGGCTATTGGTTGGGCTTCTAGGGGCAAAGAACCTCCTATCTCTCATCGCTCTGCAGGCTAGCCTTGCTTTGTTCATAAGGTGGCAGACGTGTTTAAAAAGTAGGAAGTGTGATGTCTTCAATTTGTTAACATCCCACCATGCATAACAATAATACTCAGTAGCAAACTGCAGACAAAAATAATTTTATTAGCCAACATTCTTAGTTTTGTTTAATTTGGAAGTCTTAATGTTTAACTAGATAAATGTGCTCAAATGTTGCTACAAATTCATGCTAATACTACCTTTGATGAAAATTCTTCATAATTTATAAGAGCTTTTCTTCAAAAATTGTAAATATTATGGCTTCTGATAATTATTCTCAGACACTAGAGTGCAGAATAAATATGCAGAGGCATTTAACAAATTAAATGTTTGAAAGAAAACACTTTAATGCTCTCCTTTTATTTATGTATTTTTTCCCTTGTTTGGGGTCTAATTGTGTTCACATTTGTTTTGAAGTTTATGGTAAGTATCTGGTCCTTCTAGATTCTCTATGAAATTTGTACCAACTTGCAAGAGGTCCCAGAGTCTAAGAAGAAGGATAAAAATTAATTTTATAAATTTTCCAGCATAAAAATTTAAACTGTATTCTTCGGGTCTAGAGATCCCAAGTGATAAGAACCATGACAGCTTATATTTTACTTGCAAAAATGCCTCCATTGCTTCAGATCTAATATGTTATTTTGCCCAATCTTTCAAAAGTAGATCAGAGACTGAAACCTCAAAGGGGAACATGAAACTTGTGAACTGTTAACAAAGCTGTGATCGTAATATGCAAGGTGCTATGTGTTTCTGTGCTTACGAATCTATCAATATTTATGAGCTATTGGAGGTGCATCCATTCCAGAAGATTGTTCCCATTTGAACCGACTAAGCAAATGCTTGTTTCTTTTTACTCAAAACATGAATAATCTTGTACAATGTAGTATTTTTACATAAATAACACAAGACAAAAATGCCAATATCTCCAGGGTAAATTATCATCTTCTTTATTGCAATTGCATTTTAAATTTGAATTTAAAATATCATAAAAGGAAGGGCTGTTAAATACAGACAAAATATTTTATACTTTTATGTATTTTAACTAATAAATTATATGAGATTGGATTATATGAGAGTTAATTTTCTTCTTTTTGAAGGAAGAAATAAGCTTTAAGAAGAAAATTCCATCATGCACTGTAATAACCTCATACAAATATTCATTTTCACCCACCCTGTTCAATAAAAATATTGTTTTTGGTACAATACACAGTATTTTAAATATGAACAACTAAAAACAAATTGTAAAGTTGTAGGACTTATTTTATGTGGTACAGTAGAAGTTCTTACGTAGAAATTCTCGCTCAGAATGTTCTGGTATTAAGTGAGTCCATGCTGCCATGGCTAGATCCAGTACATTTGTAGGGAATACATTAGAATGAATGTTTTGGTACATAAACTACACACACACACACACACACACACTCACACTATATATACACACACATATATACATACATATGCAAATATAATATCATACCATAACTTTAAATATAAATATGGGATGTCTTAATGTGTATTTAATAATATTAAAATATTAAAAGCTAGAATCTTAGCTTTAAGACATGCCTAGTTGGGTAAAGAACCTGAAAGCAGAGACTCGTTAAGATGAAAAGGGGTGTTTCATGATATCATTATCGGGCATTGAAAATACAAAATATAATTGCTACCCTCAGCAATATAGGTTCTGGCACTTGGCAGTAGCTGAAGATAATTTTGCAAACATTCCAAATTCACGGGCAGTGGTTGCATAGGAATTCTGATGGCCTTGATTTGAGACACTCCACCTTTGTCAGGGCCAAGACCACTGACCTAGACTTAAGGAGCCTTAGAAATTCTAGCAAAATACAGAGTCAGAGAAAACCACCTGGAAGGCACAAATGCAGATGTGGCTTCTACATCTGCATTGTCAAAGAAGGACCCTCTCTCTCCAAGGACTATGGCATTTGCCTTTTTTGTACCTGAATGGAAGCTTCAATAGTTACTAGTTGCCATTTAGACGTAAGTTAGTTCCCCAAGGACTTTTTACATAAGTCACCTGGCAACTGTCTGTCCCCGGGGTTATACTCTAGTATATTGGTTTATTTTCTCTTTCTCCAAACCAGAATATACACCTCCTACATGCAGTGGTTTTTATCCTGTTCAACACGGTTGCATCCTCATCCATGAATAAGATGTTGCCCAGCACAGAATAGGTTTTCAGTCTATGTCAGCCAGATAAATGAATACAAGAATGAGTGAAGTAATAATGCGTGACTACAAGCTGTGCTTCTTTTGCCGAAATTTTCACAACCGCCCCTGAGTCGGCCGGGCTGTAAAGAAGCCAAGCCCTGCAGAGGTACTCAGTTGTCATGCCTCCGCAGCCCAGCAGCTAGACAGACATGCAAGCGAAGGAGCCAATGGACAATTCCTTCCAAACCCACCCCTGGAGTCATGGCCAGCCTTCTAGTTTTCAGAGCTGAGTTTTCGGACATCATGGCACAAAACACAGTCACCCTTGCTATAGCCTGTCTGAACTCCTGAGCCTCAAAATCTGTGAGAATAATAAAATGTAGTTGGAAGCCACTGAGTTTTGGGGGCAGTTTGCAATCAGTAACAGGTCTCTAATGTGGTGCACATTTTAATGCTGGTATTTTAAATGGATTTTCTTTTCAAGACTATGGTATAAAAAAATTAGTCAAGATTCAGATTTAAATATAGGTAGGAATCTCTGGATTTCCAGAAGTTTATGGCTCTGTGGGCACGTGGATGAGCATGGGTTAGACATGGTAGGAGTCTGTTTCCTCCAGCCTGGCAGCATTTCAGCGGGACAACAGCTGCCGGCTTTCACGGGGAGGCTTCCACACGTTTAACAGAAAAACGAATACTGGCTTATTAAAAATGCATCATTGCTTTGTTCATTCTGTCAGATGACAGGTGCAAAACACATACATCTTTATTTAAAATTCAGAGATGACACGGACGGTCGCACGCACCACAGTGAGCTGGTTCAGACGACGGTGCTGAGCATTCGTGCACAGCAGATAACAAAACGCAAACAGAGATCGCGAAGACGTGTACAGGGCAAACTTTAATTTCCAAGGATATTTTCATGTTTACCTTCTCACAGTCAAGAATGTCCCTCGGTGACATTTATTTCCAGAAGGCTGAGACAAAGATCCTTGACAGGCTGTGCTGCGGATTCTACTGCTTTCCATCATTGATGGTGGCGTGATGGTGGCTTCATTCATGATTGATTACATTATGAAATGGAATACATTTCATATGATTTGAATCCATTAAGTAGCATTTGCCGTGCACTTTTATCAATAATCTTATAGTATATAGGTGAATCAGAAAATCTGTAAAACAAATAAAAGCACAGCTCATAACTAATTCATTTAATTCTGCTAAAAGCCAACATATGGAATTGCCTTTCCTTTCTGCCTACACAAACACCTTCCACTTTTTGTGCTATAATTGTTACTGCCCCTCCTGGGCCAGGGACCCAATCAAGGTCCTTCCGCCCAGTGCCATTCACACCAATAGAGAGTTCAGTAAAGCAGAGCAGAAACTTTATTCTTAGATCAAGGAATGCAGAAGGGTGAGCCCATGGTGTACAGGCAGCTTCTCCCCGACTGGGAGGAGCTTCTGTATTCATAGTCTGGGGCCATGGTGATTAAATTCCTTTAGGCCATTACTCCTTCTGGTGCACTGGGCCCTTTGGCTCAAGGTCCTTTCTGCGCACAATGCCCCATCACCATCTCCATCTTTGTGTGCACTTGGCACCTCGGTCTTTGTGATCAGTGCCCTGGTCTTTGTGGTTGGGAATCCTTTTCAGTTCCTGGAAGCAAACATAGCTTGTGCCATAGTTCAGATATCGAGAAACTTCAGGGAATATTAGAGATAGCCCAGTGACATAGTGTTTTATTTCCAGTGAGTCTTGATTACTTATTTTACTCACCAGAATTGGCTCCAAACATTTTTGACTCTTTATCAGAATTCACATTCAGTTTCAACAGATAAGGTTCTGAAAAATGAGAATTCCTGAAGATCATTTGGAAACCATTCTCTTTGTTTAACATTTCAGACTTAAACATTAACAGGAACATTTAGATAAGAGCTTCTCCAGCAAACAATTTTGAAGAAAAAGTTATCACATTTTAAACAAAAGCAGTCATCATAATTTACACCAAATCTTCACTGATGGTGTGTGTCAGTGTCCCAGGTTACATTTCTGTTGTCACCCTTGAAAGCATTAATATGGTAATCAAATGACTGTGATCTTTGCAATTTTCTTTGCTTTACTTTGATTTCCACAAAGACATCTAGCAGAGATCAATGATCTTAATCACGTCAAATATGGCGCATGCCTCAGCTTTTCAAGAAGAGAATTAGAATTAGGAGAGTAGTATTACCGTGGACAGTAGAGATGGCCTCAGCATCAACGCTGATAAACTCTACCAACCTCATCAACATTACTGGGCTGGCCTGCAGGTCATCTTATCCAGAGCTCTTAACTGTACTAAGAGCTAAAGAATTTGCAATACTCTTATACATCCAGGGGGGATGTTCCTAAAGTCGTTTTCAATGTTTATAAGGGAATGATATTAGGATTTGGGGGGGGATGGGTTATCATTTAAATCAAATACAAAAGAGTACAGAAAAAGAAGAATTCAGCATTATTATGATATATTTTACACAAAATCACAAAAGAATTTCCTAAAAGGAGTCTCTTGCTACCACTTTGCAGAAAGCAATACTACAGAGATGCCAAGTAATACCCTTCAAACTGAGGTTTATTTGATGTGCCAGACCCTGAAATACTTTTAGAATTATACCTACAATAACGGCTTGGTGTTTAATGTTATTTTACTTTTCTATTCTTTTTCATATGTTTCCAAGTACTTGTACAGAGTAGCATTCAAAACCAACTGAACAGAGAGATGAAAATTTATAGAGATTTAGAGAGAAGGAAGGAAAGTCTTTGTTGACAGCAGTTAGAGAACTGGATAGATTGAAACTGGTCAAACAGGACTGGAGGAGGGAGAAGCAATTAATAGCTGAAGAATAAGACAGTAATCTTGAGAAAATACTAGCACCCCTATAACAGCTCGGATTTTTACTAGAAAGTGTTTTAAATGGATTTAATTTGGCATGTTAAGAAATTTTAAGACAGGAAAAATAGGGTTTTTTTTGTTTAATTGTTTTTGATATCATTGCATATTCCCAAATATTTAGAGGGACAGGGCTGTCTTCCTCCCTCCTGCTGATTACCTTCAGGCTTTTTCCTTGCTCATTAGCACCTTCACCAGAGAGTGGGCAGGTGAGAAAAAGAACTGAAACAAAGAATCAGTCAACTATAGTTCTCATTAGGGACCCTGGCAAAAAAAAAAAATGGTGGGGACGGATTCTGAAACTAACAGCAAGAGATGGGGATTATCCCTGGTATTCTCTTGTTCAAATCATTCTGCTCCCTGAATATCAGAGATAATTGCATGTTGACTATATTATAATACATTTCCATAGCAATTACTGGCATGTGTGCAGAAGGGAAACAAAGCAAAGGGTGAAGTAATTATCTAGGTCAGTGGTTCTCAAATTTGAGCTTGCCTTGGAATTACTGGCAAAGCTTTTTTCTAAAAAAGGAAGCTTGTTGGGCTCCATAGGGTTTCTGGTTGAACAGGTGTGGGTTGGGGTCCCAGAATGTGAATTTCTAGCAAGTCCCCAGGTTGTGCTGGTGATGATGCTGGTTCACTGATTATACTTCAAAGATTGTCAACCTAGAATATTCAGAAAATGTGACACAAGAAACATAATTGGTTTTCATTTTTCCTTCACATGGGGCTTATGAATCCTTATATGATTTCTTAGAAGAAATCCAGCAACCATGCTTTCTTTTTTGAACCTATCTTAATTTCATATATAAAAAGAGAACTTCGAGTTGCTATCTACCTTTTACAGTAATATCCTAAAATGCAATGGTAAAAAATAGATGTAATATTTAGATATTTGCTTTCAAGTTCTAATATACAGTTTGTCAACCTCAAACTGTTAATTCACCACTTAAGGCTCTTGAGACTATACATTTTTTCTCTGTTTTAAATTATGAACCAACTGTTACCTAGGAAATGCTGATTTCTTTTTTTTTTTCTGTAAATACTGCATTTAACAGGAAGTCCTAGAACTCTCAATTAAAGACCTATATGTGAGTGCTTGATAAATACAATATCTGTTAATGGGGATTATAATTTTGCTACCTCTAATTCTATTACTTTATTAACCTATTGAATGTTTTTTTCTATTTTGCACATTTTCAGAACCCATCATTTTTATTTACTTTTAAAATAGATTCTAATATTATGCCAATATTCTTGAGAGAATCTTATTTAAAGGAATTATAGGTTTTTAAATAATTTTAATTTCTAAATTATAATTTTAAATGAACAAAATATAGTAAACAGTCATTGAACAATCCAATACCCTCCCCAAAATAGGGGTGAATAATTTCAAAATAGCATGTGAATAATATCTAAAATATTAGATAGAGCCCTGGCTGGTGTGGTTCCGTGGATTGAGCACTGGTCTGCAAACAAAAGGGTCACTGGTTTGATTCCCAGTCAAGGCGCATGCCTGGGTTACAGGTCAGGTCCTCAACAAGGGCACAGGAGAGGCAACCACACATTGACATTTCTTCTCCCTCTCTTTCTCCCTCCCTTCCCCTCTCTAAAATAAATAAATAAAATCTTTTTAAAATAATAATAAAAAATATTTGATAGAACCATATGAAGTCACATATTTGACTGTTTCTGACCTAAATAAATGGAAATTTTATATACCTAATTATTTTATTTATATTTCATAGCAGTTTTTGTCTAAAGCATGCTTTTATTAGTTTATTTATTTCTTTTATTAAAGTTCCATACATTTCTTGAGTTTATTACCATCATAACTTTAAAATTTGTTAGAATTATTTTATATATAGTACTTCTCTGAAAATATTATATATAATAAAATAATTATCTTAAAAGATTTTCCCTGAGTCGTACAATATAATAGTACTACAGCTGGAATGATAGTTCAGCCTATTTTATAATCAATGTTCAGAAATTTAATGGAAAGTTCCTCATATATAAACAAACTTTGTCAAAACCCCATCTTTCCAGCAGAATACTGCAATGGGATTTTGTTGAGCCTGCTAAGTAGGCAGAAATTAAAAAGCATTAGAGAAGATGTCGGAAGTTACTTTTTGCTGGGTAGGAGTAACTGTTGTCTCCTCACTCGTCAAGACAGGCTTTTGAATGAGCACACTTACATGCCCCTCGAAAGCCTTGTGCTGTGCTCTGTATCCATCTGGACTCTTCAGACTTTCCTTTCTCCTGAATGACTTCTTCAATGCTTCTGCGTGTAGTAGTACCACAGGGGCCAGTAGGTTTCCACTTGAGCTGCGGAGAGCTGGAGGGAAATGTGGATCAATCAAAAATTGGCATGTTCTCGCTGCTCAATTTTCCAGGGAATTTCTTCTACATAGAGTGTTTGATAATATTGAAAACAGCATCTGTTCCAGTTTTTGCTTTGTTTGCTGCTTTGTTGAGATTCTATTGTTGGTTCTTTGTCAGCATGTGGAGGTTTATTGAGGGCAACAGCTGGCTCTGTCATTACCCTCCCTCCCCTACTTGAAGTACTGAAACACTCCTTGGATTAAAACAAGTCACATACCCGGACAATGTCACATTAGGGACAATTTCACATACCTGAAAATTCTCACATACATGAAACAGAAGGTCCTGATGCAAATAAAGGGGAAATGTTAGGTTTTGAACGAAACCTAAATATTAAGTGTAGTTACTATTTCAGTAAAATTTCTCAGTAAATGCGCATACTTTCTATTAAAATGTTATATATTATATAAAGTACGTTAACTTGTATTACCCATTAACCTTGTACCTTCTGTGATATACGCCTGTTTATCCTAAAGGAAGTGTGGTATGTTACAGCTAGTTTTCACAAACTATGTATCTATGAGGAGGAGGGGCAGAATTAAAAGCTACATTTTGGAATTATATGTTGGTTTTGCATGAAACGTACATTTATTGAATTAAACAAGTACAGGAAACTATTTCAACTGGCCCTACTCACAACAGTTTAGCTAGAATTTCAACTGGTTGGGCATCGCCCACCTGTTCATAACTCATCCATTAAAGCAGTGGAATCTATACTTATATTTTATTTCAGAAGCCTATGAACTAAGAATAAAGCCTCTTTATTTGCATGGAAATTTTGGAATTAAAAATGCTTTTTAAAAATTCAAAATGTATTTTGAAATAAAAAATGTTTTTTGAATTCAAAAAATAATTCTTTTGGAGGCTGAGTGAGGTGAGTGACTGGAGCACTGAACTGGCGACCTCTAGAGGACAATGCTGGATCTTCCCCAGGCTTTTCCAAGATGGATGATATTGCAGGCTGTGAATCCAAAATCCTGAGGCCACACCTAGGGGCAAACCTGGTATGGATGATGTAGGAAGTCCTACCAAAGTATAAATAAAAACACTGGCCAGACTCATAGGCCAAAAATATTTAGAATATTTGGGATGCACGGATCATTATTTAACTTGATAAACATAAGGCAAACATATTTTCAATAAATGTAACTCTAAATTTGTATTTTAAGTAGCATTTCTGTTGTAATCAGGAAGAGACCCCTTTTCTCTATGCACATTCAACAACATAAGAAGTAATAGAGCAAAGCATAATAGAAACATTCAGGCATGAGAATTAGAAAGAGGCAATTAATCATCATTTGTAGCAGATGTGATTGTTTACATGGAGAGGGAAAAATATATCCACAAATTATCAGTATTGAAGGTAATAAGATAAAATGCCGAGGTGACTGAAAACAAGGTCAATATGCAAAAATAATTGGTGTTTACCAAACCAATCAGATATAAAAATAGCAAAAAAATAAATACCTAGAAATTACTGTAACAAAAATACTCAAAACCTGTGCACAGAAAATTATAAATCTACTGAAAATCATTAAAGCTCTAAAACAGTGAGGTAGAATAAATAGATATCATAAAGATGTAATTTCTTCTCTACAGAGTCAATGAGTCTAAAATTTATGTAGAAGAGCAAAAAACTTTAAACATGTTAAGCCTTTCTGAGGGAGAAAAATATAGAAGAGAAGCCTTTACTACATCCTGAGATTTATTTTAAGTTACAGCAATTCAGACAGGGTAAAGGGTGCACAAGGAGAGGCAAATTGACATATAGAACAAAACAGTGAATGTAGAAATAGATCCACACATATGCTGCTTTGATTTAGGGCTGAGGTGGCCAAATAAGCAGCAAAAATGTGTTATCCATATGGAAACAAACATGAAATTGAATTCTTCCATCACAACATATCCATAATTCAAACCCAGCTAACTTAAATGTTGAAATATCATAGACAAAGCTTTGTGGTGTTTGAGAGAAAAGAGAGACAAATACATATATTTTTGGTATTGGGAAGTACTCTCTTAAATAAGTTGCAAAAGTGTTCATTGTTAAAGGAAAAAAATGTGCTGTGTCTCTATTAAGTTCAAAAACTTCTGTTCATTAAAAGCTATATTAAAAAGAAAAAAATCAGCTGCACATATACTTATAACATATTAGTATAAAATATAAAGACTATATAACAAGAAAACAATGTTTTATTTGCAGTTCACTATATAACAAACCACTCCAGAATGTAGTGGATTGAAACAAAACTATTTTTCGTGGTTGAAGTTTAGAGTGTGCTCCACTGGGTTCGTGTCTCTGGGCTGCATTATGTTGACTTGGTCCCAAAGACAAGGGCAGAAGAATCCCTTGTTTGACTATTTCTGTCCCTTGCACTGGGGTGGCTGAATGGGTGACCAGCTGGAATGTTCTCTTTGTAATCTTCTATCTTCTAGACCCTCTCTCTGTGTGGCTTCTCCATTCGGCCTTATAGTCAGGCATTGCTTAATGATTCAGAGCTGCCTAAGCTCAGGCACAGCACCTCTTCTCTTTCCTTCCATTTGTCAAAACAAATTCCAGATCGGAGGGCAGGAAAGACAGACATGAACTCTTGTTGGGGGAGGTGGGAGGGGCCTTCCATATAGTGTGAAGACATCACAATTGTATCTACCCACCAGTCCATTTGTGGACACCGAGTTCATTTCTAGGTTTTGTTGTTACAAACGGAGCCATTGTGAGCATTCTCATGCATGTCTCCTGGTCCATGGCAGCAATATTGTGTCCTCTGTGTCTGACAAAGTGTGATTGTTGGGTTGTAGAGTGTGGGGGGTTGGGGGGGTGGGAGGGGGCACTGCTGAACTTCACAAGCAAATGCTGCTTTGTTATCAGAAAGTTGTATCAATCAACACACTCATTACCAAAGACTAAGAGACCTTCATGATGCAAAACCCCTCTAATATTTCACATGGTTAGGTTTTCTGTTTTTCTTTATTTGCCAATTAAATGAGTGTGAAATGGAATATCGATGTGGTTTTTAGTTAGTTGGGTGGGTGGGTGGGTGGTTTTTTTGCTCTGTTTGATCATGCCTTTATGGTAATTATTTTTTTTTCCTTCTGGGAATGCCTGCTTATGATAGTTACTCTTTTTTTTCCCTATAGGAATACATGGTAAATTGTTTTTTTTTAAATGACCCTATATCAGCTATTAAGACGGCTTTTGATAGCTTCTATTCAGAATACAAATATATTGCAGTCAACATTTTTGAAAACACATTAATATATTCACATAATATCTGAAAGAATCTCTCTATAAAAGTGCCGCAGAAATAGCCCTGACTGACAATCTGGATGCCATACTTTGTTTCTGAGGGTATTTTGTCCCATTTTAAGAATTTTTTTTCAAATGGTCCTAAGTGCCTGGAAGTCTTTTCTAGCCACTAATATATGAAGAACTTTTAATCGTTAGTTAATGTTATGTGGTTTCATAGGCTTTTTAGAGCAGAGACTTTAAATCTTTTTGTGTGTGTGTTCTTCATGTTTAATTCTATTATTCCATCTTCTCTTTCAGCAAATTTACAGGGAAACACAGTGTTCTGAGTAAAATGCTGAAAGCGTTTGGATGATTAGACATTTTAATTATGAGGATTCTCATTTCATGTCTTTGTCATAAAAGCAGACAGTTATTGAGGCCGTTAGAGTTACCTGAACATAAAGAACCTAGACGATTTCAAATGCTCCTGCCAAGATTATGCATATATCTAAAATGTAGATGCCGTATTCCATTTGCAATTATGTTTGATTGGTTTTATTCGTCATTTCCAGGAAGTCCCAAATGAATCACTAAAAAATAGTCCATCAATTCCTCAATAGAAAATGATTCATTATTGTGGAATATAATAGTCTAAAAACATCGTTTCCAAAAAACCGATTACCTTGCAAAGTGAATGTGTCCTGTCTTCCCGAGAGCACAGTAATTCAAGGCTGGGAATGCAGTTTTGTCCATTGGCTGAATGGTTGGAGAACATTTCAGCATACCGCCTAAACACACAAATAACAGGTCAGGGAAAAAAACACAGCGAACATGTATGAAGTACAGAATGCTCTTCTCTTACTAACCTAGCTTTCCAATGGTAGAGGGAGCTTATCAGGGGCATTCTGCTCTCTGAGCTCTACCGTTTAATTGGTTGTGTAACTGATCCTGGTTAAAAAGCATAGAGTGATCAGTAATGTGTTTCCTGCTGGAATGGAACAAAGATGGAATCTAAGGGCACACAAGTAATGATCAAAGTGACGAAGATTTTAATGGACATTCTTTGTAAAAACCTTTAGTGATTTTTTTTTTATTGGGAAGTAAAGGGACTTTTTTGGGTTGTTTTTTTTTTTTTAAACAAGAGTCATCACTAAAGCAGAATGATGATTGAAGAAAAGAACCAGACCTACAATATGGAGCGTGTAGAAAATCCCCAAAGCCGAAATTATGGGGTCAATAATATTTATTGACTCAAGTTTATACAACATTAAGGTTTTATTATTTCTGAAGCTCTCTGTAAGAATATTTTATATAGAAAGATATGCCTGGCATGCATTTAAACCCTATTCCAGGTAAAATCATCAATAAATAACTCCTTTGTCCCAGAGTTGCCACTTACAACCTCTGTAATTAGAGGCTAATTACTTCACCTTCTTCACCACAGTTTCCTCATCTGTAAACCTGAATAATTAAAATTCCAAATATAGAACTATTACACAAATTGCTTAAAGTTATAAATGTAACGCCATTTAGAGAGGTTCAGACTAATTTTGTGTGCACTTCATCAACATTAGCTAATTAGTAGTAGAATTCTAACTTTATGCATTCTCTAAGCATCTTTATTTACTGATGTAAGAAATTTCTATTTCCTATTTTTTAGACAAGAGAAATGTGTTGATCATGGGAAGTGCTTGTTTAGGAAGTATGGAGAGCAATATTGCTTTCACATCAATCTTCTTTTTCCAAAGGCATAAAACCATCATCACTTTCAAGGAGAAACACTTTATTAAATGTTTCGCTGGTGGACTTGTTCTTTACTGACTGACATCATCATCAATCCTGCTCATGACTGGCTGTGCCTGAGTATTAACTCATCTCTGCTTATATACGATATATGTATACACACATATACATATATAGACATATACATACATACACATGTGCTTGTGTTTATGTGTCTACATACATATGTCCATTTGTATGTGTATATATTCATTATCTGTCTTTTCTTCCACTTTAGCTTCTGCTTACACAGTATTTTGTTTTCTTATATTTGACTACAACATAGGCATTTCTACGTCCGTTAACATAGTTGAATTACCCCGTATACTTTATGGCTAGAAGGGCTGTAATAGACCTGGATGTATGGTCCCACACATACAATTAATTGAAAATCTGATCCACGTTTTCCCCTCAGAAACTGAGGTTGAAATTATAAATTCCCACTTTCAGGCTTCTTAGCATTATTACTGAAGAGTATGCGAAGGAAGACAGGGAAATAAACTTACCTGTAAACTCAGAGAAAAGTAGGAATGTTTAAACAGCAGACAAGATTGAGCAGAAAGATATGTACCTAAGAATAGGGAATTTTGTTGTCCCATCCCTGCTCTCAAATGAGGGGTTTTGCATCTTCCATCAGAGAGAAAATGGAAGCAATTGGAGAAAACATTCAGAAGCTCCTATCTCTGTGTCCAGCCACCTGTCCCCCCACACTCTGCTTTCCTCCCCATTATTGAGGAGCTTTGCAGATTCAGTCCTGGGCCCATTCTCACCTTTGGATTACAGACCCTGGCCGTGCACCTGCACTCTCCCACCAAAAGAAAGTTATCATCAAAGTCTCCAATAACTTTCTCATTGTTAAATCCAATGGCACATCATTGGTCTTCATTGTATTTGACCTCAGCATCCGAACTGGTAGATTACTTCCCTCTTTTTGATGTAATTTCTTCCGTTACTTTTCAAGACAGAACTCTCTTGGTTTTCTCCATTCCTCATCTCACCATTCACTTGCTTATGCTGGTTCCACATCTTCCTTCTATCTCTTTTTATTGAATTTAATTTTTACTGTATTTTTTACATTACCTTTTATTTATTTATACCTGCCTCCCCACTTCAATTACCACACTATTGTCCATATCCATGAATCCTTTTTCCCTTTTGCTCAGTCCCTTCACCCCTAAAACTCCCCCACTAGCTGTCATCTGCTCTCCATTCATGAGTCTGTCTCTGTTTTGCTTGTTAGTTCAGTTTGTTCGTTAGATTCCACATATGAGTGAAATGATATGATATTTGTCTCTCTCTGACTGACTTATTTCACTTAGCATAATGTTCTCCAGGTCCATCTGTACTGTTGCTAAGAGTAAAATTTTTCTTTTTTTTTATGTCTGGGTAGTATTCCATTGTGTAAATGTCCCATAGTTGTTTTATCCACTCATCTATTGGTGGGCATTTAAGCTAATTCCATATCTTGGCAATTGTAAATGTGCTGCAATGAACATATGGGTGCTTATGTTCTTCAAATTAGTGTTTTGGGTTCCTTTGTATATATTCCCAGAAGTGGGATTTCTGGGTGAAAAGGCAGATCCATTTTTAATTGTTTGAGGTATCTCCACACTGCTTTCCACAGTGGCTGCACCAGTCTGCATTCCCAACAGCAGTGCAAAAGGTTCCCTTTTCTCCACATTCTCTCCGGCACTTGTTTGTTGATTTTTGATGATAGCCATTCTGACAGGTATGAGATGGTATTTCATTGTGGTTTCATTTTCATCTCTCTGTTGTTAGTGACCTTGAACACCTTTCATATGTCTGTTGGCCATCTGTAGGTCCTCTTTAGAGACGTTTCTATTTAGGTCCTTTCCCCATTTTTTAATCTGGTTGTTTGTGTTTTTGGTGTTGGGTTTTATAAGTACTTTGTAAATTTTGGATATTAATCCATTATCAGATGTACCAGTGAAGTTGTTCTCCCATTCTGTGGGTTGTATTTTTACTTTGTCGGTGATTTCCTTTGCTGTGCAAAAACTTTTTAGTTCAATAGATGCAGAAAAAGCATTTTATAACATCCAGCACCCATTTATGATAAAAACTCTCAGCAAAGTGGGAATAGAGGGATCATGCCTAAACAGAATAAAAGCCACATATGACAAACCCACTGCCAGCATTGTACTAAACAGGCAAAAACTACAAGCATTCCTCTTAAGAGTAGGAACAAGACAGGGATGTCCATTTTTACCTTTCTTATTCAACAGAGTCCTGGAAGTCCTAGCTACAGCAATCAGACAAGAATAAGAAATAAAAGGCATGCAAATTGGAAAGGAAGTACTAAAACTGTCTTTATCCACAGATGACATAATACTGTACAGAGAGAACCCCAAAGATTCCACCAAGAAACTACTAGAAGTGATCAATGAATTCAGCGAAATAGCAGGATCCAAAGTTAATATGCAGAAATCAGTTGCATTTTTATACACCAGTAATGAACTAACAGAAAGGGAAATCAAGAAAACAACCCCATTCACAATTGCTTAAAAAATAAAATAAAATATCTAGGAATAAACCTAACCAAGGATATAAAATACTTATACTTGGAAGATTATAAGACACTTATGAAAGAAATTGAAGAAGACACAAATAAGTGAAAGCACATACCATGTTCAAGGATAGGCTGCCTACCATCATTAAAATGTCTATACTACCCAAAGCAATCTATAGATTCAATGCAATTCCTATCAAGATTTGTATTTCGCAGACCTAGAACAAATATTTCAAAAATGTGTATGGAACCACAAAAGGCCCCACACAGCAACAGTGATCCTGAGAAAGCAGAACAATGTTGGAGGAATCATGCTACCTAATATCAAAGTGTACGACAAGGCCCTAGTAATCAAAACAGCATGGTACTGACATAAAAAGACACACCAATCAATGGAACAGGATAGACGGCCCAGAAATAAACCCACATCTTTAGAGATGACTAATATTAACGGAAAAAGCAAGCACATACAATGAGCTAAAGATAGTTTATTCAGTAAATGGTTTTCAGAAAAAAATGGACAGATATTTGCCAAAAAATGAAACTAGACTACCTTCTTACACCACACACAAGAATAAATTCAAAATGGATCAAAGTCTTAAATGTTAGACCTGAAACCATAAAAATCCTAGAGGAAAACATAGGCAGCAAAATCTCAGGCCTTGCTCATGGCAATGTTTTATCAGATGTAACTCCCCAGGCCAGCGGGAGATAAAAGAAAAGGTAAATGGGACTACATCAAACTAAAAAGTTTTTTCCTTCTCTTAATATTGGAGTATTCAGGACTCAATTGGTGGAACTCTGTGTATAAAGTGATGCTAGTGATTCTGCCTGAACGTATCACTTTGAAGACCACCGATTAGTGGAACTTCCAAATTTACGACTCCATCTCTGATTTAGCCTCTGAAAATTTTGGAGTCTTACGCACAACAAATTGCTCAATATTTCTATTTGGACCAACATTAAGATGAACCCCTCCTACTGCCCACAGACTTGCTGTCCGTGTTTCCAAACTACATCTTTCAAACTCTACCTTCAAACTACACCTTTGTCCTTTGCACAGGCCTCAATCACCTTTAAGCCCTTTCTTATCTTTAGCAAAATCATCCACATTCAGTGTGCACTGTCCTTGTTCCAGATCTAGAATCAACTTCTTCTCTAAGAAGCATCAATTTTGTTAAGAATATACACTATCTTCTTCTATTTTTAAATTTTTACTTATATTCTATCACTTTCTATGTCTCACAAAACATTACTGTTGAAAGTAATTGAAAATATTTAACACAAATTTAATATTTTTAAATTTACAATTTATAAACAATAAGACCACAAAGAATTAAAATAACCAAAGATTTCTAAAATAACCAAGTTTTCTTTATGTTGAATGTATGTAAAGTCTCATTTTAATTATCAACAAATTCTGCTGAAAGCTATGTTTTGCAGAGATAAGTGAATTTCCTCAGTGTAAATGAGCTCAGCTCTGAAAAGTGTGTGTTCTCTTTCTATTAAGCATGCACTATTTCAGACAAGACTATTAGACTTTCTAGGCAACAGGCAGATTTGGTTGTGCAGGTAAGCAAACCTAGAGGCGGGATCTTCTGTTTCCTTTACACATTTTTCAATTAACACTTACCCTTTGGATCAGCCTGCTTCTCCCCAAGGTAATGCCACGGGCAGATAAATGATGAACTTGCTTTCCCAGACTACCTCAAAAGCACTGAACTATTTTAATTGTGGATTCATGTGGGGAGGTGATTGATGTGGAAGAGGAACCGGAGTTGCTCACTATCTCGCTTTATAGAATTCCCTTCCATTTATCATTCACTATATAAAAGCCCTCCAGATTAGTTTTGTTTAAAGATTATTTGCATTTAAATTGTGAGGATATAGTAGAGCATTTGTATTTATGATTGAGGTTAAAAGCTAAAGTCCTCAGTGGTTTAATCTTTTTTTAAACAATATTCCCTAAAGCAACCCAAAGCATTGACTCTGCTACAGTATTTGGCAGAAATTCCTTCAGCTATGGGGATACGGTGGAGTCAACAATATAAAAGAAAAAAAGTGTCTTGATTTCCTGCTAGGTTGGAGCCAAAATTATATTCAAGTACAATAAGAGTCCTCGATGTGAGCTACTCTCTACAAACAAAAATGAAGCTTTTTATTTCTGAAATTACAATTGTATAAGCCAATGTTTTTCTCAAGTATCACGCAGAGTTAATTGACTTCCGGCAACCTACATTATGTTGTTCCCTTACAGTTCAATTTAAAATTGTTAAGCAGAGGACTTTAGAAATGCTACAATGAAAACACTGGGCATAAAGTAAACTGTAATGTAACATCATAGCAATTCTAAACAGAGTGTACACACTGCCGGTCGTAGCTGAGAGTGCAAAGCACCATCATCCATCTTCTCCCATTCATTTCACAGGGGTCACGGGGTCACCCATATCGAGTGAGCAATCATGCTTTTGAGTTTTTACCGGGAAAGAGATCTTAATGGAATAACTCTTGAAAGCTTTTTATTTTAACAGGTTTACAATAAGTATGAAACAAGCTATGTAGAATTCTTCAGAGAGGACTACTTTTATGTTAGTTTTAATATGATACATGAAAGGATCTGGTTTTATATTTCAAAACTGTTTAACAAACAAGACTATTTGGTTAAGGCCAAGTAAAAAGAAAAGACTGTATTTATATAGAGTGAATTTGATGAAGGACAATGGTATTCATTTTGCCAGGTTCTTGCTGGCTTGCTCACCTTTATGTGAAACTTAGGTATCTAAAATCTAATGATTTGATTTTATAATCATGCATTTGGTTGATCATGTTCAATAGATTCTGCTAAAGGATCATTTTTATACTATTTTACACATACTAATTATTAGAGGTGGAACTGAAAAATTGCAAGTGAAAATGGACTGTCTGTTGACTGTCTTTGGAAGTATAGTAAACACATGGTTATGCTGAATAAATAGTTAGGGAAATATATGTTTGCCAGAAATTATTGTTTTATGTGTATTTAATGACTAAACTTAGTAAATTCACCTCTAAGTAAACATACCTGGTTGTAAAGTCTGCAACAGTATATTTCATATCACAGAGCAACACTGCTAATGGTATGTAGCCAATTGTTCAATTTCCTAGAGTTCAAAATAATAAAAAATGTTTCACTAATTCAGAAATTCATGTTATTAAATCAAAATAAAAGGGGTCCATTTTGTAGTCAATTGTACATAGCAATTCAATTTGAAATAAAATTCTTTGAAATACATAATTGTTGTTTTGTAAGTGATCAGTAAGTAGGGAAAAAAATTCTTGCAAGATTTCCCAAGTCAACCCATAGCTTGACTTGTCTGGAAGTAAAGCATGTAGGTTGTTAAAATCGATCCATGAAAAGGATGATAAACTGAAAGAAAGATACACATTTTCCCACCTCAAAAATTTATATTGCATATATGCTAATTTGTATTTTCTTTTAATGCACTCCCCCCTGTATTTGAGGGATACTTTCTGAAATAATCCACAGGATGCCCCATGTTTTCCCCCAAAGAACCCCAAGCAAGGTTATCTTGAAGTCATCCCTGTATGTTCATTGTGCTTTTCAGATTTCCAGCTTCATGTGATTCAAGCCTTCACCTTTCCCCTAAGTATACTTCTTATCTTGAATCACATCTCACTGATTCCTAACACACCTAAATCAGATACTAAAATATCTACAGTAACATATGTAGTTTTAATGTGGTTATCAGAAATTAGCTTCACAAGAAAACCTGAATGAGGTACTTCTCATCATTCATGTTTGTGTGGGTTCCAACCAGATGAAGATTTCTGACCTGGCCAGCCAAGGCGGGGCACGTCAAAATTTCTGACCTGCCCTTCACACCCCCAGCGCTTCAGCCTGTCCCACTCGTGGGCGCATCATGTACAATATTTTCAGAAGCAGTCTTACCTCACCGAGGCTTGTAACGTCAACCCTTGTCTCTAGCTTTCTTTTCAACACTCAGGGTTCATTCATTTTAGTATAATGTAGAGGGAAATAGGACTGAGAGGGTTTTTTTTTCTCATCTCAATTTCTCTCCTAACAACAGAAAATCATGTCAGCCCTGACTGCTGTGGCCCAGTGGGTTGGATGTTGTCCTACAAATTGATAGAAAACCATTTCATTGGGCTGGATGTGTTGCCTTAAAGACTTTTATGATCATGAAATAGTGATGTAACAAAATCATGTGTAACATGTAAAGCAAAATGTTAAAACAATATAAACCTACCACCCTTCAGACCGCCCAAATTGTGAGTTATTTGTAGCTTCTGAGGCATTCCGAAGTGAACATCCTGGCCCAGTTTGATCCCACCCCACCGGAAGCTTTTATATGGAACGTTGCATTGACCATTTCGTGAGTTGCTTTGTAGTTTTATCACTGGGAAGTGTATGATGAAGGTTTGCTCGGTGTTGAACATGACCCCCTCAGATTCACATACCTGAGATTAAAAACCTGACTTGTTTTATTCTGCTGAATGTGAACATATAAATATAATCATCGTTTATTTTCCCTTCACCTCTCCATGAATAGGTGGGAAATTTCCCTTTTTTTTCCTATTATAAAGTATATTACTATAAGCATTCTTGAAAATATCCACTGGAGTACCCGTCAAAATAGTATAATGGCATTTATAGAAATTTCAAACCAAACAACATTGTTCCTTTACTGTATAATGTCAAAGTAATTTCTGATTCATTCTTTTAACCTGATGTATCACATATTGTTTTCAGTTAACATTTCCCTGACTAGTAACAAACTACTTTTTTGAGTAATAGATAATATTTAAAAACCCAGCTTCATATTCTTCACTAACTACTTAACTAGCCCTTGGTTATCACATTCATCATCATTGAACTGTTTTCCCTGGTGAAAGCAACTCTGAGTCGCTTACATGGTAATCCATAGCCTGGTGGTCCTTTGCCTTGGACTTGCTCCTGGTGTAAGTTAGTAATGGTTTTTCTCTCTGTTTGTGGGTCAGGGAGGCTGGAAGCATCATTTCCCTTAGTCTCCCCTGCTGAATAGTTTCCTGCCACACTTTACCCCTGTGTCCCTAACGCGGAAAACACCCCTCCTCCCTAAATTACTGTTCAAGTGCCATCCCTTTTTTATTTAACCCCGAGTGCACGACGGCTCCCTTTAATCCTACTCAATCTACCCTGAACAGGGAAATATCTAAAAGGGAATTTACGGTCCCAGGCTTCAAACGCTGTTCCTCAGTGTACTCGGAAATGGTTTCAAAATTGATGTTCACTGAAATTTTAGATCAAAAATTGAGCGTAGATAAAGCCAAGGTCATGACTAGTCAGTTCACAATTATTTCTGCAAAAGCGTACCTAGGGAGAGTCCCCCTGCCGTGCTTTGTGTCTCCAATGACGAATTTACACGAGAAGCCAAATTAAAGCATTGTGGAATATGCGCCCCCCGATCCGGCCCCAAAAGTCTGCCCGCATGCCCTCACTCATTAAGCCACCGATGGGAAATGACAGGCAGCTCAGACAGGTTTAAAGAGTGTCTAGAACGGGAATAGCGACTGGGCTCAGGTGAGCACGCACAGAGCAAAGTGGCCGATGAGAGCAATAATTTATGTGTTTTCAGATAAAAAGCCCAACTGTCTGCGTGGAGGTGGAGCAGGTGAGCTCACGCTCCAGTGGCACCCTGACCCCCACCCCCACCCCGGGGAGGAGCACAGGCCTTGGGAATGGGTGGTGGTTGAGCTTGTGTAGGCATCAGGCATTCTGCTGGACCGGCCTCTTGCTCGTGGTGGGTTTTGCACATGATGCCCCTCCGCCAGCTTGGCCTTTGTCCTTGATACCCTGGCCTTTGTCCTTGACACCCTCTGAAGGTCGGGAATCCTTTTCAGTTCCCGGGAGAAAGCACAGCTGGTGACAGAGTTCAAGTCTTGAGAAACTTCAGGGTTTGGATGACAGCCCAGTGACAGCACTATATATGTGTATATGCACACACATGTATACACACATGTGTATACACATACATGCATGTGTGTGCATATATATACATAGAG
Organism: Desmodus rotundus; assembly: GCF_022682495.2. Taxonomy (NCBI): domain Eukaryota; kingdom Metazoa; phylum Chordata; class Mammalia; order Chiroptera; family Phyllostomidae; genus Desmodus; species Desmodus rotundus. The sequence continues at coordinate 5,181,466 of NC_071396.1, read as the reverse complement.
TTTAATATAAACTAGGCCTTAACTATATCAAGGTCTATATAGGACCCATAGACCTTACCTTTCCCGTACATAGTATATTCTTGAGTTTTAATGAACTTATATTAATGTCTACATGTACCAAGCCCAAATGTATCCCAAAATTTTAATGAGATGAAAAATAATTGTATGTCCCAAGATTTCAAATAAATATAATTTGTGGAACAGGAAAGGAAAATTAGGTACTAATATGCTGTTACTTTCTAATTATTGAATTATTTGATACTTAACATTCTGTTGCAGGGAAAAATCCTTTATATATTTTTAAAATACCACAATGTATCAGTTTTCATTATTCTTCCCATATTTTTTCCTCAGAGTGTATCTGACAGCTTCTTAAGATATGTGTTCTTTGGCTCATTGTGAAAACTTATCCAGCACATATTTTCCTGACCCATGAACTGTGAAGAATCATTTTTTACTTTTTTAACCCTGGTTTGAGACACGGGTCAAGCAGGGACAAGATTTCGGCAAGCCCATAAATACAGCAACGCCGAGCCCGTGCAACAGACACAAACCAAGAAAATGATCACACCCAAGTCCCCTCTCACGTTCTTCGACATCGAACGTCCTCCTGTTAAAGTGTGGAAAACTGTGAATGTAAAATGCTAACACCCCCCGTGCGAGGGTGTTGCTGTTAAAGTGAGGTAATTCCCTAACAGAACCGACTAGCCATTGCTGGATGCTGCAGAAATGACACTCTTTTGTAAATGTCTTCTGCCCACTTAGGAGAAGCGAATGAGAAATCAGCATTCTAGCTGTCACATTATGAGTCAGTACATGTGAGGCTAAGCATAGAACCACTTCAAAGGGTGTCAAGTGAATGCAAAATATTTACAAGTATTCGTCTACTTGTTGAACTGTGGAATAAATACATTGGGCAGTATGGCAATGCTTCGTGAGTGACCATGCCTTTTCCTGAGATTTGAATCCAGTCAAGGTCATTTCCACCCCAGCGTGCACATAGCATTGCCTGCCGGTCACCTTCTCCAGTACGCCCGCCCGTCAATACACTGGTCCCTCTGGTGCCTCTCTCCAGCCTCATCACGCACCACCCTGCAGCTGCTTCCGACTCCACCTCCTAGCACACGGGTCTATTTCTTTATTAAGGGATGTCAGCCAGAGCCGTAGCTTCCCTTTCCATGGTATCAGTTACCATGCTCACCAGCAGCCCTGCCACATTAAATAGAAAATCCCAGCAATAAATAATTCATGGCTTTTCAGTTGCGTGCTTCTGAGTCCCCCACCAGTCACTGCGTAGCTCCCTCGGTTATTTGAGTCACCAGCGGTACGGCAGTGTTTGTGTTCAAGGAATTCTAATTTTACTTGATAATGGCCCCGAAGCCACTTACATAGCTTTTAGTACAGTATGTTGTTGTAATTGTTTTATTTTATTAGTAGTACTCGTTGTTAATCTCTGACTATGCCTAATTTATGAGTTAAACTGTATCAATGGTAAGTAGGTAAATATAGGAAAAATACAGTGTATGTAGAGTTTGGTACGATCCCCAGTTTCAGGCCTCCACTGGGGGTCTTGGTGCATGTCCCCTGCGGATAAGGGGGGAGGAGGCTACTGTTAGGGAATTAACTCCCCTTTCCTGCTCAAATCACACACCGCCCTTTGGGATGAAGCTGTCCTGACTATGCAGACTGCATTTGGGCTTTGCTTGTGTGGGCCCTTACTCTCTGTCACTGCGTGAAGAATATGATACTTAAGTCTTGATTCGTTACTGTGTCTCCTTCTTTTCCCCAGGCTAAGCCCTTTAGGGACAGTGTGTTTCAGATGATGTTCTATTCCCAATCCCCACGACAGCCTGATAAAGAAATGTTTGTGGACTGAACTGAATATCATATATCTCCATATGTAGTATCCTTTCTTCTTTCAGAAAACAACATTATCACTACTCTTCAATATAGTAAGTAAAACAGAGCCTATGTAAATACAACTTGCTCTGTTGGAATGAAATGAAATTTTAGAGTGCCTGATACCTTCAAGAAATCTTTGCTAAGGAATATAAGTCATGTTCATGTACACTTTGACTTCAGAGGGCTTAAAATCTAGCCAATTAAACAGCTATGCAATTTTCTATAAAGCAAAACAGAATAATCCTTTATGTGTCAAGCTCTTTGAAAATTAACAATAACGAAAATATGATCAGTACGTAAGCTTCAGATCAAAAGTATTGTTCTGGGTGGCATTTGAGATGAGATTTAAGGATCACTGATTTGGACGCACACCGTATGTTCCGTGAACACGGGGGTGTCTTGGGGATGTAGCTTGGATTATCACCGTCAAATTTCAAAGGCCAAAGTAATATTTTGTGTTTAATTTATGAGACAGTGTCAAGCTAGTAAACTTTCAGGACTAGAAAATAGGATGATGAGGCATACATATTTTAGTATAATTAAAATAGGCTGCTACTCGCAGAGGGTTGTTATCACATCTTTTAAACCATCAGGAAGCAAGGTAAGGACAAATACGCAGCAAAAATCATACAAAGTTTGACTACAAAACAATGGCCATGCATTGGGAAGGCTATGAGAGATGTAAATTCAAATGATTTCTCAGCCAACTCCTTCATAAAGAGCAAGGGAGGAATTAAAGATAAATCTGAGAATTTAAGTCTGGATAATTGGAAAAATTACAGGAAAATAATAGACATAGAAGTTAGTGAAAAAGATGTTTTTGAAGAAAATGATGTGAACAAAGTAAGTGGTCAAATAATTGTTATGGTGTAACGCACAGGAGGCAAACACAAGACCCGAGGGCTGAATCCGGCCCTCCACCTTGTTTCTACTGGGCGGCAGCACTGAGCTCTCACCTAACTGTTAAGGAGTAGTTACATTTACACAGTCCTAAGATGACATTTGGTCCTTTGAAGGCAACTGTGAGGCTGATGTGGCCCCTGGTGACAATAAGTTTGAATAAGTTACAATGCTGGTAATGCGTATGCTACAGTGAAAACGATAATAGTACTAATTTCTCTTTACATTATTTAATGTTACTATAATGCTGAAAAAAAGTGTTACTTATCCGAGGCTCAAAGATCTATGTAACACATTAAAAGATACACTGCCATGCCCTGGCCGAGTGGCTCAGTTGGTTGGAGCATCATCCCATGCACCAAAAGTCCACGGGTTCAGTCCCCAGTCAGGGCACATACCTAGGTTGCGGGTTCTGTCTCTGGTCAGGATGCACTTGGCAGGCAACCAATGGATGTTTCTTTCTCACAGTGATGTTTCTCTTTATCTTTCTCTGTCTCCCCTGCTTCTTCTTTCTCTAAAGTCAATAACCGTATCCTCTGGCAAGGATTAAAAAATATACATACACAGGATGCATGCAGTTATTTTACTGAGCAGCACACTCAGACAGAGCTAAATGCCTTGAGGTTCCGTTTGCAACAGTGAATTGTTGCATTCAGATGGCAGATGGCAGAGGCAAACCCATTTCTATTTTCCGTCATGGTGGAACTTTTTGAATGCCTCTCTACCAATCTACTTGGGAAATTATTTCAGAGAGTGGAAAATATTTGCATGGGTTTCCTGATGAAAAGTCCAAGAATGAAATTCAAATAATAATTCTAAATGGACTTGGAAGTTACAAGTCCGAAATAGTTGTAGAAATCGTGTTTTCTTGGCCATCTGCTCTCTTTAAAGCCCCACAGTTGGGCATCTTCCCGGCTCTGCGCTGGATGCTCTACAGCAGCTCGGGGCGTGTACTGCATCTCAATTGTCACCTAATTAGAGAATTCGCCTGCGGTTGCTTAGTGTGAATCAATTGCTTCTTTCTTTGAAGATGATGCTACAGCCCCTAGGATAGAACACACACGTCTGATGGCAGATCCTAGGTTTCTGGCAGTGATTTCGGAGAAGGCCATGTTGTGTCTTTCAGTGAGTTACAGCCATCATAGTGGGTCTTTCAGCTTCAAAAGATGTACCAGATTGACTTTAGGGAAGAGGCAGAAATCTGTATTTATGAGCGTTTAGGACTCCAAGGCTGCTGTAGACGACAGATTTTTTTTTCCCTCAGCGCGAGTGGGGTTCTCTCCACGGCATGGGCATCACTCTCAGAGTCTTCAGTAAATAAAGGTGTCAGCATATCTGTCCCTGCATCGCAAACGAGTCTTTCCTGTAAATACAATGCTGAGTCTCCTCACCAAAGAAAGAAAGGGTCTTTGAAAAGCAAATGTTCTGAGGTCTAAAGAATATCCTTTAAAAAAATGTTGTCAAAAATTCAAAGAACACGCAGGAGCGGAAAGGAAAAAAACGGACTTGGTTTGTATGACACCGATATGCTCTTGTGTGCCTGTACCTGACGTCATCTAATAATTCAACTCTATTGCTGTCCTCGGCCATGTCATAGGATTCTTTTTTTGTTTTTGTTTTTTGTATAATATCCAACTTTCAGGCAATGAAGCCATCACAATGGGATAAAAGAAAACAATGAATTGCGTTTTTAGAATAAATTTCATAAGGAGAGACAGCCATTTTAAAGCATTCCTAAGTCTAGTAAAGGACTTGCAGATGAATGTACAAGAGGAAAAATTTAATCTTGTTTAGTATTGCTTAGGACAAGTAACCAACTTCAAATAGCATCATGTAATTGCCTTTATATTATAGCTGGTATTGATGGATAGTATTATGTTGCTAAAATAAAGAATTATACCAATGGGAAAAAGATACAGATAAACATTATAGCCTGCGACTAATGCACATAAAGTACACTGGAAATGAAGATACCCAGGGCAAAGTAGAAATAACTCTCTTTTAATCGTCATTTAAATTTTTTATTAATTCTAACCAAGTACAGGCTGTGAGGACCCCAACCTATACACCTTGCTCTGGCTGAAGGTATGAATTTCAATCTCCAGATCAGAGTATTGCTGCAAATGTTACTAAGCTAACTTGTTGTCTTTTTAATGGTTTTAATGGGTTAGCTTAAACAGCTTCATAATGCCAAGAGTTGTTTAGAAAATGATGTTCTTTGGAGAAGGGTGGCCTTTCTCCCCTGTCGGCAGCTTCAGGCCAGACTGCCGCAGCCAAAGTGAGGAGGGGCTGTCAGTCATTACGCAGCCCGTGTGACGACAGCCACTCACTTTCACTCAGAACTGAACTCACTCCACCAAATGGACTGGGCAGACGCCCACCAAAGCCAGACTGGAGGCCAGGAGTCCAAAGGATTGAGGTTGTTTTGAAATCCGGTGCATGGGCTGTAGGTCACAGGCCAGAAGGAACATCTGCTAATGGTTTTTGTGAAGGTGCAGCCCTCTTTTATTGTTAATGCAGGAGCGCCTCGGTGGTCCCTTCATGTCCTCTGTTCAGGGCAGAAACAGTACACACACTTCTACTTTTTCCTGATAGGTTTTCCAATCCAAGTTAAGGGACGTGTTCCCCATGCTACCCCAGGACCATATCCGTAGGTCGTAGAAACACAATGCCATCCTAACGAGCTGTTCTGTCTGCAGTCCTTGCCTGTAGAAACACGACTTTGCTGTCTCCAAAAGCTGTAAGCTCTGTCCACCCTCTGAGAAATCTGCTCTGTTCTGTCTTCAGCCCATCGCTGCGAACAGGCATCTTCTGACACATTTTCACCTGACGGTTGCAGGAGAAACGTGTGCTTCAGTGCAAGTCTGTGCCCTGTCTGCAGCACACCCTCCCGGGTTAGCTGATTCTGACTTCATGGGAGCTATTTTATAATGTCCTAAGTCATAGACAACTGTAGCGTTGCACAGCAATTCTTTTCTGTGGACACGCAAGGACTTCTGTCCTGTGGGTACAGACCCCCTGTGGAAAAAGCACTTTTCCTCTAAAATAATAAACAATCCTTTAAAATAAGAATAAGAGGAAAGCATGTTCCCCTAACAAACACGATAACGTGTGTTCCTCTTTATATTTGTGTGAGAGTCATGATTTTTTCCCATGTTAAAAATTATTGTGTTTTTAAGGAAATTGTCATACATCATACATTCCTATGGGCTCCGTCTGGCTGCCTGTCTCTTGTGACTGGCCATCCTCTGCCCGGTGGCCCTCATTTTATGCAGCAAAGTTCAGCAGTATGGCCACAGGTAGAATAAAAGGACATTTGTATCCAATCCAACATTTCATTATCCTGTATGGTCTTCGGCCCTTTTATGTAAGACTGGAAATCATTATCCAGTTTTATTAAATCCCGTTACAGTCAGGTTATTGAGTTAGTCACACACACACACAGAAAAAAGTGCGCTGAGAATGCCCTGAAGCCAAAGGGCATGACATAAATACATTCACGGAGGCCAGGACGCATGGAGTAACAATGAGTACACCAGAGCACCTGGAATTCTGACTAAAAAACCAGGAAAACGTGTGAGCAAACTCAAAGGAACACATTCTGAGAAGGAAGACTTGGTCTTACTGTCTTGCTTTGACTTAAAAATTCCCACTGTTTTGTATTCGAATGATCACAACGATGGCTAACTTTAGTTTCTTTGTACTTTTCTCTTATATATATATACAATACTGTAATTTAAAATAATTATCTAAGCAGCTGACATACTGTGTGTGCTTTTGGCTCCTCCGATTTTCTATTAGCTGTAGCATTACAATGAAGTACACGTGTATTTAATAAATATATAAAATATCCAGTTAAAGGTGAGATCATATGGTATTTGTCCCTCACTGTCTGGGTTATTTCACTTAGCATAATGCTCTCCAGTTCCATCCATGCTGTTGCAAAGGGTATAAGCTCCTTCTTTCTCTCTGCTGCGTAGAATTGCATTGTGTAAATGTACCATAGTTTTTGGATCCACTCATACCATATGATCTCACCTTTAACTGGAACATAATCAATAGAAGGAAAAAGCAAACAAAATATAACCAGAGACATTGTAGTTAAGAACAATCTAAGAATGGTCATGGGGGAGTGGGGAGGGGACAGTGAGGAGAGGGGATTACAGGAACTACTATAAAGGACACATGGACAAAATCAAGGGGGAGGGTGAAGGTGGGGGAGGGAGGTGGGTTCAGCTGGGGTGGGGTGGAGGGATGGGGAGAAAAGGCACACAACTGTAATTGAATAACAATAAAAAATTTTAAATATATATATATATATAAAATATCCAATAACTTTGAAAAGTAGGGGAATCATGTACAAATAGCTAATTATTGCAATGCACATTGAATAATGTACATTTTCTCCATTTTTCTTACTCAGTTTCTTAATAATTATTCTCCATGCTATACTCCTTAAGCAGCCTGTATTTCCGTTTTCCTAACTCTGTAATATCTGTAACGTACAGAGACTCGACAGGGTGGCACAAGGATGTTTGTGAAATGCTGCTCAGAAATGACAAATAAAACCACACGCTGATAGCAGTATAGACTTTAATATGCTGTGGAGAGCTCTCTCTTCTTTCTCTCTCTTTCTCTTTCTTCCCCTCTCTCTATTTAATGGACTGCGCCTCAGGAATACCGCTCGGAGAAGGGGCAGCCAAAATTGCTGCTTCTCTCTGTGGCTGAAATGTCTTGGAAAAATTGTAAACCCCACAGAGCTCAAAGCAAGAGTAGCCATAGGGTTGCGCAATTTTCTCATTTTTAGTTTTCTATTCCTTTGTTATGAACCTTGAGAGACTAAGAGTTTTTGGAGACTTTACGTTTCGGGAGACAGGATTACCAAAAAAAAAGCAAAACATTTCTGAAATGATAAATGCTATGTTTATATCTTGTTAGTGAGCTTCTTGAAAGTGCTTGTCCGGCTTTGAGGTATAGAATTTGGGTAAATAATGTTCCCTGCAGTGTGAAAGTTGAGCATAGAGAGAAACCATGCAAAGCAACTTAGAAAGCCTCTATAACAAGAGATGCTTTTTAGTGGGGCAGTCTCCCTCTGAACTTGCACATAGGTTAGAAAGGCATAACATGCTTCTTTTTGGGCAGTGACAGAACTTTAAATAACTTTCAGGTGATGTCTATTCAAAAACTATAAATTGAATCTTAATTCAAAGTTTCAATTCCATCCAGTAATCCTACTCTGAAAACAGAGAACACTTCTGATGTGATAAATCAAAATGGAATATGGAGCTGACACAGTTTCCTGGCAAAATATTGGATTTTTCTCAGAGCACTACTGTGTATAAATATGTAAAAAAAAATCAAACTGAATTTGAAAAAAACACTGTTCAACAAATATGCGTTATATACCTCCTATGTATAGCCGTGGTTCTGGGTGCTGGAAATACAATAAAAACAAACATAGTATCTGCTCTTTTTCAGTTACATTCTATGGCAGGAGGCAGCCTATAAATATATAAGCAAATCTATACATATCACACTTTTGAAGAGTAGTAAGTGTTAGGAAGAAGAGGAAATGAGGTATGGGGAAACAATGGCTAGAGACATTGAGGAGGGCCCCAGTTTGGCTAGGAACTCCTGAAACCTGACAAAATGGGTGAAATTTGCCCTGGCTGGTGTGGCTCAGTGGATTGAGTGCTGGTCTGCGAACCAAAGGGTCACCAGTTTGATTCACAATCAGGGCTCACGCCTGGGTTGTGGGCCACGTCCCCGGCAGGGAGTGTGTGAGAGGCAACCACACACTGATGTTCCTCTCCCTCTCTTTATCTTTCCCCCTCTGCCTAAAAATAAATAAATAAAATCTTTTTAAAAATTTAAAAAATGGGTGAAATTTGAACAGAGATGTAGGTGATGAGGATTTCTGTGATAATCTGGGGGTGGGGAGGCAGTACCCAGCAAAGAAAGCATAAGATACACAAAGAGTTTGAGACTACAGTGAGTTTGTACATTTTGGAGATGTCAAAATCCCAGGGTGGGCTGACATCCTGACTGTGAGGTAGAATATTGAGAGAGGGAAAAGTACAGGGTCCAGCAAATAATGCCCCCTTTTTTTATTACACAATCTTTTACTACAAAATCATAACCATGTGATTCTGTAATATAACAATATCACACTCAAGCATACCATATGACATATTAGGTGAAATGTTCAAATTAAAACTATAAATTATTACACCTATATTATTACCCTACCAACCATACTCAAGCAGGCCTTACTTCTGCCAGACCCTGTAGAAATGAGGATAGAGTTGGTTTTCTCAAAGACCTAAATAAAGTCTTTTGAATTGCCCAAAATCCAAGTGATATTAAGGAAGTAGGCTAAAAATATGGAACTTGCCTAAAGAAATCTCTCACCTTCTCCAAAAATAAAAACTAGGGTATAGGCTTCATTTGTTTAACTATATGTTATTTAATTTTATGTGTCAACTTGACTGGCTAAGGGCTCCCCAAATAGCTTATGAGATTTTATTTCTAGCTGTGTCTGTTGGGGGGGGGGGCGCTGCGTTATTTCCAGAAGAGGGCAACTTTTGAATCAGTAAGTGGAATGAATAGAGATTTGCCCTCAGCAATGTGAGGTGAGGCATCCAATCCTTCCAGGGCCTGAACAGAACAAAAACTAGATGGAGGATCAATTCTCTCTCTGTCTCTTGAGCTGGGGCTTCATCTTCTCCTGCCCTTGAACTTTGGTGTTCCTGGATCATGTGCCTTTGGACTGTTCTGTTGAATAGCCCGCTTAGTTCTCAGGTCTTCAGACTCAGACTGAATTATATCACCTGTTTTCCTCTTTCTCCAGCTTACAGGTAGCAGATCGTGGTATGTAGCTCAGCTCCCATAATCAATCCCTCCTTCTTCCCTTACCCCCAGTTCTCTCTCTGTGTATATATCCTATTGGTTCTGTTTCCCTGGAGAACTCTGACTCTCACAGTAAATATAAATATGACTTGAAGGTAGCAAAGCTGCCGTGAATTCCAAATCACTACCTAGAGAATTGTAAAAATTAAGTGAAAATAAGAAAAGAGTACTCATAGTGGATAATTGTGTAGTGTGACCTGCATAAGCAAAAGTTCTGACCCTGAAAAAGGAAACATTGCGAAATGGTCTAAGATCTCCTGGGCCAGAGCATCGCGTACTGGGGAATCCAAGGGTTGACTTGGAATGTGTGTTTATAGTCATCATCCTGTTTAGAAGGCACCCTTTCAAGGGAAAGCACAGTTGGAAGGAGAAGGTACCAACCACTGAGAGGCTTGATGGTAAAAAAAAAACACAAAAAACAAATAAATAAATAAAATAAATCAGGGGATGTAAAAGTAAGGGTTCCATTACATGATTTTGGATGATTCACCAAACATCTTTATTAAAAAAGAAAAAAAGTGTCATGTGTTTAAGAAGTTGTATCTGACTGCCAGCAGGAAGTGTACCTAGAATGTCACCCTCTCTTCATAAACACTTGTAATTTTTGGTCCAGAGATAAAAATTAGTATAAATTAAAATAAATGGGTAAAGTCAAGCATCATCCATAAAAAACAGACAATAAGAGTGAAACAGGGGAAGATAATCAATATTAATTAGCTATTAAAAACACTACCCAAACATTCAACCACAAAGGAGAGAACATTTCTAACATAATATTTCAAAATCAATTTATTATAATTAAACAAGCAATGAAAATATGACAGGGTACCAGAAGTCAGAAATTCAAAACTTAGAAATTTAAAAACAACAAACAAACAACAACAACAGAGAGGAGTTGTGAATTGAACCACTAGCACTCAGGAAAGAAATTAAATAAGAAAACAAAGGTATCTCTAAGAGGAAACTAAATCAAAATATGCCCTGGGGCATCATCATCTTCAGTGAGGGCGAGGAACATATTTAGGGTGCTGGAAATCTCAATTGCAGTGATGGTTACAATACCATATACCATCATCAAAACTTAAAGTGTATACGAAAATTGAGTGAATGTCAGGAAACATACCTCAATGAAGAAAAATAAACACTTCCACTCTCAGGCAGGATGTGCTCCACTGTTAAGATTCCAACACCGCCACACAAACCAGTGAGGAAATTCTGATGAACCGCAGACATGGGACGTTTCCCCCTGGGGGCCATCTGCGGAGGAGAGAGCCCAGCCCAGGAGCACAGCCGCCTGCTTTGCCTCGTGAGAGCGTTGGCTGATTCAGGGCCTAGGCTGAGGTTCCAATTTGCCCCCAGCAGAGGGACCAGAGTGGCAGGCGGGCCACTAGCTGAGAGCCAGGGCTGTCATGGTGGACCCACAACTGGAGGTATCTCAGACCGCCCGAGTGTTTGCCCATTTTCTGGCTGACTTCTGCGGCGGACTGGCCTGGTGAAAGACATGAAATTCCTTTCAGCTGACAGCGCTTGGGAGACAAATGCACCTGAAGGTGGTTGTTGCCTCCACCCAAGCCGTGGTTTCCAACAGCCCCAACAGCCATTTGTCAAAATTCTGAGCTGTGTGGGTAAAGGGTAAGAAATGAATTGAGAAGTTGCTCAAGGGCAGACCTGTCCTTCACATTCTCTTGGGGCTCTAACGGTATAGATCCTTCCTGTTCTCAAGCGAACACCCTAGAGGATCACATTCAAAGAACGGAAACAAATCGAATATGGCCTGGGTCTTCCCCGAATCGAAGCCCAGCCCTGCATGGGCTCCTTCCAGGTTGACCGAGGCAATGGACCACACCCCCCAGTGGGGAGAAGGAATCGCCTGAAGGAGCGGCTGTGACATCACAATACAAATGTCAAATTTTGTTTTGTTTGTTTTTAGTCATCAGATATACAAAAAAGTCAGGAAAATGTCACCAATACCCCCCCAAAAAAAAAAATTAACACTAATAGAAGCCAGTCTGTAGATACCTCAGGATTTTGAGTTCATAAAGACTTGAAAATACCAATAAATAATATATATTTTATAAAAGAAATGGAAAGTCAATGGCAAATGATGGAGGCAGCAGAGGCAGCCCCTTCTCTGATGTCATTCGGTGCCCCTCCAATGCCCTCTGTGCCAAAGCCCAATACTGGGCCTGCTGACAAGGGGGAGGTGGTTACAGGGTTTACTTCTCTGCCCTGCATCACAAAGCCGGCAGAAAGGTGAAACTGGAGCCAGGAGGCAAGGATTGACAACTGCCAGTCAGTGATGCTGGGCGCTGCGTCTACTGTGGGTGATGCTTACTGCGCTAAGAACAACGAGTGTGGTGATCGATCTGGGCTTTCCTCTTTAAAATGCTGCTTTCTGTTTGGTGGCCAGTGATGTTTCACTATTTTGTGAGCTTTTTGAAACTCAAAAATAGTTTTTTAAAAAAGATTGTTGTCCAGCTCTTTAAAAATAGTTTTCAGTAGTCTATGTTCCTAAAGTCCCTGAAGTCACCCTTACCAGCAGACAGAAATCTCTCCTGGTACCACCCCAGGATTTTTTTTAAGTACATTTGATAATTCGAAGCTCAGCCTCTGTTGTTTAGGATAAACTTATCCTTTCCATAAACTAAGATGTTGGGTGGATTAGCCATAAAAGCTGGCAAAGGACCCACGAGACTTTATGAAACCCAGAGTGTAAGAGACCGTTAAAAAAGACTGCAGCAATAAAAACTGATTAACTCAAAAGAACCCAAAATATCATTTACTAGCACGTAAAACTAAAGTAATGCAAATATTTATTGTAAAGTAACAGGGTATTATCATAGTCAAAGTTTAAGTCACACAATACACAAATATGATTTTCACAAGACTATGTAAGGGGGTTTTTTAATCATTTTTAAAAGCACTTGAAATACTATTAGAGTTCAGGATTCTATTAAATGGCTTTTTGGTTGGTTTAACTCCACTCTGTTATAAATGAACTCAATTAGAGGAGACTATTAATTGTTGCATCGGTGTCATTACATTTATAAGGAAGTACCAAAGCCAGAACAACACTGGAGACAAGACACTTTGTTTTTCCTCAGAGGAGATGGTCATAGAGAAGGATCATTCCCTTAAGAACCATGAACGTTTTTCATTTGACAGCCAAGCAGAGAAGGTGAGAAAGAATAAACAGCACTACTAACAGCAGCTGTTACCATGACGAATGTTGATGAGCAATAATTAATGTGAATTCTTCTAAGCAAAGCCTAGGGGTCTAACTGAGCTGATGTCCACTCGCTTAGATATGCAGAGGATGGAAAAAGGAACAGTATAGAAACCAGAGAAAATATTGTAATTTTTTAAAAATAGGAAGCAAGTATATGAGAGCTGTATAAATGCCTGACCCTCTGGCAATTTGTAAGCTCTTGAATGTTCTTCAGTTCCAAAACCAGTGTTCGAACAAGATTACCTGTACTATGTGTGATTACTCTGCCTATATTTATTTGTCCACTCTTCGTCCTACCTTACATGGCCTGACAAACACGTATTCACCATAAAGTGATAGACAACTTTGAAAAATTAATATTTTCTTGTTCATTTTCATACTATAGTTTTTTATCTTGTTAAAATGATCTTTTCTGACTTAGTGTTAAATTATTTCAGCAAAACTCTGAAAAAAAAGATTGTCACGTTAAAAAAAGAACGGTTAGTATTGTAGGGAGACAAGGCATCTCCTGTGTGAAAGGTCACCATGGAAAGAGACCAGAACTGACTACATTTTATAACAATATACCATGGGATTTATCATTCTCACTTACTTTTTAAAGTCAAGAGACATGACACAGAACTGTGGAAGATCTTATTTATTTTTATTTACTTACACTATTTTTATTGTATTTGTCCATTACTGCTTTAGGAATGAAATCTAATCCCAAACACTTCTGATAGAGAAGAAATAGATCCTCTTTGGGGAAGTGGATCCTTATACTAACTAGACACCTGCAAAAATACAGGGGAGTTAGCTGTATATCTTTCCCAGCCTTCAATTCATTGAAGGAGGATTCTTAAAGCAGTTACATGCTTAAGAAATGAGGATAAAATAATCTGTGGGTCAATTCTTGGGAAACAGCAGGTGTGAATAGTTCTCCCATCAGTCACAAATGGATAACCAGGAAAATGAATTTTAAAAATCAGAAGGGGTATTATGGTATGATCCTACCACCTAAAGAAAAGAAAATGTAACTTAACACAATCTCAATACACAACTGTTGGATTTTGAAATAGATTTAATACTGCACACGGAATAAATATTAGAAAGTGTGTGCTTTTCACATTATTAAATTTGAGACAAGAATGGATTGTAGGAGACAGGAGAGGAAAGGGCATAGTAAATAAACAGCTGAATTAAAGGAACATCGAGACTCGGGGGAAAACAAGGTAACGACATATTCTTTAAACTAAATATACTTTTAGAGCAAATATTAGTATTATGAGAAGTTTAGGTCAGAAACAACACTATCGGAAAAATAATTGTTAAAATAATTAACACCCAGAATTTAAAGAAAAAAGCAACTAGATTAAAACAAACAACCAGTGAGATGACAGAAACAGGAGCGATATAAATGGTGACACAACAAACCATTATTCTCCAAACCACTAATTACAAAAGAAAAAAGGAAAATGGAATCGAAGAAGTTGAAATGCAACAGAAAAAGAATCCAAAGCTTAAGAGGTACAGAACTACATGAATTTAAATACGATGTTGGTCCACCAGGAAAAATTAAGAAATAGTCTCTCTCTCTCTCTCTCTCTCTCTCTCTCTCTCTCTCTCTCTCTCTCTCTCTCTCTCTCTCTCTCTCTCTCTCTCTCTCTCACACACACACACACACACACACACACACACACACACACACACACACACACACACACACACACACACACACACACACACACACACACACACACACACACACCCCCCCCCCCCCCCCCCCCCCAAGGACTTGGTAGTGTGAGCCCTGAAAGTTAAGCTTTTTATTTGCGATGAAAAGCTTTCATTGCTTGGCTGTTCACTCCTAAGGCGGCCATCTCAAATAGAAGCACATTACCAGCCACCCAGGACTGGGTGAAAAGCCAGGCGACCCCCTCCTAACTGGCCATTCAGGCTGCTTGTTGTTTCTCTTCCCACACTTCGATTTCCTGCTGTTATGTTTGAAATTCACCACTGAGCTCCTGAAACCCGCCCTCTACACCAGTAAAAGCAGAGTGCGCCCCCCCAAGCCCTCTCGCTACCTTGGGCCTTGCTGTGTGGCCCCAGGTGTGACACATAAATGTGTCTCTTCTGGAGTCTCCCGGTGGCTGCTGCGGAGGTGCATCTTGCAATCCTAATAAAAACCACAAGGACCCACCCAGCCACAGTGCTGGTTGACCATAGGCTGAGAACAGCCTAAACCGACGTTTTTACATTTTGTCGATAGCCCTGCCTAAGCCACACAAATGAGACTGACTCTAACGCTGAACAATTGTTCCCTGTGGAACAGCCCACGCTGGCTAACTTGGAGGATTGCCTGTTGGTTAGGAAGCATGCATGCGTACCTGCAAAATTCATCTTTTATGCCCCTTTTTTATACCCCAGGGTAATTTTATAAAATGTTCAATGACACCAGGCTTCTATCTAAAAAAGACAGTTTTCTCAGAGAGGAGAGAGTCCATGGATTCCAGAGAAACCCGATTGAAGAACCAGTTTACATCTGAGAGGAAAGAAGGATAAAACCTCGTGTTCCTAACACGTCACAATGTAGTCATTTATTTAGGGTGGTTTTGTGCAGCAGAGCTTTTAAACGTACCCAACACTGTGAAATACAACATAAATGCATCTCTGTACATGTAATTTGAACTATATGACAGAAGAGCTTTCTCTTAATGAAGGGGCATAACACTGCCTGTTGTCAAGTACACTTCCATTTCTTTTCCTAACTATTCATGGTAATAAATTTATGTTCTATTCACATCTTTCCCCCTAGAACTTTTTCCTTTTTTGTTTTTCTTTTTTGCCTGTAGTTGTGGTCCAATCTTTATTTGCCTTCATTTTGCATTTTAAAGGGCATTCATTAGGTTTGAAGATTTTTCATTAAGTTTTACTGTGTGAGTACACACGCAAGGTGAGGTCAGAGGTGAAGAGTAAGGTTTCCAGCAGCTGAAATTGCAGACAGCCACCCCCCTCCCCCTGCCAAGGCTGGAAAAGACCCAGGAATAGCTTCTTCCCAAGAGCCTCTGAGGCACATTTGGCCCTGCCTGCTCCTTGATACTGATTTCTTACTTCTGGCCTCCAGAAATGTGAGAAAGTAAATGTAGATTGTTTTAAGCACCAAGTTTGTGGTCATATGTTACAGCAGCCACAGGAAAATAGTAGTTACTAACCTCCTATGCATTTTGCTTTGAATGCAAACAAACAAATAAAAGCCACAGAATGAATGATGCTGAGTGAAGGAGCTGAGAAGGCAAGAAATTAAGAACTAAGGGCCCAAGGGGTATGGTTAGTATCTCAGAGAGTAAATTAGTTACAGTATTAAGGATGCAGTAATTTGCATATGGCAAAAGGAAAATTAATTTCCAGGGTTTTCATACTATCATGTGTAAATGCTCAATTATTGTTTAAAAAACACAAGTGCAATGCATGAAGTAACTGAAGGGAATGGGTGATTATTAATACACTTTACAAATTTGCTGAAGTTATTGCTGCGAACCTAACAACATGAGCCACGGATGGTCTCTAAGGTTTTCCTGATAGAAAGAGCGGCCACGAATGAAGTCGCTATCAAGGATACGTGTAAACACATATAATATATCACACTGCAACTTTTTGAAGAGATTAAAACTATAGTACTTAAAAACATAGTCTGAAACTAAAATGCCTCCATTTAATTCTTGGTTCTATTACTTACCCTCTGGGTGATCTTGCGTAAATTATTTCACCTTTCTGGGCCTTGGTTGGTTCAATCTGTACATTAGTGATAAAAATAGATGTTCCCGGGTTGCTCCGTGAATTAAATGGGTTGATATTTGCATAATACTTAGAACTATGCCAGGTATTTAGTTCCTTACAGATGTAAACAAGAGAGATGAAAATATTTCATTACCACTTGGGGCATAGCTTAACTTATGATTTTTAAGACAGTAGTGATTTTTAAAAGCTTTACCCATTTTATAAAAGTTTTAGTTTGTGTTCAAACTGTTATAATAAAATAGCTTAGATTGGGTGACTTAAACAAAAAGCATTTATTTCTTACAGATCTGAAGGGTGGGGAGTCCAAGGGCAAGGTGCAGGAGGATTCGGTGTCTTCGGAGAGTCTGCATAGACAAACGTTTTGTCCCTGTGTCCTCACTAGGTAAGAGGGGTCAGGGAGCGCTCTCTGTCTCTTTTATAGGGGCACTAATTCCATTGACGGGGGCTCCAGCCCTTTGACCCCATTCCCTCCTCAAACCGCTGCTTCCTAATGCTGTGTGTCATTGGGAATTTCCTTTCAACACATGAGTTGCCAGGACACAAGCATTCAGTCTATAGCAATTAAAAGACTGCTGATTTTGGAAAACAAAAAGGAAAAGGAGTACTACCATGTTCGTGCTACCTGTTAGGAGTGACGTGTTTCAGAAGTGTTAACATGGAAAAAGAATATTTAAGAGGAAGGGTGGGGCACATGCCTGGGTTGCGGGCATGTAGGAGGCAACCACGCATGAATGTTCCTCTCCCTCTCTTTCTTCCCCTCTGTCTAAAAATAAATAAATCTTTAAAAAAGAGGAAATGGACTAATCAGGGTGTGTGTGCCCCTGGATGGAACTGGGGCACCAGGGATGAGTCGCCACTCCTGGGCTCCCCTTTC
This sequence comes from Desmodus rotundus, assembly GCF_022682495.2. Lineage (NCBI taxonomy): Eukaryota > Metazoa > Chordata > Mammalia > Chiroptera > Phyllostomidae > Desmodus > Desmodus rotundus. Next base: position 5,163,875 of record NC_071396.1, on the reverse strand, counting down.
TTCAGAATCCACAGGAGTGAATTTTGTGGAGACGTCCATCCTCCACGAGTGGCGGTGCCATCGGAAAGGTTATAACATTGCTCTGTTTTGTTAACCTTTTTTTAAATAAAAAAAATTCTGTATAGACAGGTAATATATGGCACTCATTTTAGTAATCCATCTTTTGGATAGGTATCTTTTCTCTAAAATTCAGACACACTTTTCTGTGATCCCTGTATTCAACATGACTAATGTAAATTGTCGGGAATTTAATTTATTGTACAAAATGAGTTAATCTAATGAATCATGCATTGCACTTTCCTTCTATCCCATCCCCCCCTGCAGTTATCACGGGGCAATAGGCATCAACGATTTTGGCAACGGCTGTATTGGCAAACTTAACTGTGGCTTTGTTCTTGCAAAAAGCCAAATATATCAGGTTGTGTACAGGGACCCTTTCCAGTGGAGAGTGGCATTCATTTTAAATCACCCTGAAAAACTGAGGAAATCATTGCATTCAGCAGTGCTCAAAAAATAATGTCGGCTTTTCCAAAAATCAAAGCATCTGACTCGAAAGTGAAAATGAAACTTTCAAGCAGTGACAAGCACCTGTGCCCCTTGTTGCCAGGGTATGCGTCGGCATTCCCAGATTATATGGCGCCTGCTTTCTCTGGAATGTCGTCTCATACCGTCCTCATTCACTAAGATCCAAGTCCTCTTTTAAGGCTCAATGTGTGGCCATCACCACTACTGAGCTTTCGAGCCCATCGTACCCAAAGAGGGTCTACTGTTTGAATCAGTTTGCACGTGAAGTCATAGGAATTTTTAAGTTGAAAGAGAACTTAGAGCAAAAATAGACATTCTGTGTACATGGGAGGAACTCAGGACCCAGGGGAAGTGAGTGGCTTAATTATTGCAACACGATGCTGAGCACAAAAAAATTAGAGCTCCTGACTGCAATTTATTATTAAAAGAGTAGTTTTTTTTACTGTATGTTTGCACTGCTAGAGGTCCATGGAAATCAGCCCGGTGCCACCCAAAAGGTCTCTGCCACTGTGAAGAGATGATACTTCAACTTGATTTCAACCAGAGATACCACTAATTTGTACTGTTTACATGGGTTTCAGTGAGAAAAAAAATCTTATTGTTAAAAATAAAACAACAAAAAACCTGCTACATTAAAACTTTGGTTTCTTCCCCATGTATTTTTACACGGTATGGACGTGTATTTACCTATCTATCACTTCCATCTATCTACAGGAGACCCTTGGGCAACTCAGGGGTTAGGGGACCAACCCCCTCACAGTTGAAAATCTGCATATAATTTTTGACTCCCCCAAAACTTAGCCATCCATTGGTACCTGTGGGAAATCGGTTCCAGGACCCTCTGCAGGTACCAAACTCTGTGGATGCTCAAGCCCCTGTGTAATAAGGGGAAGATCAATGCGTACAGTCAGTCCTCTGCATCCGTGGACCCCCTCAACCACAGATCAAAAAGTGTACAGGTATTTATAGAAAACAAATCCATGAGCAAGTGGGCCCATGCCGTTTATACCTGTGTTGTTCAAGGGTCAACTGTGTATGAGCAGGTAAAAATGAATGTATTACCCTCTGTCATGTGGTTTTGATTTTACTGTCCTCAGAGGGGATGGTAATGCCTTATATGAGATCACCCACCATCCACCCACCCAGGCCACTCACCACCGTCTGGAATAAACCGCACAGTCTGTGTAATTTCTGATAGTGATGGTAAGGAGAGTGATGGAGTCAGCTGATGTGGAAACAGTATATAAATTTTATGTGTCAACAGTTTGACATAACTGACATCCACATTAATTAATGAAGCTAATGATTCATTAAGTCAAATTAAATATGAGAGCAACCCGTCTTTAGAAAGCAGGGTACAATGACATAGGTGTGTCCATATTAAAGGCAGTTTAGGGTTACTTGAAGAAATAACATTTGATCAGTTTACCAATTCAGCTTTAATTTCTATCTCTATGTGTGTGTGTTGAAGTAATATAGTTTTAATTTTGTTAGGTCATATTTACAAAGTGCCCTTTAATGATGAAAAAATAGGTCATTAGTCCAGGGATAATGGGTATCGATTTCATCTCAAACACATGGCTTTTACCTCTGGGTCCATGGCTCTTCCAGGGCCGGGCATAGTTATTTTATCCCAGCACATGAGGAAGGGGTAAAAGTTCAAGGGTAAGCTGTCCTGTGCCTCCGAAGAGCACGCAGATTCAGCTTTATGAATGTGCCACCGTGGGCGAGGTCAAGGACCCCCCACATAGAAGGACCCACATAGAAAGTAGATTAATGTGCTACTTTCACCATCTCTAAATTCTCAGCACGGTCCTGCATTTTCATTTTTCATTGAACCCTGAAAATTACAGAGCTGGCTCTGAGAAAATGAGCCGAACACACATCCCTCCTTGTCACCTCCTATTTGCCAGAATCTGGCCAGATGACCACAATGGGTCACAGGAAATGCTCAGGGATGTGCTTTCTTGATGGTAGCAAGTGCCACCCAAAACTCAGGAGTTCCCATGGTGGAAGAAGGGAAGAATGAAAATTACCCATCGATAGTCAACTCAGCCACAGTGTGACCATTTTTCCTTTGCTCCTTTCTTAATACCTAGCGTACGACAGGCACGTGGTCGGGGCATGGTGTATTTTTTGTTGAATCGATGAGTGTGTGGTTCAATAATTATATCAACAGAACAAAAACAAAGTTTAGTCTTTTGATTTTAGTGTGATCATGTCATCAAGGCTATTAAGAAAATGAGACTGGCCCAATCTAGTAAATTGTTAATATTAGGTAAACTCTCCCAAAGATTACAACATTCTTTTAAAGTCTTTGGCTCATGATAGGCAAAAGTAGGTAACTAGTAGCCCTGTGGAGTCCTATTTTCATAGGTATAAATCACATTTGGCCAAACCATATGTTACACGGGTACACAATCTTAGGTCCCCTAATCACGGAGGGTTTCAAATCACTCCTGGAAAAAGTCGTTTTAATTCACACACGTTTTGGTATATCCTAAATTCCTTTCGGCGTCCACTTTACCCAGGAGTAATGTGTTTTTCAAAAAAGTTTTAGAACAACTGTATGTAAATGCCTGGTGCCTAAATAATAGGCTGAGGCTTGTGGGAAGTGGCATAAACATGAGACTTTAGCAATATAGAGTCGCTTAAGTATGCAGCAAAACAAGCGTGTGTGCCAAAATGATGACCGTGATGGATGTGTTATTACACCAGCATAAGGGATCGAATGGCCTTTTCGATGACTTAGTGTGCTTGTGTGTGAAATGTACAAAAAGCACCATCAAGAAGCATTACAGCAAAACAGTTTTAGGCCATAAAAGGGGTATAAGGTTTGCATTTCTAGATGATATTCTTACAAAAAAACAAAACAAAACACTATTTAGTTCCTGCTAAGTTACTGAATAAATGAAGCATTTCTATGTTGTGTAAATTGTGAGCATTGTGCCCGTTCCTATAACAGTGCATTAGAGCAGTTACATTTTCTATTGGAGGACATACGGGAGAGAAGCAATGTGTAGGGTGTATTACCATATTAGAATGAGAGCTGAACCAGAATTTTAAAATGCCTTAAAATGGAATGGCTCACAAAAAGAGATACATGTATTTCCCTCTTATTTAATGTGTAGGATGGGGATGCAGGATCTTCTCGGAGTGTTCCATTCAGGGACAGTTGGGGCTCTGCTCCCTGGAAACCTGACTTTCTAGGAAGCTCCACTCAGGGCCACTCACAGACAGGGCGGTAGGTAAGCTACAGGGAGCCAAAGCCAAGTTTCCTTTAAACACATGCATAGGGCATTGCCCATAGGATTTGCATTTGCATTTCATTGGTGAGAATTTAGACACACAGCCACACTTACCTACAAGTGAAGGAAGGAAGATAATCTAGCTGGCAGGCTTTGTACAATACCTAGGGAAGAGGGGAAGATGAATTTGAAGGAGTGAACAGTAAAAAGCATCAATACTCCCCTGGATAGATATTTAAAAGTTGAGATTTTTACTTGAAAATGAGTTGTACCTATGAAACTTCTAGTAATACACTGAATAAATATCCTAGGATTATGAATTTAAAACAGTTTTTATTTATAACAGATTGAGATTTACAGAAAAATGATAAAGATAGGAAAGTGTTTCTGTTCCCCACCCCCAGTTTTCCCTATTATTAACATCTTATGTCAATAGCCTTTGTTACAATTAATACATATTGTAACATTATGATTAACTAAAGTCTCTCCTTTGTTCAGATTCCTCACTTTTTACCTAATAGCTTTGCTTCATTGTTGGTTGTACTGATGTAAGTTGAACAGCAGAAACCTGTTCTAAGGGTTTTTTCCCCCCAATTTTCCTTTTCTTTAAAAACCTGGTCTAATAATAACAAAAAAAATCAAAACAATATTTGAATTTATTTAGTGGGGCATCACTCTACAACCCAATTCTTGCTATTCTTCTCAATGTATTTCCATCCCTGGTAAGACAATATGAGTATTTGTGATTAGTATACCTGATCTCGAAGTTTGTTATTTCAAAAGAAAATCATGATTACATATAATGCTAATTAATGAGAACATTTTTATTAGAAAGAGGCATTCTTTAAACTATTTGTGATTTTAACATAAAAGATAATAGACTATCTGGAAAAACTTGTTTTGGGGGACAAGGAACAAATAAAAATTATTATATAATAGACATTACATAAAGCATATGTATTATATAAACTATCTTATTACTTATCAGAAATTCTCTGGCCAAATGAAACAAGACAATTAATACACTAGAGTGTAGAGTTCTTCAAATCAGGAAGATCATAGTAGAGTTTTCCTATAATTGAGACAAGACATTTAACGCACTCAACACCTCTTTAGAAGTAGTAAATAGAACACTTAATTATTTTAGCTCACATATTTGCAACTCTAATCTGCATTTAAATGACTACAGTATAATGTTTTTCATTACTCAATGTTTAAAAGTTTTCTTTTAAGGAAAGATATGTTTTTATATTTATTATAGCCATGTGTCATTGCTACATAAACTTTGGACAGTCTGAAAATGAAGCAAAGCTATTTGGTGGGAATAAATGTTAGTTTTAAAAACCACAGAGGTGCTACTGTGGCTTTAGCATATTCATGCTGCTGGCCTGAGGAGCCTCAAATTGGAGGAGGCTTATCCACTCTATCACATGGCAAAGATCAGCCACTTACTTTAAAAGATTTATGAAATAGTACTTAATAAGAGTAACTATTATGGTAATTGTGATTTTCCACAAAAAAATTTATGTAAAAAATGCTCAACAGAGTTAATGTTCATTAACTCTGTTGGCTGAAACTCAAGGAAGTGGATTTCTTGAGTGACTCCTTTTCCACTCTCTCCCCTCTTGCGTCGGGTTGTGCAATGATGGCTCTTTAGGGAAAGGACATCTAAATTTATTTTTAAAAAGATGTTTGAGCCATCATCCTTTATTAAATGATAAAAGATGAAGTGTCTTGGGTGAATAATACCCGGTTCTGACATTGGGATCCACGATATGCTGTTGATGTGATAATCAGTGAATATTATTTAAAAGATTGGATGATGTTTAAATTTAGAAGAAAAAATATTACTCATTTCATAATGTTCACTCTTAGTTGGTGATTTCAAATTTTAAAATTAGTGCAAGTATAAAAATGCACTAGGTTAAAATAGTTACAAAAAGGAACTATTTTTATAGAATGTTTAAATGCAGAACTAACTTTCCATACATTCATTCATTGATCCAGCAGTTAATTGGATTTATAAAGTGTGCTGGGTATTAGAACCTTTAATTCAGGCTTGTTAATAGGGTATAAAAAAGGTTTAAAGAGAATTGTGGATATATGGTTTCTACCTTCTAGGAATCTACAATCTAACAGATATAAAAAAAATTAGTACAGGAAAATATCAAGAAGTTGGGTTTACCAGGCTGGAGTGGTTGACTGGCATGTCATCCCATATCTGAAAGGTTGCAGATTAAATTCCCGGTCAGGACACATGCCTGGGTTGCGGGTTCTATCCCTGGTCCAGGCGTGTATGGGAGGCAACCAGTCAGTACTTCTCTCTTGCATCAATGTTCCTGTCTCTCCCTTCCTCTCTCTCTAGAAGCCATGAAACAATGTCCTAGGCTGAGAATATAAAAAGAAAAAAATTCAAGGTGGGTTTTTTTCCCCCCCCTGCATTTTCACCTTGTTGCAATTGAAGTATAAAAGAGAATGGTCCATTTTGCTAATGGGAAGATGAAGAAAAAGTTGAGAGGTGGGATAACTTTTCATCTGACTCATGAATGACAATTACTACTGTTTTCTTTTTTTTAGAAGGCAATCAATGGTGAAGGAATAAAAGGTGTCACAGACAGAGGCAGGAGGCTGCAGAGTTTGGTATGAAATAAACCCTTTGGAAGCAGAAGACAGGGAAATAGCCAAGGGCTAGATTAAGAAAGGAATTACCTGCCAACGAAAGAGTTAGTTCCCTGTCCTATGATGATATCTGCAACATTTCCATTTTAATAGGTTTATAACTTAAAAGTTTACTGTGGAGACTGTGGAGAGAATGGGCTTGAAAAATAACAAAGGAAATTAGAGAAAAAGATAAATTGTGGATTCCCAGCAATATACTAGACTCATTAATATGGAAAAAAACCCCTCCCTTATTAGCCTACTTTTGAAGACCTTTCAGGATGGTTTTATGCCCATAATAACACTGGCTGGGAGGGAGAGTCAAGTTAGAAGCTACTATCTAACCTTGAAGTCACTATCTGACCTTGAAATTCTATGCCCTCAGCACAGTGCTTTACTCCCATTAAGCACTGCATAGATAATAAATTAATCAAGCATTATGTAGTATAGTCTTTATGCGATAATTACATTTTATAATCACAGACTGAAATAGTACTTTGGTCCTTAAATGGTTAGTCTGATTGCTAGAACAGGAGATAATTTCGAGTGTGGAATTTTTGCTTCAGATTGAATTTCATTTATATGTACTCATTTACCACATGTCCTCAATATCAAATAATTTGACATGGATATTCTAATTCATAAGCCTTTCATAGTTCATTAAAATAGCTGCTGTTGGCTTCATGTAAATGGAGATGTAAAAATTTCCAGCTGTCATGTATTTACCAAATATTGAAATATTAACAGGTGATTGAATTATAATTTATATTTCTATCTCTAGGAAAGCCTGGAGAGAGAAACCTATATCTGGTCACATAGGTGCTGGAGAGGAAGGTAGATGCCAATAGCAGGAGAATAGTAAATAGTACACGGGAACGGCAACATGTCAACTCTTGGGTTTATAAGTTCAGCCACTTGCACTATTATTGCCTAAGAATTCCACAAGTTGGCCCTGGCTGGTGTGGCTCAGTGGACGGAGTGCTGGCCTTCGAGCCAAAGGGTCGCTGGTTTGATTTCCAATCAGGGCACATGCCTGGCTTGCGGGCCAGGTCCCCAGTAGGGTGCGTGTGAGAGGCAACCACACATTGATGTTTGTTCTCCCTCTCTTCTCTCTCCCTTTCTCTCTCTAAAAAATAAATAAAATATATTTTTTAAAAAGATAAAAGTTAGAAAAGAATTCCACAAGCTTAACATCTGTGACACCGTGGCTTCAAATGACAAATACTATTCCTATGACCAGAGGGAAATGCAATTTTGCTAAAGGATTACTAGTCTAATTAAATGATTCAGGCACCAAATCAGAATGGGAGTGTTCATGTGAAGTTGTCAATGGCCACATTGATTTGGGACACCTCTCCATAGCTTCCTGAAATCTTAAACCATGTTTGTTATTTAATGTTGTATTTTCTACTAGGTTTCCAAAATTTTCAACTTTCTTTCCAGTTGAATTCCTATCTTCTTAACTCACACTTTGGCAAATACACACACACACACGTGTATGTGTATATATGTATATATATGTTTATGTATGTGTGTATATGTGTGTACACACACACACACATATAGTTTTGTTTTCAAATTGTTCCAAATGGGTTATGTTCTTGAAATGTATACATTTTTGGTCTGTTCATACTGAAGAGACTTTCAGTCCTCTATAAGAAAAAAAGATGGTTCATTTACAAAACTAAACAACAAACAAACCCATATATGATTAAAGGGCAGGAGGTGGTCTTGGTTCCTTCCAAAATATTCCTTCATTATTGACAAGAACCATAAAAAAAGATAAAATGAATTTTCTTGCATTATTTATTTTAAAGAAGTTATTTATTTTTAGAGAGAGGAGAAGGGAGGGAGAAAGAGAGGGAGAGAAACATCCATATGTGGTTGCCTCTTGTGCATCCCCCACTGGGGGCCTGGCCCACAACCCAGGCATGTGCCCTGACTGGGAATCAAACCAGCAACCCTTTGGTTTGAAGGCTGGTGCTCAATCCACTGAACCACACCAGCCAGGGCTTCTTGCATTATTTAAATGCAGTTAGAAAATACCATCAGCTGCTGGGAAATTGGTCAGATGCATGCAAAAGAATAAAACTAGACCACCTTATTACACCATGTACAAGAATAAGCTCAAAATAAATTAGAGACTTAAATGTAAGACTCAAAACTATAAAACTAGAAGAAAACATAAGCAATCAAATATCTGCCATTTTTATTAGCAATATTTTTTCTGACTATATCTCATCAGACATGAGAAGCAAACAAAAAAACTAAGCAAATGGGACTACATCAAACTGAAAAGGTTTGCACAGCAAAGGAAACCATCAATTAAGGGAAAACACAACCCACTGAATGGGAGAAGATACTTGTTAATGGTACATCTTATAGGGGTTAATATCCAAAGTTTATAAAGAACTTACAAAACTCAACACCCTCAAAAAATCCAATTAAAAAGTGGGCAGAGGACCCAAATAGACACTTTTGCAAAGAGGACATGCAGAGGGCCCATAGACATATAAAAAGATGCTCAGCATCACTAATCATTAGAGAAATGCAAATTAAAACCACAATGAGATATCACTTCACACCTGTCAGAATGGCTATCATCAATAAATCAACAAACAAGTGTTGGTGAGGCAACCCTAGTGCACTGTTGGTGGGAATGCAGACTGGTGCAGCCACTGGGGAAAACAGTATGGAGTTTCCTCAAAAATTGGAAGTGAAAGTGCCTTAATGACCCAGTGATAACACTTCTGTACATACATCCAAAGAAACCCAAAACACTAATTTGAAACATATACTCACCCCTATGTTCATTGTAGCATTATTTATAGTAGCCAAGATATAGAAGCAGCCCAAGTGCCCATCAGTAGATGAGTGGATAAAAAGCTGTGGTCTGTTTACACAATGGAATATTACTCAGCCATAAAAAAGAAATCTTACTATTTGCAATAGCATGAATGGACCTAGAGGGTATTATGCTATGTGAAGTCAGACCAAGAAAGACAAATACAATATGATTTCACTTATATGTTGCATCTACAGAGTAAAATAAATGGACAACAACAACAAAACAGGAACATACTTGAAGATACAGAGAACAGACCGATGGTTGCCAGAGGGAAGGGGGTGAGGGGCCAGGTGAAAAAAGAGAAGGGGTTAAGAAGTGCTAACTGGTCATTACAGAATAGTCCTGGGGATGCAACGTACAGCATGGGGATATCAACAATAACATTGCAGTAACTCTGGGGGTGCCAGGTGGGTACTGGAAACATCGGAGGGCTCGCTGTGTGAAGTGTATGACTGGACTGTGTAACCACTATGCTGCACCTGACTAACATTGAATGCGCACTGTGATTGACAAATATTTTTTTTAAAAAAGATCATCAGCTATTGCAACGTTTTCTCTTGAGCTGACAATGATCACTTGAATCCTATTTTAACTTGCTAAAATTCAACTTGAGCTTCCAGCAATAGGAAGTGAAGTCAAAGTGTGCTTGCTAGTCATCAGAATAGCTAGAGCTGCAAGGAGATGTTCTTGGAGAAAATGTATTCTCAATATATTTTTGGCTTTCAGAATCTCAGGTTTCATTGAATTTATTGAGTTCAATTATCAAAATTGAATATCAAAAAAGAAATCAAATGCCCTGTCTTTTAAAATATGATTTTATACATCCATCTCTCAACCTTTGGCTCTAAATAAGATTTTGACGGTAAAGTTATTTTATTAAAAGTTATCAAATTCCTAAAGCAAAAAATGTTTGCGTATAAGTCCAATTCAGGAAAAGTGAAATGTGTTTCCCCCCATATATTAGCAAACATATGTTGTATTAAGCTAGATTACATTGTCTATTATCTATTGTATAGGTAATACCTGGTAATATATGAGAAGTAGAAATGTGAAAATATGTGTTGATAATTTATCCTTTAAATCTGTGTAGCACTATCGAATTTGTGTGGTGTGTTTGTTCAATTGCAGTCATGGTACCTTAGCCTCAGCACTCAGAGAAAAGTGTTTCTGTTACTCCTCTACTGTCAGGGAAAGCAGGAGCAGATAGAAGGGTGACACTGACCGTCGAAACTAAGATAACTTGATCCTGGCCAATGGGACTTCTCTACCAACACCTGCCAGGCACAGAACGTGTCTGGATGAAACCCTAGTTAGGTACTTCCTTACCTGTGTGCTCAGGGTCGGGGCAGAGTGGGCTGAGAGCATTGCTGACAATTTCCTCATGTGCCAGGGGACGGCTGCGTTCGGTGTCCATTGGTGCCACACGTGTTGCCCACCTGGTGTCTGGGTCCCAGAGGCTCTGGACAGACCACCAGGCCTCCAAGACTTTTCTGGAAAAAGTCCTAGTGGCAGTTCTGACTTCTGCAGAACAGCCTGTGTTGGAATCTTGGTCTTTCAACTTCTTGGTTTGTGATTTCTGATAATTTGACAAATCACGCAGAACCTGTTTTTCACCAAGAAAATAGGAATGATAATCCATAACCTAGTGGTATTGTTAGAATTAAATGAAGAGAATATTTGATGTAATATCAGAAAGATGGTGTTTAATAATTGAATACATTTGGTATAGAATTACCTACAAGCTACCCAAAACAATGGGAGAATAGTGCTTTGCTTATGGTAGATTGAGTGAGTATTTCTTGTTGGAATGGTCTACTTGCTGTTAAAATGACTTGGAAATAGAAACAAACATCTCAGGAATCCAGAGGATCTGTGAAATCATTTCATTGTCAGTCTTATCCTTTTCATTCATGTCATTGTTTCCTTTCTCTGCGCCCTGAAAAATGACCTGATGGCCTCATCAGGAAAGCTGGGCTGGACAGTGCATTTGTTTAAACCGTAAGAAATGTTTGTGAAATATCTACACAAGAGCCGAGGGATAAATATCAGAACCACGCTGGACAGACACATTCATATATCTAAACAAAAATGTACTTTATGTTCACAGGAAAAATGTACTAATTATATACTTAATATTACACCATGGGAAATATGGGAAATCAATTTAAATTCCAAACCAAAAATTTAAACTAAAATTAGTTTGACATTGGAAGCGTTTTCTCTTTAAAATATATTTTAGTAATAGTAGTTTCTCTAAGAGGAAAAAAAGTCTATTTATATCAGTTGTTCATCAACACATTAGTATTTGTGAATTCTAAATGTGTTATATAATTGACATTGGGCAATACTGGCATAACCAGGTTTCCAGTACATGAAATGATTGTGGAGAGTAGACTGATTATTGGTTATTAGAATGTAGAAAGAATGACTAAGCAAGTTGCTAAAAATGTGAGAGTTCACTTTCTCTACGATGTGCTTATAATGTCATGTTTTCATATGCTTCACGAAACGTTCTGATATTTAGTTGGGAAATGGTTTACTTGCTCATTCTAGTAATGATGGCGCTTCTTGGAATGCTCTGTAAGTACAAGTAATAACAACATGTCACTTCCATAAAAATGCAACTGCTTACAAAGCATTCTGTCGGGTTGGGTTTTCCCTGAAGGCCCTTGAAAGGGACCTTCTAATGTTTCCATTTAAAAAAAAAATCTCGGTGAATTTTCCCCAGGTTCTAACAAGCTATATCAAAATAGAACTCATTTCATGAAAAAAAAAAAAAAAAGGAATCCCACAGCACTTCTTTTTAATAACTGTTCAGCTACAAAATTTTATTGGTATCTTTTTTATGTTCCCTCTAGAGGGTGTAATGCACAAAAGCATTGCCACGGAACATATAAAATTACAAATGAAATTTATTGTAAAAAGTAGAATGTCTTCTAGACGGGTGTCAGTATTTATTTCATTCATAAACCGATACTGCAGTGGAATATATGCATTGTCAGCAAGTTCACGTGTGTAGATCGCCATCCAACGTTATCGACGGATATAAGACAGATATTGAAAAGACAATTTAAATTTACTCTTCCAAACATAAACGGGTCCACAAAAGCACTGTAAAAACTCCTTCAGGATTTTGGGTTGTGCTTGACATGAATGGTTAACTACATAATTTGGTCGTGTCGTAATCCACGGTGTTTGGCAATTTGGCATGAAAGGCCTGCAGAGCGGACTGGATCCTCACCACCTCACTCGTGGACAGCTTGAGTCTGTGGCGGAGCAAGCAGGAGAACAGATCTAGGCGACGCTGGCCAGGCGGGGAGAGTTTATTCACACGGTCTCTTATCTCCAGGAGCTGCAGCAGCGCCGAGTCCTGGGAGCCCTGAGTGTAGGGGTAGTCCAACTGCAGGATCAGGTCCCGAATCGCTTCGGGGTCAAAGTGCATGCTGTAGCCGAACACTTGGATGTGATTGATTTTCATGTAGCCCAGGTTGCGGGAAGGGTCGATAAACTCCAGGGGTTCGTAGTAGATGCTCTCATTGCCATTGGGGCCGTTGGACTTGATGCGGCTCCGTAGGTAGATGTGCACGGTCTCGAAAAAGGTCTTCCACTTGTTCCCCAGGGTCAGGGACCAGTTATAACACTGGAGGGGGAGGTCGAGCTTAGTCCGCTCCCAGTCGGGGAAGCTGTTTTCGCTGACAGGCATAAACCAGCTCTCAGAGTGGCTGCCTCCGAACGGGTTCACGTACACGGCCAGCACGGGCTCCAAGGTGCTGTTTTTCGTTAAGCAGATCTGCAGAGAGAGACCCAGGATCATGTGGACCAGGCTCGACTTGTACTTGTTACTCTTCAAGGTGAGAAGCATCCGCTTGCGCCAGGACGGGTCGAACCAGCTGTTGAGGCGCATGTCGTTGCTGATGAAAATGGCGTGGACTTCGATCCGCCTGTCGGTCTTCTGCAACAGGTATTTCATCTCCAGGTCCTGCAGGTCGGTCTCAAAGCCGATGTAGTGATCCGTGGACTCGGCGACCTCGGGCTTGCAGAGGCCCTGGCTCAGCATGTAGCCCGTGTTGCAGGTGCCACAGCGGGTGCGGTTGTCTGGCGCGCAGGTGAGGCAGGCCAGGGCGTCGCCCACGGTGCAGGGCAGGGCCGTAGTGCACGCCACCTGGTCGTTGGGGCAGGCGCAGGAGTGTGTCTCTTCCGAGAAGCTGCCCAGGAGGCCGTTCTCATTGCAGTAGAGGAAAGACTGGATGCGCGTGAGCCAGTAGGTGGAGGTTCTAGAAACACAAAACAGAACAGATCTCTGTGAATACAGACACGTGGTGGGGGTTTGCAACAGGGTGACACTTAGCTCCCAAAGTCTCCCTGTCGTTTCTTCAGGCTGTCTCGGGGCAGTGATTGGACTGAACTAAAAGATCCATGTAGTTCACCATTGAAAAGCATAAACATATATATTAGTACAACATACACGGACTGTATATATTTATACTGGGTCCAGCAGGAGTAACACTTGCTTGAGTGTGGTTGGTAGTGTAATAATATGGACGTAATAAATCCTACTTTCAATTTGAACAATTCACCTACAATGGTATGTGGTGTGCTTCAGTGTGATAGTGTTATGTGACAAAATTACATGCTTATGATTTTGCAATCAAGTATTTCGTAATAAAAAGGGGTGTTATTTGTGCCAGATCCTGTATAATATATGGTTTTCCTTCATCAGTGCACAAGATGAGCTGTAGATAATTCCTTCTCAAGACACTGCATGGCATCTCACTGCTATACAAGGAAACTGTTTGTCAATATAGTTATCCAGCAATAGGACATAGCAATGGCTTTTATCATGACCTGTCTAGGGGAGAATGAGAGCCTATGAATAACGACCATCCACTCATTCACCCTTAGTTTCACGGAGCGCTCATGTGGCAGGAAGCCCTGAATAGGAACAAAATAAAAATGGAAGAAAAACAAACAACTTGAAATTGTCAATCCCTGGATTTAAATCCTAGGGTTTTATCAACATTGAAAGGACAAGTACCTACTCAGAGGAAAAATATTATTAAAACATGTTCCATCTTATACTTATAGGCTGTTCAAGAAAATCGTTGAAAATGTCTCGTTAAAACCAACAAGTTCTTTTAATAAGAGTTAAGTGTGTTAGTTTAATGTGTTTGATTTGAATCATTAACATGTTTTTTCTTATTTCTTCCCAGAAATCAGGCTAATCGTGACGTGAATTTAAGATCTTATTTTCCTGTTTCTCCACATTCTTCATTCTCTATTGGTGTGCTCACAATCTCAGTAAGATACTGAAGAAGTCTGTGGCTGGGGATTCAGATAATCCTTAATTACCATGATGTTTTCTCACACTAGCTATATAAGCATGGGAAAGGGGAACAGGCCCCATTAGCCACTCTTGCTCACGTGAAAAACGGGAATGGTGATACCTCCTATTGTGCGTTCTTGTGAGATACAGTTAGGCGCAGGCTGTGTGCATGGGCTTAGAGTATTGCCAAGTGCATGTCTCAGGGCAGACACAAAATTGGCACCTACTTTTGGTGTTCTGTGCCTCTCCAGTGTTCCTTACATAATGCACATGAGATTTCCTGCAAAAGGTACTCAGTATTGTCTTCCATCCTTCAGTGGCCAGGGGTGTCCAACCTGCAGCCTGCAGACGGCATGCGGCCCCACACATTTTTTTTTGCTCATCAGTTTTCATTAGTGTTTGTATATCTAATGTGTGGCCCAACACAGCTCTTCTTCTTCCGGTGTGGCTCAGAGAAGCCAACAGTTTGGACACCCCTGCTTCAGCCATTACACGGCTACCATTTTAAATGTATGTGGGATACTCTTAGAATGCAGGTCTTAATCTGTCTGAACAATCAATAAAAAACAAGTTATTAAGGTATTCAGAACCATATTTGAACCTCGTATATTCTATTTTTATTTTTGGTCATAGCCCATCTTCTTTTTGCAATGTAATACTTCTTTTTAAAGTAAGCTCTTCCCTGTTTTCTGAAAGTAATTGAAAAATTCTTTTATTCCCCCTCAAAACATTTACTTAGCATTCTTCATAGTGCCTTTATCCACATACATCTTGATATTATTGTGTCCTTATTTGTCTGTACTCCATTCATCCCATTACATGTGATCTCCAGCTGTCAGAACCCGGTGGGCTTTGTTTATAGTTATAGATCCAGTGCCCGGCAGGATGCCTGGGGACCCCAGCCCTTCAGTGTTCACTGAATATTGAATCAAATGCATAGACAAATTAAAGGAACATTTGATCAATAAGTGTGCTTTTAAGCAAAATTTAAAGCCCTAAAAATACACATTTAATAGGGTTGTGAAGTTGCTCCCAAGTTGGTGCCTCCCTCCCTCCCTCATATTCTTCTCCCCCACCTCCCTTTCCCTCTTTCTTTCTGCAGTTCTATTTATGTCTACCTAATATAAATATAAAATACATGTCCTATCTGGATTGAAAATTATATTTTCTTCCCTGAAACCAAAGCCTCCATTCCCTGAGCCAATTCATCTCTCACTGGAAGCCCTAATCACGTTCCCAAATCATAGGGACACACACACAATGAAATAAATAGACCTACGGCTAAAGACAGCGCTCGCAAAACTAGGGCATCACAGAAAGAAACGCGTGGACACTCTTTTTAAGAAAAGCAATGGCTGTCCAAGTGCCAGGCTCCTCCCACCCTTTTCAAGTCCCTGCATACGCATTACTGTGTTTAGGTTTAGTGCGCCTCGGCTTGTCACGCGTGAGGATCGATGGCGTGTTCTGTCACGGACCCTGACCCTGGGTCGGATGAGTCTGCATGTGGCTTTCCTTCTTTGCTGCTGCTTGTCCTTTTGACTATTTCACTGCATTCACAAGGAGGGACTCAGTTTCTCAAGGGGAAAGAGATACGACAGACAGTCTTCTGTACTCCTTGTGAAATTCTGGTGAAAGAGGCAGTCAGAAATAGAAGGCGGAGGAGATTGCAGGATTGTCGGTGGATTTTTCACTTACCCAAGAGATCATGAAGTCTTTTCTTTTCCAACCAAGTAAATTTTGGCTTTAAAAAAATTTCATAGAAATATATTCAAAGATAAATATCTCCAAAATTGAAGAGAAATAGCTTCAAAATTAGGCTTTATGAAGTATATTTTTAAAACTGTTTCCTTTCATACCTAAATCTCAAAACAAAATACTACACTTTTAGAACTTTTATTGACATCGAAGAATGATATAAAGTTTAGTTCCTGAGTGATGCTAGTGGGCACCCATCTCGTTTTGGAAGTCAAACTTTGGATTTTGTTTCCCTTGCCTTGTGATGTAAAATAGAAATAAAATATAGGTTGTCGTAAGAAGTGCAACTGAAGGAGAAGAGTGCACAGAATAAAGGCAGAATAAAGGCAAATGCTCATTCTTGTTATCACAGAAGTTATTCCTACTGTTATCTTTTAAAGAAACATCCTGTATGCAGCTTTATTACAAGTGTTTTTTCCTCCACAAAATGGAAAACATTTATCTTCAACGACTCAGAGACTATATTTAAAAGTAGATGCATGTCCTCTTTGTGAGATTTTTCAAACTCTCAGAGACCTGCAAAAACAAAATTGCTCATATTTAGGACGTATATTCTGATACGTAATGGTTTGCACGGAAGTGTTAGAACATAGGTTGATACAAAAACAATGCCCTCTTCTCGGGGTTAAATTCTGAGTACTAATAATCTTGTTTCAAAAGTCCCTTATTCCAGCCTTCTAATGTTGTCTTGCTCTCCAACTCTGTGCAATGTGGACCTGAATGGTAAAACTACATAATATAATTTCAGTGCCTTTTTGAAGTTAAATATTCTTTTGGATAGGGCATTTCATGTCAGCCTTCATAGAGTTAGTCTTCCCAGACCCTAATACTTTAAACTAAATATGAATTTGGGATTAAGCACCCAGTGCCATTTAAAAAAATAAAAAGCTGATTATTAGCTTAGTCACAGACAGATGACACCAAATAATATTCTGTTACTGTCACTCTTCCAAATGGCAATACGGCATTCTGGGCCACATTATTCTTTAGGAATTTGATTGACTGATTTGTGATCCTCAAATCAGTCATCTTTGAGGTGCTAATATAATAGGGATCCTGAAGCTTTAGAGTTCTTTAAAAAATTGAACCATTGGGGGGAAAAAACACCAAGGAAGTATCACCTGCTGGGGTCCTGCTTTGGTGACCTTCATTCATAAAAAGAGTCCCTAACGTCACATGGTCAAAGCTATGGCTGTATATGAACATGGCCTAGTATTGGGGACAGTCATATATTCTGAGTCATATATGTGAATAGTGGTTTCCCAATATATCACCTGAAGAAAATGGGTTCTCCAGGCCCTTAAAATGCCACCTTTCATGGGAATAAACGAACACTGTGCTTTGTGTATATGTGTTAAATGTTGCAAAATTTGTACAACGGTTTAAGGAATGGCAATTCACAACTTTGTGGCCCTATTTGACACAATTTTTTCATCAGAAAGAAAAAGAATGTAGACATTGCAACGGACTAAATGTTTTTATCCGCTTAAATTTCACGCTGAAATTTTATTCCCAGTGTGAACCAGGAAGCGAGCCCACTCCAGCTACTAAGTCTTTGGGTGCTGAGCTCTTTTTTCCAGCCAACAAACTGTGGGAAATAAGCCTTTGTCATTTCAACCCACCAGCCCATGGTATTTTCGTTATTCAGTACTGAGTTGACTGAGACAGCTATTAGCCCCTCGATTTTCTGATTTAGTGTTACATGGAAGTCTGTGGAAAATAAGAATGTTCCCAATGACTATGGAGAAAACAGAAGCAATCGAATTCATCTAGCCTTTTTTGGGCCTCATTATTTTCCTGAGGAGACTCCAGCCGATAATGAATTAGCTTCAATGGTCAGCCCACATCCCTTCAAAAAACAAAGAGGGGAGCCAGCACTTGGTCCTGGGGGTCTCGGGCAGACTTACATAACATACAACATCTCTCTTTTTCTCTCAGGGTACAAGATGTTCCATTAACCAAAATATCATCTGAGTGGGGGACAACTGAGTCGCTCTGAGTGATACCAGCCATGATACAAACCCAATGGGTTTGCAAAACATCCTGTTCTTTTTCCCTTGCAGGGCAAAGCGTGGCAATACCCATGCCAGCCTCTCATCAGTTGGCAGAAAGAAAGAACTGTGTCACTTCAAGAACTTAATCTGTTCTGCTGGCAGGGGGAAAACTCCCAAAGTTTATTCCCTAGTGTTGTCAGCTTAGACTTCATTTAACTTTGAACAATGAACTCATTGTCAAATCATTTCATAATTAGGTATTTTTTTGCTTACAAATTTATTTTATATCTGCTTTTTAATTCATGTCTTATCTTTTGATGATAAAATGATTCCTTGTAAGATAAAAAGAAAATGACACATGATATGCAAATAATTACTGAAATCATGATCTGAAAAGATTAGATGATTAATTCCTGTCTTGTGTTTACATATGATACATGGAGTAAATATGCTAATAAAAAAAGATTGACCTTACAAAATTATATGTAATTTGCAAGCCAAGGGTTAGCAAAGGCCACTCTGGAGCTAGATCATCAGACCCACAGAACCTGTTTCCCAGAGGTCAAAGCCACATGCTCTCCAGTGCTCAGGGCCACCGAGGTAATCACACACTCCTCATGGGCACCGTGCAGTAAGAATCACAGATACATAAAGGGCAGTTACTGTGTGCCAGGGAATAATTACATGTTTTATGTATATGAACGCCTTAGCCCTTACAACAACTCTGCAGTGAGTACTGTCATTACCCACGTTCATGGGGGAGGGGACAATCAGATGTCCCCTGACACGACAGCGCTGACTGTCTATAGGCACGAGCCCCGGCCCGTGTTCTTGCCTACCTCCACTGTATCATCTATGATGTTGCTGGCCCAAGAAAGACACATAAAGTAAAAAATAAAAAATAAACATCGAGAAAAGGTGTTTTTCTAGGTAAGTATAATTTCAGCCTACTTTCTAGGGTGACGTTTATCTGAAATGATTTGGCAGCTCAGAGAAGCTTTGGGAAGAGCCGTGAGCTGGATTAAGCGGCACCATGGGAGATGAAGATGGGGCTCACACTGGCAGCTTAACACCATCAGGGCATTCTGTCATCACTACAGTTTCAGCCAAGGAAGGTCCCCTGAAACCCATGTGGCACAGAATGTGAGTCGGGTGGCAGTGAGAATCGCCGCATAAACGGGACTCTGAAGTGACTTGGATCAGGTGTCCCTAGGCCATTTGAGCTGTTTCAGTGAAGCAAGAGTGGACTCACCTCTTATGTCTGGAACCATAATGAATGGATTTTTAGTTGACCTGTATCGCCTATGAAAGCGTGAAAATTAATAAACAGAAACTTCATTTAAAATGGAGACTCCCATGCACCTTTCACTCAATGCACACGACTGCCCCCAACAGGAAGAGACATACCTTACACCTCCAACAGGAAGTGGGACCACATTACTACGTCAGCAGGAGACAAACACATTCCTCCTGGCCCAGTAGGAGCCCCGTCAGTGGGAGACGCCAGTAACTCAGCCGGTGCAGAGTCACTATGCCCAATCTTTCCAGTGCTGGATTCAAATAAAACCTGGAGGCGTGTTTAATTTTAAAAAAGACTTTTGAAAAGTTAATATACATGTTTTTAGCCTAGGTTAGCCGTGTCCTGATAATGCAATTGTTTTGAAATGATGTCAAATTAATGTTGAGAGTATATGCTATTTTCTCGGGTTATGAGGATTTATTTACATTTCAAATAATAATATTGACTGAACTGATAATGAAATTATTGAGTATTAGCATATTATGAATTCCTTGACCGTGGCGCCACATAAGCCAATAGAACAGCCTGCATATTCACAGTGTCATATATATGGAATACATATATATAAATATGATTATATTCCAGAGAGAGAGAGAGAAACGTCCATCAGTTGCCTGCCCTCCACACCCCAGACAGGGGCTGAATCTGCAACCCAGCCTTGTGCGCTACCCAGGAACTGAGCCTGCAACCTTTCGGTTTGCCGGAAGATGCACGACTGACTGAGCCACACCAGCCAGGGCTTCACGATGCTCTTTGTTTGTACACTGAACAGTTTAGAGGGTCCATTTGCAAAAAGCCAGTGAAACAAAGTCAGTAAACCGATAAATACATGCTGGAGTTTTTAATCCGATGTGCACTTTTCCTCTTCCAGTAAATCGAGAATCTCTTTTTTAGTGTCCTTCTAACAGTATTTAGACTTGTATAAGAAATGTCTTACTTCTCACTTCCGTTTACCCCCTCATATTTCACTCCTGTAATTGTTCTGAAGTACAGCCTCTCCGTATTCCTTCAGATTGAAACAAGTCCATGCCTTACCTTTCCCTGAGACTCCACTGACACATTAACTTCCCCAGGAAAGACGCAAGAATGAAATCAAACCCTCAACTTTCCTTTCAGAAGCCAAAGCACAGTCTGTCATGTTAAGAGAAAGTAGCAAAGTATATTTTGCTCATAAAAGTATTAAACACAATTATGTCAAATCTTGTTTTTTCCAAGATAACCATCATATCATCCCCTCACCTTTTTTTCCCCCTAAAACCATCTTTGAACACGTAGGCAAAGTGCCTGGGGTTACATTGTTTGTACCCAGAGATCATGCAGGTGGAGGTGGCATAGACTGATGAGGATGAGCACAAAGTTCCATAAGGACGGATTATGCCCATTGCCAAATAGCTGGTCCACTTAAATTATATGTGGGAACGAAAGAAGGAAGCCAAATCTCTCGTGCAGAACTGTGCTCATTGATTAAATCAACCAAATATTGTTTACTTTTAAGAATACACATTTAGTAAGTTTTGATAAAGGAATGGATTATCAGACATCTGGAATGCCAGAAAAAAAATTCTTTCCTGTTTGGCCCCAACCCTAGGTTCTATATTTCAACTATCAAAACTCTAACTGGTTTTCTTTTACCAAGTCCTGAGAAACTTGGGAGATGTTTTAGAATAAAGCAACATTGAAGAGCAAAGAGAAGAGTCAATCCTTGAATATATTTCTCACCTATCACTTGACAAATATTTCTACATTTTGTTTCTTATAACATTTTCTGGAAAACACCCACAGCCTCTCTCCTGAAAAATACGCAAATGTGCCTCCCATTCAATATTGAAAAATCTCTTGTTCTATCACCAGTATCTGAGTTCATTATTTTCTATGGTTTCTTATAGAATAGAAGGATATGTGAAAGCACCTTCTATGCTTTTGCATGTTGTTAGCAAACGAAATCAAGGTTAAACCTTTAAAACAGTACTAACTGAGGACCTCCACTTGCTGTGCTCAGTGCTTTGTGGACAGAGTGACGGGGAGAAGCTCTTAGATGGAGAAGGGAGTCCCCCATGTTCCATCACCAACAGCTGGAGAAAAACCAAGGCGACAGATAACGTCTTATTGTAACTCCACTATTTGATTTAAGACTATTTTGGGGGAAAAGAAAGAAATAACAAAAATGTTTTGTTTCCTGTCTCTGATTACACATCAAATGCGGTGGATGAAATTGGTTTTCTGAACATGTTCTATGGAGCTTTCTATTTGGCTTCCTTACACATTAACAGGGAAATGAGATTTGACATAAATGTGCATGTTTCTCGGAGGAATCGCCTGAGCGAGAAAGCAACTGTATTACCTTAAAAAACTGGCATTGAGGGAGTCATGTGATGCTTTTTTTTTTTTTTTTTTTTTGCTATTCACTCTATTCCTATTCTTTTCTTCCCATACCACTCCGGGTGACTAACATTCATTGCCTCATGCAGGCTGAAAACTCAGCAGAAAAATGACGCTGTCCCCTGAAGCTGCATACATCATTGCTTATACGTGTTGATATTTTCCCACATGCTACAGTAGATTCTGGCAGCCTTAAGTTTCTCCTCCAACTACACGTCATGTTGCTCCTGAACAGAGGACAAATTCAAAGTCCCCACCTTTCACCGATGTAGTTAAAAACTACCGTTAATAGCTGAAAATTGATTGAAGTAGACAACATCTGCTTTTAGGACCAAAGTGGAAACATACACATTTCAGATGTGCTATGGCATGTCACCCACACGAGAAAATTAGCTCTCAAAGTGGCATGTCAACATTAATTTTCATAGTTTTGTCATACCTCTAATCACAAGCAATGGGGTTGGACAAAAACACCTGCTGTCTTTTCAGTAATGTGTGTGACAAATTAAATCCAGGATATCATGACGACCACATCGCTGGATATCTACCCAGGGGTTAGTCTTGTCAAGTGGTCTTGCAATGTCAGCCGTCGGTATAGACACAACATTCTGAAGGGACCAGACATGCTTTCAAATGAGCGCACTTCCATTACTTTCCTAATAGAGTTTCTGATTCAAAAATTGAGTGAGGTAAACATGAGTTTTTATTTATAGAGTTGACGCCTGAAGAGCAACTGAAGGGATGAGCTGAAGCTACTGAAACACGTGGCTATTTGCATAGGAAATGTGTGGGATTCAATCATGTTCGATGACTGTGTGCCAGGTGTTTCTTGAAATTTCTGTGCACAGAGGCAGATTCCTGTCGGTTGAGGGAACTGTGAAACACAGTGTTTTGGGCACAGGAACACTCTAATCCTCACAGTTGCTCTTCAACTTCAAAAGATTATTACTTCATTAAGTCAAGTTATAGTTGGTAAAAAGGGAACTATTGCCACTACTTTGGGTATTTAAACTCCTATTTCATGCAAAATACACTTGACTTTCTCAACATAATGCCTCTATGGAACGAAAAGGTCTAAATCCTTTTGTAATTCGATTGTTAGAACTGTCTCATTGTTATGTGGGCTAAATTAATCTAAGAAGAAACATCTTGTTAGTGTTTTTGTAGTTGTGGTATCAATCTTTAAATATTTACATTTTACAAATATCTACAAAAATCCTGTATTAGGACAAACTAAAATGTGCACATAACAATACATGTAATTTAATATGTATCTATTAAGTTCCTAGTGCATAAATAATTGTTTAAAGGCCCTAAAAGGCATGATAGCTACTCGTTAGAATGTTAGAAGCTTACATTCAATTGTTATTAATTTTCAACATTCAAGTATATCATCTCCAAATGCACGCAAACAGTAGAGATCCCACCTGAAGTTCCAGGTATCCCTCACGCAGCCTCAACTCCAATAGCCCGTGTGCGTTTCTGTGCGTATCTCGAAGATTAAAACGTGAGAAGGACGTTAGCTACCTAATCACCATTGCCATTATCACATACCAGGACTAACTGGAATTTATTGACAGTGACTAATACCCAGGCCATATTCCAATTTCCCTGAAAATCTAAAAATAATTCTTTTTCATTCTCAAAAAATCGGGATCCAAAGAGAGCTACTCATTTCATTGGGAGTTTTGCCCCCTAAGTCTTTTTCAGTCATCCCTCCGTTGGTTACGCCATGCTGTTGACTTTTTTTGAGAAAATGAGACCAGTTTTATAATATACCCCACTTCCTGGATTTGGCTGATGGATTCCTTATGGTGCCATTTAACTGGCTCAACTATCCCTAAATAATTACCTGGAGACTAGAAATTGACATCAAAGGTGTGATAAGACCCAGGCGTGTTGTCTTTTGGGGAAGGTGGTACAGAGAAATCTCACAAGTGATTCCAAATAGCTACTGCTTTTTAGGTTTTAATTAACATTCTGCCCACAAATCAAACTATCCCCAAATTCACACACACCCACACTCACACAGGAACTCTGATTTGAAACCAAACTCTGATTACCTAAAACATATTCATTAAAAAAACAGCATGCACAGTGTACTCAAGCCAAATACAAGGCCATTCTGTCTAACCCTACACTTCTATTTCCTCCTGTGTAAATGAGAAACAAAATGCTCACAAATACAACTGGAACTAGGTTAAGAAATGGGTTTGCAGTAGACACAGCTGTTCCCAAGGGGCCTTCACATGGGCTGTGGGAGAGAAGACAAAGATACCTAAGATGTATTAAGCAGCTATTTTAGGCGCTTTACCTAACAGTCATTTCATTCTCACTTCTCCAAGGTAAATATTCTTGCTGCCAATTTTCACAAAGTACATTGCTGAGGCTCAGGGAGGCTCTGCAACCTTCCTGAGGCCATATAGGTAGGGGATGAGTCAGTGGCAGAGGAGAGATGTGAGTTAAGGCTCTCTACTTCTGGAGCATGACCTTGGAAGTACATCCATAAGGACCATTATAGGAAGAACCCTTCCCAAAATAGACCATTTTGTGTTTGTAATTCTTTCACTATAAAATACAGTTCCTGCATCCAGAAAGTTAGCTTGTAATTCCAATCAGGTAATTATAAAAAGTATGGTACCAAGACTGCCTATCATAACTGATAGTGTTCAGTTATATTCCCAGCTTAACTACAAACAAATGCTAAGTTTTCTTTTAATTTTAGCCTTACAATAGTTACTTTCTGTATAAATAAACATATTTATTAATTGGTGTTTATATTTTAATTTTGTAATAACAAAGTAATTTTATGAGGACTTAATTTTACCATAGCAGTTAATATTGACTGTCTATTGTGTTCCAGGAATCTTTCCAAACACCTTCCCTTTATTAAGTCATTTAAAACTGAACATGAACCTGAGACAGGTACTAATATCTTCTCCACTTTGTAGATGAGGAAAGTGAATTGCTGTGAGAAGTGAAGTTATTCTGAACATGAACCCTGAAATGGATGAGCTGGGATCTAAATAGGCCATATGATACTCTTACTCACTTCTTAATACTGCATTCCCATAAAACCAGCTGCTTTTTAAAGGCACAATAAAAGGTAATGGTATTTCCTTCAGGTAATTAAAACTTCAGTCAATTCTAAGAGGCCCATCTATACATAAAACTAGTGAGAGTGTGTGCCAGGGAAAGAGGAGATGGAGAGAGAAAAATAGAGAAGTAGAGAAAACCCAAATTAGCCATTCATTTGTTTATTCAAAAACCACTTAGTGAGCTGAGGTTTTTTAAGAAAATTTCTGGCATATTAATCAATTCAAAGTTTCTTCAAACAGGTCATCTCATGTCTTCTCTGGCTTATTTACATGTGAGAAAAGCCGTGTTTCCACATTATTCATAATTGTTAAAATTGATCTTTCAGAATCTATTGAAATAGTATGTGAGAGCAGAAGAAAAAAATTGCAGTTTATTCTTTTCTGATTTTCTGGATTGTAGCTAAATACACAACAAAGAAATTCAATTAGCTACATTTCCATGTTGCCATTATCAAAATTAAAAGTTCACATCTTCTACATTTGAGTTCTTCTTGGTGGTGTGTAAATTTTTAAGATATTACATTAGACTAAGCTTTTTTTTTTTGTCTTCCCTCTATCATTTTTTTAAACCGTTTATTATCCACAGAGTTTACTTGCACTGAATGCAGGTATCTGTACTTTAGGTAACTTCAATGTATTTTGTTAAGACACGCTACTGGGCAGGATTATGGAAGGGACGGGAGGGCAGCAGTGGCCAGATTTAACCGTTATTTATTTTGATGGATTAATGCCTAACATGTATCATTTTGTGTTCCACAATCTTGTAAATGGAGGGAAGCCCCAGAATCTGGAATTAGCAGCATTCCAGATGGAAAGCTGGTGCAGCTTGTGGGCACTCAACTGGGGCCCCCTGCAGGCCACCTCGGGGTGTTGCCGGGGTCAGGAGGTCAGGACCAACACCCACACTCAGTGTTGCTGACCCCGGGAGAGCAGTTTGTTGGCCTTGTCATTCTGCAAGAAACTCATCCGTCAGTTTGTGACTCCATCACATCTAGCGAGTAAATATCTCATTGCTGCATTTCCTTTTCCCTTCAAACAGTTAGATCAAATTAATTTCTTTTTTTTTTAAATTTAATTATCTTTCGAAGGAGCTCCTGATGTCTCGGGCCATTATGAAAGGTATATTTAAAAAAACAGAAAGGCTACAGGCTGGTGATAAGGCACTAGTGATTCTGATACCCGACAATGCGGAAATGTGAAAGGGCTCGTTCTTCCTCGGCCCTCTGCAGCCTTCTTTTCCCTCTGCTGCAAAGGGACTTCACACAGCGGATGCACGATGAAGTCCTCGGTAATAAAGTTTTCCCATTCCATGAAGGGGGACTAGGAAACGATTTGTTGTAGGGGATGTGTGTATTAGGAAATACCACATATCAGAAAGAACACACCTAGCAGTTTCTTTGTCTAGGACATCTAAACGCTGTCATTGAAATTAACGTTTCCTTAACGGCAAGCGTTTAAACACCACTTCCCAAACCTTGTGCAGGATTTGCCTAAAACTGATTGCATTGCAAAGATGCCAGCTTTTAAAAATATCATCTGAATTAAGTAGATACAGCGCTCAACACTAATGCATCTCTAGGTGTACAGATACCTCCCTCCCCCCAAAAGAGTTAGATTAAGCTATGACATATCATAGCGAATTGAAATTAAACTCGGGAAAATGCAAACAGGAGACCCTTTAATATAACACACCATGTTGTCCCCCAAGGTGAAAATGCCTTGAAACGAAATTAAATATGGAATGATCAGACGCATTTGCAAAGCCGAGAAAAAAGTCTGGAGAGACGCCCTCCTTCTGAATCAGCCGCACGCTGAGCTGGGTCAGAACGGGCGTTTGCTTCATTAAAGGCCGGCTGTTGCCGGTATAACCTCCAAGAACATAACAGAGTGGGTTTCATTATTTGAAATATGGAGATAATGAAAATGGTGTATTAATATTGGAGATAAAACAAAAATGGTAAAAATCGAAGCTGGATGAGTATCAACTGCTGTTTAAAAGTAATTGGCACAGAAAATCCTATTGAAATGTGTCTTTCTACACATGTACTCCTAACAGCAAAGGGAAGTTCTATAAATAAATGCTAAAAAGTGTCATTACCTTGTTCCCTTATTTTGAAATATGTTAAAATTCATACAAAAATCTGAATTAGTCTACTTATAGGAAGGTTGCATAAACATGAATATTGAAGATTAGTCAGTAGGTACTTATTAAGTTCTAATTATGTGTCTAGCATCATTTTAGATAATATTATGTGAGGAGAGTGGGAAATTGGGGATTAAAAAATAAACAGGGGATTTTCTATATGAATTCCAAGTGTGTATCACACTAGAAATGCATAAACATGTGCAATAAACATATAATCTAAATAAGCAGATTATAGGTTGTGCTAGTGTACAGCAGCGTAGGAGGAAATTCAAGTGACAAGTGGAGGAGGGGTTATAAAAACACAGATCATGGGGGTGGGAAGACCTGAAGGGAGGCTGCAGGTTGGATGGGATTAGGTGATGGGGAATAAATACTAGGGTGCTGTCATGTGAAGAATAATACATTACACCAATTAGCACACAGTGGGGCGACAACACTCATGCTTTGGCCAACTGCCTGTGGGCCCTCCTCACCTTAAATCCCATTATCAAGTTCAATCAGCAAGGCTAATTGGAATCCTCCTGTTGTCACTAATATTTTTTTCTGCTATTGGGCCCATTGTTCATCCAATTACAGGGTCTTGAATCCATGCATCTCTTCACTTGTTCACTCACATGTTGATTCATTTACATAGTCACTGACTAGAGACAGATGTAGGTGTTATAATGGGTTTGATAGTATCCCCCCAAATTCCTCCTGGAACACTCAGGACATGCCCTTATTTGGAAATAGGGTGTTTGCAATGCTGGATCAGGGTGGCCTCTAAATCCAAATACTGGTGTCCTTCTAAAAAGAGGAGATGACACAGAACCCAGTCCTGTGGAGGGAAGAAGGCCAGGAGACGATGGGGGCAGAGACTGGAGTGGTGGAGCTCCAAGCTGAGGAATGCCAAGAAATTTGGCAACCATTGGAAGTCAGCAGGAGCAAGAAAGGATTCTTCCCCAGTGCCCTCAGAGGAAGTTCAGTCTCGCTGACACCTTGGTTGTGGATCTCTAGCTTCCTCAATGTTGACAGAATAAATGTCTCGTTTTTTTTTCTCTTTTCCTTCCTTCCTTCCTTCCTTCCTTCCTTCCTTCCTTCCTTCCTTCCTTCCTTCCTTCCTTCCACGCCACCGGTTGTGGTCATTTGCTTCAGTGCCCCTAAGGAAACTCATATAGAGATGTAGATAAAATATAAAGAGAGATAAGGATAGACGGTGCTCCGTCTGGGCCAGCCACTGAGACTTTAAAGACAACTGAATCTGAGACCCTGCTCTTCGGAGGCCAAAGGTCTAGTATGGGAAACCTGGGCGTCAGCTTTCAATCCTCCCCCTGTTGGAACACAGTCACCGTGAGCCTTGAACTTGCCAGCACATTCTTGCCAAGTGAGCCAGGCTGCAAGGTTGCTCTGTCTCCTGACACTCAGCAGTTTCTGTAGCTGGTCACGTGGGTAGTTAAGAGGTCAAGTCAATTCTGGCCTGACTGGGCTACCCCCAGGAGTGGCTGCTACCCCCAGGAGTGGCTTGTTTACTGATTGCTACAACGCTTGTCCCCCCCCCCCAAAGGTGTTGGACCCTTGGTGCTTTGGTGCTGGGCTTCTCCGCTGTGACAATAGCCTACCCCCTGTACAGCTTCCAGCTGGTGCCCTGTCATCATCCCCCATGTGAGCTGGAGGCAGGGGGATCGATGCTGATGTTTACACAGCTCTGCTGTCCCTGAGCAATGAAGTCCTTTGTCTCTGACTGAGGAGTCCTGTGCCTTCGGTAAACATCAATGAAAGGTAACAGGCTTAGTCTGCAAGTAGGGTAAAGTCTCAGAATCCTGCACAATGCTTGACACTTCCTCCCTATTCAGTTATTTATTAAATTTTATTGTTTCACCATTTTAACTGTCTCTGACCCCTACTCATAATGCCACCACATCTATTGTTGGGTTTATTCAAAACTTATTTAAAAATGATTTTCTAAATAAACACCACATCATTCAGCAAGAGGGAAACAAATGAGTCCCCAGTGTGAAGCTCGCAGTGTGGCATGCCAGGCCCTGGCTCTCTGACTCCAGCTAGTGCCTGAAATTTGGATGTTACTGTGTCTCTGAGCATTCTCTTCAAAGTGTTAGCTAAGTGCATTCACACCCACATCTTTGTTTAATTGCCCTTGTTTAGACAGTTGCATAAAACGTTGCCTAAGTCCTGTCCTTATGGCAATGGGCAAACCCAGGAGAGGATTTCCGAATTATCTGCAGCTCCCCTATCCACTAGTGGTCTGAAGTCATTTAAATGGTCGCTATACTTTATACAGCATGCGCCCTTCCTAAGCTCCTGCATGATCCTAAGCTTCTGAGGCCTGACAGCCATATCTTATGTTTTTATTCCTGGAGCCCGGCAAAAAAGTACAACATTAGAAACTGCTCAATACTTACATACAATGTAAATGACGATGTGATACATGAGAATGACACATGGTGCTGTTTAAAGAAATCGTTTCCATTTAAACAGTTTAAAAACTATTTTAGAAAGCTCATGTGTTTATACTCTATGTTTAGGACATAGTCTTGAACACAGCATTGCATGTAAGAGTGTGGACATTAAAATTGGTTTGATGCCATTTCAGAGCTTATCCGGAGGCAGGCATGTCCAAGGTTGACGTAAGAAGAGCAGAGGAAAGAGAGAGAGTGGCTGCCCCACGCAGTTGCCGTACCTGATCCTAAGCGCAACTCTGTGCCTATCGGGAAAGCCAGAATTCCAGTTCGAGCCCAACTGTAACCCTTACAGAGACGCGAATCCCCTTCTTGAACATCAGGAGAAAAGATATTCCACTGAGTGTCATGAGGGTGACTGAGAAAATTAATTAGATCAGCGCTCACAATGGACCCTGAGTCAGAGAACCCTGGAAATGAGGGCAGGGGAGGGCCTGGGAGATCACCTTGCCCAACACCTTCACGGGGCAGACGAGGAAATTGAAACTTGACTGGTAAGAATAATTTCCCCAGGTCGCACAGGTAATTAGTAGGAGAACAAGGTCTCAAACATGAATACTCAAACTCCTGACGAGGGCCCTTTCAGCTGAATAAAGGTCATGCTCTTCCACAGCGTTAAAAAATGGAGCAGAATAAAGAGTTTCTCTGTCAAGCACATTCCAAAAAAGTAAAAGTGAACATCTATAATATGTATACAAAGTGAGTATATATTCATTTTTTATGTATTATGGAATATGTACATATATGTGGAATACAGGTATGTACCTACATCATGTTATAGAAAGACATGTAGATGTGCACCTATATTGTTGCTCTCCCTAAAAACGTCCTTAAAGTCTCTCTTTGCTCGTTGTAAATAATATGTTGTACCTTTCATCTGAACAATCCTTACTACCAAAAGGCCATTGTTGCTAATGATGAAGACATAAGCAGTGAGAATGAAATAGCAATTCAGAATATGTAATTGATTTTCTACACAGTTCATTTGATTATATCTTATGGAATCTGCTTCATTTCCAAGAATGAATATAACACTTGAAAATTAAATTCACGACGGGATGGGATGGCAGAGACACCCGTTTGTTTTGTAATAGTCATTCTTCCTGTCTCTGTGTAGTATTAGTAACACAGTGTTCAGCTGAGCCCATGGCCACTGACTCAAAGGCTATGTTTCCTGGTCTTTCTTGCAGCTAAACTGACTTAAGAAGAAGTTCTGGTCGCTGGGTTGCAACTGGAATGATGTATCAACCTTTGGGCCATGCCTTCAAAGGAAAGAATTGTGCTCTCCCATTTCTCCCTTCCAGCACTTAGGTGGTATATGCACATATGTGCATTCCATGCATATATTCCATGAGAATTCCTCATGTCAATACGAATTCCTAAATAAAAGTACAAAATGCAACATAATTTAAAAATCATTCAAATGTCTGATTATTATCATTTCATAAAAATAAATACTTGAAAGTTGTTATTTGGTTGGCAAGTCTACTCTGAGTGCACAGGGCCGAGAGAGCCGATTTTCACTGGGTTTTCAGTTATATATATACAGCTTGATTCATGCCGTTACATGAAAGAACCAGGTTCAGTGTTATAGGATGATATCATTTACAAACACAGAACCGCTGTATGATCCTATTATGAGGTGAGGATGGAGATAAGAAACAGATGTGTGAGAAGGTTAATAACAAATGAACTCTACCCTCTCCTTCTTACTAACAGTTTTCTCTCTATAAATCAACTCTAAAATTTACCCAGCTCAGCTAATGATTTAAAAAATATATATCTTCTTGAAATGAAAAGATAGTAATTTTATTGTCTACTCGTTAAGGAGTGCATGGATAGGCATGTTTTCGGTCATCTATATGCAAGTAAGCATTAGACTATAATTTTCGTGTGCAGTGCTATATTATTTAGCAGTTCTGGGGATGTGTGTAATCCACGTGGCGGGCAATTATAGCATTATGTTCTGTAAGTAGCGTCAAGAACAGGTGCAGTTTCATAGGAGCAGTGAGGACAATGAGCCGATCCACGTCTACAGCAGCAATCCTCACGCAAGGAATGAGAATCCCGCCGATGGGATGAAGGCTCTGAAACCGTGGACAACGTGAGCAAACAAGAGGTGGCTTTTAGCTGCCTTGTTAGCAGTCTTTCTTATTCCTCTAGCATTTCCTTCCAGAAGTCACAGAGGATTTAGAGAGAAATAAATTAATTCCATATGCTGTAACGGATAACACGCCAAAATCAATTTGCACGTTCTACTCCTCAAAAACAAGAGACAATAAGAGGTAAATAGTGCTGGGAAGCGTGTGATTCAGCCAGCCAGTCCTAATGTGAAGGCAACATACTGCACATAATTCCGCTCTTTAGAGAAAAATCCTCCAAGAATCACATATCTGTTTCGGAGGCACGAATTCATCTTCCTGGTTTCTGAATACAGATCTCAGTGGGCCTGTGCTTGCAATCAGGAGTTGCCAGGCAAGAGAGCCTGGAGCAACAGCAGTGTGTCTGCAGGAAAGAATTCTGGAAGCACGTCCAGAGAGGAATTGTGGTTCTGTCGTAAGGATTCCCGTCTGACCGTAGACGTTACTTGATCTCTCTAGTTGGCAGGTTTCTCTGAGCTAGTAAGAGTTGACTCAGATCTTTTCCATTAAAAACATTTTTTTTAAAGGCCTTTTTTTCAAACGTCCCCAACCTGGTGGTCCTGTGTCCTCCTCACACTACCCTTTGAGCATTCAGGGGTCTAAACTGGCCAAACACGCTGACCTCTTTTTGGTTTGTTTTACTCAATTTAAGTCTTTTATCAAAACATGTGTGACTCGCTCCCTCTTGTAAGGTAATTAGCTAATTCTCTTGAGTTAGGGGCCTCAAATGTTTTTAGCTGAATCCGTTTACCCTCAGCACTAGTTTAATCGTCTCAGGAGAGGGAGTCTGTGCCAGCGGTGAAAGTCCCGAGCAAAGCCCTGGGGGGAGCTTGGCTGCCCACAGTCCTTCCCTTCCACTTAATACTTTCTGAGGCCACACTACCTTCAGGACACTATTGTAGGAGCACCCTGCACATTATCTTGCTTAATTTTCTCAGCAACTGTAAGAGCGTGGAAGTTGGGAGGCGTCACCAGGCTGTAAGCGTCCCAGTCGGCTTCAGATCCAGATTTGACCAGGGGACGAGTTCTTGACGGGAGTTAGGAATGGAAGAAGAGGTCGCTGCTCATCTAGGCCCTTAACAGACAGGTGCTGGTTGTCCGTCCACTCTCACGCCTTTTACTGGCTGGTTGGTGATGTCCTGGGTAACGATGGAAGCCGCTCACGGAAAAGGCAAAGCCTCCGCACGTCAGGGCTCTGAATGACTGCGTGAGGCACGCTCACAAGGTCCCACACCGTAAAACCCTGGATCGTGCGTTCTAATTCTGTGAACAGCGCCCTTGGAATTCTGATAGGGGGACTGCAGGGAACCTGCAGATTGCTTTGCATAGTATGGACGTTTCAACAATGTTAATTCTCCCAAGAGCACAGTAAATCCTTCCATTTATTTGTGTCGTCTTCCATTGCTTTCACCGATGTCTTAATTTTTCCGAGTACGGGTCTTTTAATTCCTCGGTTACATTAATCCCGAAATAGTTCATTCTTTTTGATTCAGTTTAAATGGGATATTTCATAGTTGATAAGTAGTCTAAAATGTACTTATTATTAGTGTAAAGATTTTAATATAAAGATACAAAATCTCTTCCTACATGTGACGTTTCTGGTTGGCAAATGGGGTCATCTGCTTTGAAAAAGTAACTCATCTGGGATGCCTTTTTTAATTAACCACATTGTATAAAAATGAACCAAACGTAGGACTCTATTTATGCATATAAACTCTTGATCCTACTGTAAACATAGAAGTGAGTTTCAGACTAAACGAGATTGATTTTACTTAGTAAAACCAGAAACTGCAGGACCAGACGTAATTTTGACAGTTTGCTCCACCTCCCGACAACCCTTTTACCAAATTAACATTCTAAAATTAAGGCTGAAGGATATGTTTTCAAACCTGGTGAGAGGAAGCGAACTGTATTTCAAAACGCCACTTCAATGTGGAGCTAGTCCTGCGGTTTGCGGATAACAGCATTAGCATTCTGTGAAGGCGTTCATCGGCCAGTCCCGGCCACCGCCTCCCCCCGCACTGTAAAGCTATTCATGCCCACAGCTTCAGACACGTAGGGCTGCCAAGATTCACAGGTGCCTCCCCCGAGAGTCTGCCACTCCCCCCCTAGAAAAGAAAAACCTCTATTCATGGGAGAAAGACACTTTGAAACAGAGAGGCCATTTTTCAAGTTCTTTGAAGCCAATTCAGTTTGGAGTTTCAGCAGTGGTACCTCCTCTTAACGACAGGTGCAGGAGGACACACTGGCCCCCTCAGAAACCTTCGTGAAAGGACCCCTTCGCGTGAGCATTTTAATGCCGGGTCTCTTTAAATGAGCCCTGCTCTCCCTAGGCTTCCCCGTTTCAATGCATCGACTCTTCCAAGTCATAATTAGTTTACCGATGAAAACACAGAGTGCCATTTGGTCGGTGTCTCATGCAAATATTGCCATGAAGATGTATTTAGAGATTTTATATTTTAATTTATAGGTTACACATCTACCCCTATAGGTTTGCTATTTCTTACATTTAAAACCCCCTTCCTTTATGCTACTCTACTATCATCATCCTCCTTTTAATATTATTTACTATTTTAGCTGAACCTTTAGCCTAAACTTGTTTCCTCGTTTATAATTTTAGAGGAATACCACTAACTGCCTTGTAATGTGACATTTAAGGAACGCAAACAGGTATGCATTTAGAAGAGACTGACACTTAGTGTGTGCTTAGTACACGTGAGCTAGTAACCAGCTAACCATGGACAGTTCTCCTTAGCAAGGAAGCCCAGAACTACCCCTCTTCACCATGGTGCGGCTGCAGCTCGGGATTAACGGGCAGGAGCGTCCTTGGGGCATCTCCTGTGTTGGCTGTTGGGTGGTAATTGTACATGGATGTGGTGAGTGGTGATTCAGTCAGCTGCGCCTCCTTCCTATTTGTTTCCTGCCCTATCTCTTCCCCCAAATCTCTCTACATTCCTGCATGTGGATCAAAATGATTTAATAACATCCAGTAGAGATATAATTTATTTCATTTAAAGAGGAATTTAGATGAGGTTATGAAACAAAAAACACCCCCAATGTTTTGGAACATAATCATGTCTTGTCTTCCTTGTGTTTTTAAGTCATGGTCAAGGGTGTGTGAGCTTAGGGTAATACTGAGAACCATACTTCATCAATATAAATCTACCTTAAAATTGGAAGGCTTTCCTACAGCCTCACTATGTTGTTTTTAGATTGTTTATAGCAACCTCCCCTGCTTCTATGAATTAATTTTATTTCAGCTCAATAAAAGGCACTGCCTCAGACTTGATCTTTTTTGTTGCCTCTGAGAAACCTACATGAAGTCTTCCTGCTGGGTTTAATAGAACAAACGCAACAAACTGACCTTCATTTTCTCCTGTGTTGTTCTGTCGCATCGATGTTCTTTTGTGCCGTTCTATTTGTTGCTGTCTGAAGTGCATCTGGATTGTGAGATAGGGGATTTTGATTTCAATTGGCATTGATTTTTGAATGTATTCACTGACTTTATAACTTGTAATGGCTGCCTCAAATGAAGTCCTCCAAAGTTTTTTGTTGTTGTTTTTTTGTTTTGTCAGTTTTTTCCCCAGTGTTGTAGGGATTTGAGCTGGCCCATTTCTTGATAATCTTTAGCTTTTCCCTTCTTGATTTATAAAGGCATTTGATTTTAGGAAATGCTACCTTTGTTTACTGCTCAAGGAAAAGAACACTGGATTTCAGCCATGTGCCATTTTAATGAATTGGTACATGTGCACATGCCTGCTGTGTGTGTGTCTGTGCATTTACATATGCACGATACATACGTTTAAATACAAGGAATACATGTAGGGAAATAATAATGATGGAAGGAGGTGAGTGAGGCAATGTTTTTTGTCCTCAGCATAAATAACATTAAACATACTATGAAGATGAAAGATTGCCGACTGCCTTTACATGGTGTTATCAAACTAAGCATTAGATTAAATGTATCATGGAAACAAGCCAAAGGGGGTTTTGGCCCACTGAGTTGGGCAGGGTTGATTGCATAAAGGCGGTGTTTGTCAGATTCCCCTGATTTTTCGTCTGCAGCACAACATCCAATTATTTCTTTTTATTAGCACAACCACTTAGAATGAAAAAGGGTTCGGGACAAATAGTGTCTTATCAATATATCTACTGGTGACAGTTTGACATAACCGATTGCACATACACATTGAAGCCTCCAATGTCATTTGTATGAAAGCTGACAGAAGACACTTTCAGATAGTGTGAGAAAACACTTGTTATTCCTCTTATGTGTACACTGTCACATTTTCCGCAGAATGAGACTCCAGTCTACTCTAAGTTAGGGAGCCCTACATCATGGTGTTTACTTTGGCTCTGGCGTTTTGGGGGATGTGTTCAGGGGAAAGGTTCAGGAGCAAGAGAATTCGGTTTTATAAGATGGGCTTCTGTTTTGAGATGGTCAAACTAGAGCCCCATCCCAACAGTAAATGAGGTATTTATTTCTGCAGGTAAACATGTATTCATTTTTTCCATAATGTAAGTAAAATGGCTTAGGAGTGACTCAAAAAGAAATGAGACTGGTTCTCAGCCCTGATTGAAATCTATCTGAAAATTAAAAGGGCACCCATTCTAAGAATTTTATTGTCAATAACATTATAAGATTTGGAGAAACATTTGTGTCTCGGGATTTATATTGATTCTTACTTTACGGTCCACGTACAAACCACTGCTGCTTAATACAGTATCAACAAAGCATCAGCTCATTCCCTTGCATCCATCATATTTTTCTCTCTAAGACGTAACTTCATGGACCAATTAACCATCACAGAAATGGATGCAGTTAGTGCAACCTTCCATCTCATGGAAAATATTGGGATGAAAATCTCAGGGCTCAGGTTATAAAAAAGAAATGAGACAATGTGTTTTAGTAAATAAATGAGCGCTTAATGTGCAGGGCCATATCAAGTTATACCTGTATAGAGATGAGGCAGTGTCATCCTCAAGTATTTTTTAATATGGTGATTAAAAGATATGCCAAGGATTGGTACCTGGCACTCAGAAAACATTTGAAGTTGAGAAAACAAAGACCTGAAATCATTTCAGCTCAAGGTAATAATTAAACAGTTTATGATGATTGAGGTGGTGATATTACAACAAAGGATGATTCTAGATGCTATAAAACGTGGAATAAAAATAACGTTACAGTATTATTAAAGTGTATACTTTGCAAAGTTAGTAGGCATTTTAGGAATTAAAAAATTCGTTCTGGAAAATCCTGTATGAACAAATCTATTTTTTCCTAAATGTGGGGCATTGTATTTTGCATGAATATATACATTATAGATTTTCAAGAGGAGCTTGTAAGAATTACAGTCTCCAAATTTGCTTACCCATGCCTTCTTTCTAGGGATAAATACTCTAATATCATATGTAAATCGCTTTATCTGACCATAGACTGTATTCATTAAAGAAACAACAAAATAAATCACTTTTGTTTGCCAAAATTACATAATGTTAATACAAAATAGAAATTATGATCCCTGGTCACTTTTACTGAATGCATGAAAATACTTGTAAAAATATCCTGGTAGTAAATTAAAATTCTTTCCATTTCTATATACCCATTGTTTATAAAATCTGCTGCAATTTATCTGCACAAATTTCCATTTTGTTCATGTGCCAAGTAAAATGCGATTTTTTCCCCCAGTGTTTAATAGCTATATTTACCTTAGGTTGCTGCATTTAATGTTATGCACTTGCGTGTCCTTATTGGTTTATGTAATGTACCATTAAGACTTGGCAACAACATGTGCTTTCTCACTCCCCCCACCCCAAGCCAGTTGTCTCCCAAATGGCCTTTCTCAACATCGTGCAAAAATGGTGCTTTGGATGATCATGTATATGCTCTAAGAAAACACAGACTTTGACAAAATTAACTATCAAAACAAAAACCAGAAAAGCAAACAAAGAAAAAGCCAAAAAAGCAAACAAAGAAAAAGCCAAAAAAGCAAGCATGCTGGACTTGGAGCATCCTCCTCTCTCTCAAAGCAGCTTCGTGCCAGGGCGATCACGTTTACCACCACGGGCAAATCTCATTGTTATACTTTCTTTTCACTGCTTCCAGGACATACTAAAAATGGATCCAGATTTTTATTAGATTTTACATCTACTAGAAAGTGGTCCTATTCTTATAAATAGAGAAAACCCAGTTTGAATTAGATGGTGATATAAGAAAAACATATTGGAAAGATAATTAGATATCTCATGTATTTGGAAGTGTAAAAAATATTGAAAGAGAATAAAAATCCATTATTTTTGATTCTTTAATGCATTAGGAGAGAAAGTTGATTTCAAGATGTGAAGCCCTATTTTGCAGGAGATTAGTGAGAGGTTGTAAACTGGGATTCCAAAAGCACCAAATCTCTCCGCATTAAAACAAAATTAGAGAAAGATTTCATTGAAGAGGGAATATATGAAAGAGAAAAAGGATCAATCAAGAGAGAAGGTTAAAATGGAAAATGCCTGGATGTTCAGTAAAGAAAAAAGGGAAGAAAGAAAGTAGGCTGGCAGGGGATGAAAAGGAACTACGGAGAAAAAACAAATATGATTAAAAGGATTTATACATTATCCCTGTAGGTCAGATGCGGTAAACATCATTCTCAAACGTTTCTCCTGTGAAAATGTTGAAACATCTATTTTTCTTGTCTGTGGTATACAGTCGTAACTACTTGGTGAACATGCCTGAGATGGAGAAGTTGGGTAACAACCTCGACAAGACAGGTGTACTACATCCAGGGTTTAAGTGATGCTTGAATATCCCACCCTGGGCTGGGTCTGCGTGCCCACTTCCTCACTGTCCACTAAGGACAGGACTCCAGCGCAGAAGAGAAGGGTGGATAGCATATCGCCTCGTCCTGGTCTCAAAGACTTAGTGATTCATAGGGACCGACTCCGTCTGCTGAGCTTGAATATTTGTGCCCCTTCACCATTCACATGTCAGAATCCTAGGACCCAAAGATGGTGGTGTGAGGAGCCGGGGCGTTGGGACAGTGCTTGGGTCATGAGGGTGGAGCCGCAGGGGTGAGGTTCCTGTTCTTATAAAAGAGATCTCTCAGGGCTCCCTGGCCCCTTCCACCATGTGAGGGCAAAGCAAGAAGTCTTTGCCCTCACATGGTGCTCTTGGACTTGGACTTCCAACATCCAGAACTTGTGGTGTTATGAGCCACCCAGTCTGTGGTATTTTTATAGCAGCCCTAGGAACTGAGACAAGGACTCAGGTCCCTTTGAAAGAACAGGAGAGGACATTTGTCCCCCTAGTAGAGAAACAAAACAAAATGAAACAAAACAGCATGCTATGCATATTGTAGCAGTTGATTCGATTTATATAGAACAGGAAACACTCTACATAAGGTATTAAATCGTTGTTATATGCATCTAGAAGGCAAACTACAGTATTCAGGAAAATATCAAAGAGCATTCATCAAATATTTACTGAGCCCTTGCTGTCTGTGAGTTTAAGAGCTGTCTCTAGGAGCTCCAGCAGATAACTGAACACTCGTATTTCTTACAAACTCTGCTGCGTCTCATCCCTCTACAAGGTTCTGCTGGACAGGCGATCCTTCCCGAGCCTGTTAATGGCAATAGTTGACATCATTGCAGACTTATTTTACCCTCCCCCACTCACAGACTCTGCTGAGTTTTTCCACTTCATTTCCCTCCAATGTTCCTTTTTTTGTTCCTCATCGTAGCCCATGATTACAGTATTATTTTGAATTTCCCTAGAATTGGGGAGATCAGGAGGAGAAGGAGCAGAGCCCAACAGTGCTATGCTAAGTGAAAGACGCCATTTACAAAAGGCACATATTGTCTGATTTCATCTCTGTGAAATGCCCGAACCAGGCACAGCTGTGGGTTTGCCATGTTTCTGGAGGTAAACAGCCCAGGGCTGGGTGTGGGAGTATGGAGGGTGACTGCTAATTGGTACTGGATTTGTTTTGGGGACAATAAAAATGTTTTCAATTTAGATTGTGGCGATAGTTACATAGATTTTGAATATACTGAAATCCAATGAATTGAAAATAATGCCAATGACTATTTTGAAGCTGAATTTAAAAACCTGAGAGTGTACAGACTTTTCAGTGAAAAAAAATCTATAATTATAGATTACTCCTCCCAATGATTTGAGCATCAAGTCAAAATACAAGCATTTTATAACAGAGATAGTACAGATGCATATTTTTGTGATATCCTTCTATATTTCCCTTAGCTTTTCATTTTGATGTAGTTTTTACCTGACTTCAAATAAATAAATACAGTTTTTATTGCACCAACTGGTCAATACACCTTAAAGTAGCAATTCTAAAAAATGTGCTTCTCAAAATAAGTCCGAACACAGTATTTTAATAGTCTGTCATCATTCACATAAATTGTTAGTACCGTATTTTTCTGACTATAAGAGGCACTGGACCATAAGACGCACCTAGGTGGTAGAGGAGGAAAATAGGGAAAAAATTTTTGAAGCAAAAAATGTGGTAAAATATTTAATAACATCCTTTAAAGCAGAACTCCTTTTCCGCTTTGACATCTTTCCGCAATTACGGTAGATTCTGCAGGAGACTACGGCACGCTATCGTATCTTTCTACAACAAAATACAGTAACGACAGAACTGTCAGCACTGTGTCCTTCACAGTTACGGGGGCTCTGTAGCTGAGAACATTGGTGGATGACGCACTGTTATGGGGGATCTGCTGCTGATGCTGTTATGGGGGGGTCTGCTGCTGACGCTGTTATGGGGGGATCTGCCGCTGACGCTGTTATGGGGGGGTCTGCTGCTGATGCTGTTATGGGGGGATCCGCTGCTGACGCTTTTACAGGGGGATCCGCTGCTGATGCTGTTATGGGGGGATCTGCTGTTGACACTGTTATGGGGGATCTGCTGCTGACGCTGTTATGGGGGGGTCTGCTGCTGATGCTGTTATGGGGGGATCCGCTGCTGACGCTTTTACAGGGGGATCCGCTGCTGATGCTGTTATGGGGGGATCTGCTGTTGACACTGTTATGGGGGATCTGCTGCTGACGCTGTTATGGGGGGGTCTGCTGCTGACGCTGTTATGGTGGGATCTGCTGCTGACACTGTTATGGGGGGGTCTGCTGCTGGAGGGCCACAGGTTGTGCAACACTCTTGTACGGGGACAGCGGTTCTGCACCACCTGTGTGTTTCTGCAGCTGTTGCCAAATTACAGCTCCCATCATCCCAGCCCATCCAAGCATGATGGGAGTTGTAGTTTTGCAACAACTACAGGGCCACATTGACAGGTGACCCTGCAGTGGAATTTGCCTGTGTTAATGGTAATGGGGGGGACACACCAGTCATGTGATGGAGGCACATACAGGTGCTGCAGGCTTTCTTCTCCTAACGCACCTGCACGGCCTGTACCCTCCTCCCTAGCACTATAGTGTGCTGCAGCAGGGACTCCGCTCCTGCCTCCCATTCTTCACACCACCGGGACACCCCTTCCTCCCAGCCCAGGGCCCACAGCATCTCCCCAATCCTGCCGCTGCTGGCTTCCTGCAGCAGTGACCCTGCTCCTGCCTCCTGTGACCGGCTCCGCTGCCGCGCACCCCTCCCCCGCAGCAAGCCAGGTAAGCTACATTCGGAATATAAGACGCATCCCCATCTTCCTCCCAAATTTGGGGGGTGCATCTTATAGTCCAAAAAATATGGTAACTTCTCCATATTTGGTATTGGTATATTTGCTCCATATATGGTAGCTTCTCCAGCAGTTTTCAGATGTTCATGTTGAATACAGCTTATGGTACTCTGAACACTAATCAAAGAAAGTAAACTTTAAATTTGTTTCACTGAAAATTGCATGCTAAGAAATTTCACATTATGGTCCTACTGTTTTCTTTCACTTGCAACATAAATGTAAGGCTTTGTGGTTTTGTATTTACGGTGATACAATTATTAGTTGACTTCCACATACAGCCAGTTAGAATGGCTTTTCAGTTTTAATAAGAAAAGAACAATTTGGAGGTGTTAGCTTATGTGTTACTCAGGGTACTGTTCTTTGGAAGATAACCACAGTGTATTACTTGGAGCCTTGAGATACGTTGTTTTCGAATCACTTCCTATAATGTGAGTGTCACTGTGCTGTGTACCTTACCACACGGCACTCAGAATGAAGTAGATCTCCCTGGGAAACCAACGTCCACAGGTGTCTTACCTTTGTCTCGGCAGGCTAATGAACGGCTGCTTCTGACACCTCTTGCTAAGGCTAAAGAGCTTGTGCACAATTTTCTGCGCCTTGAGGAAGAGTTGCTTCATGCTGTTTTCCAGTTGTTCGTAGCGGCGCTGAAAGTTAGAATCCATTGTCCACAAGTGCATGATGGCGGAAGTGTTGAGGAAGTAGTTCGTGGGCAGCCTTTTCATAAAGAACTTGAATTCGTCTGGAAGAAAGTTGTCAAAACCCAATACTTTAATTATCAACAATCACTTTCCTTTTTCTCCAAAACAGATTTCACATGTTAATATAAAAAAATAAATGCATATAATCTATTACTTGTGTGCTGTAAATTAATAGAAAAAATTTTTATGCTTTAATATTTTCCTTCTTGGTTCCCCTTAAAATTCAACTTTTAGGGAAGAAGATAATTAAAATAATGTGTGCTGAAGCCCATAGTTTGGGCAGAAAATTTAAACCGAACTTATTTTTCCCATGTTCTCCCTTTGATGGTCTTGAATGAACTTTCTCCAAAAGTAGTGGTCATTAATTCATCCTTCTTCATTTTTGCCCATGGTATTAATAATCACTTCTAAGTGTTTTATGTCAAAGAGATACTTTCAGAAAGTTTTATTAACTTAGTATGGAATATATATAGTATTATGAAGCACATTTCTTAATGTTTACGAAAGATTTTTAAATAGAAAATTATAAGATTCAACTGTATACTCTGATTATTCCCTTTAACTAACCATTTAAAATTAGGACATAACAGTTTGAAACATAAATGTATACTAAAGAGAAAAAGTCAAAAGAATTTAAAGGTCCAATATTGACCCCTGTTTTTGTTTTCCTAATCATGATACCAGAGATCACCTTTTTTCCCCCCAAATGTCTCATTAACCAACAGCAGGAACAAAAGTTAATGCTACACAACAATACATAATAACCTAAAAGGTCTATTAATTATCCAAAAACAAAAGAGAGTTGAGGCAAAAGCCACAAGATAGACACAACACAGCTCTGCATAAAAATAAATGAAGTTCTGCCACATGCAACAAGGCAAATGAACCTAGGAAATACTACATGAATTAAAATGAGCCAGCACAAAAGACAAATATGGTATGGTTCCACTTATATGAAATATCTAGCAGAGTTAAGTTCACTGAGACATTAAATGAATTAGAAATTACCAGGAAGGGTGGAGGGGGAAATGGGAAACTATTGCTACTGAATTTCTGCTCGGGGAGATGACAACATTTTGGAAAAAAAAGATAGTGGTGGTTACCCAACATTGTGAATAGAGTTAATGGCACAGAATTGTACAGTTAAAATGATTAAAATGGCAAATTTTATGTTTTATATATATATATATTTTAGCACAGTAAAAGATTAAAATATGATATTTGAGCCTTTCCCTCATCTCTTTTTTATCCGAGGTAAATACTATAAATGGGGACTCCACATAAATTTTTTATTGTATTGTTGAAAATATTTGGTTAGGAATATCATGTTGCACCATTTCCAGGTAGCACGTGGTTGGATTAACTCCGCAAACACACATCAACATACCATGAGATTTAGAAAATGTTTTCAATGGCTGAACAAGTATTATTTGGCAAGTGAGATAGATAAACTACATTTTAGTCACTTTTCTACCCATAAAAAAGATCTACGGCATGCATTAAACTTCAGCCTCTCTGTGCGTTAATTTCCTCTTTCGTAAATTACATACAAAGTTCTAGATGATAATCTCATGGAATTTTAAAGGTGATGAGTGGGCTCCACCTGCAGACCCTCTCCCGAACCCTCCCCCCCCCCCAGCACCATGGATAAGTTTACCAAGACAGGATCTGCTTGGGGAGGAAAGATGGCCAGTCTCTCAAAGGAGAAGGGCCAGAAGCCTGTTCCTCAATGGACTTTTATTGGGTTTAATTTGCATAGGAGTACAGGGCGTATATGTAAAGCTCATCAATCATTGTCAGGCAGTAATGATCAAACAATAGATAACATTCAAAGAACTATGAGGGCTTATTCTGAGTCAGGGTCAGATAGCTAAAGAGCCATAAAACCTTGGGGAACAAACTCATTTCAGGCTTGGACCCTTATCATTTAAATTGAGGGTATTAGCAAAGCAGGTTTCACAGGATTTTATGCATTCCTTCTTAGGCCTGATTGCCCCAGGGAACCTGCCCTTTCCAGCACAGGGCCGCACCCACCTCTGGCATTGTTTCAGGCTTAAAGCATTGTTTCGGGCTTAAGTCAGGTAGGGGAAGTGAGGCAGCCTAGAGATTAGGAGACTTCTTGCAGACAGAATGAGGATTTAGGCTATGTCAAAGCCAAGGGATGAGGGTCCATCACCCCCTTTTTCTATAGCCCCCCAAGTCCTTCCCTGAGGGCCCCTTCATGACTGTGCCTGTCTTAGGTCATCCCTCCCTTGAGGAATCTTACCTGTCATTG
Source organism: Desmodus rotundus (assembly GCF_022682495.2). Taxonomy (NCBI): domain Eukaryota; kingdom Metazoa; phylum Chordata; class Mammalia; order Chiroptera; family Phyllostomidae; genus Desmodus; species Desmodus rotundus. The sequence goes on along the minus strand of NC_071396.1, from coordinate 5,119,338 downwards.
GCTAATGAGTCATGCACTGGGCGCTAGGCAGGGTAAAGTAAAGTGGGCAGAGGTGATGCTCCTGCCAGGGAGATAAGCTTTGTCTCATTAGTAGCTTATGGTCCCAAGGTCTCTCACTCAGCCTTAGCCATTGGGGTTACAGTTTCTGAAACAAGGCAGGGCAGTGACCAACAAAAGGTCTATGATGTTATGAACAGTTGTTTTAAATTCCCACATAGTTTTAAATATCCAATTCAAAAACAGTTGTTTTCTAATATCATTATAGCTGTTATTATTATTATTCAACTGAATTTGGACAAGGTATGTTAATAATTGTTCCTTGTATGTAGGCCAAACTCTTACAGTTTTGTAAAACTACCAGATTAGCATGAACACTTTCTAAAATATGTCATTTCTTTTCTTAGAACTAAACCATATTAATTCAGATACAGATTTAGAGCAATTAAGTTATATTTATTTCATGTGTTAGGGCTATTTTGATAGATCCAGACTATTTCATCAATGCTAGAATATGCAATTTTCTAACAACATAAGAGAAAGTTATATTCATGGATATTAGTGTTATTATTTCATCTACAACAAATAAATACAGAGCCCTGGCATCTTTTGGCCACTGTAGGTATAGACTTTTACTAGGAGAGGGGAAAATAAAACAAATGAAAATATAACATGTTATAGCAAATAATAATAAAGAAAGATGCTTGAGGATACATCCATTTGAAATGCTTCAAATCATTTATTTTTAAGCAAGCAGGGTATAAATAAGAAATGCATTTTAAAATTCCAATTGCACAGCCCCCTACATTTTGTTAGGTCCCATGGGTCTCCTCTGAGAGACCCTCTTTAGAACAAAGGATCTGGGGGCATCCCTGGGACCGACTGCCAGCAGACACCACTGCTTCGAACGCAAATCCTTCATTTCACTGTCATCCTTGACTTGAACACTTTGGATAAGCCTTTATTGTTTCATGGGCATGCATATTTTAGTTCTCTTCATTGTTTGCTATAATGGTATTCTCAAAGCCTCTAAATCAGTAAATTGTATTCCAGTTAAAGGAGAGCTTAAAATGGAATTTAATTTTACCAAAGCATACATAATTGTGTCAGCTGAAAACTGTCACTACGTAATTTCTAAGAAACACTGTTTTAACATAACACTCGAATAATTACTTCATTATGAACTCATTAAAAGTCACCACGGACAGACACCCAACACGTCGATCAGACACCTGTTGTGAACCAAACACACAGATGTTTCAGTCTGTGCAAGTGAATACGAATAAATCTTTCATCTCACTTTTCAAAAATGACAAATGACTGGAAATATTTGTAAGTGTTAAAATAACATCTTCCGTGTCTGAAATTCATTCCATTTAGAAGTCAACAGAATTCCCAGAAAGATTCCTGTGGAGACATTCTTTCCCTCTCACCTGTGGCCATTGGTAAAATTCCTATTTGTTGGGTATGAAAATAAAATATGAATGACTTTAGCATTATAAGTTTGGTGATGTACAAAACTACGAACAGAAAACACAATGAATAGTGGATGCCACACAACATCTTATTCTGCAATAATTTCCAAAGCCAGGTAGAAGACAAAGTACTATCCATTTTTCTTTTTCTTCTTTTTCTTTTTTCTTCATCTACTATCGCTTTTCAAATAGCAAATAAATTTCAACTAGCCATACTTTGTGGGGAGAATACAGCTATAAAAGAAAATAAAATAATCTCATGAAATCTAGAAATATCCATTTAAGTGTGTATTAATTGAATACTTTTGCCCTACAGTTTTGTGGACTAGAGAGAAAATAACACCGATCACAATAATAATATAGTAATAAACATCCTCTGTGCTGGTAGAAAGTTATAGTCACTCAGTCACCTTAACAAAACTAATTCACAAGCAGCAAACAGTACTGCCAAGGGAAATGCCTGACATTGATGAATTCTGTGGAGGCACAGAATCAGGCCAGGTGGAACTTCCCAATTAGTGACAGAAGACCAGCTGGGCACCATGTTGACTCTCAACACTGCTACTGCCTCTCCATTCAGAATAAACTATTTTCAAAATTAGCTGAACAAGGTTTGTTGCTCTCCTCCCCGTTCTCCTGATAGAAACTCTAGTTAACACTTGATATCTAATTGCCTATTTTTAAAATTAATGATCTGCCCCAATTAATATGAGCTCTTACTTTGGGCAGGAACACTTTTAAGTGCTTTAAACATTAATTCAATTCCCCCAATAACCCTTCATGTAAATTGCATTGGAGTAGTTTTACATGTAGAATGCAAATTATCTTTAGTTTCATAACTCTACTGTCAGCAAAAAATATTAATACTACTGTATTTACATAGTGATCACATGCAACTATATATTCTGTATGCCCTTTATTCGCGTGCTTCACAGTTGGATTAAATGCATAAGCATGGAGAACTGGACATTTCCAAGGAGAAGAGGAAGCAGCCATAAATACACGTGTCCTGATTCGTGTCTCTGCCTCTGTTGATGAACGTGGAGCACATGGACCAATGTGATCGATCACATATTTCCAGACATTCAGCATCTCTCTCCAGTACTGCTCTAGCATGTATTTTTCAAAGATGTTCTAGAGTATTCTAAAGCTTTGAAAATGTGGGATTTCACTCCCTTAAGAGTACAGAACAGTAATCAGGTGAAGTTGTTTTATTATTTAGAAATAATTTCTTTAGATAAAAGGCCACCAAAATAATTCATAAAAAGAGAAGCTTCTTTCTTTAGAACACAGGACTATGAGGAGAAGAAATGAGGTGGAAACTGGTGCTTTTATGGCTTTTATTCATTTGTATGAATGTGTTATTTTATTGAAATTGAAATAAATCTTGCGAATGCCTATAAAAACATAGCCAAAGAAGGCCCTTGAAATTGGCACAATAAACATGTGTTATAAAAACATTAAATAAATTTAAGCAAATAGACATTTAAATAAGATAATACTACTAATGCTCCTCCACTTACGATGGGGTTACATACCAATAAACCCATCCTAACTTGAAACTATTGTTAAGTTGAAAATATCATAGGTTGAAAATTAATTTAATACACCTAACCAACCAAAAATTATGGCTTAGAATCGCCCACCTCAAACAAGCTCTGAACACTGACATTAGCCTACAGTTATTCTGAGCATCATTTCAAGAATAAATGCCTTCTTCTCTTCACCAGAAGCAGGAGACACAGATGAGCATTTTGTAGACAGGATGGATGTGAAAACACAAAATAAAATATCAAACAAACGCCACCAATACAGTTCACTGTAGAGTATTGGTTGTTACCATTCTGTTGGCTGGTGCATATGTTATGATTTTCCCCCTAATCAATGAGCATCTTTACACAATCAAAGTATCTTCCCAGTAGAAATGACAATGCAATGTGGATGATAATTTCACTTGGTATTAAAGCATAGCAACAGTCTTACTATAATAACAAAATATTGTTCAATATCTAGAAAAATAGGAAAACACAGACACGTGGCATCTTAAAATGGAAGAAAGATAATAGGCAAAAAAAATGTCAGATATGTTTGAAAAATTTATGCAAATGTTTGTTTTTAAGCAGAAGGGATAATAATTTCTGATAACGTAATACTACCAATCTAACACCTTCGAACATATTTCTTCTCTTATGTTTGTGAACATAGGATTTTTTGAAGTAATACATGTTAATAACAATACTCTAAAACAAAATTTCTGTAAGCAATAAACCAAAAAAAATATTACTTCCTTATACGGAAGTACTGTGGCCTTATCTATCCATTAATATATAGCAAACATATTCTGTTTCTACAGCTAGATTTTTTTTAAAGATTGTAAGATTTTTATTAATTTGTTGGCTTGCTTGTTTATTTAGTCTACAATACATTTATACTTATCCTAATTACCACCTCCAAAGCTGACAATTAAACATCAAAGTACATCTGATAGGGGAACTCAAGACTTAAAGATTTACCCTTAGTTGATAGGCTTAACTGATTAATTTGGTAGGAAGGGATATTCCAGGCACTGGAATGCAGGACCTAGGTGAATCCCAGGAAGTCCAGGAGGTCAACAAGCAATTCAACCTTTGTGCCCTAGGGGGTCTGCAAGGTGATAGAGATGGTATCTGAGTTGTTGATGACAGACAAAGTACTTGGAAATCCTCCCCCCACTGCAACTCATCCAATTATTTTTTTTTTTCTAACACCTTACCTAACCTTTCTTCTCATAAAAAGGTCAGCTGGAGGTGAGGTATTAAGACGGTTTTTGAGGGTATATAACATCTGAATAAAGTGCCCATAAAGATTCAATCCTTGTCTCTACTTATTGGTTCCAGTAGTGACAGGCATCACAAATGTCAACTTTCTGGTTTCACCTCTACCACTGACCTTCAAAGCTTGTCCAACCAGAATATTCTCTAAAAAGCTATTATTTCTTGAGAGCCACAGTTTCCCAGAGGATAGAATGGATTCTTCTGTCCTCTTCTAGTTTTTAGTGGCAAAGATTTGCCTAAAAAATAAATTAACTGCAAATCTTGACACTACAACAATGCTGGCCTCAATTAGGTGAGAAAAAAAAATTGACAAACAAGTGGGAATGTGAGTGGGAAGGGCCTGATGGAAAGGAAACTTGAGAGAGAAAATTCTGTCCCGAAGCGCAGAAAGTTTAAGCAGAGGCTGAAATGGAAATCTGATCCTTGGGCAAGTGCAACTAATACACAAATTTTGACCCACTCCATAATCCTGACTAGAATCGGTTGACTTTTACTTTTACACTTTCCCCCTCTCCCAACATTTCTAAGGGATCATTTAAATGATTTGTATCAGCAGAGAAGTTTCTCAGCTTCTCCATTAAATCATCGATACGACTTTGAGTGGCCATGTAGCAACGCAAGCCTATTTAAACCATTCTAGAAGCCATGAACGTAGAGTTTATACTGATATTGACAAAATACTATAATGCTGCCCAAAGTAAATGGCAATCCTGTTCAATCGCTTGTGAACTGGCTGATTTTATAAGGCCACAAAGTGATGGGTAACCAGGGGTATAAATCAGAAACCGATCCTGATTCTTTAGCAGCTGCCTAAAAACAAATTTTGCTTTTTCCTGTTTTCTTTTTCTCTGAAACATACACATTTTTTAATTAAAATACTTTAACATAGTAGACCAATTAATCTTCATCGGATTGCCTTGTTTGAGAAATTACCCAAACAGAGCTTTATCTCTAAACATAAATCCTGCAAGACTGGGGTCTTCGCTCCCCCACTGCCCTTACAGAATCGATGTACTATCTAAGCTAGGAGATGCACCCACTCGGAGTCGGAATCTTAAGCTGTTGGTTCAATAACAGAAAAGATGCCTCGAGCCATTTCGTAGGAGATGGTGATTACAGAGGTAATGGTAATGTTTAGTGCAAACGCGTGTTCATTGCAGTTAGCAGTGATGAGCTCATTAAAAAAATCTTAGGCAAGTTTTTAACATACTTTGTCCTGACTGTGTAACAGAAGAGTGTGCTTCTCTAGCTTTCCTGGTGATGCTATGTGTTACCCACTACTGTGAAATGGATTTCTTATCAGGTTAGGTCAGACAGAGCCTGTGGTTCATACCTGGCAGGAAAAGACCTGGGCTGATAGAGGTGGAACGTAGACTGGCGATAGTCTCTGTGGGCAACTTGTTGGTTTCCTGGACTAGTTGGGAAAAACAAAGCTTTTTAAATCCTTGCAGTGTTAAGGGTGGAACGTAGCAGAAATACCACCTGTGCTCATCTAGAAGGAAGAGCTGCTTGTAGAAATGGCATCGGGGACTGTGCCTACGCCCAACTGAATAAAGACCGTGAGAGAATGAGAGTGAGCGCCTTACTACAAATAGAGATGGCTTAAGAGCCGAAATTCCTGCACTTCCTTCTCAAAGCACAGAATGCACTTTAGAAACTTTCACAGACTGTGCTGAAGAAATCATCTATCACTCCTAGCTGAAGGGCTTCAAAACAAACTGATCCCAAGTTTGAACGTAAACTCCTGCCAGATGTTGTTACAGTTAGAAATAAAACGCAGATTGGGAAGACATGGGGGCCTGGGAACGGAAGACAGATAAATGGGCAGACTGGGATTAACTCGGAGTGATGGGAAGCATTAATCATGCTTACTTTCCCCGCCCTCCAGGAACAGAACCCCCTGAACCCTTCCATGCTTTCCGTCACTGTAACGGTCTTAATCAAAAGGATGACCTTCGTTGGGAAGCCAGTGTTTATCACACCTCACTTCCATCACCTGCCATGCCCAAGGGGAGCTTATTGAAAATATTCTAAGGTGAGGCTGATTTTTCAATAGGCTTTGAAGAATTCGCTCGTTTTTGTTGGAGAAAGAACATTAAATGCTTTGGTACAAAGAATGCCTGCCAGCATCTCTAATGAACACTGTGAGCTGTTTTCTGCAGACTGGGAGCACCAGTCAGTGTGGAATCTGTGTGAAGTCAGGTGACCTGTCTGATTTCCGTGAGGATGCAATTACCGCTCTGTGACTGGGCAAGTGGCAGCCACTGACCGTCAGAGACACAGCGGACACAGGTATCCTAGTAGACAACAGACCCAGAGATCTCCTTAGATAGTCTGAACTGAAGAAATTGTACTGTATTAACCAGATCACAGTCCTAGGGACTTACGTATAGAACCCATATCCTGAGATCCTATTTAACTTGTATAATTAAAAAAAAAAAAAAGGCCTGGCAACAAAGGCCTTACTTGAGCTGTCCTGAGAAAGAACATTATCCTATCACATTCTGAATCATTTCAAAGATGCAGAAAGCCTGTATCAAAGCTTAAGTAGGGGAAATCCTTCTTCTGCATTGTAAATGAACTGCTAGGACTCGTGAATGCCAGAATATTCCATTAATCAGAGTGCGATGGAATAGAAATAACAGCAAATTGGGTTTTCTCTGAATCCCCCTCAAATTAGGTCCACTGAGACCCTAACCCATGCCACATTTATTTCCCCAGTCAAGGTCTAATTAATGAGAAAAGAAGATTATTGGCTCCCCAACCTATTATAAAGTATGATCTATTAAAGTCAGAAGGATAAAGTGAAGCTTCCTCTTCCAACCCAAGACTAAATCCAAAGTGAGGTTGCTTGTTTTCTCGGCTTGCCACAATTGCAGGCATTAGAGGTCCACTGAACACCGAAAATCGTGAAGATAGTACTCATAGCCCATCTCCAATTAACCCCCATACTGGTCATAGCTTCAACATAGAGTGACTTCAAGTAAAGGACTGTTGCTGATGGGGCTCTCAGCATGAGGAATAAAGCTTCCTCTGTAATACAAATGGCTTCCTCTATCATTGCAAACAAACACTGCAAATAGTTTTCTTTCATACGTCAGATATGCCAGGGTTGCGGGTTCAGTCCCAGTCAGGGCACACACAAGAATCGACCAATGAATACGTAAGGAGCTGGAACACCATATCAATGTCTCTCTTTCTCCATTCTTCTCTCTCCAAAATCAGGCAATCACCTATCAATCAAGAGACTTGAATAGTCCAATGTCACTCTCAGGTTAAACCACTTCTCAGTCACAGCGCTACAATTTATTTCACAGGAATGGAGATCATGTCACCAGGCCACACGACTTATTTTGTTAATGACTGCCTACTGGAAAGACACGGGAAGACACAGGTGGCAGGCATGCTGGCTGCTGGTCGACACCTGAGTGCATAAATCTTCTGAAAGGTCAAGTGAAGCCCCTGATGCCTCAGGGAAGCTTCTGAGAGTCCAGTCGTCCCGAGCACCTCTGGATAGTCTCTCGTTCAGCGCACCTTCATCACAAATCTCAGACGGCGCATCAGATAAATTATCCGATAACGTTATTGAAAGCGGTGACTTCAGGGGAACGCAGCGAGGGCTCAGGTGTGCCCGCTGCAGATTCATTGGCTCCTGGACGTCCTCAAGACACGGTTCTTGCCTGTGATTTAGGGATCGTTCCTGGCATGGCCTCTGCTGATTCTGTGACCTTCCCCATCTGATGTCTTTAAATATACTCCTTCTCTACCACAGTCAGATTCTATTTTTGCAAAATGCTGACTGATGTAGAGCTAATTGGGGCCTCAAAGGTAATTATGGTCTGGAGTTCGCAAGAGTACAGCCAATATTTATTGAGTGTCTACTGTGCGCCGATCACTGTGCTAGTTAAGTGTTAAAACTATGATGAAAATCATTATTAGAGGTATAATAGTACTATCTTCCAAGGTTTTCTGTGTGGACTAGGTAATCACCATGAAAACAGAATGAAATGATTTGTACATAATTAGTAATAAATAAATGCTAGCTATTATTTTTCTTTTTATAATTTATTCAGTGTTTCTGTGTGGGCTGTGCTGAGCACTTTACCTGGATTCTCTCATTTACTGTTCACAACGGCCCTAGGAGATGTGTATTATTATCATACTCTGCATTTTTCTAATGAGCAAGCGTGCTTTAGAAAGATTTGGCAAATTGTTCAAAGTGACACATTTATTAATTAGAGCCCAGAACAAAGCACACTGGGAAAAAAAAAAAAAAAAAAAAAACCCATGGCTCTGACATAATACACATACACTCTTTCGCGAGTTGACAGGAAAATAAAATTATCATTGCCCCCTATCTAAAAGGTGCTTTTGTTTGCTAGACTTTCCACAAACATTATCACAACCAATCTCATAATAACGGTGCAGTAGGACAGGCTGGTTTTATTAAGACTGGATGTGAAACTAATTCAAATTATGGGATCATCACACAGAGCCAACTAGAGAAAGATGAGGAAAATAACACGCTCACGGAAATACAAAAGGAAAGATCATTTTGTTTCTTGAGGGTCAGGACAATGTAATATTTCTCTTTGTATTTTCCCCTCCAAAAGTCTAAGACAGCACTTCACACATGCTATGAATTAAGTATATATTTATTAAATGGTTTAACCCATTGACAAGCTACAGAAAGCAATGATTGAAGCTATTGTAAATGTAAATATATATGTAAAATATTTAACTTGGGAAAGTAGAATTGAGTTTAATCACATAAAATAGGAAGCTGCAAGTGACTCATGTGGGAAAAATGTTGAAATGAGATATGTGTTACAGTTCTAAGCCCTCGTATTACTATGGAAAAAGGGAATTTGATTGAAAGTAACCCTGCGAGATGAAAACATAGACACACTAACTTATGGATGTGCACCTGGCAAACGGGTTTCAGGTAGCGAAATGACTGTACGTAAACTTGGGAGTACTGGTAATTAATCAAAGTCTGCTGCAGTAACATGTGATCGCTGCTTACGAGCAAATCAAAAATCACGTATTCATGATTGCAATAGGAAAAACTGCGTCTGGTATTTTTTTAAGTATCCAGCACTCTTCTAGCTACTTAGCTCTAAATTCTACACAGTAGTTATTGCTGCTATGCTCATTATATTAAGGTAATAACCATGCCTTAGAGATGCTGAGTAAATTTCTCCACGTATGAAGCCTGGTGATAACATCTAGAGAAAAACTGCTGAACACATAAGCAATACTTGCCTCTGAGATCAAGCTCATTTGAAAGCATATATGAGCCATCAGACAGGATTCCAGGCTGTGGTCATGGGCATAAGAAGAGACTTTTCTTTTTAGCACATACAGACAGTACCATTTACACAATATACTTTTCTCTTCAAACAGACAAACCTGCCTGACACGACCCTCCATTTGCATGGAGGTCAAAGAAGTTTAGTGATTTCCTCCGCACGCAGGTCTGCAAAAAAGTTTAATTAGTACTCGAACTCACAATTTTCATAAATTATGTAGATGTCTGATCATTCTGCTGTATTCCTGAAACTAACATAGTATTTAATGTCAACTGTAATTTAAAAAATAAAATAGGAAAAAATTCAATCTGGAAAAATGTTTTGACCCATAATTTGCCTTGTATACTGTGCTGTAATTTTAAATGTCATAGCCATATGTAAAAATATATAATGATTGTTATAGAGACAATACTAGTTCACATATTAGTTAACTATTAGAAAATATTTCCAAACAGGACAAATTTTAAAACTATATGAATGAAACCACCATTTAAATGTTGAAATTGGCAAAGGTATCCTTGAATTAAAGACAACCCTAAAAGGTTATCTTAAGTTATTCTGAAAGAGCCTATGCCAGGTACAGTGAATGCTCATTATTGTAACTGAGGATGGAAAAGAAAATGTGGGCATTGTTGCACCCCAACTTCTCATCATGAGGGCCCTGTCCAGTCTCAGAAATCATGAGGACCCCAACGAGCTTACGTTTCTGTGGGGTAGGTCATCAGTGTTCACCCTATTAAATAACTATTCATTAGCCCATGTAAAATTACGATAATCAGCCCTTCTCATATCAGCCACATATTTTTATGAAAACAAGTATGTTTTCTAACACAAAACCATTTGAGGACAGATTGCCATCGGTTTGCATTTTTGCTAACCCCTTCGATGTCTGGCCAGAGAGAAAACAGCCAGATTCGCATGTCTGCTTCTGCATCCAATTCATTGCAATGCCACATACCACGTAGTTCCTGGACTTCTGCACTGCACACTCATAAGAGAACGAACGTGAAGAAAGAAGGGTGATACCTCAATACATCAGAGCGAGAGGCTTATCTCCTGGGCCTCCTGACTGTATCTCAGGAACCCCAGGTTTCCACCCCAGGTTTCCACTGACTCCACTTTCAGAACTACTGCTCTAAGATTACTATACCTACAAGTTTCAACATTCAAAGTGTATATGCTAAGGAGCAAATGTATATAATATGAAGCTAATGCCTAAAATAGCTCTAGAGTTTTATATGTAATAATAAACTAAAATATTATAATACTATAATAATAATAAGAGGACCCATGTTCTAGGTGCTTATATCGAGGAACGATGGTGCGCTACTTATTTGAAGGCAAGGGAATTTGCTTCATTCCCCAAGAATTGAACATGTAATCATTTAATTTTCAAATCATCTAAACACAATAAAGAGAAAAATATCATGTTAGTTTGAGCTTAACAGTTGCTTCATGCTCTCAATAATCTTCCCCCTTTTCATTCATCGTATATTATCTTGGAGTTTCACGGGGCATAGAAACAAAATTGAGACAGTTATCATTTGATTGTCTTTCCTAAAATGCGCTGCCAAGTTTCAAAATTGGACCATCGTATTTATTTGATTTGCTACCGTGGTGAGCTGCTATGACCGTAGCGCTGAAAATCACCATTACTATTCTTCGAGGAGAACTCTGAGAGCTGGTCATAAAAGATATAAATGACATGGTATGGTCTGAGAGGCTGATGCTCTTGTAGGGACTTGGCATTGTGTAGAAGAAAAGTAGCCTAATAATAAAATCATGGCAATATTACTTCTTTCTCACAACAATATTTTCAATACTAATCTAAGCAATAAAAGTAATAGCAGGTCTAACACCACTGGCAATATTAAATTGAAATAGCAAATTGCAAAGCTAGTGAAATTGTTATCAGAGGGATTGGTCTACAATGGAACCAATATTTCAAGCTCCCAAATAAATGTTCAATACGGTGATGCTTCACTCTTGTGTGAACATTACGATAGTGATTTACCAAAAATATATTACTTAAAAATATCTTGCCATCTTTCATATGCTGGGGTAGAACAGAAAGAACTAATATGAAAATACACTTATTTTTATGTTCCAATGGACCTCAGTTGTTCACAATCCATTACTTAACTCATCCTAAAACAAGTAAACAACCAAAAAAAAGTTGCACTCAATTTCAAGGAATGTTTATTTTATTGGAACCCATGGAAACATTAGACCTTCACCAGAAATGTGGCTTCTCTGTACAAATGTAGTCAATGTAGTTAAGAAAGGTTTAGAAACAATTCTTCATGTACTACAAACTATAGTTTTCTTAGATTCTACTGTAGATTGAGAAGCATAAAAAAGATTACTTTTATAGGACACTGAAAACCTAAACAGAAATCTATGTATTTATTTACCATCAACCAATCCCTATCTATCAGCTCTCTCTTACATGCCTTGTAATTGTCTGGAGTCTACATTTTGCTGCTATAACAAACCATTCCCCAAGTCCGAGCTGCTTAAACCAACAGCAATCTATTTCTCACCTGCGTCACTCGCCCAGTGGGTGGGTCAATGTGGGAGCATGCAATATGGGGTCATCTTCTTTCTTAATTCTACAGGTCATCGTCGTTACAATCGTCAGTGTTATAACCATCTGGATTCTAAAGACAGTTATTTGGTGAAATTCCCTTTCCTAGAAGCTAGTTGTAATATCACGCTTTGCAAGTATACATGTTTGTCAACCAGACGTTCAATGTCTTATCATTATTTATGGCATCTAGGAAAGCATGGGAATAGATCTAAGGAATTAGGTTACAATATTGATGCCAAAAAATCTGACCACTGATTCTGCATCTTCCTTGCTTGCTGATGAAGATTAATCATGTCTCAAAACACCAATGATTTGCCAGCGCAGTGACAGAGATTGAATTTCATGTTTCTTACAGCCCCTACCCATTACTTACATAGTGTCTATAAATGGAAATCACCACGAAGGTGAAAGAAAACAGGCCTGCTAAAAAAAGAAATACTAAACTGGATAGGTTAAATGACAACATAGTAGCTGAGTGATAAGCAAATTCAAGAGAACTGTAAGATCTAGGGGAGAGGAAATATATTGAAATTCAGTAGATTTTAGTTTGCACAAAATTACTTGAAATATTTCCACGCATGAAATTTGGTTATCAGCTCCACAGGAATAATGATATATCCTGACCTGGGCAGGCATCAGAAGAATTAGATCATGCCCACCTTTCTCCCTCCTTTTATTCCAATGTCAGCATAATATTGAAAATGTCTCTGCAAAGTCTTCCCTTCATAACTTTAATAAGTAGATTTGCCAGGTGCAACACTGGCAGGAGGCACATAATGTATTTAAGTTGGAAAATGAGGCAATTATATTTCAAAGCTCTGATTGGCTGCATTTTCATCTCAGAGCCGCAAGATGAGCTGATTTCACTGGTAGCTTTCTGAGTGACCCCCTGCATTTGCACCTGCTCATTTTATTAAAACAGCAACACCTTGTCAGGGGTGCGAAGAGGATCTTGGTCACAGAAGCCATGACAGCTTGGTCCCTCTGCTCTTCCTATTGATTACATTTCTTGACAGTCACATGGGAAGCTAATTACTAGCAGGCAATTAACACCCTTGCAAAATAATAAAGAAAACATAATTATATTGAGAACTCCTGGAGACTGTTTGTAATCTTTAACGTGATATTCCCAGGTTTCTGAACAGGTATTAGGCCACCCACGCCGTGACATTCCTTTTTGTCTGCTCTCACAACCCAGCCTGTCCCTGACGAAGAGCAGTACTTATTAATAATCTATTTCCTTATTCTAAATTATTAAAAAGAACCCTGAGTTTTTATCAATCTAATTAAACATTCCCCGTGGAATTGCTCAATGAAAACAAGATCATATCTGCCTTGCATATAAAGTGAATCATCTTTCTAGAAAGATAGATTTGCAGTGAGAACGACTCAGGATACCTTATCTAATATTAGTTTGTGATCTTGTTAAATCAAATTTCTGCCTTCTCCTCTGGAGGAGGTGGCCCAGTGTGGAGACCACGGCGGCGCCAGGCCATGCAGAGCCTGGCCCACATGGCCCTCCAGAGCTGGGAAGGTCCTGACCATACCTGGGACACAGCATTTTGTTCTGTAAAGTGGAATTGTGGGTTTGAAAAATTTATTTGTACTAACTTCGAACTGAATCAGCACACCTAGCAGTTAGTACTGTATAAGGTGACAAAAAAGAAGAAAAATGAAGTAGTGGAACAACAAAAATACAGGACCCGTGGCTGAGTCACTCCTGGTGTTCGTGGGTCCCCGCCCTGCCACGTCCTCTGTGTCAGCAGAGTCTCATGTTTGGTTCATGCACACATCCGAGCTCTGAGCTGAACTCTGAGGCTTAGTGAGAAGAAAAGAGGACAACGCCACTAAACCCGTTTGTACTCTTCTTCATTGTCACAAACCCACAACGTAAAGAAAAAAGAACTGAATCTCTGAGCTATCACCGGACTTGTCAGTTTTCTTTGGTAGAAAGTGGGGAGAGATCTAGCCCCCCGATTCTGGGAGGTTATGATGACAGAGAACAAAGACACAAAGGACTAGAAATAACAAACACATAACTGTCTTCTATATTTTTCTCACTGTCTTGAATTCGTATCAGAGGTCTAGACCTAAAAATACCATAGCACAAAACATATGCGAATAATGGAGTTGATTATGTCCAATGAGTGTAGCAGAAAATGTTTGGTCGGCAAATGAAAGAAATGTCATTTAAAAAGGTATTTAAAAGTAAAACTTTTCAAATACATTTGTTGAACCTACTCTTTGTGCCGACCCAAGTCCCCGAAATACGCTGTGACTTAAAAGTACCATAACAGAGGTCACATCTTTCCCCAAAGGTGCATGATGAAATTGTCGGGACTGTGAGGCCAAAAGTTCAGGAACCGTGAATGGTGCTTGTCGGTGTATCCACAGATCCCTCATTCTATTTCCTCCGCAAGCACTGTTCTGAGTGCCCTTCAAAAAAACTACCCACCCGCTACTACTCCCTGGTACCCGTAAATGCCATCTTCATTGAAAAACACATCTTTGCAGACGTGATTAGATTAAAGTCTTGACACTGACCTTCACATCTGCTTCAGCTGAACTAAACCTTAGACAGGTTTCTTCTGGAATATAGATCCCTGATATGTAATCCCTGATGTGGTCTGAATAGATCGCCCCCAAATCCCTATGTGGGAATCCTAGCCCCCAAGGTGATGGTACCAGGGGTGGGATTGCTTGTAAAACAGATATCTAAGAGTGAGGAGGTGGTCCCTCATTTTCGGACCCATGGACACCAAATCTGCTGGTGCCTGAACTTGAACTTTTCACCCTCTGCCACTGTGAGAAATAAACTTCGATTGTTTCTAAGCCTCCCTGGTGATGATATTTTTGCTGTAGCAACCCAAATGGACTAAGACAAGCCTTGACCTCTTTTTACTCAGAGCATTTACTTTAGGAAACTTGCAGTTGTAAATTCTTTCTCTACCCCATCCAGATGTAAATCTCATCGCAGCCTCTGGACAGGTTTACAACCCAGGAACGTCTTTCTCAAGGACCTGGGAGCCGTCCTTTTGAAATATAACCATCAAGAAAGACAGAGCTGCTCTCTCTCATCCTCTGTGGGAAGGTGCTGGCCTAACTAATCACCAATTAGCAAAGACAGACGACCTAATGACATTGACTGCCCCCCTCACCCCCTGACTTGCCCTCTGCTACTTTTCCTCTAGCTCATTCCAGGGGTCAAGATTTCTCCCATCTTTGTTAAAGTAGCGTTGAGGTCCATCTCTCCCAGTTTAATGGTCTTAACATCTTCCTCGCCTTTTTAATTTCTCTGTAGCAATTGTTTCTTCGACAACATGGCATGATTAATCTGGTTGACTGAAATAGGCTCTGAAGGCCACCTTCAGGGATCTTAGAACAAAGAGGCAGAAGGAGATTCCACACAGAAGAAGAGGAGGGAGGTGACCACTGAGCCAGAGACTGGAGGGATGCGGCCTTCAGTCAAGAAAGGCTGGCAGCAGCCAGAAGCAGGGGAAAGCAAGGGCGCTTTCCCCCACTGGAGCATCCAGAGGGAGTGTGGTCCACCAGCACCTCGGTTTCCTACCTTCCTGTTGTTTTAAGCCACCAAGTTTGTGACAATCTCTTACAGCAGGCCTATGATATGAATAGGGTGGTCAGAAAATGTCTGTATCAAAACGTGTCATTTTAAAAATTATAACAATTTAACTATCGTAAAAATGTTAGTGCCGCTAAAAGCATTTGAGACTGAGGGCACTCTTTGATTAAGGCCGTGCCCAAGGAGCACCAAGGTTAACAACTGCATGTTGTTTTCGTAACAAAAAGTAGTAGTAAATGAAGACATGCTATTTTGTTTTAGCAGAAAATGCAGAGTGTTCTTTTTCTAAGTACTATTGTTGAAATGATAGAATTGGGATAAGCCACTTAAGCACCTGTTTTTTAAGGAGACTGCTGTTTAAATAGATTAATTCAGCTAGAGCCCTGGAGATACTAATGAAATTCACCAATTTAGGATAAACAGCTTCAGTATGGATTTTTGATAAGAAAACAGCTGCTCATCTAGAAGCAGGAGTAGCTGCAGTCTGAAGGCCAGGAGATTTGTCTGTTCTGGAAGATATGATATGCAAGGAGCAGATGGTTAGCATAAATAATTAAAAATAGCTCTCTAGTTGTTTCTTTGGGTAGAAACAATGTGTTGAACTATGTTTACAAGGTTACTTGGAACTTTCGGCATACAAATTATTTACATTTCCGTTTCATGCTTCCTTTCAATATGTAATTTAAAAAACAAAACAGAGATTTTTATTATTTATGTGTTAGTTCTCTAAAATCAATGCAGGCAACCACATCCCACAAAGCATCGTGTGAGCAACCAAAGGAAACTTCCCCTAGCTCTCCAAAGGAGAGCTCCTGAAGCTGAAATGGTGTTCACTTAGTTCACAAATAGGCGCAATTACACCCAGAAATAATATCCATAGTGTAGCAATCAAAAATAAATAAATGCATCTACCTTCCGCGTAGCATTTCACAGTTAACAAATATTTTTCTGCACACTTTATCTCATGGACGTTATTTACCGTATGAAGTAGATGAAGTCACTTCCAGTCACTTCATCGGTTAAAAAAATATAATACTCGACCTACGGTTTTACAATCCTACTGCGTATTTAAATTGTATGGTGAAGTCTTTATGTATTCCTTGTTAATTACTCTGATTGTCTTCTCTTCTTGAAAAAGGATTGAAAAATTTCCAGCCTCTGATTTTCCTTCATCTACTTCTTTGTTTCTTCCTCGCTTCATAATTCAAGTTCTTCGAAAACTGTACTTGTTGTTGCCACTCAACTATTCGGAAGCACATGTTCGGCTACACAGAACTAGCGCCTCTGTGCCTGTCCTTTGTTCTCTGTCCAAAACACCGCACGTCAAGGGACGGTGGCTGGCAGTGGCCGAGGACAGGTAGAGGAGCGTCCTGTTCCAGGTCCTATGGTGGCAACTCTTCTGTGCCTTTCTCTGAGATCTTTTTTTAATTCTCACCCAAGGGCACTTGTTTTTCATTGCTTTTCCAGAGAGAAAGGTGGGGAGAGCGAGGGAGAGAGAGGTAGACAGCGATGCAAGAGAGAAGGATCGGATGGTGGCCAACCATCCGCACCTGGACTGGGGACTGGGGATCAAACCCACAACCCAGGCAAGTGCCCTGATCTGGAGTGGAACCCGCACCCCTTTGGTTGTTGGATGACACTCCAGCCACACTGGCCAGGGCTCTAAGTGACATTCTGAAGTGATATAGATTCTAACAGTACAAAGGAGAAATTGCCATCTATCCCTGATACAGTGTCCCAACTCTGGCTTCCAAGGGTCAGGCATGCTTCTCTAAAGAGCAGATGCTCTCCTTTCAAGACCACTATGATTCCACTTGCCTACCAACAGCACCCTGTGCTCTGCTGTCACCGTGCTATCGTCAGTCAGGCATGTCCCTAGCTGAGGCATAGGGATTCAGCCTTCTTGTGTGCTATAAATCAAACTGTCAAAGTGTCCGCCCGGCAACAGATAGCTGTTTGGCTATTGTGAGATTCGGTAACTCTCTGGATACCTCCTATGAGCTTTAATAGGGCCCTGGAACGACGGTATATATCTTTCCTCCAAAAACATTTAGACGTGCATTTGTATTTCGCAGTCAAGTTATAGTAACAGTTTCTTGAACCACAAATCCAACAGAGAGGTACGCCTCTGGGTACGGACATTGAGGAAGCTCTAGAATCAGGGGTGTCCAACCTGGGGCCCACGGGCTGTGTGGGGCTCAGGCTGGCTATGAGTGCAGCCCAACGTGAAATCATAAATTTACTGAAAACATTATGAGATTTTCTTGTGATTACACGTTGCAGCAGATTTAATGTGTGGCCCAAGACAACTCTTCTTTTTCCAGCGTGGCCCAGAGACGCCAAAAGGTTGCACATCCCCAACTAGATAAACATATCAGGGGCTCAGGCACTTCCATTGTGATTGCTTTAGGTTCCCATAGTGGTTGGCCAAATTAAAAGGGTTTTTGTTTGTTTTTTTAAAATATGTTGCTTGTTTGTGTTCTAGAGATGTGTAGGAGTTTTAGGGGAATTTCCAGGAAGAAATTTACCTTTCAGAAGCAATAACTAAAGTTTAGCCATCAGGCCTCCCGGAGCCATACTTGACCCCAAAAAGAGTGGAATCTCATCACCAGGAAGATGTCACGGGGACACTTTACTCCACAGTTTTGTGTTTGTTTTTGTTTTTCTCAAATGAACACAAGCAAGGTTAGTCCTAAAGCAGACCCAGTGTTAAAATAAACAGAACTAGAGATTTTGTTTGGAAACAGGCATCTGGATGTCCCTGCTAGATCTCCATTTTCTTCTCTCTTAACCCTGGAGGTGTGATGGAGTTAACAATAACCCCAACATGTTACATTGTCCACCACAAAGGCTGAGTGGAGGAGGAGGAGGGGCAAATGCCACAGGCCAGGCAGACCACAGCATCTCCCTCCCCAGCCTCAG
The DNA here is from genome assembly GCF_022682495.2 of Desmodus rotundus. NCBI lineage: Eukaryota > Metazoa > Chordata > Mammalia > Chiroptera > Phyllostomidae > Desmodus > Desmodus rotundus. The sequence continues at coordinate 5,100,649 of NC_071396.1, read as the reverse complement.
CCCCTCTGACAACAGCAATTAGTTCAGGGATCAGGCTCCAACCCATTACTTTTGGTGTAGCATTTGGGGGAAATTTTCTATCTCAAGCTAAGCTCATGGGATAAGCTTCTGATGCTACTGGTAGCTACCTTTGTCTCAAAATGGGGGAAAACAGGCCAAAATAAAAGTCAAAACAGTGAAAATAAGAAATGATAATTAAAGTGAGAGATCCTGGACCCTGGTCAAATAGCTCAGTTGGCTAGAGCCTCGTCCTGATATGCCAAGGCTGCAGGTTCGATCCTTGGTCAGGGCACATCACATACAAGAAGCACCCAATGAATGCATCAGTAAGTGGAACAACAAATTGATGTTTCTGAATCTCTCTGTCTCCCTTCCTCTCTCTCTCTAAAAACCAATAAACAGTTTTTTGTTTTTTGTTTTAAGTCTTAAAGTGAGAGATGACTGATGACTGCAATCTGATCTTCTGATCAAAGCACATCCTTTCTTAAATGAAAATCTAGCCGTATTCCTTTGGCTTTAAAAAAAAAAATTCTACTTCATTAAAGTATAAATGCAATATTTTTAATATGGAAGAAAATACCTTCAATGTGTGACAAAGGACTAAATAGCCAGTTTCCCTTCTATTTGGAATCTCACAGTCCCCCATCCAGACGGGGGACTGTGGGATTGCTCGGCCTGGCTGGTGCCCACTCATCCACCTGGGTGCCGCTGACAGGCTCCCTCCCCTGGAAGGCTTCGTCTCCACTTCCCATCAATGCCCCTTCCTTGCTTCAAAACCACACAGAGCACACCTGTGCCCCATCGACACTGGTGTCAGCAGTGAGAATCTGCCTCCCCAGACAAATTGTGAGCTTGCCCAGGGCTCAGTCTTCCTCGTGTTATCTCCTCTGCCTACTCGGTTGCTATTTCTCAATAAACAGCTACTGTTTGTGAGTCTTGCCAAAGTCTACTGGAGCCTTCTGCCTGCTTCCAAAAACGTATTCCTTTCATCTCGTGATAATTTTAGACTCGGGATGGATTTAGAGTTTCGCTGGCACAGAACATACAGAACGTGAACTGAGACATCTCAGGGCTCATATTTATTCGCTACCCAGAGAGGGCACAGTGCACGGATAACCGGACCAGAGTAGAATGGCCTCCCTGGGCCCGTGCACTCTCAGGAAACATCTGCTTTTGATGTGGGACTTAGCAAATTAGGTACGGCTGCAGAGACACTGCATGGTCCCCAACGCCTAAACACCTGCAGATTTTGATCCACCCGTCATCTGATATTGGAAGGAAAGAATGATAAGTATGAGGGCGATGTGCCTGGCAAACAGCACCACTTAAAAATGCATGCACAGGTCCACGATACCTGGGTACCTGGATGCTGAACAAGGCACAGGCAGCTGCAGTTTTCACAGGTCATCTTCCTGGGGGCTCCACGATTCCAGAAAAATGGGGTACCGTATTGACCTGCATTCCCTCTTCTTTGATTCTCAACCAAGGCGCTCTTTGTGAAATTCTGTTTCTCAAATGTCTGTATCATTTTCTCAGTCTGAGTATTATCAGACAAGCCTGGACTTTCTTGCTGATGTGAGACAAAGTTGTAACTGCTGTGTTATGTAAGGATGTAACACTTTTCCATGCGGTATAATTCATTAAAGAAAATATATGTTTAAGGATGTTTTGTTTTGTTTTTAATCTGTCCTTGAGTCTTTAAAGGAACATGGGGTGAAGTTAGGACGGAAACAGAACAAAGAACATTTTTCTATAAAGACACACATTACAAATGTATTTCTCTTTTTTTTTAAAAAAAAATCGGTTTCTTACAAGTTGAACTAACTAGATTCCTCTACAGCTCTGCACCCTCCTGGGAAGGGTTTGCACATCCTACGATGTTATCATCAGAGCTGACTTGGAATTTAAAAACTCTGCGAAGTTCAGGCATTGTTTTAAAGACGGTTGAACAGATGCACTTTCTCCTAGGAGACATTCTTGATGGTAAATACCTTGTATTTCATCTGAGAATTTCAAAATGCAAGTATGCATCTTAACAACAGTCAGATATCAGGAAAGAAAAAAATGATCAAGGAGAGAAACTCAGGGCCTGTTGGCATTTTATCTGCGGCTGCTCTGGTTGCACAATTCGAAGTACATTCCAGACTGAAACACTGGTGGACGTTTCTCACAAAAATAAGAAAATCTGATCAGAAGTAGCATAATATGGTGAATTGGCATTTATAGTATAGACTGGTCTTGAGGGCATTTAAATAGAATTGCTAATTACATTATTGATAATAATCCTTTCTGAAAAAAAAATAAAATGGTAAAATGCTTGGGTGTACAGATAGCATTTCACCTTGGTATTTATTAAAAATAAAAGGTGAATTAATTGCAACAAATTGATATGGAATAAGAGCTCGCAAAACTGTGCCTCGATGAAAGAAACCTCAACGAGAGCTAAACAGTCAGGAAAACCTTTCCGGCTGATTTTTGTCTTTCTGTGCAGAGCACTTTATAGCAGGTGTGTGCATAAAACAAACTTGAAAACTGACAATAGGTATCAAGCAAGATAATGCAGAAATTCGAAGCCGAAGAAAGGAAATAGTAACAAGCAATACATAGCCTATAAAAAGAAGACTCCAGGGTAGTAATAAATTATTTCACTTCCAATACTTTAAAAGCCAAATGGGGGAGATATAAGACTTATTATGTGTAGCTCCAGAGGTCAGAACTGATGTGAGTGGGGGATATATATTAGGGGAATTTAAGGGGAAAAATGGAACACTATCTAAAAATTGAAGTGGCTGCCGTCAGCACACATGAATGATTGTGACAGGAGGTGTGTACACACCGGATGGGTAGAATATACGGTTTGGTCTCTAACACATGTATCTGACCCTGAACGACTGTGATACTATCAGGAGATTGATTGCAGAGTCCGTCTGCCCAGTATCCCCAAATAACATCCATCTCACAGCCTGGGCTTTTCCAGGCATTCATCTAAATAATCTCACATCTCAATGCTTAGAGATCACTGGGAATAATGAGTAACTTCCCTTAAAAATAACAGGGATGCTGGCCATGTTTAAGAACTATCAGTTATTGGATACCAACACCCATTGGTTCAAGCTGGTTGTTTTCCTTCCTAAACACAGGGATTGTGGGGGATTTTATGTGTCTGCCCCAAGCTGCAGCCTTCGGCTGGCATGTCCTTCCCTGGAAGATCCCATCCCCACCCTGTTAACTTCAGAATTGGCCACATAGCTTCCTTTGGCCACAGTAGATTATTCTAGGCATTATGCATTTTCAGAAGTAGGCTATGTCCCTTGGTGGGGTGTTGGTTACAGAGGAACCTCAAGGAAAGTTATTTTCAAAAAGCCAGGTGTATGCTATCAGACTTCCAGACATGTTCAGGGCCAGGCTTCCAGTCAAGAGGAGGACACAGCCTTTCCCTCCAACTTCCATGCATTGGTCCCTCCAGCGCAGGACAAGAGGGTAGGAAACAGCAGCAGACTAAAAAATATCCTAATACACCCACATTAGGTGGATGAGTTTACCAGTGGCCTAAAGCAAGACTATCCATCCCCTCAAATAACCAGCTCCCAAATTAGGGCTAAATCAAGACTCATTGCTTCAGGCAATGGGTTCCATGTAGAAACACAGAAACCCCGGGATGGTATCTTAGGTATTCCAAGAACGAAGTGTGTAAGAGGGACACGTACATTGCTAAACTGTGAAACTTTTCTCGACTTCCAGGGAACCCAAGTGTGCTGTGTGACAGAGTTCTGCTATTTGCCCTCTTCTGCTAAAATAACCACAGTCCATGCTAATGATGCTAATTAGTTAACATCCAATTCATAAGAAACCAAAAAAGACTATTTTTGAGTCCATGGTGTAGCCAGATTCCATAAAGACAATAAAGAGTGCGACAGTGGCGGGAATATGAAAACGAAGTGAAGATCAGCATTTACTTGAGAAAAAAGTTTGTGTAAGTTTGTGTGTGGGCCAGGAGAGATAAAAAGAGAGAAGATATGACCTACCAGAAGACTATATAAAAAATATCTAATATTTTTAATACAACTCAATGTATCTGAACAATATATCATAGTTGCCAAAACGTCAATGGATTCTTAGTCTGCATTATATCTAGAATAAAGATAATTTTTATTTTTTTTAACATTAAAGAATCCATACTTACAGCACGGTTCTGTTTAGATCTGAATTCCACTGACAAACTCAAATGATTCCAACAGGGTTACAAGATAGGTTACCGGTTTAGAAATAAGAATCGGCTAGGAGACCAGGAGTGTGGAATTGGCTACAGGGAGGGGTGAGAGTTTATGCAAACACCTCCAGGCTGCCCCACGGGGAAGGGACTGGACATGTGCATTACTACAGAAAAGAAGACGGAGACTATTGGACAAAAGTTAGAGCTACAAATATTTTAGCACACAGCCACATCATGCTATTTTTGCAGAAAAGTGAGAAATAAATACAATTTCAAAATGAACAAGGGCCATCGTAGAGTTCTAGCCATTCAAGTTCATACTCTTGAGCTCCGTGGCTCGCTGAGCTCCCCGTCACCGGGAACAGAAATTAAATAATCGGCACTAAATTGTATCAAGCTGAGGATTCTCCACCAGGTGAAAGGTTTGACAAGCTGCCCACTAAAGCACCTGTCATTTTTTACGAGCTGAGGCGTGCCTTTATGCTGCAGTGGTGCTTGGGGACACTGATCTTCTTATTCTGTGTGTGTTACCTTGCATGGCCTGTGGGACAAATTCAGTCAACCTTCCTCGGGTGACACTTGCTCAGAGTCCCCACAACACAGCAACCTGACAAGCTGACATAACACCACGCATTTGTTTGGGTGACAATTAACTTCAAGACCTCTCCATGGACATTTTGTCACCTCCTTAAACAAAGCACTGGCTTTTGCCCACAGAAGGGTTATTTCTTCCTCACAGCTACCTGTGGAGTCATACCCATGAGATAACAAAAACTAAATGAGACGTGACAGGCCGTTTCACCACACGGCAGACGCCGAGTGCGTGCCTGGGGGTGTCACTGTGAGAGGATGGATGAGGTTGAAGGGACGCTGGTGACACCGTAGGAAAGAGACCCTCCCCAAACAGAGAAAATAACTGCCGTAGGTCATCTGACTATGCTCCATGAGTTTGCAGTGGTCAATGTATATAAAATCTTGAATTACTGTAACAGTAATGAACAAATAGGTTTTTAAAGGAACAAAGTCAGAGATATGGAAGTACTAGGATGATAGTTAGTGTTACAGCCTAGATTCCCAATATTAAAAGTAATTAAAGCCTTTCTTAAATGCAGGAAGATAATATTAAGTAAATGAGGCACCCTACATGGAGTTCAACTCACTCTAAATAAAAGCAGTATCTTTTTTTATACCTGTGAGCTGGCCATCATTCCATAATAAAATAAGCAAATGATGACACATATAACTCACTGTTTGCATTTAGGAATATTGAAATGTTGGGAACCGCCCTGCCTGGTTTCAGAAGCTGTAACCCCCCATGGCTAAGGCTGAGTCAGAGACCTTGGGACCATAAGCCACTAAAGAGGCAAAGCTTCTCTCCCTGGCAGGGGAACCACCTCTGCCCACTTTACCCTGCTTGGCCCTGAGCCTGACCAGTTAGCCAATGATGGGTAAGATTCCTCAAGGGAGGGACAACCTAAGACAGGCATGGTCACGAAAAAGGCCCGCAGGGAAGGACTTGGGGGGCTATAGAAAAAGGGGGTGATGGACCCTTGCCCCTTTGCTTTGACATAGCCTGAGTCCTCATTCTATCTGCAAGAAGTCTCCTAATCTCTTGGCTGCCTTACTTCCCCTGCTCAATTTAAGCCTGAAACAATGCCAGAGGTGGGTGCGGCCCTGTGCTGGAAAGGGCAGGTTCCCTGGGGCAATCAGGCCTAAGAAAGAATGCATAAAATCCTGTGAAACCTGCTTTCTAATACCCTCAATTTAAATGATAAGGGTCCAAGCCTGAAAAGAGTTTGTTTCCCAAAGTCTTATAGCCCCTTAGCTAACAGACCCTGACTCAGAATAAGCCCTCAGAGTTCTTTGTTTGTTATCTATTATTTGATCCTTACTGCCTGACAGTGACTGATGAGCTTCACCTGTATTCCTGTGCAAATTGAACCCAATAAAAGCCCATTGAGGAAAAGGCTCTTGGCCCTTCTCCTTTGAGAGATCCGCTGCCTCTCCTCCCCAAGCAGATCATGTCCTGGTAGACTTATTCTCATCCGTGGTAGCTGGGGGGGCCCTGCAGGTGGAACCCCCCCATTGAAACATACAGAATTCGTCATCGATACCATGTGCATTTAATACACGTACACAAGGACAATGTTGTTTCATGTGTCTGTCTTTGTGCCTTGCCTACATGTGACAGTTTTGATCCCTGGGGGCTTACTGAGACCCCTAGATGACAGCAAGCTGCCCTATGAGTGAACGTCTGTCGAGATGACAGGTGCAATGGCCCACAGGTGAGGATCCCCTTGTGTAATAGCAGCCCTGCTCGTGAGAGAGCTGGGCAAAGAGGAGGTGCCGTGCGCTTTTGTCTGAGCTCGGCTTTTGCTTCACCGTGAATTAGATGTGTTGGGCAAGTGACTCAATGTGTGTTAGTCCTGGCTTTCTCATCTGTAAAATAAAAACAAAACCAATCATAATATGAGTACTTTGCCGGATTACTTTAAAGCATAAAGGGCATACGTTCTAAAATGTGTCTAAATGGCCCTTATACTTTCTGCTGAACCCATTAAGTAATAAATTTGGAAACTATATCAAATATTTACCATGATTTTTTAGAGGAGGTGATCAAACTAACAGTTTTTCAAAGTAGATGAATTGTAACACCAATCTATTATTTTCACTTACAATGAAATGGTACAGTCTTCTTATATACCGGGTCTGTCTAGCAAGTATCCAGCCATGTAATATAAAAAACAGACATTTATTGAAGAAGATACAGATACAAGAAGCATTGTGCATAGGATAATGAGTCCTCAGTTCCCTTCAAAGGAGGCAGCTTGGGACCTCACACAGTTCCCCAAATCGCCATCAGCTGCTCTGTTGTATTTTCCTGAATCTCACTGATGGTCTGAAATCTCTTCCCTTTCAAAGGTGATTTTAGTTTTGGGAAAAGCCAGAAGTGGCAGGGCACCAAATATGAGCCCTAGGGGGCCTGAGTCAGCTGGGTAATTTGATGTTTTGCCTAAAAATTCTGCATGAGGCGTGATGTATGAGTGGGTGCGTCGTGGTGATGCAGCTGCCCATTACCAGTTGCCCACAGCTGCGGCCTTCTGAGTCATCCAAATAGTTTCTGTGAAGGAATGTTCAAGCTTAATGCAAAGTTTGATGCAGATTCATTGTTCTATTCTTTCAGTCATTTTGAATGTGATGGCCACACAGTACAGATGCTCATTCAACAGCATCTACCGCCCCCACTGACCAGTACAGTGAAGTCGTCATTGTTCACACATGCACATTCCAGTCCACTCTCCTTGGCTGCCAGGTCACATCGATGCCGTGCCAACTGCTCTCCTAATATTAACCATGGCTGGACATTTTCCAGACAGGCATTGTATCATCAGCATAGGCTGTTTTCCCAACATAACAAACATCACCAAGTTATTGCTAGGCTTCCACAGCAAAGAGTTTTTTTCTTGCTCATATCCCATATCCATCTCAGGGTGGTGGGGCTCTCCTTCCCATTGTCCTGTTCAGTGACACCAGCTGTCCCAATCTTCACCACCTGGACCATCGTCGATGGCTTTGGCTGACAAAGCAAACCTAACAAATTGGGTTTGGTTCTTAAAGGGTTACTCTAGAAAATAACAAGCACTGTTTTCTCTCACATTTCCTTCAGCAGAACAAGTCAGATAGCCATTTCTAACTCCAAGGGTGCTCCAAGGTCACTTTTCTCATGTGCCCATAAGGATGAGAACCAGTAATGTTTGCTGAAGGGCATGAACGACAACGCCATCTTACATACCCGTTTCACTTAACTATCTGGAAATTTTGCTACATGTTTTAAATAACTAATTTTTAAGATTTGAAGACCCTATACAAATTCCACAGGATATACCTTGATTTCATTTTAATTTCTAATACTCTACTACTTGGTTATATACACACACCCAAAAGTCTAGGTTCAAATCCCATATATTGCTGTCTTCATTTATCAGACGTAAGTGACCAAGCACTTCAGGGGAAAGACCTCAAAATGAACTGTGCACCCATTTAAAGAGCTCACTCATTTGTTTTTGATTAGATTAAAAAATCTAATAGAGGACTTTCTCTGAAAAAGAGTGAGCACACCTACTTGTTAGTTTGTCACAGTCAGGGAAAGCTGTATAAAAGTTAAGTGTGTACAGCAATAAAATAGTTGACCACGGAGTAGTGAATACACTACATAGAAGAACTTGATAAAGCCTATGTAACCATTACAAGATAACTGCAGCAGATGTGAATGCCCAGCGTGCGGACAGCTTCTGCCATGGCTTCCCAGAGTTCAAGGGTGAGGTGAATAACCTCTCTTATCAAAATGATCCCAGCGGCCCCACGAAGTGCGCGGAGCCCGGCAAAGTCATCACGTACGTTCATATATAACCAACCATCCAGTGACAAGTAAAACTTCTCTGAATATACAGCATTACCTATGCATCTTTCTGCACCATAGTCTATGTCTACATAAAAAAATCTAACAGTAAAACACTTAATCAAGTCCCCCTTTATGTTATTTTTATGATACTGAATCAATGGCTTGAATGAATGATTTGTTTCAGACTAACCTGGAGAGTTGACCAAATTACGAGTTCTAACAAATACACATTAGGATAGCACTGGAACAAATATACATATATTATGTGTGTGTGCACACACACAATATATGTATATGTATATAGAGAGAGACAGAGACGGAGAGAGGGAACCTTTCGTAATAAATGCATTCAAATGTATGAAGACAGCACTCCCTCCGCCCTTACGTTCCAGGGTGTCTCTCTAACCTGTCACCTTATGGCTCACGCTCTCATTCAGAGCTGAGTGATGGACCAAAAGACAAAATGAAACATCCCTCACAACCCCTAGGTCAAAACAAAACAAAAGGATATAATACACGGGTGAAGTATTTTTAGTTCTTAGAGTTGTTCCCTAGACTGTGTCTATTGCAAAGACTCATTTCACCTGCCGTGACTCTCAGACGGCAGCGGATGCAGCTGCGGAAATCAAAGCCTGGGAAAGGCCTGGCCGCAGGGGTACTTTCTTCTCATTCATCAGTCAGTCAACTGATTGTGATTGTGGGGTGCCATGTGTCTACTGAACATAGCACCGTTTACTACTTCGTATGCAATGATGGGAAGAAGTATGCCGCTCTCTGCCCTCAAGAAACATCACGCCCTTTTCAGACCCTGGGGACAAGGAGCCCTGGTCTGGGACCGAAACACGTCAAGCAAACAGGAACAGGTGGATGGCGTATGGCAGAAAGGCTTTGGGAGCTCAGTCGGAATCTTCCCGTAAAACACCTGCTTGACACTCCACAGCCACCTTCTTCCAGATGATGTTAGAAAATTAATTGAAGTACAGGATAAAATCTGGTGATGGCAAAGGTGATATTCATAATATATTAAAGACGATCCAGCCAAGCATTGGTGAATCAGAGCAAAGAGCCGTGAAAACCAAATTGGTTTTGATATATCCGTGTGGAAGCTGTGCACGGTCTCATGCTGGGGAGACCCATAAATTACAGTTGAGCCAGCGAGCGGATCATCACAATAAATTAAAACATACATAGATGCTGTGAGAATACTCACTGGAGCCCTGATAGTATGAGAAGATTATTTTCTTTCCCTTACTCCTATATTTTAATAATCTAGCCCTATAAAACAGCTATGTTATAAATACAAGCCCATGATTGCCAAAAGCTTCACCCATGAAAATGCAATATTATATGTGATAGTTATTTCAGATGAGAATTTTATACCTAGTCCCTCCAATCTAAATAAGGTAACTGGATGACAAATGAGATAGTAGAAGTTTTAACAGATTAAAGGACTTGCTAATGATCCCACGGCTTGTTAGTGATAAAGTTTTGTTTATCTGATGTTTAACTACTTTGTGTGTGCCGTGGACTGAATGTGTCCAAGTTCACGTAACAATAGATGCATTGCCTTTCCCTGACTATAGAGCTTCAGGTAGCCCAGCAAAACATACATTCCCACCTAAGATTACACAGTCAATGACACAGAATATGGTGTTTTCAGTCGCCTGTTCCGAAAGACGAACGATGGTGGGCACTTCGGTTATTCACCAACATTCTAGATCATTTTCCCTTCCAGGCATACGGGGAAATCGCATTTCTCTGTGTGGTTAGAAATTAGGCATGATCCTAAAAAGCAACCGTAATACATTCCTGGGAAGTCACATAAGAGCCAGTGACGATTTACTATTCTCCTTGCACTGTCTCCATAACAGGGTGTCTCCAGATGGGGACACTTCCTCAGCCGGAATCCGGGGCGAGAACAGGGCGGCCCAAAGACTCCGGCTCACCTGCATGGATGTGTGGTGTGAGCAAGGCATGACCTCAGATCTGAGAGGATGGTGTGTTTGCTACTGCAGCGTCGCCAAGCTGATCTTGACTCCCACAGAAACGAGCGGCAGGGCCGTGCTGCCGAAAGCCCAGGCCAAGGGCTGCGACACTGAGTTGGTGGGTTGTGGATGTGCGCAGGACACTCTGTCAGAGGCTGGGGTGATGCCAGTTCACGATAAGCAGTACTGGGGGCGAATATCATGCACCCACTAAACTCACAGCGCCAGGGAAGAGGTCAGAACACGCAACTCCGGGCTCTTAGCAAGGCACGGCAAGGTGTTCATTCCGTCCGTCACAGGGACACGCCGTTCCAGATGGAGGCTGGCTGGTGTCCCCTGTCCTGGGCTGAGGACACGGAGGGAAGACTCGGCTCACCATGCACAGTGGCCCGAGGAGAAACCACGCTGAACTGTGTGTTTGATGGTGCCTTTGCACAGCGTAGGGTATCGCTCTTCTCCCAGCCCCCAGGAAAATGCAAGCCACTGGCTGCACTTCCTTACAATCAACGAGATTAGCATGGTCTCCACGACAGTGGCTGTGGGCGGTGAGAGACTGGTTCTCAAGGCAACGTCTGCCTCCTTACTTCTCCTATTTTGTGTGTCTCTGTGAGGCCCCCAAAAGCTTTTTATTTCTCCAAAAATAAAAAGAAAACCAACTCTGCTCAAAACTTTCAGATGTGCTTTTCCATACATTTCACTAGTTTTGAAAGGAGTCCAGTAAAAATAGAATATCTTACACGTTGTTTAGTTCCAAGTGTGGGTAAGTGAATATGGTTTCCACTAAAAATGTTCTAATGAAAAGTGTGAGTTCGATATTTAACTTTCTATACAATGAAATTTTTAAAAAGACCCTCAATATTATCTGTAATGATATAAATACAGGAAAATGCACTACAATAAAGTATAAACTCAGAGGATTTTCAGAAACCGAGCATGCCAGCCAGCCTCTAGATCAAGGAATCATGAAAGTTTAGCACCAAAGAACTTTCCCCAGACCCTGAACGCTCCTACCAGCCCTTTCGTAAGCAAAGTTACCACAGCCCTCACTTGGAACAGCATCCATGAACGCTGCCTGTTTTTATACTTAATATAAACGGGACCACATCCATAGTGTTTGTACTTTTGAGTCTAGCTTCTGTGGTTCAAGGTTATAGTTGAGAGATCCCTATCATTTCAGGTTGGTCATTTCCATAGCTTTCAAGAATTCTACTGTGACTTCTTTCTCTTTCTTGTCCATGGGTATTTTGGTAGTTGTCACAGCCAGAGTATTAAGAATCACGTTACTCTGGACATTCTTGTACCTTTTTGTATTTTTGTTGTTGCACATATGTACATATTTCATTTGCATATTCGTCTAGGAAGAAAACTGCTGGGTCGTAGGATATACTATTTTTGCCTCTGGTGGATATTAGCAAACATTTATTCCAAGAAGGACTTAATCACACACCCACCATTATTTTGTGAGAACTGTAGTCATTCTGAGCTCTCCCTCCACTTGTGTTCCACTGTGCTTCTGGCGTGCGGCTGTGTAAAGCACTTGGTATATTGATCTTTTTTAATGGAAACTTGCTAAACTCACTTATTCAAGCACTTATTTTTTAAATTTCCCAAGTATATACAATCGTATTTTCTCTGAACATGCTAGTTTTACTATTTCTTTCCAATATTTACACCTTTTATTTCTTTATCTCTTGCACTTTTTTCTTTCTCCACACTGACGAGAACCTTGAGTACATTTTTCAGCAGAAGTTGTGAGAATGGACATTATTATTCTTGCTCTCAGAAGGAAAGCTTCCAAATTTTCACAATTATACACAGGTTTTTGTAGAAACCCTTTATTAAAAGGTAGAAGGTTGCATGTATCTCAAGTTTGATCAAAGAAATATATTTTTAAATCATAAATGGATTTTTAAAAATTTATTGAGATGGTCACATGATTCTATTATATTTTCCATTTCTGATGTAATCTATTAGATATTTGTAAACTTAATCCTGAATAAATTTCATTTTTATAATGTATTATTTTTATACATTGTTCTCTATATATTAATAATATTTTGTTAAATTTTTACATTGCTAATCATATATGAAAGATTGTTTTTAATTTCCTTATTCTATCTCTGAAAAAAGTTTTTTTAAGGAACCATTTTAATAATAGAGACATTTTTCCAAAATATAATAACATAGATTCTTCAACCTGTTTTTCTGTCAAGTTTGGTAAATTTACTTTGCTTACCCTTGGTAATTATTAGGTTTATTAATCTTTTCAGAGAACAAGGATTTGACTGTGGATTTTTTCTATATGCTGAATGCTTTCAATTACATTAATTTCTGCTGTTATCTTGTTCTACTTCTCTAATGAAGAAGTTCTTTCTTTTTAAAAGGTTTGAGATAAAAGCTTAAATAATTGATATTCAGGTTGTTGTTGTTTTTTTTAAACATATCAGTAGGCAATAAATTTCCTCTCAAAGCTATGCATTACCTGCATTACACAGTTCTGATTTGTCCTCTCTTTATTTTTGTTGAGTCAACATATTTTCTTTTCTTATAACTACTTTGACTTAAACTTTTGACTTAACATCTTCTTTTTACTTCTCTTTTATAGTTTACTTAGAAGCTTGGCAATTAAATTTTAGGCAGATGAAGTCTGCCCATTTATCTTCTAGTTTCACTCCATTTGATTCCAGTTTAATCCCACTGTGGTCTGAAATGTATTCTAAATGACTTCAATCTTTTCAAATTTGTTCAGGCTTACTTTAAGATCCAGCATATGGTGAAACGTGGTAAATATTCCATGAACGCTAGAAAAATATAAGTTGTCAACTTCTTCTTCTTGTTTAGTGCTCTATTTTTAGTCAGGTTGGGTAATTTCCTTTCCAAATTCAAAGATCTTCATGGATACACATTTTCTTCTTTCATTTACTTAACGAAGAATATTAAAATCTCACTCCATGGCTCTGTGTGAGTCTTGTGGTCCTTGTACTTCTGGCATATTTTTCTTCATGGTTTTGGGGCTCTGCTATCGGGAATTAGCCCAAAGGGCCCAGATATTCCCCTCAGCTTGATTAGCCTCTAAACAGGTTTCTTTCTGGCTACAGGTGCCTGCCTCCCTTTTCTTCAGAAAACCTGCAGGTGTGCGTTCTTTCTCTCTCCCACTGAGGTACAAATCTTCGACACAGCAGAAGTGCTTTCTCAAAGACCTGGGAGCCATCCACCCGGAATGGAGGAGAGGGGACATGTATCCCCCAGTCTCTCTGGGAGAGGAGTCTCACTTCAGGAAGGGAGCCTTGGGAAATGCTGGTGGCCTCGTCACATCGTGCTGGCCACCCTCCCGTTAATGTCCTCTCACCCTTGCCCAAGAGTTAACCCGGTGTTTTAAAGAACCCCTTGCTGTTTGCTTCACGGGAGTTCAGCTCAATCTCTCTTCCCTATTTAAGTCTCTCCTTAATTACAACAGTCTTAATAAAATCTTGTCTGTTTACATGGAGCGACTCGTAAGAATTAATAATTATGATATATATTCCCATTGCATTTACTACTTTATTATTATGGAATATTTTATTTTCAAATAACGTATCTTGCTTTAAAATTTAATGTAGTAATTTTTGGCCAGTATTTGCATCGCATATTCTTTTCCATCCTTTAACTTCAATTTATCTATATCCTTAGCATGTTTCTATGGAAAATCAAGTAGTCCTCTAATATTATTATTATCATCATTATTATTTCACACAGTACTGCAGTACTAGTCTTTTATTTAGAACACTTAATATAAGAATATATTAATGTATATTAAAACATTAATATATAATATATTAAAATATTTGTATATTAGAATATATACATGTAATATTTAATAAAATAATCATTCCAGTGAAGTTATATGTGACCCAGTACAATTAATTAAGAAGACAATCCAGACCTTCCCGCTATACTGCACTTAACCTATTTGAACCAGATGGTTCTTCCTGTTTTCTATCTACTGTCTTATTGTGGAGTAGTCCAGTTTTACAGATTCCAAATTTCTGGTGAACTTTTCAATATCTGCATCTACTTTAACCTTCCTTCATTTCCTTGTACATTTAAAAAATGATTATCTGAAATTTTTTTCTACTAATTTCAATATCTGGGTCAGCTTCACCTAGTGACAGATTTATTTTGTCTTTGCTACTGGCCATAGGTCTTGCCTGCTCTCATGTGGCGTAAACTAGTATTTTGTGTCCTTCATAAAAAAAAAAAAAAAAAAAAAAAAACAAAAAAAAACTATGGAGGTTTGAGAAAAAGTTTCCATCCTCAAGAGGCCACTCTCTTCATATTTCCCAGACACTCTTGGAAGTTGATCTTGGAATCAGTCCCATTGGGTGAGGATGTGAGCTGTCTCAGTGTTGGGCTATGATCATATAGGACCCAACTGACCTCTGTTTCTCCGTTTTTAGGGTCTGGACTTCAGGGCTGCTGCATGAGGATCTGGTGAGCATCCGCTCCTCCGGCCTGTATCACTGCAGGACGTACATCTATCATTCAGAGGCTTTTAGTTCATCTCTCAGTCATTTGCCACAGAGAAATTCAAGACAAGGCAAATGTCTAACAGAGCAGGCTGGTTGTGCATTTAAATCCCCCCAGCCTCCATTTTCTCAATTCCGTCTACTGGGACCACAAAACATTTGTCTGGTTTCTCTGTCCCAGAATAGCGATATTTTCCAGGGGTTAATCATAGATCCTCAGCTTCCAACTTGGCCCAGAATTGATAAATGCATCCCGGGAGGAAAAAAAAGTCATAGAAACTCACCATCAACTCATCATTTTCTCTGGGGTTCTCCATCCTTGCTATTTTATCTGCAAGCGCCCACGCCACACCCAGAGCTTTTATTTCTTAGGCACCTGAGAGTGTGTGGTAAAGGTTCAGTGAGGTATCAGAAATGTCTCATGATAAATTCTTGTATTAAGAAAAGCAAGACATGACTCACGTATGGGCTCAAAAGCAGGCTAGGTTCTTGTGCCCACAGTATATAGTAAAACACAAAGCACCAAGTGTGCTTTCAGTGAGATACTGAATAACCACTAATAAACCAATGCACGTGCCCATTTGAAAGGCTAAGAATAAGAAAATCAAATGAAGTCCCTTCCGAGAATGTAATAGTTCTTCCAAAGTGGTAAAATGGTCTTTTCAAAGTAGATACTCTTGTGGCGAGGATGAAGTATTATGCAGAAATCCGTGTCTTACCTGACTCCTCAAAGTCGCTGTTGTAGGCCTTCCACGTCTCAGTTATTCGAAGCAGATTCTCCTCCATGGCCTGGATGTCCATGGAGGGGCAGTTGCACTCTGGGAATCTGGGGCCGCACTGACACCAGCAGTCATTGTCCTTGCAGACGAACTCTCCCTCGGAGTTGCAGGCGATGTAGCTCAAAGCGGCTTGGACAAACCGCTCCTGAAGGTAGTCTGGAAGGAGAACTTGTAGCCCTTAAAGAACAAACATGCACACAAGTTTACTTTGACAAAGAAAAAGAGTATAATGTATATTTATCTTATATATATTAAAAAGGTCAAAAACTCAGTACATCGAGTTATGGATTGAGGCATATTGAACACTATCAGTAGAAAATTACCTGAGTCCACAAAATTACAAATATTTATAATTCTTTTCAGTATATGCTGACTCCATGCACTGTTCAGGAATCCCAGAGCCCTGACTGTTGTGGCTCAGAGGGTTGGAGCGTCATCCTATAAAGCAAAAGTTTGTAGGTTCACTTCCTAGTCAGGGCACATACCTAGGCTGAGGGTTTGGTCCCCAGCAAGGGCGCATGCCAGAGACAACCGATAGATGTTTCTCTCCCTCTCTCCCTCCCTCCTTCTCTCTCTAAAAATCAGTAAGCATGTCCTTGAGTGAGGATTAAAGAAAAAAGAATCCCAGAAACCACAGATGTGTTTAATCCCTCAGACTATCTGATTTTTTTAAATGTATTTGATTGGCTCTCTGATTTATTTAATCAGAATATTTTGTTATTTTTCCATTGTGCAGATAGAGCCAGTCTACCTTTGAAAAGAGAGGCAAACATTGATTTTGCGTCACCTGATTTCAAATAGTTTTCAATATTTTCATTTTTTTCAGCCTATCATCCCACATCTACATAAACATCATCGTACAATGGGCTGGTGCATTGATGAGCAGAAGGCTGCTGCTAATGCGTATCTTGTGGCATTGACAACACGTAATTTATCTCGCGGTTGTTCGAGAGTGATCAAGGAGACTGACTGCAGAAAGCAGATGAGCTAATTTAGCCATCTGCAGCTCCTTTCCTTGTCAGGTGTTAAGACAGCCCCAGTGATGCACTTCATTACTTTTCTAATGCAAGTTTAGGAAAGTTGCTTTCTCTTTAAGAAAAAAATATCAAAAATGAAAATGAGACCATGAGATTAGTATTTGGGGATCTCTCCCGGTTTTAAGTGTACTACGATATTTCGGGGGAAAATGTAGTTTCAGTTTCAGCATTTTTTGCTACACAGAAAAATTTCAGAAAAAGTCTAAACATTCGAAGTAATCAGTAGATAAAAATAAACATAATATTAAGGAAAATTTTGACCAATATATAATTGCTATTTAGTCCAAAACTGGAGTTTTACAACTTTTATGTTTTTTCCCTAACCAAAAAAAAAAAAAATCAATGCTTGACCTTTAACAATTATCTGTGAGGTTCACTTAATAAAAACAAAGAGCACTTAGGGGAAAAAAAATACTTTGCACATATCTTGATAATTATACCTGTTTCATTCTTTCAGATTAATTCTCCCATATTTTGGTTAGGAAAAGTATTTTTAGGACTTACATAGTCACATTATTATTTATTTTTATTTCACCTAAAAATATAACATTAATTGAATGCCTCCATTTGGAAGAGAATTGCTAAGCGAAGTGCAAATATGAAGATGACTGAGACGTAACATATTTAGGAAAAATGAAAAGAAGTATATATTAGTAATATTTGATAGTACTTAAATAACTAGTAGAGTTGGAATACATATAATTAATGAGGTATAATTAGTTGGCCAAGCATTATGCTATGTTCATAAGATTAATAAGACTTTTCATAAAAAAAGACAGACCGGGACATTATTTGACACATGTTTTTCTGGAGAGATAAAGAGTGAAAAATACCAGAGGACCAGTGCTCGTGATGCTTATTTGCTCATGCTGTTAATTACTTAATGTATTTTTTGCTAGAAATATAGATCAATACAAATCAGTTTAATACAAATCATTTCCCTACTTTTCATTTTTATATATGTCAGCTCTGAGATAATTTCTTCCAATGATATATTAATAGATAAAATAGTGAACTGAAGTTTCATAAATCCATATCATTCCTTTTTTACTAAAAGCAAAAAAATATTGCACAGTGATGCATCATTAAAATTTACAGTAAATATTCTATATAGTAATAGCCTCATACTGTGCCAATTTTGTTGAAATGAAACATTAGAAACTAACTGTTGGTCAGTTACATGGCTCATTCACTTTCTCAATTTCCGGGAATTTTACCAAAAGTTACTATTAAAATTTAATAAATGACTTTTAATTACTTCTACTACCCTTTGACTCAAAGGTACCTTCTGTGATATGTTAAATTCATAGGGGCTGAAAAAATGGGAATATCATTAATTTTAATATATATATTTGATGATACTTTCTTGTGAATGAATTACTCTTTGTCATATATTAAATCAATTTTATATCAATAATTTGGAGCAGTAGATATGGCTCTTTCAGTTTTTGAAAGATGTCTGCTCTGTCACCTAATTGTGCAAAGCCAGGTTTCAAGGTCAAAGCAGCAAGTAAATCCAGCTTATTCACTGCCAGAAATCATCCCATTTCTTCTGTTTCCAGTCGAAAGCAATGTGACGTACAGCAATATGACATCTCATTTCTGAATGCTAATTCTCATGGAGATGATTAAGTCATGAAGTTTTGTTCTAAAATTGTTGCCTAATGCTGTTACCGTCAATAATTCATATTGATGCTTTCTTTGCTCTGGTAAAAATGCTACTTCAGGAGCCATTCATTTTCTTCTACAAGAGAATGAATAAGGCTTGAAAGAATAAGGCCGATACTAAAAAACTCTCTTGATTCCAGACTTCTCTCAGTAACATATTTGAATTCAGAAGCTCTCTAAAGGACCAAACACTGATTCTACTACTTTGCCTCATGCTTCATTTCAAAACACAACACAACACAAACTAAGAAATGTATCTATTTATCTATCTACCTGTATCTATATCATCTGCATCCATCCATCGGTCCCTCCGTACATCCATCCACTCAACCAACTAAGTAAATTACTAACAAACTATAAAAGATGCAAACACCTTAATAAAAAAAAATTATGAAACACCTGTTTTTCCAAAAGCTACAAACAGTAACCCACAATTTTGTATATGCTTGAAAGAAATGCATTTATGGTAGCATTGCTCCCGAATGAGTGAATGCTTTGCATTCTGCTTAAAGTAAAGAAGTGAAGGTATACTATTAATGGTGAGGCTGAAAAGGCGAATCAACATAACAATTGGACTATAAATATACAGGCAAATGAAATCTAAGAGACTGCACAGGAGAAGTCCAGAGTGTCAATATTCGTTTTCTAAGGTTGTCTTTGGAAAGGTCTTTGTACCAACAAGGTAAACAAATAAAGCTGCAACAGACAATTAAACATCTAGACCTGGCAAATAGAAAGGATGAAAGGTAGAGATGCAGAAATTACATAAATTGAAAAGAATAGAAAGATAGTTAAATAAAGGGAAGTGTTGCTTCATGTATTCTTTGTGTTAATTTTTTTCCAAGACATACAGGTACTGAAGTTGTGTGTGTATAACATAACATTCTGAAAACAGAACACAGTGATTTCTAAACAGTAAGAATCAACTAATTGCGCTAATAGGTTTTGAAAATAAATCAATTGAAATTGTGTCCTCTTGGATGAAAGTTCACATTCTTTTTTTTTTTCAATTTTTATTGTTATTCAATAAAAGTTCACATTCTGATGGAGAATTAATCCATACTCGTAAAAAGGAGTAAGCAGTAGAGAATTACTAGTAATACTGTGTACGGCATTTCTACTTAGAGAAAATATTTCAATAACTTTAAATCCAAAATTGATAATTATAAATTGGATAGCATTTACAGTTTAAAATTTTAAAGTACTTTCCTTACAAATTTGATGTAATTCAAAGGGAATGGCATTCATTTATTACTTACACTAAATTTAAATAAATCAAAGCTGTTAACATTTTTCAAGACTGCACACTGAGAAAGAATGGCACCATTTCTAAAACTTTTATGCATCTTTAACTAAAACCGAGTATCGTAAACAGAGATGTAACGTATGCAATTCGAAAAGGTGAGGAAGAACAATTCCGAATTCCTCCTTTGATCGGTCAACCTGGTTTCGGCAATGCACCATCGCAAAGATGTTTCTGAACTTCTCCAAACTAGTACATATTTATACATGACCTTTCCCTGCCTGTCTGAATGAGTGCTATGCATCACATAAGCATTTTGAAAAGAGTACATTTTTGTCAAAAGTTATTATTTAAAAAATCCCCTATTAAATTATCTCAAAAATGTGGTAATGGAAAAAGATGGTAATTACTAACATTATCAGATAATCTATATTTATAGTGGAAATAATATACATATCAAAATTTTGTTAGTATATTCTCAAGTACATTTCTGTCAAATGACAAATACAGCCTTAACCACCATCTACGTTTCTATTGCAAATGTCAACAGTTGCTGTTCCAGGATGCATGAATACAATTATGAGTTTTCCCAGAATCTATAAGGAGAAATTCAAAGCTCCGGCAGACCTTTGAAAAGACTGCTACGTACTGAGACAGTGATCACTGTGGGGAAGTCGAACACCATCATGATACATTTTCCACTGCTGTAGATTACTTAGTTTAAGAAGTAAATTGAATTTTGACATTTTCTTCACCTGGTCTAGAATGTTTCTATCAGTTAAAAACTTAGGAAATTGGCCTTTTATGAGAATTTCAACAGCCTACTATTGCGTCCATGACTTATAATAAAAAGAAGAAGAACGCAATCACAACTGGGTAGAGAATTAATGAGATTCTTGCTACGTACCTTGCAACTGAATCTTATTCTCCGGACTCTGAACCAGAACAGAGCTGACAGAATCTAGGTTGTCATAGTTACTGCAGCCGAGAGGACCCGTCCGTGTTTCTGTTACCTGACAAAAGGAAAACGTCAATGTTATTATATAAGTCAGACTTTACCATGTTTCTTGGGGGTTGACGTAGCTGTCACATCACTGAAGGCTCTAGGGCCTCACACGCAGCCACAGTGCACACACCTGAACACAGAGGAGACAACTCTCTTCGTCTTCAATTCCATTTTCTCTCCTTGGGCCAGAAATACATCCTCTGGCAAATAATGCAAGCGCTCTTTTATCAAAAGCATCACTCATCTAGGTCGCTGATGTTAGCCAAGATATGACAAGGGCATGTCCCTTTAGGCAGAGAGCAAGTTTTGACTCTATGTATACGAATTGTTTTTTGTTGGTTCATCTTCCCCTCAATAAATCAGAACCATCTACCATGCTACTGTCTAAAAACTGAAGGTATTATTTTATTTTTCTACTTAAAAATCAGCTGGGCATTCCTAGTTCTAATTCTTCACTTCTACAACATATTCCTCGCACACCCCACCGTTCCCCACTTTGACTAATTGATTTTACCTATCCTCAAGATTAAGCTCCTGTTCAAACACCCACACGACGTAGTCCTTAATGATTTCCACTGGTATAATTTTACCGTTTGTATAAAGTCATGCTTTGCGGTACACAGCCTTCGCACTTAATTGTGGAATCACATATCGGAGACGGATTTTTCCACGGGTGTCTTGGGATGGATCAAGTCAGGAGGTGAGGAGGAGTTTAATCCATTATGTGAGACTGGAAATGGATCCCGAGGGTATATTTTTTAACCAAACGTATTTTAAAGCTGAGGCATTTTGTGTAATCCTTGTGCTTAAAAAAATTCTCTTCTTGGCAACCAGAATATTTGCAAAACATAGTGCAGATCATGCCGTTCTACCACTCACAGCCCCACATCGGCTTCCTACCTCTCTCAGGGTAAAGCCAGCCCTTTCTAAGACAAAAAACAAAAAAACAAAAACAAAAACAAAAAAACCCCCATATCATCCTGCTTCCTGTTTCCTCTCTGAACTCCCCTCCCCTGCTCTTTTCCTTGTTCACCTGCCCCAACCACACTGGCTTCTTTCTGTTCTTTCACCATGCTTGTTAGCCTCCCATGTCTGAGCTTCGGGCTCCCGGTTCCTGCAGCTGGAGAGCTCCTCCTCAAAATATTTCTGAGCTCACCCCTGCACTTCCTTCAGTTTTGCTCAAAGGTCTCTCTCTGACAACTAGTGGGTTAACTTATTAAAAAGGAATACACCCTCTCACACTCCCCTCTTCCAAACATCACTGTTTCCTCTTCTCCTTATCTGGTTCTACTTTTCCATAGCAGTTAGCATCTTCTAACAAGCTGCCTAAGTCCCTCATTTATCATGACTACCGATGACCCCTCTCGTGAGAATGCAAGCTCATTAAGTGGGGCAGCAGGGAATATCGTCTAACCCAGCGATGTTCAATGGGTGTGCCACAAGACTTTCTGAAAACTGCAGTACCTGCCTATTTAGTTAGGCACATGGACCTCTTTGCCCTTAGTCTGTCGAATACAAAATAAGTAAAAATTCAAGCAACAAAGAGTGTCACGGCCTTTGTTTCCCCATCTCTATGTATTCATTTTTGTCCCCTTACCAAACATGAACACATGTGAGTGTGTGAACACCTGCCATTCAGGACCTTCCTTCATTCACACACCAAAAAGGCATGGACCTTACATCTTTATAGCCCCTTTCTTGTTAAAAAGATTGTACTCCATTAGCTTCAGAGTTATAGTAGCTTATATCCAAGTAGCTTTTGAATAATGTTGTATCACCATTGATTATATATGTAAAACAGGAGAATATCGGTAAGTACAATATAGCTCATTCAGAGTTTTGCCCAGAGAGAGAGAGCCTTCCTTCTGGGTGTGATGACCCCTTCCCGAGACTTGCGTCTTCCCTAGATAATGCAAAATAAGCATCAGTATTTAAGAGGAGATGTTGCCTGACCCACGATGTAGCAAGAAGCATGCATGGAGGCTGGGGTAAGGGCACCAGTGGGATGTGTTATTAGCACCCACACCTGGACCAACTGCATCACCAGTTGTCGCCTACCTTCTGTAATGTGGACCACATTTTGCCCATATTTCCCCCAGAATGCCTTTCTTCCAGAAATGACATTTCTGTTCTTTAATCACTTAATACACATTAAAAACTTTTTTTGGTTTGTTAGTATCACTAAAGTAGAGAACATCGATCTTATTGGCTCATATTGCTGTTATGTTGTTTCCTCGTTCAGTATAAAGACTGGTAACTGTTTTTGAAATAGAAATAAAGATGCATTATTGTATGAATTTTTCCTCAGTATGTATTCATTTTACTAGCTCTTTCTTTATTAAAGTTATCTGTTAACACACTTGCAATTCATATGCCCAGTGAATGGCTCATACCCAGAATGGATAAAGAATCCCAGTGCATTTCTGTGTTTCGGCTCCTCAGGTAAGGAGCTTGGAAGTTGCCTCTCAGTCCTAACAAATCAAAACCTGAATAGACTGAAAACCAACAATCCTTGAATCCGTGAGAGACGGGACACAGGGTGACCAGCTGCTCCCAATCCTGGAGCAACGAGACTAGAGAAGACTAATGTCTCCTCTGTCCAGGGCGGAGACTCAAGAGCAGAAGCCTCCCCCGCCCCCATAACCTGACCTGTGACCCCTGAGTTGCTAGAGGGTCCCTGTGGATACGTCTGGTGGTTCAAAACCCCACGCGACCCAGCCCAAGGGAGGCTCCCCACAACGTTCCAAGAACAACCCCTAGGGTCCAGCCAGGTTCCTACAGCACATACTGGAGGAAAATCCCCTCTTGCTTTCCACAGGGGAGAGGAAAGGAAACCATTTTTAAATACCACAGAGCACTCTGTTCTTATCAACGCCAGCCTGACCTGAGGGGAAACTATCTGACGGAACCCACCCTCAGAGCCTGGGGACCTGAAGAAGGACTCTGCCCTAGCTCCCACTAGCCATCCTGTCAAACCCAGGAGGGTAGGGGGCAGGGTGGATGGTGGTGGAGAGTAAAAAACTGAGATCTACACAGACACAGGCACATGCTATGAGCAAGTAAATATACCAATTAGGATATTAAAGCCCTCCTGATCTTTTAACATCTTACTGATTTATCTTACCATAAAGTTTCCTTTCTGTTTTATTACAGCAATTATAAAATTACTTTACCATCAACTCTTTCCATTTAACTTCTTTATGTATTTAACTGTAAACTCTCTACTCAGAATTATATATAGTACCTGACACACGATAGGAATTCCATAACAGTGAACTAAATTGATAGATAAACATTTAATTTTTAGTTAGAAATCTTTATTACAAAAGAACACTCAAGCTTATTTAGTACACACTTTGGAGAACCTCTTGAAGAAAATGCAGCAGGGCCAGCCTATTCAAACTTCTACAAGTCATCCAGCTGCACCCCCCACCCCCACCCCATCTCATGACGCAGCTGCAGTCAGTACCTGGAGCCCTGGGAGGCTCTGTGCAGGTGGCTGGGTGTCCTGGAAGGGAAACGAGAGCTGCGACTGGGACTTGGACCTCCCAGCTCATAAGTCAAATACCCGTCCGAGAAATCATACTGGCTTTCTAATCTCTGTGCCTACGTTTGTGAAACTTTGCTTGCCTCGATCAATCCAATTCAGCCCCATTCACTCCATCTCTGTCTCTCTCACACAATACATTTACAGTAAAGCACAATTTAATTGGTCTGGATTGATGTACAAGTCAATTAGAATGGCGTAGCGTCTTGGGTCATTGTCATGAACGATAAATATTGCTCTAAATGTGCTTGTTAATATACCTTGATTGAAGGCCAAATGAACTGGATTTTATTCCAAGTATTAATTTATTAGTGCTCTGAAGTAGAAAAGCCCATACATTCTTATATCGCTCTACGCTAGACTTCTCAAAAGTGAAATACAAGTGTTGATGAGTTTCTAGTATTCCTGAAATAGCACACGTGTTTCTGTTCTTATACATGTAGGATCTTTTATAATTGCATGTGCTTAAAGCTATTAAGCTAAGGAAGATATTTAGAAAGTGTTGATATTAAAAGATACTATATTAAAATATATGATAATTATATCATATGATAAGGCTAAAACAGTTTATATATGTAACTATATAGTAAGTGCATATAATAATTATATGGTATAAATTATGATGCATATTATATAATTATTATATAATTAATTATGAATTACCTCTACTAATTAGAAATTGTATAGATATATAATTTGTTTCATATGGGAATACTAAGTTTAAAAATATTCTTATCATTTTTTTCTCTGTCAGTCATTAAATCTTATTTCAACATTTTGCTGAGCACTTTAATGTCAAACTGCTACTTTAATACAATCCTAGTCCCACACCCTGCAGCATTTCTGGGATTGAATATTTAACTTAGAAGTCAACTTGCAAATATACTGTTAATATAAGAAGCATATGAAAATAAAACGGTCATATTGATATAAATGTAATACTTTTAAGAATTGTTTTATTACTTACAGTAAGTTTTGTGAGAAAAGTGCAGATTCAGCTATAAAATGCTTCATGTCCCCAAGTGAAAAATACAAGAGTGTATCACTGTGAAGTTTTCTTGCATCTCCACACAGTAATAAGCATTGCACTTGGTGCATTATACACAATTAATATTATGATTTAAAGTATAGTTGACATTGTCAGTGTTTCTTGAACATGCTCCAACCATTTAATGGAAGTTTAAAATAGTTCATGGTATATAACCAATGCCAAGATGACTCATATTTTCACATAAAAAGTACACAAACAAATCAAGTTCAATGTAAAACAGAATTGTTGAATTATTTATCTGTGCAAATGCCTTTATGCTGAAAACTATTTTCCCTGGTTCCATTTCCTATAATTTAACTATCACAACCATTTATTCTAGGGTTGCATTTTTAAAGCTTTCTAGAGGCTGTACTACTGGAGGAACAGCGATCCTTGAAACATGAGGATAAAGAGTATGACTATAAACAATACTAAGTTAGGTGTATCCATAAAACATGTACAAAATAAACACTATAACTATAAATTGTAAACTCTAAGAAATGAGAAACACTGTTGCCAAAATAGAGTACCGTATTTTTCAAACTATAAGATGCACTGGACCGTAAAGGCTTCCTGCAGCTGCGCCCCTGCTCCTGCTTCCTGTGACCCCTGCTCCACTGCGAGCCCACCCTCCGCCCCCACCCAGTGAGCCAGACAAGCTACATTCGGACTATAAGACATACCCCAATTTTCCTCCCTAATTTGGGGGGGGGTGCGTTTTATAGTCCAAAAAATATGGTATGTGAATTAAGCTATTAAGGTCCGAGGAGAGTAACACAAAAGAGCTCACACTTTATCTGGGGACAAAACAGAGTGTGTGCTCTTTGGAGAGCAATGGCGTGGGTGCAGTTTTCACCTGTCCCTGCCACCATGAGCCCAGGCAGGGTTACAATGCCTGAGCTGTTTTCTCCATACTCCGTAAGTAGCCTGCATGCAAAGAACACATGTGCAGGCCACTCACAAGCTGCCCCAGATAACCCTAATGAGGAAGGGTATGCCTGCTCCCTGAACACACGTGAAAACATAAAGTTTCACGTGGGGATGGAAGAGAGAAGTTCTCCCAGACTCATAAAGTGTCTATTCAGGTGCCATGGAATAAGGTAAACTGGACACACTTTTTTCACTCCAAGGGCTGCTGAACAGCACCGGGACCCCTCACAGACCGCAGTGTCCAGGGACTTCAGTGCCTGCTCTTGGCTGGACGTGGAGAGGCCAGATCCATAAGCACACTCCTACAGATGCTATTTCGATTTCTGTTTTAAATAACACAAGCCCCAAATCGCAGCAATTCCAAGAAACTCCATGTTAAAACAACAAAAAAGCTTTCTCTGGGTTCCTTAAGTACAATGTACACATATTTAGAAAAACGACGTTTCTATCAAAGCTCCGTCTGCCACGCCTGTAACTGATGATGTTGCATAAGGGGTGACTTTGGGCTTCATTGTATAGAAGCTATAGAATCTCGTTTTTACCCTTGAGTTGGCTAAGTTTTCTGATGCACTTAGTATTAATAATGGAAGCAGTGAAGCTTCACTGCCTCGGGGCGTTACAAATAGCAAATACAGATTGCAACCAGCTCGGGGTGGTGGCCTGTTGTCCGCGCTCTGGTGAGTTATTAGGCAGTCACTACACTTGTCACTGCTGCGGTGTGCCAGGCTGCCACCTCCCCTGCCCGGAGGAATCACGTTTTCAGAAGTCAGGAGCCACAGGTTTTTTTCCGTTCCTTCGCATAAAAAATAAATGTATTTCAGGGCAGCGCTTACAACAATACATTTACTTTAGAAATGAAGGCAAACGGAAGAAGTAAAACATTTAGAGGGCTTTTACTTCCTTCATTGTTTGGTCTACGAATTGCAATCACATTGCCTTTTAGCTATTGAATCTCCATAAAACGACCACACGCTTGGGGATGCAACGGCACCTGATACTTCGGGGTCCAGAACATAAATACTATTTTTTGGAGCTTCTATAAACCATCCCGTACAACTGCTATTGTTTCATAATCGTTTCCAACGACGACGCTGTCAGCTGTCCGCAATGGGCGGAAGTGCCGAAGTAGGAGTTATATGAGAGGCTACATTCAATATCACCAAGTCACGGCAGAGCGTCCTCAGCCCGTAGTGGCTCCCCCCTGGAGACAGAGACTGCCCTCTGCAAAAGCACATGCATGTGCTGTTCCCTATGCTTCTTCTTATTTCATTCCCCAAGCCCTCTCTGTCCCTCTAGACCCCACCACTTCAAACTATTCTTCAGGGTTGATGTATTCTCTCTTCTTTGGTAGAACGAGCAAGGAAACAGGAGAGCGAACACACCAAAGGTGTTAGAGACTCTAACCCATGACTTGGCTAATGCCTCTGTCGCTGGGATGAGTGAGCAAAGGGTCGCCCTAAACAGAGCCACGTGCTTTCACTAATGGCTGTTGCACAATTTACTGCATTGGTGTATTTCCTGATCCACCCAGACTCTCTAGTTGGGACTTACCTGGAGTCTCGGTCAAGGGGTTACCTGTGAGCCGATGTTCCTCTCAACCAAATTAATCTGTTCGGCTTCCTTTGGACGAGGTGACTAAGAACGTGCAGGTGGGAATGTCAAGTGCTGGGGTGAAAGTGCCTATCCCCCCTTTAGAGGAAGAGAGCGGAAGAATCAAGAGTCGTGCCAATGGCCCATGGCTGGGAGTGGACGCGAGGCACACGCCGGGACAATCTGTCACTCGTCACAGTGCCAGCCACCCAGGGCTCTGCCACACCAGGACGCGGAAGTCGAGCACCTGCTTAGACAGAGCTCCTTTGTGCTGCACATGTAGTAACACTATTTCATCATTAATATTTTATTTAATGCTTTTATTTTATTGTTGTCCAAGTACAGTTGTCTGCATTTCTCCCCACCTTGTTAATATTTTGAAATGTCTCCTTTAATTTAGAAGTCAGGATAGTGTAATGGCACCCCCCACAGTGCCTACTCTTCTATTTCCAAAAAGACACTTTTACCAAAAATGCTGTATTACTCTCCTGAAATCCCCTACTTACTGGGACTATTCTGAACTGTTTATTAAACCATGTTGTATTGCTTATGATTAAAAGTGTAAAACTTTTTACTATAGTCTTTTAAAGTTTCATAAGCGTTGACTGTTTCTGAATTCCATAAACATCGCAAAACTTTCTGCACGGTGACTTCAGTTACCTTTTTCTAATGAGACAGCTAATGTCTGGGCACAGACTAACTAAGCTTTCATTGTGAGGCTGACATATCCTTCCATTTGTCACCCAATAAAACAAGCAAGAAGGGCACACCACGTGAAGACTCAGCAGACTCGGGCATCATTGGAAAGACAGAAATGGATTTCCGGTTTCAATTGGCCATTTACAGGAACAGTTTAACTGTCGTTTCTATCTTTGTCCCAAAAAATGAATTGGCTTTACTCACAAGAAAGTTAGGATACATCCCAATTCTTTTGCAACTGATAATCATTCAAAGTCAGCACTAAGATGGTTTTAAATGAACAAAAATATCTATTAAAGAAAGAGGAATCTTATAGGCTACATGAATTACATGTGTACCAATAAAATTCTAAGAGCCAAGAAAAAAAGCCATACGTTGGACAGATCACTCAGCAATAATGTAACTGCATTATGCATTGTTGCCCTTCCTCCATTCTGTAGTTGAAACAAAGCCTGAGGATTATAACTGTTAATGAGACAATACATTATAATAAATAATTAATGGAGGCATAACACAATAGAAAGGGCGAGAAGTTTTGTGATTTTTTAGGTATGCATTTGTGTATTTCCTAGAATATTTAATTTAGAATTTAAAAATTTGGAAACAAAATAATATAAATCCAGCGTGGACTCTCTGCATTTCTTGTCTTCCTCCTCTCCTCTGTATCATTTCTTCCCATTTACGTCCTTCGGAGGCCAGGGTGGCACAGCAACTTCACCACGCGCTACTGGCAGCAAGGCTTTCTCAGAGTGCAGCCCAAGCCCACACGCCCTGGGGGCACCGTGACTGTAAGGGCTCAGGCTTACTCACTCACTTTGCGATTCTGAGGGTGCCCCTTGTCATACAAGAAGGCGAACTCTGTGCCGCACTAAACGCTAATTCCCATCAAGTTATTTTTAAAAATCTTAGAGAAAGTGATTCCTCAATGAGTATGTTATTGATATTTTGACTTACATTTTCCCCTTTTCTAAAAGATTAAAAGAAAATTCCTATTCATGCCTATGTCACTCACATAGCATGGGTAGGGGGAACCTTTCTTAAGTGGTTTATTCTAAACGACTCAACCTTGATTGTATTTTTTTGTAAAAAATATTGTTTTAATTATTTCCTCTGAAAGATTTTCAAAAGAAGAAAGTAAATCTGCCTTTTATAATAAATTATTATGTCAACTTCTCTTGGCTCAATTGACATACAAGTAGTCCTTACCTGATAACGTATTGAGTATATGGGGATTTGATCATGTATTCGTGGGGCCTGATGAGAGGTTATGAGCTGTTCTATCAGTGGTGTTACGTTGCCGTGTTAAATCAGTTGTTTTAGGTTGGGTGCCCCCTTCCCCTACATTAGTATAGATTTGATTTCATTTACTGATATAACAATTGTGCCTCTTGCCAGCACAGTAGTCTCTGAAAGTCTGTTGTTAATCAGGAAGTCGGAAAAGCAAGCTGCATAGATTGGTTACTGAATAGTTTCATAGCGATATAATATCCAAGTTGAAACTCTTTTCCTTCTGGAGGTTATAAATTTTATCGTACTTTTTTATTGTACTTCTTTCTTTTTATAAACTTCCTACATATTCAGATGCTATATCTTCTTGATGTAACATCTATATTCTATCCCAACTTCAATTTTTTAAAATTTTTTTCTTTCTTTTCATTCCTACAGTTTTGAGGTATACTATCTATTAATGTTCTATTTGTAATAATTCTCCATTAATTGTTAAATTTTTTTCTCAAGAGCAACGTATTCTGAGCTGTATTTGTCAAGGTTTCAAGACTTTTCTGTAGCATCTGAATTTCTTTAGAAGTTGAGAATGAATGTTCTCTCTGCTCCTCCTTTTTCTGTTCTGGCCGTTAGATGGCTTGGGGTTTTTTCATGTTTACCCAGTGGGAGTCCAGATCAACTGCTGAAATACATCATCGGCTGTAGCCGAAGACTGTTCCACGCAATTAAATTGTGAGCTTAAAAGGAACTGCAGTAGCTTATTAGTTCTCTGTGAAGCTATTAAGATTTAGCTTCTCCACCCTGAGGTGCTTTCGTGCCTGGACTAGGAGAACTCTGCCCATTTATTAAACTACTCTTCAGCTCCTGAGGGTCAGGGAAACAAGGCTAAACTCACATGGGACCAGCCGTCTCTGCCTGCTCTGTCCTCCCTGGGATCAAGTGCTTTCTGATACTCAAAATGAAGACTTTCCAAAACTATGGGGACAGACTGGCAGTCATCCCAGATGGGGAAAAGATGCTTCAGAAACTTCTTACACTACCCAGGGCCTGTTTTCTAGTGGGCACCTAAGCCTATCAGGCTTGGCAGAGATGAACAGGTGGGACATGAACAGGTGGGGCGGGAGCAAATCAATTCTGTCTTTAAACTGTCATCTTCCCAGAATGCCCCTTTCTCTTCCTGACCAGCAAGTGCTCTGTGATTGATCTAGTTCACTCCCATCTCTTCACTTATTACCTATACATTGGTAATGCTCACGTATTTTCTCATTAGATTCTCCCTTGAACATTGTGACCCATAATTGCAATTATATTTTATATGTTACTATTTGGGTTGTCACAAATGCCTCGTGTATTTCGTGCCCCAGACTGAATTTACTAGCTCTGTACATATAAATCCAGCGTCCTGTCATGCCCTATCAAATTAATGGAAGGACCACGTCCACCATAAAGCACAGGTTTAAATCCACTTTCATTCTCTCTAGCTTCTTCCCCTACACCTTCCAGTGCTTTGTATGAAATACATAAATTCTACGTTCCCAAATCTATGTGTTTCTTTATGGCTACTGCATCAGTGAAGGCCTCTGTCTCCTCTTCCCTTAGTAATCGCACCCACATCCTAACTTAGTTCTATGCCATTGGAATTTTCTAATTCAATGACATTTCTGAGATACAATGTGGATAAACTTCCCACTGGAACAACCACCACCATAAAGTAATTGACATGTCGGAGGATTTGTTACAGACTCCTAACTAGCTTCCTGCTTTGTTCACGTGTTTTGTAACTACCCTTGTCCTACTCCCATAATCGACTCTCTTGTGCTAAAAACTGCTCAATGTCAGTGGAATCTTAGTGGCCCATCTGCCTCCCCCACCTGGTTAGGCTGGCATTGGGCACAAGCCCCTGGCCGTGCAGGGGGCGTGGGTTTGCTCCCAGGGCGCTGGTTCTGGCAACGGCCCAGAGACTAGCTCACTTGATGGTGAGAGAAGCGGGAGGACAGAAGCTTATCCACAAAAGGACAGTTCCAGTCTGTGCCCTGTCTGCCAACATTCCATTGACCAAGTCACAAGACCAGGGCCAACACTAAGGGGACAAAAAGCTGTTCCTCGAATATCGCAGAAGTCACAAAGGCATGTGGAAAAGGGTGCGCTAAAGACATGGGTAAGAAATTGGGACAAGCTAAAGAACTGCAAATACTGGGGAGAAAAAACCTCAATTCATGTCATTACCACCTTGGTAAACACTTCTTTTCACTAATCAGTCACAGAATTCTTCAGACACACTGAAATCCTCTACATTTTCTTAGCCCAGCTTACTCTTCCACATTTCAAAGCTTTTGCCTTTTGTCTGGATTTTCCTTCCCATGCGACTACCCTACTATTTCTGAATATTCTTACCCGTTCCCTCAGACAAGAATCAGTGAGTGTCCTTGAGGTAAAGTTATTTTTGCCTTATTTTTTTCTCTCTACTTATCTGTCTCACCAGACTAAATATTTCAGGGCTAAAACTCATGGCCTTTTCACTTATAAAGGCCTTAACACCTACGAGTGTTGGGTGGATCACAGATACGAAATAAACACTCACCAAGTCGACAAATTAATTGGGTGATCTGTAAACTTTTGTACAAATTTGCACTGATATGGGACATTAAAAATTTGATTGCATTTAGCAATTGCAGGGTCACACATTATGTATATATTTTGCTTTAATTGACAATTTTATTAATTCAACTATGAGTAAATGGTTTCACTCATTTTACTATAATAAAAATTTAATTTAAAGATTGGATGCTTCAGATTTAAAAACTAGCAACTATAAAAACTAGCAATTGATTTCTATGAAAATAAGCATTAAAATGTTTTGAATTAAACAGCAATATTATGTATTCAGTGAAAAAATAAGCAATGTTTAAATTTGTATCTCCTTTTTAGGTTATAATTTTCTCTGGGTGTGATTCCATTTTGGAGGAGATTTTTCAAACTTTAACTCTGACCAAAGGTGAACTTGTTGGAGAGTTTGAACTAAATTGCTTTAGCCATTTTTGAGTTATGGGAAGGTGAAAGTCCATTTCTCATGCACTTAACTGAAGCAGGCTCCAACCTTTTCTCCTTACATAAGTCACACACGCCTAATGCTATATATTTTAAATGTGACAAGATTATTATAGTTCTCGAAGAAACCTCTAAATTTAAAAGAAAATATCCAATCGCTTTAAAATGACAAAATTTTCCATCTAGGAGTCCAGAAATTGCCAAAGGAGACTGTAGTTTAAAAGGAAAGAAAATACAATTAAGGTCAACTCGGATTTCTGCCTAGGTTAGATAGAAAAATGATACAGGAGAAATATCAAATTAGTATAGCATTTCAGGGCAAAAATGTTAGGAAGTTAATGCACTTTAAAGAGCACTTTAAAATGTAAAAGGAGTTTAACCTCCCTCTCCCTTTTACAGTGCAACTGGAGAGAGGAGCCGCAATCTGAAATAGAAACTCTATGCCCAGCACTTCGTGAGGTCAGTTTTGATCACTCACATTTTGAACTCCTCTTAAGCAGTGTGAAGGGGAAAATATTCATTACCAAGTGGCATAAAATAAATTCAGTGTTATATATTACATCAGAAATTACTTTTTAAACCTAGCTCAGTCTTCTTTAATTCCCTGGACCAAAAAAAAAAAAAAAAGTGTTCATGTTTTAAGAGCTAGGAATACTATTTTGAAGGTTTAGAATGTTAATGAAGAAAAAGGAAATATTTTTTTAACTTTACACGTATATCAATAGCATGTCAAATCTTTACAT